>NC_067148.1:53401570-54111570 GCF_903995435.1 Acomys russatus | reverse complement strand
TAGTGTCCATGATCTGTGTTGATGCTGAAGTGTAGCTCTTCTCAGTGGATGGCTTCTGGTGGGGTGAGGAAGGACTCAGTTATCCTGCCCCCACCCCCAGACAGGGTTTCTCTTGTAGTCCTGGCTGCCCTGGATTTGTAGACTAGGCTGGCCTCAAACTCACAGAGATCTGCTTGCCTCTGCCTCCTGAGTGTTGAAATTAAAGGGATGCACCACCACACACGGCTAGGACTCAGATATCTTTAAAGGACTGGCCACTGGGCATTTGACCATGCTCCAGTGAGTATATGGGCAACACAAATAGGACTTGGTGTGTTTTTTCTCCTCCTCCTCTTCCTCCTGTGCCTCCTCCTCCTCCTCCCTCCTCCTCCTTTTTCTCCTTCCTCTTCTGGGGTAGGGCACAAGTGTGAGATGATGGATCTGGGAGGAACGGGAAGTGAATATGATTGGGGAAGCATTGTATGAAATTTCCAAATAATCAATAAAAATATTATGTTGGGGCCTGGAGAGATGGCTCAGTGGTTAAGAGCACTGGCTGTTCTTCCAGAGGTCCTGAGTTCAATTCCCAGCAGCCACATGGTGACTCACAGGCATCTGTAATGATATCTGGTGCCCTCTTCTGGCCTGCAGGTATAGGTGCAGGCAAAGCACTGTATACAAAATAATAAATAAATAAATGTTTTTTTAAAAAAAGGAAAAGAAATACAGTGACTAGTTGCTTTCCAGAAAGATCATAGTTCCCTATAGCTTGACTCTTGAAGGTCCCTGTGCTAAATGCTTTACCCTCAGGGTGGTGCTCTTGGAAGGAGGGACCTGGAGGGGCCTTGTGAGAGGGCTTTGTGTCATTGGAGTCATGCCATTGAGGGTCATTGTGGGATCCTGGTAACTTCCACATCCCTCCTTTGTTCTATGACCCCTCATGAGGTGAGTGGTCCTTCTCCTTCCATGATCCTCCCTCTGACTACAGGCTGGACCTGACCAGCTGATACTCTGGGACAAAATAACTCTTCTCTGAGCCGATTATCTCAGAGTGATGGAAAGCTGAGACTACAGCATCCACCCACAAAGCCGGGAAGCCCAACTAGTTCAACATGAGTGAAGGTCATTCCTTCCTCTCTTAAGACAACCATAAACAACCAAATAGTCAGGGCCAGTGAGATAGTTTGGCAGTTAAAAGTGGACATTCCTCTTCCAGACGACCTGAGTTTGGTCCCCAGCACCCATGCTGGGCAGCTCCCTACCACCTCCACAGTTCTAGCTCCAAGGGATCCAGTGTTCGTGTGCATGCACGTGTGTTCAGGAATGCACACACGCACACATATACATAATAAATACAAAATCTTTTTTAAAAGCTGCATGCCCAAAGAACATAGATAACCACCTCTTTGGAGAGACAAGCTGGCTTTCCAGAATTTTCTGTGGGGCTCCCAAATGGTACCTGGGAATTATCTGAAGACTGAAATTTGAGTCTGTATTTGGTTGGGTAGTTTGTGAAGAGTTCGAATTGGTATCTGTTGTGTTGATTTTTAAAATAGCCTTTCAACGTGAGGCTTTAATAAGAAAGCTTTTACCAACTGCCTGTAGTTGTGACCTTTATTTCCGGAAGACTCTTCCGTGATATTCCCATCGATATTAATTTTGACCTCTTGAAAAGCAAATTACATCACCCTAGTCTGTGGCTGAGTGTGAACACTTGTATTCTACTTGTAAGGCATAACGGATATGCACTGTAAGCTAGAAGTGATACATCTCTTTGTCCTTCGAAAACATTGCCCTTTGGTCAATGCACTATTGAGTTTCAGAACTCAGACATTAACTTTTAATTTATTAAAACCCCCAAGTCTCCAGCAGTAAAGCCCTTTAAGTGGCTTCACCAACAGATTTATTTCAGAGTGATTCCTTTGTGGGAAAGGCAGGAATGTATAATGCATTGTGTACTGAGGGTTTTCAATAATTGATGAGGCCCGCAAGCCCTTGGCTCCATGAGAGGCAGCTTTTGGCATCAGAGCCCAAAGGGAAATCTGTGTCACGTGTTTGACTTACGGGAAGTGAGGTTTGTACCAACTGTTTGGCAGAGGTTGTTTTGAAAACAAGAAGCTGGTGGGGCCGCATTATGCACAGTTGCTCTCTCTGCACCAGAGCCGGGTGTTTATAGACACTGGCTCTTCCCTCCCAGGAAAGAAATCCTGACTGGTTTTGATACACGAGGTGTGCATTGCCAAGGGTGGGCTGAACGTGAGTTCTTGGAGCCTAGCAGTTATGACAGACGTAGGGGGAGATCTGTGACTGTGAAAAGCCTTGTGGCATCTTGTGCTGTGAGACTTGGAGTGGCCTTTGTGAGCAGCTGCAGGCTGCATCTGTGTTCAGTTGTGAGCCTGGCTTTCCCCCGAGTATCCCTCACCGACCGTGAAGAGGCAGCATCCTGGCTCCTCCCTTGGTCTGGGCATTCCAATAAGAAGCACCGTGTGGGGAATGCGTGCAGTTTTGTTGTTTGCCAGAAAACTACAGGATCCATCTTTCCACTCCTCCCTCTCCCTCCTTTATGCCCCAATAACAGCTGATTTTAATTAACTTTTTGAAATATTTTACCTATTTTGAGTGCGCGCGTGCGTGTGTGTGTGTGTGTGTGTGTGTGTGTGTGTTGGTGGGTGGGGGGCGCACATGTAGCCAAGCCACACCACACCAGTAGAAGTCAGAAGACAACTTTTAGTATTTGGTTCTCTCCTTCCACTGGATGGGTTCCTGAGGTTAAATTTAGGCCTCGAGGCTTGGTGGCAAGTGCCCTTACCCACTGAGCCATCCCACCAGCCCAAAGTTTTAGTTTAACCTGAAATCATCTCACTTAAAATGATCATGAAATTTGCTGGGCATGGTGGTGCACGCCTTTAATCCCAGCACTTGGGAGGCAGAGGCAGGCAGATTGCTGTGAGTTCAAGGCCAGCCTGGTCTATAAAGTGAGTCTAGGACAGCCAAGGCTACACAAAGAAACCCTGTCTCAAAAAAACAAAAGAAAGAAAGAAAAATTATTGCGAAACATATATGATACAGACTTTTAAACGTAAAAAGTACTGGAAATTCTACTGCTAGCATTTTGAGGATGAGCTAGTATTTGTACATTCATTGCTGTCCACATTTTTACACTAAATGCTATCATCTCTACTGTCTTTAGAATACTATGTTCTGGGCCTGGGGAGATGGTTCAGCGGTTAAGAGCACTGCTTCCAGATGCCCTCTTCTGGTGTGCATGAAGATAGAAAACTATATCAAAAAGATGTTTAAAAAAATATTTATTGGGCTGGAAGGTGGCTTAGAGGTTAAAAGCACTGACTGCACTTCCAGAGGTCCTGAGTTCAATTCCCAGAAACCACATGGTGGCTCACAACCATCTATGATGAGATCTGGTGCCCTCTTCTGGCCTGCAGGCAGAATATTGTACTCATAATAAATAAATCTTTAAAAATATTTGTTTATTTATTATTATTTATACAGTATTCTGCCTGTATGCCAGAAGAGGATATTTGATTATGGATGTGATCTGATGTGGCTGCTGGGAATTGAACTCAGGACCTCTGGAAGAGCAGTCAGTGCTCTTAACCTCAGAGCCATCTCTCCAGCCCCAAAAAGATTTTTTTGTTTTGTTTTGTTTTTCCAGACAAGATTTCTCTGTGTAGCCCTACCTGCCCTGGACTCACTTTGTAGACCAGGCTGGCCTCGAACTCACAGAGATCCCCCTGCTTCTGCCTCCCAAGTGTTGGGATTAAAGTCATGCGCTACCACAGTCCGTCCCAAATGATGTTTTTTAAAAACTAAAAATTCTCTTCATTTCTGCAGTTGTGGAACATTCTATTATATACGTATGTTTTAGTCAGCCTCAGCTAGAACAGCATGCTACAGAGCAGGTGGTTTAAAGAGCCAACCTGTCTTTCTCAGAGGTAGATCTAGGTACTGGCAGATTTAATGTCTTGTGAAGGAAGGCTCCCGTTCCTAGTTCACAGACAGCCTCCTCCTGTCCGTCTGTTCACATACTGTGTGTGGAGCAGTTGTTTTTTCTCTTTATGTAAGACTCTGATCCCATCTTGGGACTCCACCTTCATGACCTCATCTGACCTGTGACCCATGACCTCCTACCTGTGACTTCCCCATGACCTTCCCTCCTAAATGCCATCGCATTGACAAGGACATCGACACTTGAGTTATGCGGAGCACAGGGATGTTCCATCCAGGCCATGACAGGGTGCTATGGCGAACATTCACGTTTTTTTATTTTTACCCTTGTTACAACATAGGGAAATGTCTTCCTGAGCTTGCAGTCACTCTAGATGTACTTCCTGGAAGTAGAGTTCTGGGCCAAGGGGTTTACACATTAGTTTCTGGTTTGTTTGTTTGTTTTGTTTTTTTAAGACAGGGTCTCACTGTGTAGCCTTGGCTGTCCTGGACTCACTTTGTTGACCAGGCTGGCCTCGAACTCACAGCGATCCACCTGCCTCTGCCTCCCGAGTGCTAGGAGTAAAGGCATGCGCCACCACACCCGG
This sequence comes from Acomys russatus, assembly GCF_903995435.1. Taxonomy (NCBI): domain Eukaryota; kingdom Metazoa; phylum Chordata; class Mammalia; order Rodentia; family Muridae; genus Acomys; species Acomys russatus. Next base: position 54,107,038 of record NC_067148.1, on the reverse strand, counting down.
CTTGCACATTAGCTTCTGATGTGTCGTTCCCAGGGGCTCTGCAGGGGGAAGCATACCACCTCCATAAAGTAGAGGAGAGCGTCCCTGCCCCCAGCCTCACTCCAACCCTAAGTCTAAGGCCTTTTAACGTTTATTAAGTTAATATGTATCTCATCATTTTGAGGGCATTCTTTTTTTTTTTTTTTTTTAATTGAGTAAGTTTAAATATTTGCTGATAGCTTGTGGTGGTTACTTATGCAGTCATTTCTCTATTTCTTTGTTGATCCTTTCCAAGAACTTTTTAAATTAAAAAAACAAAACAAAACAGGGGGCTGGAGAGATGGCTCAGGGGTTAAGAGCACTGACTGCTCTTCCAGAGGTCCTGAGTTCAATTCCCAGCAACCACATGGTGGCTCACAACCATCTATAATGTCATCTGATGTCCTCTTCTGGCCTGCAGGTGTACAAACAGGCAGAACACTGTATACATAATAAATAAATAAATCTTTAAAAAAAAAAACAAAACAAATTTATCCGGGCATGGTAGCACATGCCTTTAATCCCAGCACTCGGGAGGCAGAGGCAGGTGGATTGTTGTGAGTTTGAGGCCAGCCTGGTCTACAAAGCGAGTCCAGGACAGCCAAGGCTAACCCTGTCTTGAAAAATCAGAAATAAAAAATAAAAAAGTAAAAAAAGAAAAAGAAAATAAATCCTGCATCTGGCTTTTGGCCGAGAGGAGATCTCACGGTCCATCGACCACAAGTGTGTGTATGATTGGGGAGCAGACTGTATTATCAATACAAGTCTGGGAGAAGTCCAGGGGGAGTTTAGAGCTCCCACAGGGACGATGGGACAGAACACTTTAATGTGTGCTTCAAGAATGCTTAAAATCTGTTTGTTTACCGTGGCCTAAAACTGTTGGTTGCTTTTCAACAGTTCCACTCGCTGGCTCCCATGTACTACCGAGGGTCAGCCGCTGCCGTCATCGTCTATGACATCACTAAGCAGGTAAGAATGGCTTCCCGCTTCAGGTGCCATGCGTGCTGGCTGTCCCCGAGACACGCCAGAGCAGGTTGAGGCTTTGTGAGTCTTGCCAGCACCCCAGGGGGCCTGGGAGTGTGGAGGGCGAGGACAGTGAAAGCTCTGCCTGCCCGTGTGTTTCACTCACAAAGCAGCTTTGGTTTATCATCTCAGTGACAAAACAGCAAGCACTCGTTTTAAAGCTGACCTTTCATTTTTTAGACCTGTTTATTTTATTTTAGGTGTAGGAACATTTTGCCAGCATATATATCGTACACTATGTGTGTGCCTGGTTCCCACAGAGGTCAAAAGAGGGCAGTAGATCCTTTGGAACTAGAGTTACAGACAGTTAGGAGTCACCGTGTGGGTGCCCTCTCTCCACCCCTAACACTGGGCGTTGGTAGAGGAAGGTCCTGGCTGCCGGCACTCTCCTTGAGAACAGTTTAAGTTCTGCGTCCTTTATCGTTAGAGGTTAGCCTCTGTTAGCGCCTGGGCTGCACCGCCCAGAGGTCAAAGGTAGCACTTATCCTTCTAAAGGTAAAAAACGTGTGTGCTCGTAGGCTGTGATCCCCTTTATCTGAAGTTTGATTTTCTGCAGTCCTAGTTATTCAAGGTCAACTGCCATCCAAAACTACTAAATAGAAAATTCCAGAAGCAAGTCACACATTTAAGCAAAGTATTATATTATTATGATTATTCTACCTTGTTGCTGTTAGTATCTCACTCTGCCTAATTGTTTACTTAAACAGGCACTCATGCGACAGAAACACATGTTTCTAGGGTTGGGTACCAGGACCCTGGAATGTATCTCCTGCAGATGAGATGAACAGCAATGTATTTTCCGATATATATATATTTTTTGACAAATAAATGCTTTGGGTCGGCGCCATTTCTCCTGCCCCCAAGTCCTCTGCAATGCTGACTGTGTGCTGATTCAGTGCTGTGTGTGTATTCCGTGCGTTCTGACCTCTTCCACCAACATGTGCTGTCCACGCCGGCCTCTGCCCCGGAGGAAGGCTGTGAGTGGAGGGCAAGCCGGACCTAAACAAGCGCCTTTCTCCTCAAGTCAGCTCCAGCGCCCACTGGCTCCTGCTGTGCTGGGCCCCACAGAGTCCGCCCTCCTATTTCCAGTCAGCGGTACTTACTGAAGAAACCCACTAATGTGATTTTTAACTTCCTCAAGCTTTAACCTCAAAAGAGGCATCTTAGCTAATGTTAACTAAGTGTCTCCTACAGACCTTTTTTTGAATTACAGGGCTCACATCTCTACGTGCTTGAAATGTATTGACAGGTCTTTTCGGTGACTCATCTTGTCTTTTGGACAGGATTCATTTCATACCTTGAAAAAGTGGGTTAAAGAGCTGAAAGAGCACGGGCCTGAAAACATCGTGATGGCGATTGCTGGGAACAAATGTGACCTCTCAGATATCAGGTAAGAGTACTTCAAATCTGTGTGTGCGTGTGCGTGCATGCGCGTGCGTGCGTGCGTGCGAGTGCGTGTGCGTGTGTATCTGTGTGTGTGTTTCACATCTCTCACCCCTAAACGTCTCTGACTAAAATGGAATTATGTCTTTGCTTATGTTCATGCTTTAACTGATGCTCTCTCACTCGTGGTAGCCGGTGTGACATTATCCGACCAGAGTGGAATTACAGGAGGATGATATTAAACACGACGGCCCTTACAGTGATGAATATTAAGTCAAGGGACCTGTACATAGCACAGCTGCTTTGTATCCCTATATATTCTTCTTCTTAGCGTTACTGCTAATGTAGTTCTAGTAACACGTTTATGTACAAACAGCCACGATATCCATTTGTTTTAGATTTTAACCTAAGGACGTGGTCCAGTCTATACAACATCTGGATAGGATACCCCACGTGGCAATGGCTTATGGGACTTCCTTGACCTTATGTCCTAGTCCTTTTTCTAATGGTTAGTTAAAATATACCCAAGCTGAGTTTTTGTAAAACAAAGAAGCTCATTGGGCTTCGCCCAGACTTTCAGAAATGGAACACTGGTGGCTAAGGGTTCTGTTATAATACAACACGGTAGGGAAATAGAAAAGAAACGGACGGCACATGGCGAGTCAGGGGCCCAAGGCGATTCAAGGGCTAACGCCACTCTTTCTACAGCAACCCGTTCTTGCAGGGACTTAGCTGAGAGCCATGAGAGCTGCACTGATCCCTTCTGAGGCTTGTCCCCACCGTGACCTAGTCACCATCCGTCCCTCCACCAGGCTTCTAGCTCATGAGCCTGGAGGAAGACGCTCACACCACATAACCGAACCGTAGCACGTAGAGAGTGGACTACAGGCTTGATGACCCATCTGTCCTCTTCAGCTAGCTGGCTTTGATGACTTTAGGACGTTATGCATTAGTTAGCCTGTCCCGTGACAGCTCCATCCCAATCTCCAGTAGATATCTGAAACCATTGATTACATCATACCCAGTGTATGTTGTGATTGTTTTCTATATATACAAATCTATGAGAAAATTTATTTTATAAAGACAGCTACAGCATGCTTCTGATTTAATTTCTAAATACGAATAAATGAAAACTAAATAAGCATTAAAAACGGGTCTTGCAATACTCCTTTAGGTGGCATTTGGCAAATTACTCTGTTCCTTCATGTATGCGAACGTGCTGTGTCACATTGCATCAGATTGGTTTTATAATTCCTGTGAAAACACCACCTAATCGCTTATTTTTCTATGGGTTGGACAAATCCTTAAACTCTCCAGACTTAGTTCAGATATTCTCTTCCTTTACTGTAATCCTGAAACAGCTTTTTGCTTAGTGTTTCCTGAACTGGGTGGTGGGTTGGCAGAGTCCACTTTGCTGAAAGAGGTGTTCTCTGCAGATGCTTCGACGTGCGCCACATATCACACATATGCAGCTAAGATGAGCTTGCAAACAACCCTGCCAATTCACTCCCTAGCAGCTATCCCCAAAGGATGTGGTACCGTCGGGGCCTCCCATCCCAGGTGGCACACCAGCCTTTCTGCTTCAGTGGTTTGGCTTCAGTGAGATCTGAATCCAGCTTGTCAAGCTCCCACGGGTGTTCGCAGTGTGAGACGTAAAGCTTTTGTTGTCCACACAGTCATTCGAGACGGCACCTGTTTTGATTATGCAACAAAGGAAATGACTTTTGTTTGTAGTTCTCCTTCAAACCTCTGAATAGGTCAGTGAGAAAGACGAATTTATTTTTCCTTTAAAAAAGAATTGATGAACCAGTTTGTTTGTTTGTTGTTTGTTTGTGTGTATACCTTCCATGGCATGCTTATAGAGGTCAGAGACAGCTTAATGGCAGTTGGTCCTTCTGCCGTGAGGATTGAACTTGGGTCCTCAGACTTGGCGGCAACGCGCTTTTACTCTCTGAGCCATCTCACCAGCTCTGTCTGAGTTTCTTGAGGTTTGTTTTAAGGCTCAGCACATACAGTATCCTAGAGAATGTTCTGTGGACACCTCAGGCCGGGAAGGTGCTTTTCTCCTTCTCCTTCTTCTTCTTCTTCTTCTTCTTCTTCTTCTTCTTCTTCTTCTTCTTCTTCTTCTTCTTCTTCTTCTTCTTCTGTCTGTGGTGTGCATACATATGTGTGTGCTTGTTTACATGTATGCAAGTGCATGTGGAGGTGAGAAGCCCATGGCCAGTGTCTTATACATTGAAGCAGGATGTTTGCCGGTTCATCTGGCATAGGTAGCCAGCTTGCCCTTGGGATGCATTTCTACCTCACCAAGCTTTCAGATATAATTTCTTACACTTGCATGGCATGCGCTTTCTGCACTGTGCCATCCCTCTACCCTCCCTCAAAGTTTTGTGTGTGTGTGTGTGTGTGTGTGGTTTTTCGAGACAGGGTTTCTCTGTGTAGCCTTGGCTGTCCTGGACTCACTCTGTAGACCAGGCTGGCCTCAAACTCACAGAGATCCTCCTGCCTCTGATTCCCCGAGTGCTGGGATTACAGCATGAATTTAGAATATGCTAGGCTAGTGCCCTACCACTGAATGGCTAAGCAACTATGAGCCTCTCGGAATTGAGCATATTAGCTTTGAACTCACTCTGTAGCTCAGGCAGGCCTTTGGGTTGTTATACTCCCAGCTCACCTCCCGGAGTAGCTGAGATTATAAGCAGGTCCCACCAGCACTGGCTTGAACACCTGTCTTTATATTTGCTTTCTACCTTTGAAGAAGGAAAGAGAGAGAGGAGGGTGGGGGAGGGAGAGACAAAGAGAGAGAGAGAGAGGCAGACAGAGAGGCAGACAGAGAAAGAGCACCAGTCTTCTGAAAATAACAACGCATTAGCTAAAATTAAGTTTTTTTTAGCTAGGTAGTGGTGGCACAAGCCTTTAATCCTGGAACTTGGGACCCAGAGGCAGATGGATCTCTGTGAGTTCAAGGCCAGCCTGGTCTACAGAGTGAATCCCATGACAGCCACTGTTACACAAAGAAACCCTGTCTTGAAAAGAACAAAAACAAAAGTTAAATTGTTTTTATTTTTAGAATTGCACTCTTTTGTGCCAGTTGATACTAGTTGATTCATTTATGATCATGATATAAAACTTTCTAGAAAGATTTTAATGCTGCCATGTGTTTATGACATCATCTACAGGGAAGTTTTAAAGGAAAGTATTGTAAAGTTCTTAAGTCTAATAGATAGGCTCATCAAAGTTGTAGGATACAAATCAGGTGTGGTGGCGCACGCCTTTAATCCCAGCACTCGGGAGGCAGAGGCTGGCAGATCGCTGTGAGTTCAAGGCCAGCCTGGTCTACAAAGTGAGTCCAGGATGGCCAAGGCTACACAGAGAAACCCTGTCTCGAAAAACCAAAAACAAACAAACAAAAAGTCGTAGGATACAAGACACAGAAAACTCAATTACACTTCTGTTTGTTAATAGTGAGTATGCAGAAACTGAAATTAAAAACACAATACCAGCTGGGCGTGGTGGCGCATGCCTTTAATCCCAGCACTTGGGAGGCAGAGGTAGGTGGATCACTGTGAGTTCGGGGCCAGCCTGGTCTACAAAGTGAGTCCAGGACAGCCAAAGCTACACAGAGAAACCCTGTCTCAGAAAAGAAAGAAAGAAAGAAAGAAATGTTCTTTGAAATATAGGATAGTTTGCAAAATGTGACTAAAGGAACTTGGAGCATTATTTTTGTGAGATGAGGTCTCATGTAAAACTCACTATGTAGCCATGAGCACCCCTTCCTGCCTCTGTTCCCTGAGTGCTGACATTATAGGTGTGTGCTACCACATTTGACTCTTGGTATTAGTATTTACTTGTTTGTTTGTTTTTGGTTTTTTTTGGGACAGGGTTTCTCTGTGTAGTCTTGGCCATCCTGGACTTGCTTTGTAGGTCAGGTTGGCCTTGAACTCAGAGCGATCCACCTGCCTCAGCCTCCCAAGTGCTGGAATTACAGGCATGTGCCACCACACCCAGCTTTGGCGTTATTTCTTTTGCTTAGCTTTTCTTCCTCCTCTTCTTTCTCCTCCTCCTCCTCTTCGTCTTCTTCACTTTGTTTATTTACTTAGTAGGGTTGAGGGCAAGGATGTACACATGGAAGTCAGGGGATGACAGGAGGGAATTGACTCTCTCCATCAGCCCTGAGATCAAATCCAGAGCATCAGGTTTGGCAGCAGGTACCTTTACCCACTGAGCTATCTTGCTGCACACCTCTCTCCCTTATGGAATTTTATATGTAGCTCAGGATGGCCTTGAACTTCTAACCCTTCTGCGCCAGCCTACTGACTGCTGCTAGGGATACAGCAGATTACTACTGTGACTGCCTTCTTACGGCAGTGATGGGCTGTGTGGGGCCACACATCAAGATGAATGTCCTCCTTGGTTGCTCACTAACTTATTCTTTTGTTTGTTTGCTTGCTTGCTTGCTTTTTTAGGGTTTTTTGTTTTTGTTGTTTTGGTTTTTCAAGACAGAGTCTCTCTGTGTAGCCTTGGCCGTCCTGGACTCACTTTGTAGACCAGGCTGGCCTCAAACTCACAGCGCTCCTCCTGCCTCTGCCTCCCGAGTGCTGGGATTACAGGCGTGCACCACTATGTCCAGACTAACTATTCTTTGACACAAGATTTCTCACCAATTTGACTGGACTGGGGTCTTCCTCTCTCTGCCTTCCCAGTGCTGGACACAGAGGCACACACTGCTGCACCCATCCTTCTATTTTTGTTTTTTGGTTTTTCGAGACAATGTTTCTCTGTGTAGCCTCGGCTGTCTTAGACTAGCTTTCTACACCAGGCTGATCTCGAACTCACAGCGATCCACCTCCCTCTGCCTCCCGAGTGCTGGGATTAAAAGCGTGCACTACCACGCCCGGCTCTATTTTTATTTGTTTTGTTTTTTTGAGACAGAGTTTCTCTGTGTAGCTTTGACTGTCATGGACTCGCTTTGTAGACCAGGCTGGCCTCGAACTCACAGCAATCCCGCTGCCTCTGCCTCCCGAGTGCTGGGATTAAAGGCGCGTGCACCACCACCACCTGGCTATTTTTGTTTTTTTAACTTCAGTGTCGGGATCCGAACTCAGGTCCTCATGCCTGTGCAGCACAGCTTTACTAACTGAGCCATCTCTAAGTGCCTTAGGGTGTTATTTCTTATATGTACATGTGACTCTATAATTATATCAATACAATTTTCAGTAAATAAAATTTTGATTTAGATGGTAAAAACTATAGTGGTAAGTGTATGCGTATGTGTATTACACATATCACTTATCTATACAGCAGGACTTCTGAGGAGAGTCTATTTGAGTGACATTTTGCCAGCAAGCTGAGTAAAGTGACTAATTCGACTATCCCAACACACACAAAAGGGTACAAAAGAGATGCAAAATAATGTTATTAAAAGCTGGCACTTGGATGGGAAGATGGCTCAGTCGTTAAGAGCACTGTCTGCTCTTCCAGAGGGCCTGAGTTCAATTCCCAGCAACCACATGGTGGCTCACAACCGTCTGTAATGTAATATGGCGCCCTCTTCTGGTGTGAGGTGTAAATGCAGATAGAGCCCTCATACATTAAATAAATGAATAAATAAATAAGGGGGAAATCTGGCACTTAAAGCTTATTTGAGGCCTCAGATACACACACACACAAACACACACACACAAGCACACATATGCACACAAGCACACATGCACCACCACTACCAAGAAAAACAACTCTAAAAGAAGAAAGGGGAAGCCTGCTCTATTGGTCTTTGTCCAGAGTATGTGTGTCTCCCTGAGACAGAAATAGTCTGGCAAGTGACAGGGCCTGGGAACCTAGTGGGCACCCGCCTGTGGAGGGCTCTCTGTGGCAGGAGAATCTAGCAGTTGCCCAGCCAATCTGGCTGCTCTAGATTCTGCCTGCTGGCATGGCTCTCCCAGGGAGTGAGCCAAATCTGCAGGTCTCAGACCTTATTCCAACCCTGAGCTCATTTTACTCTAATCCCAAAGTGCTTTGCTTTTCCATCATTCTCAGGAAACTGGGTGTTTCACTGGGGGCAATAGCAGCTCTGTCTGGCTTTCTGTCCTTTTCTGTTTCCTTCTCTCCCTGTATAAATGACCCGATGGTATCATCTAGCAGACATTGGTGGTGTAAGCTTGTTCTCCCTGTGGAGGAGCTGTGCACAGCATGTTTTGAGAGTGTGCTGGGCTGGAAGTGGATTTAGCAGATCCTGTGTGAGGCGTCGAGAGCAGGGGGCTGGGCAGAAGAGTCACTGGTTCCTCAGCCAGTGTGTGCCATGTGCGTGTGCGGCCCAGAGGACAGTAGAGGTTAACTAGTCCTCATCTAAAATACTCAGGACCAGGGCACTTTGGAGCTCAGATTTCAGAATTATTTTCATATACATGAAGTGCTGCTTTGGAGATGGAACCTGAGTCTAAGTTCATAGACCTTACTGACACAACCAGAAAATAATTTTATACAACACTGTACACAGGTTTTTTTTTTTTTTTTTTTTTTTATTCATAAAGCTGTATGGTATTGAGTTTTCTACTTACCATGTTGGTGTTTGGAAAAGCTTCTGATTTCTGAGCTTTTTTGGATGTTCGGCTTAGGGCTGCTCAGCCTGTCTAAAAGGCTGCTCAGGGTGAAAGGCCCAGGCAGCTCAGGATGGCCAGCCCAGCTCCGGATCTTACTGAGAGATTTTCCTAACTTGCCCAGAAGATCTAAACAAAACCCTCCCCCTACTGAGGGTTGGGAAGAATATATGAGGACCAGAACCGGAATGAGCATGGCTGTTATGGGCATGGGGTAGCCGAGCCACTTGCACTCACAGGGGCTGCAGTTGCTGGTAGAAAACAAGGCCAGTAAACATTCCATCATGGATGGGAAGGGATGGGTGGGTCCCTGCCCCATGGCAGTGGAGCCCCAGGGAGCCCCAGGGAAGATTACAAGCCTGACTCTTTCCTGTTAGAACCTGTTCTATAAGCACCTAGGGGTTCCTGAAGTACCCCCACCCTATGCTAAGGAGACCCCAGCCTCCAGCAAATGACCTTCAATCGTACCTGGAAGTTCTTCCCCCACCCATAGATAATTAATTACCGTGTTCTCTTCTTGTTTGTTTGTTTTTTTTTTCTTTTTCTTTTTTTTTTTTTTTTAGACAGGGTTTCTCTCTGTAGCCTTGGCTGCCATGGAATCACTCTGTAGGAACTCAGAGCCATCCTCCTGCCCCTGCCTCCTGAGTGCTGGGATTAAAGGCACGCACCACCACCACCTGCCTTGTGTTCTCTTCTTGTGTTAGGCCCCTGTGTTACTGCATGTAAATCAAGTGTCCTGGCTGGGCGTGGTGGTGCACACCTTTGAGGCCAGCCTGGTCTACAGAGTGAGTCCAGGACAGCCCAGGCTACACAGAGAAACCCTGTCTTGAAAAACCAAACCAAACCAACCAACCAACCAACAAACTACCCTGGCACCTCTAGCCTTATCAAATTAGACACAGTCACCCACAGACCCCTCCCCACTGCCCAAGGCTTATAAATAAAGGTTGGCTGGCTTGCTCTCTCATGCTTGCACCATCCTTCCACCATAGCTGTCTGAGACTCCACTTATTTTGGGGAAGAATTGCCGCTGGACACCCAGGGCTCGACTGCCTGGCCTGGGTCTCACTGGACCTACCTGCCAGCCAGTTTTGGGCTTCTGCCCATTTCCTCTGCCGTGCTTAGCACGGCACAAAGGGCTGTTAAACTCTGTTATCATCATGGGCTTGTGAGGCTCCCTGGTCTCCACCGCCCTCTGATAACAGCAATCTCATTCTAAAAGAGCTAAGCTGTAACACTGTAGAAAACTCTTTCCGCACCCCGGCCCAGTGCCGGCCTTGACCTAAAGCGCTCCAGCCATCCCTGAGAGAAACGGGACCTGTGATCTTGAGGTCTGTCTGTTCCTATCCAGAAACACCTGGACCGCTCACTGGACGCAGACACCAGGCCACCTACGGGTACACTGAGTGACACACATATAGTCCGCACATTTGTTTCACACACATATACACACATGCAGTCCCCACACACATACACACAGAGAGGTGGAGACACATTGGCTTTTACAAGTGTTCGCAAGGGCATCGAAGCCAGTATCCTCCAGTGTCACAGAGAAGTGTGTAGCCTGCTCTCCTACCCTTGGCTTGTAAGCCAGAATTGTCCCCTCGTATTTCCTTTACAAGCCAGGCCATTTTTACAAGCAAGCCTTGACCTGTATCAGCGGGGAAGTTGCCCGACCAAGCACTTGGGGAATAAAGAGGCCCTTTTCCTCTCAGGTGGTGAGAAGTGAGCTTGAGGGGGACCTTGTCACTGACCTCTTCTGGCCAGGATTCCTGGGGACTGCGACAGTCATGTTACTGCCCCTATGGCCGTCTTTAGGCTCCACTGTAGCGCGATGGCTTCAGAGAAGGGCCTGAGAGAGGTTGCTGGGGCTGCTGCCGTGGGTGTGTCAGGAATCTGTTATTGGAATGCAGGCAAGCCGGGAGTGGTGGCGCATGCCTGTAATCCCAGCACTTGGGAGGCAGAGGCAGGTGGATCCCTATGAGTTTGAAGCCAGCCTGGTCTACAAAGGGAGTCCAGGACAGTCAGGGCTACACAGAGAAACCCTGTCTCGAAACACCAAAAATAAAAATAAATAAATAAACAAAGGAATGCAGGCTGTTCACCGATGACAGGCATTGGGAGTAGAGTGAGAATAAGACCTATAGGCAAGAAGAAAGAAATTGGTTTGCCTAGTTCTCAGTCACCCAGTTGCCAAATAGGTTTGCATGATGACTTTCTGTGCAGCAAAGGACTGTGGGAACTAAGGGAACAGGACATGAGACATGAGACGGGTCTCAGAGCTGTCAGAAGCTTGTGAGAAGCAGCTCACAAGCAAGCAAGACTGCATTTACTCCCGCCTTCACTCTCCCTCACAGAGTGCAGACAAGGCAAGGACATCCTCCAGGGCAGAGGAATTCAGGAAGGGGCCTGACAGGAAACGTTGGGATAATGTGCCTTCTGCAGGCCTGTGGTGTGGTGTACCTCTAGAAAGCTCTGGTGGGTGAGTCCTGTCAGGGGAGGAGTAGGAAAGGGTGATCTGGGTAGGAGGAAATCCCGGCAGCAGCAATTTCCCTGCCAGCGCCAGAGGTGGGGTGAGCTTGGCTGGTGTGACAGGAGAGGGCCCATGAAGAACATCTCTGTGAGCATGGTGCCTCGTGGGGAGGGTGAGAAAGACAGAAGGTATGTGGACAGTGTGCTGAGTGGCCAAGCCTTACATGCTGAGCCAGCATGGCTCCTCCCTCCTGCTCCTCAGACCTGCAGCAGCCAGGACCCTGTCCTCTCCTGACCTGCACTGGTCTCCTTCTAATCACTGCCCAGGATGCTGCCCAGTCATGATATAAAACCAGTTTGCTGACCTTGAGGTGAGCAGAGGAGGTGTGTTGGGTCCCTGAGTCAGCTCCCGATGGTCAACGCTTCCTGTGCAGTCAAGAGCTAAAAAAGGGGACTTCCTGTATCCCACAGGCCACACAGGCTAGGGCAGCAGACCACCTGAAGACCTGTCATTGTACATTTTAATAAAGTTGACATTTCTAGAAGATTAAAAATATGCTCAGAATAGTTGGTTCTTATTACCACCATGCCCTCAGCTCTCTTTGAATTATACTAAGTAAACATTTTCTTTCTTTTTTCTTTTGGTTTTTTGAGACAGGGTTTCTCTGTGTTAGCCTTGGCTATCCTGGAGTCACTGTGTATACCAGGTTGGCTTTGAACTCACAGCGATCTACCTGCCTCTGCCTCCCGAGTGCTGGGATTAAAGGCGTGCGTCACCACGCCCAGCGAACATTTTCTAAAATACATTTTTACTTACTTATTTGCAGTTAAATATTTTGCTAAAAATTAAAATGTAGCCAGGAGTGTTGGCACATGCTTTTAGTCCCAGCACTTAAGAGGCAGAGGCTGGTGGATCGCTGTAAGTTCCAGGCCAGCTTGGTCTATAACGTGCGTCCAGGACAGCCAAGGCTACACAGATAAACCCTATCTCGAAAAACAAAATATAAATAAATAAAAAAAATAAAATTAAAATGCTTGATTTCTTACAAGCAACCTTAAAAGCTACCCTAGTCTTCAATGGGTCAAAATTATTATTTTTTAAATAAGCAAACCAAATAACAGAAGTTGAAATCCTAGATAACAAAAATCCAACGTATTGTAAATGCCAACAGCACAAAACAAAACAAAACAAAACAAAAAACAAAAAACAAACAAAAAAAACCCCACAACAACAACAACAACAAAACAACTAACAACTAAACACCAGAAAGTCCAGACATGTAGGAAGCCTTAATGTCTACATCAATCTCCTTACAAGAGATAAGGTGGTTTGTGCCACTGCAGAGGATGGCCTGTGCTCAAGATGCCCGTGGTCCAGCCTTCACTGATACTGTGACCGAAACAGGAGGGGAGTGGCTGAAGATGGAGCCCCCAGGAGCCCAGAGAACAGGGCTGCAATCTCTCTTCAATTTCAGAGCATTCTTATAAAGGGGAATCTATAAAATACTGGTGTGTGTCTAAAGAATGACATGGTTAAAAAAAAAAAAGAAAAGAAAAGAAAAGAGAAGAGCGGTTGAGTCACGGTGTCACACAGCCTTCGTCTCTGGCTCTGGTCACTTCTCTCTGCTGACCTATCTCCTATGAGAATCATGTTTTGTTTGCCTCATGTCTCAGCATCTGTCATTGTATTTCTCAGCACTGGATTGTTTAGACTTGCCCGCTTTTGAGTTTTATGTAAACGGCCTAATGCGTTGTTGTGTGACGACTTGTTTCCTGTTCAAAAGCAGCTTGTGAGGCTCACCCAGCGGGTGCGTGCAGGCCGTCGTCGCCTGCTGTCTGGCTGTGGGTCTGTTTTATGTGTTTACTCATCTTACCACTGGCCACATCAGGTCAGCCCTGAACACGGGTTGCGTGGCCTCATCCATATCCCACAGCGCTGGGCTTAAGCACGTCATGAGACTGCAGAGTGTAGCGATTTCATTGCTGGCTCATAACACGTGTGCGTGCTCAGTTTTATGAGGTATCGCTAGTGTTTCCCAGAGTGGACACCTGCAGCCTGGGAGACTGCTCGTTCTCTCATACTGGCTGAGCCTTGTGAGGCTTCGGGTGTGTAGGGGTGTCTGATAGTAATTTCAGTTCACATTTGCTTCGTTACCAGTGCAGTGGGCAGCTTTTCATGTATCCGCTGGCCACTAAAGTGTGCTCTTCTTGTGTGAGATGTCTGTTCAAATCATTCCCAAGCTTTCTGTGTGTGGGTAATTTTGATCTTAGTTATTGTAACTTTAAAAACACATGTACCCGATGGTTTTCAGTATGTGTTTAAAATATCTTCTTCAAGGGGCCGGGAGAGGTGCTCAGGGGACAAAGTGCCTGCTGTACAGGGATGGCTTGTTCCGATCCTAACACCCAGGTTTAAACAAGTTGGCATGGTTGCAAGCCTTTAGTTCTAGGGTTGGAGGAAAAGGAGACGGGGAGATCCGAGGAGCTCACTGGCCAGATGGACGAGCCAGTGGGTGAGCACTTGCCTCAGTGAAAGGCCTTGTGTCAGAAGATAAGGTGGCCCACACCAACCCCTGGCCTCCCCGGGCACACAGGCACACATGACTACACAATGCTACACACACACACACACACACACACACACACACACAAGCCCCTCAGGGTTAGGTCTGAGCTCTCCACATTATCTTGTACTTTGTGCCTTCATCATCGCTTCCTTACACTCTATGGTAGATGATTTATCAACTCTTCCCCACTATAGGGTTTTCTTTGGGTGTTTGTTTGTTTTTTTTTTTTTTTTTTTTTCTTCTTCTCCCACAGAGTTTCTCTGTGTAGTCTTGGCTGTCCTGGACTCGCTTTGTAGACCAGGCTGGCCTTTGAACTCACAGAGATATGCCTGCCTCTGCCTTCTGAGTGCTGGGATTAAAGGCGTGCGCCACCACCGCCCGGCCACTCTGTCGTCTTTAAGGAGTACTTTTGGTCCCAGAGAAGTTGTAACCGTATGGATAAAGATCTGTAATGGTAGTTTCTCAGTTAGAAAGCAGTAATATGGTTTTTTGATCCAACTATTCCAGTTTCGGCCACTAGGAGTCCTTCCCTGTTGTCTCTGGTGTTCTGGTGACAGCGCCTTCTTTCTCGCACAGTGAGTCGCTCCAGGCTTGCCTTGCATGTATTTTCCACTAAAAGGCCCTGCTTTCTTTCATTAGAAAATGGCAGCCATGGGACCGGCCGGTAGTGGCCCACGCCTTTAATCCCAGCACTAGGGAGGCAGAGGCAGATGGATTGCTGAGAGTTTGAGGCTAGCCTGGTCTACAAAGGAAGTCACAAAGGAAGCTTTTGTGGCCAAAGCTACACAGAGAAACCCTGTCTCAAAAAACCAAACCAAACAAACAACAACAACAAAAAAGAAAATGGCATTAAAATCCAGTCTGATTTCATGTGTGCTTAGTGCTATCATTGCTTTTCTGTCCTTTCAATGAGCAGAGCTAGGAAATACACCGATACATACTAACTGAAGTACAGCTGCTCACGTCTAAGAGAAAGAACTGTTTGTGTTGGTGCCCTTGAGCGGCAGGCTTCATCCTAGCCTTGGAGATCAGTGGAAAGACTGTTTCAAAACCGTTGTCATTGAGCAGAATCCCTAGCTTTTGTTTTTAACAATTTTCTTCGAATATAAAGTTACTTTGTTTTCCTTTCAGAAACTCCTGCCCAGGAGTTTATAGTATAACTTCTGTTAGGAGCTAAATTTTCCTCAGTAATAAGTTCTTTCTTTTTTAAGCTTTATTTTTTGTGTGTCAGGGTTTAACCTGCATGAGTGTATGTGCACCACTTGTGTGCCTTGTGCCTAATAAAGTCATCAGATCCCCTGGAGCTGTTTAGCGTCATCCAGTTCCTTGGGGGTAAATTCAGTCCTAGCTTCAGGACAACTGAATCAATAGCAGCCAGGAGCAGCAGGGGGGAGCCCCCAGCCTCTCTTTGGGTCTGGCTTTTATCCCCACTGACAAAGACCCCGCCCCCACACGAGGCATTTCTCAGCTGACAAACATCACGTGTCCTCTCAGGAGGCAGTGATCAGCTGTGGACAAACTGGAGCAGCCTCCATATGCTGCACATGGGATTAAAACAAAAACATGTTTACATAGAAACCAAAATTCCACACCGTATGTATGTATGTATGTATGTATTTAAAAGGTGAGTGGGAAATGTTAGCTGGCAAACAAATCCTAGTAATCTGGCAATATCTTTGTGTCCACCCTCTGGAGTTGAGGTTTCAGGTGCGCCCCACTGTGCTTTTATGTAGGCCGTGGGGATTGGAACTGAAGCTCATATTGACACAACAAGCACACACACTGTTCCAACCCTTGACGACACATTCATTCCCCGTCACCTCAGTCTACGCTCGCTGTCGACCAGACACAGCTATCAGTCGGTGTGCTGCTCTTCATAAGCCCTACATCCACAGAAGGTTCCGTGTGAAGAGATGAAACAGAGCCTTGGTGAGGACGGAGCTTACCCCAGGCCCTGAACTGGCAGGGCACCTAATAAATATATGGCCTGGCTTTAAACCTGTCACCAGCTCCAGACCCTGTGCCTGACTTTCATGTCACTTCCCATAGCCTAAGAACTGAAAGGACAACCCTGATCCAGGACAGGGAATGGCGTCCAAGCTATGGACAGGGAGAACTGGTTTAACTCAAGACTCTGGAAGTCACAGCTCTCCGGGGTGTTCTCCAGCCTCTTCAGGGCGAGCCAGCATTTGTTTGAGAAAGGGTCTTTGGAGGAAAAGGAATGACTAAATCTCTTAAGAGAACCTATGTATTCCCACAGTTTTCTTCTATTTCAAATTCTAATATTCCTCATGAAAAACCATCCGTTTAAGCCTGTGGCTAAGAACCCGACACCACTGGCTGGAATCTGACACCAGGGATTTGGCCTCAGGTGACAACCTCAGTAAGCAGGGCAGACCTCATGGGACTGGCCGTTCTCCCCAGGGTGCCCGTGTCGAGGGCTGTGACCGTGACCGGGAAGGGCTTACTTAGATACTTGCAGCAGGGCATTGTCCAATTAGATGCTTACTTTGAAGGTGGCGAATATTCTTCCTTTTTCAAAATGGAGTTGATTTGGGTTTTTAGTTCAGAGCTGAGGATTTTGCTGAGTTCAGCATTGTCAACGCGACTTCATCTGTGTGTCTCGAAGACATTGTGGGTATTTGGAAAACATGCACACTCATGAGAGTATGCCTCTCAGCAGTGCTTGAGGGCATGGGCAGGCATGAGGAGCCGCTACATGGCAAATGGGGCCTCTGCAGACTTGACACCCCCACACACCCCCAGCCTTAGCCCCACCCCCTCACTCCCCCCCACCCTCCCACCCCTGCCGTCCTCCTCCACTGAGTTGGTGGAATGTGAACCATTCCTGTTGCTTTGGCTGGAATGCTTTAAATGTGGGATGGTTTTGATGAAAATAGCCCCACTGGGCATTTAACAGGCGTCACTGTTTCTGTGTTATTGGGGGCAGCTTGGCCTTTCTTTTTATTTTGCATTTATTTACCGTGTGTGTGTGTGTGTGTGTGTGTGTGTGTGTGTGTGTGTGTGTGTGTACATATACATGTGTGTAAATACCACAGCACATGTGTGGAAGACAGTGGAAAAACCTGAGAGAGCCTGTTTTCTCCTTCCACTATGTGGGTCTCAGGGACTGAACTCAAGGTGCTTGGCTTGGTGGCAAGCAGCTTAACCAGCCGAGCCATGTGTGGGTTCTTGGTTGGTCCTTTAAACTCCATCTTGGAACGACTGGTAGAGAAAACAAAAGTGCAGCGCCCAACATTTAAGTGAGATGCTAAGTGCTGTGTATCCTAGGAGTGTAACAGAGTGTAAAGTGCGTAGTTCTTGCTCACACAGAGTTTCTCACACAGAGTTTAAGAAGTCGAGTGTGGAGCCGGGCATGGTGGCGCACGCCTTTAATCCCAGCACTCGGGAGGCAGAGGCAGGCGGATCGCTGTGAGTTCGAGGCCAGCCTGGTCTACAAAGTGAGTCCAGGATGGGCAAGGCTACACAGAGAAACCCTGTCTCGAAAAACTTAAAAAAAAAAAAAAAAAAAAGAAGTCGAGTGTGCATGCTAGAAATCATGAGGTCAGTTTGAGGAAAAGTTCCTACCTGTTGTTGCGTTTCTGTTTTTCTACCCAGAATGATGTCTGAGCAGTGGCTGCTTTGTCACAGCTTTCACATGTTCATTTTGATTTCTGAACTCTTGGTTTCATAGTGTCTAAAACACAGCAAACTGGGTGCTTCAGAGCATCCCTCACCCAGGATCACTCTCCAGCTTATAAACACACAGGACACTTCATGGAAGCATGCTACTGTGCTAAATTCTAAGGCTTATCCAGAGAAGAGACCGCCAGTTCGAAGATCTGGGGTACAGGGCTCTCTTTGTCTGGCAAGCTCAAAACTCACAATGGTGTAGGTGTGTGATGCCCGAAGGGCTCGGAGTATGTCTGGAGAGGGTCTTGGGTGGTTTTGTTCCATCTCCTGAACACGCCTCAGAAGACACAGATGGTGCAGGTGATCTCCATGGACTCTTCCCATGCCGTGGTTCTCCCATCAGCAGTGTTTGCACAACACACACACACAAATACACGCATGCACACACACACAAACATATGTACACGCTCTCTCAGCATTCTGACACCTCCTGTTAGTGAATGTTTTGATCATGGTTTGTCCGTGGGGTGAACAAATACCGTGAGGTCCATTCTCGTGGGAATTGTCTCTCACTGTTAGGAGTGGAAAAAGCAAGGTTATTTCTTGATAAGTATGAGAGTAGGCAATCTGTGTCTACATGTGAGTAACAGCCGGTGAGAAAGAGAGGAAACCTTCTCTTCAATTGTGAGAGCAGCGTACAGTTAAGATGCCTAATTTTGCCTTTCTGTGTAGATGCGATATTTAAACTTTTGAAAATTTAAATCTTAGGAATGAATTCAGGCAAGAAATGAGGCGGCCTCAACAGATGAAGCATCACAGCCCCGTTACAGGTCATGAGCGAAGAACTAAGTGAAAATAATCCATATTTTTCCTTGGATGGGATGACTCAGTCTTATAAAGATGCCAGTTTGCTCAGAGTTAACCCATGAATCCACTAAGGCATCAGACCAGTTACCCAGACGCCTGCACACGAGCAGTTTCAGAATAGTCCTTAAAAAAGTATCTAGAGGGGGCTGGAGAGATGGCTCAGAGGTTAAGGGCACTGACTACTCCTCCAGAGGTCCTGAGTTCAGTTCCCAGCAACCACATGGTGGCTCACAACCATCTGTAATGTGATCTGGTGCCTTCTTCTGGCCTGCAGGTGTACATGCAGGCAGAGCACTGTATACATAATAAAATAAATCTTTAAAAAAAAAAAAAAAGTATCTAGAAACAACAGACAGACAAAGGGTTCTATTTGGGTGGAATAGGGTCAACAAATCCCAGGAGATACTGAAGTGTAAACATCTCAGGGAGTAACACAGAGAAGACTAGTGACCATAGAGAGCCAGGGAATGAGGTGAAATATGCAAGGATATCTAATTTAATCATAAAGCTGATATAGAAAAATGGTATAAAAAGGGGAGCCATTCAATAAATACTGTTAGGGTAACAAGCTAGTTGTGGGGGAAATGAGAGAAGATAAAAGAAAAATAGAATATATATTTTAATATATAATAATAAATCATGCCGGATGTGGTGGCACATGCCTTTAATCCCAGCACTCTGGAGGCAGAGGCAGGTAGATCACTGAGTTCAAGGCCAGCCAAGTCTACAAAGCAAGTCCAGGACAGCCAAGGCTACACAGAGAAACCCTGTCTTGAAAAAAAAAAACCAAATAGTAATAATAAATAATAATAATAAACCATAAAAGTTAGAGGATATTGGAGCTGGAGAAATGGCTCTGTGGTTAAGAGCACTGGCTGCTCTTCCACAGGACCCAGGTTCAATTCCCAGAACCCACCATGGTGGCTCACAACTGTCTGTAACTCTTGTCCAGGGATCTGATTGCCCTTTTTTGGCATCCATGGGCACTGCATGAGTGTAAAGCATGTGTGTGTGCACATACATACATTAAAAAAAAAAAAAAAACAATAAAAGGGAAACCATGGAACTAAAGTAAGGTATTTAGGCATGGTATGAGACACCGAAGATGGTGAGGAAAGCAACTAGTAAGATGGATGGAGCAGATGGTGCCCAGCAGTTTTGAGCGCTGGCTGCTCCTGCGGAGGACCTGGGTTCAGTTCTCTGCGTTCACACTGAGCAGCTCACAGTCCTGGTCCAGGGAATCTGATGCCTTCTTGCCTCCAAAGGCAAGATCCAAAAGAGCCTCACAGAAAAATGTCTGTGGCTTATGGAAAGATTTTGCCATCCATGAGTAAAAAAGTATTCAGAATTAATGTAAGATTTCCCTAATTCAAGATACTCATACAAAATATGACAGTTTTACTTTTGTGGCCATTTACTGAAATTAATGTTCCTTTTTTTTTTTTTTTTTCAAGACAGGGTTTCTCTGTGTAGCTTTGCTGTCCTGGACTCACTTTGTAGACAAAGCCGGCCTCAAACTCACAGCAATCCGCCTGCCTCTGCCTCCCAGCCTCCCAAATACTGGAATTAAAGGCGTGTGCCAGCACTGTCCGGCTGAAATGAATGTTCTTAGTGTGTGGTTATCACAGCTCGTGCGTCCCCTCCCTACTTGTCTGTGGAATACTGGCCTCCCTGGGGTTTGAATCCTATCTGAAAATTCTGTCAGTCAGTGGAGGATGATCCTAGGAGCTTAACCTCCCACGAAGGCCTCAGGAGGAGGTCGCACTGTTCCCACTGAGCCCCCTGAGTTGACCTTCCTCACAGGTGGGGTTTCTGGGCTTCCTGGTGTTGGGTGAGGAGGCCCATGGATGCTTGAACAGTCCTGAAATTAGACTCAGCTGTCACGTTGCCTGGTAACATCCTAGCACAACAAAACAAAGACCCCCTATTGGGCAGTATGGGCAGTACTGGCCAGTTGAAATTCTAGAGCCTGTGAGAACACTGCGTCCTGACCTCACTCCCATGCTGAGAAGTCTCTGAGCACAAGTGACCTGAGTCCAAGGGACGCGGAACTGGCTACAGTTCCGAGCTTGATAAGAACCGGGCTGATAAGTTCCAGGGCCAGGGCCACAGGAGCCTCCCTTTGGTGTTACCTTCACCTCAGAAACCTCTTCCTGGTCCTCACGGAAGAGTGGGCCAACTTGTACCTTCCTGAGTTTCCAGTTGGCCTCAGCACTAACAGCACTTCCTGTTAGGTCAACGCAGCCACCTCTAAAGTAGCACATACGGTGAACACTAGAACAAAACCACGGTTCTGTCTGGCCTTTGCACAGGCAAAATTGCCTGAGAATTTCTTCTCCTTGGTCCCCCCCTCCACCCCCGACAGGATTTCTCTGTGTATCCCTGGCTGCACTGGACTCACTTTGTAGACCAGGCTGGCCTCGACCTCACAGAGATCCACCTACTTCTGCCTCTCAGGGGCTGGGATTAAAGGTCTGCGCCACCATGCCCAGCTGAGAATCTCTTAAGATACAAAATGATTTCGTTTTCCTTTAAGATAATCATGTATTTCTTCTTTCTCTAGGTGTCTTTGTTTACTTGTTGTTTTTGTTTGTTTGCAAGGCTGAATTCCTGCACTCAAGTGAGCAACTTTCTGGCTTTGCTTTGTTTTTAAATCTTTTTGCTGGGCCTGATGGTATACACTTGTAATGTCGGGTTCTGGGGTGTCAGGCGGAAGGACTAATTAAAAGCCAGCCTCGTCTGGCCTACATAATCTTTTCCAGACCAGCCTGGGCTATGTTTCCAGAGCTTATCTTCAAAAACTGAAGGGGGGAGGGGGGAAGCGTCACTAGCTTTTATAGCACATGCATTTCAGGCTCCCAGGTAAAGTGAGAAGATAATTTGTTGCACTTATCCCTTTTCCCCAGGTCTGGCCACTGGGGAACAAGATAGAATTAGGCCAGAACCTTCACTGCCCCAAATTGGCTGGATCCTGCTGCACCCTTCCCCACCTTTGGGGAAGAGCCTGGAGCTGAGTAGAGGTGGACCCCACCTTCACTCCAGCTGAGGGTCTCACTGTGCTTGGCAGCCACAGGTGACACAAGCTCCTGGTACATTCTCATGACAAACCACGAGAGAGTTGGCCCTGAAATTCAGGTCTCATAGCTAGAGGGTTTTACCAAATAAAGAGGCGAGGAATATAAATCGTCAGCCACTATGGGATGTCTCTTCGCCTTCTCCAGCCCTGCCTGCTTCCCACTGGTCCACGAAGGATGGACCCTGGCCTTCGCTCTGTCTCCATCCTGACCACTCAGCCAGCCTGTGGCTGGAGAGCCCCCAGCTTTTGTGAAAGGTGTGGACTTAAATCGCCTCATCGGAACCCCGAGTAATGCTGACATTGCATTGAAGGGACATGCAGAATGTGGTCAGCTTGGAGAGAAGATGACGGTGTGTGTGTGTGTGTGTGGTGGGGGGAATCCCTGTCAATGCTTTCCAGCTTATGCCTTCTTTGTGGTTCTGTGCGTAGCATGGCGTCAAAGTTCTATGGGTAATTTCTACTGTTGAAAGTGTCTACCTCACACCTGGATCTTGACCTGGGCCAGCTCGTTTTGGTTGAACTGTTTCAATGCCTGTCACAATGCCCATCATATAACAGATACTTAGTATTTGTTGAGGAGCCATCAAAACACTGGATATCACCGGGCGGTGGTGGTGCACACCTTTAATCCCAGCACTCCAGAGGCAGAGGTAGGCAGATTCCTGTGAGTTCAAGGACAGCCTGGTCTACAAAGAGAGTCTAGAAAAGCCAAGGCTACATAGAGAAACCCTGTCTCAAAAAACCGAAACCAAACCAAACCAAAAACACTGGATATCAAGGCTGGAGAGGTGGCTCAGTGCTTAAGAGCGCTTGCTATTCTTCTAGGGGCGGGGGCCTGGCTCACAGCCATCTGGAATTCTAGTTCCAGGAGATCCATAGCTCTCTTCTGGCTCCTCGGGGTACCAGACATGCATGAGGTATGCAGACCAAACACTTAAACACACACACACACACACACACACACACACACACACACACACACACACATTAAATGAGCAAACACTGGCTATCATAGCCCTTCATAGTCATAACTGCCAAAGGCCAATGGCAGCAATCTTCTAACCTGTGCACAGTTTCTCCTGACACAGAGCTGGGGGAGTTCCTATACGTGGACCACTGTAGGTGACTAAGTATGCCCTCACCTTGCAAAGGGTCTTCTCTCAGGCTGTAGTCGCGCCATTCTGACTGACAGCAACCAGTGCCTTACGTTCCTGTCCCACCCTGACACAGACCATAGCTGGTAGAGACTCTGCCCACTGAGCCGCCTAGGTACCACGTCGTTAACGCCTCATTTCAGGCTCCAAGCTGTGGGTCTCGCCCAGCCCCAAATTACCCACAGGTTTGCCCAGCAGACTGAAAATTACAGGGCTCCCTCGACCTCCCTCATGTTGCTTGCTAGAATGAGAACAGGAAAGCACTTGCTTAGAATTATAGTTCGGTTATAAAGGTTGCACACTCAGAACAGCCAAATGGAAGAGGTGCGTAGGGTGTGTCTGAGGACCCTGGAGGAATAAGTCTGGAGCCTGGGAAATTCAGTACCAAGGCACCCTCAGGGTTTTTGATTCCAAGATGGACCATCTTAACCTGTAGAAAGGAGAGCAGTGATTTTTACAGGTGCATGGGCAGAGAGGCAGACCCAGGGCCGAGCTTCTCTCTTTCATAAACATCTTAATCCTAACCCTCTGGCTTAACCTGTTTGCAGGTCTCACCTCTCAGGACTTCTGTGATGACAATTAAATTTCACTGCCTTTTGAAGGGAAGGGCTATCCCGACTTTAGGGTTCTTCTGGCTCTGCAGCCTGGAAGGTCCCTAACCAATACTTAAAATCACTTTTTTTCCTGTGTAGGAATTTATTCCTTCTGTGGAGAGTTTTATGAATATGTGTTTTGTCTATGGTTGCCAGAGACAAACTGCTACTATTTTTCCTCCTCCTTTTCTTCTTTTTCCTTTTTGAGACAGGGTTTCTCTGTAGCTCTGGCTCTCCTGGAACTCACTATGTAGACCAAGCTGACCTTGAACTCACAGAGACCCAGCTACTGGGATTTAAGGCGCCTACCTCCATGCCTGATAGAGGCCAGCTTCTAAGGTGACAAGTGCTAAGTTGTTATTGTACAGGGACACGAAGGTGTGGTTTCCACAAGTACCATTTGTTGGGTCTTCTGAGTATTTGTGATTCACAGACAAGCGTTCGGTTCTTGACGGGTCTGCCCTCTTTTCCAGGGAGGTGCCGCTGAAGGATGCTAAGGAGTACGCTGAATCCATAGGTGCCATCGTGGTTGAAACAAGTGCGAAGCATGCCATTAATATTGAGGAGCTCTTTCAAGGAATCAGTAAGTGCCCTGCTTCTGTTTTCAGCCCAACTTAGCTCGCATGGTTATGCTTTGGGGAGTCCAAAACTAACCTTTCATCCGTGTGAGTTTATCTGCTGCCATCAACAAACCCTGAAGAGTCTGACCTGAAGTCATCCTAAGAGCCCCTGCAACTATAAGTGTATTTACCTCACCTCTTTCTTTTCTTTCTTTCTTTTTTTCAAAGAGTGTGATGCTTGGCTTTACTTATCTTTTTTTTTTTTTTAATTGAAATCATGTTATATCCCTTACCCTCTTCCTTCCTTCCAGCCTCTCCCAGGTTCTCTCCTGCCACCCCCTCCCGTGTTCCCCACCCATTCTCAAGTTGGTAGCCTCTTCTTCTTTGATTAGTGTTGCTCCATACATATATGCATGCATACATATGCTCAAATACATAGACGCAACCTGGAGGGCCCATTTCTTTTATGTATATGGCTCCAAGGCTACATCAGCCAGTCAACAGTGTTCTCATCCATGGGGAGGCTAGTCCTCCTTGTCCCCCCCCCCCCCCCGGTCTGTCGTTAGTTGTGGCCCCACGTCTAGGCTGCTCACCCCTTTGCGTGGGTATTGCTGTTGTTCCAGTCTTGTTTGCGCAGCCTTTTTTTTTTTGGTTTTTCGAGACAGGGTCTCTCTGTGTAGCCTTGGCCATCCTGGACTCCCTTTTGTAGACCAGGCTGGCCTCGAACTCACAGCGATCCGCCTGCCTCTGCCTCCCGAGTGCTGGGATTAAAGGCGTGCGCCACCACGCCCGGCTTGCGCAGCCATTTTTAAGAGAGACTGTTTCACTTCCCACTTCCTGAATGTCTCTAATTCTGTGCCTCACTCTGTTCCTTATGTTTTGTGAATGAAAACGACACAATCATCGCAAGAACAGACTATGTGCTTGTAATTATGCTTGCAATTATGCTTACAACTAAAAATCATTGTGTGTTTGGGGCAATGTATTCAGTATTTTAGTGGTAGAGAGGAAGTGGATGCAGGTATGGTAGAAGTTCAGGCATTACATGACTAAGCAAACTAAGGGAGCCTTTTAGTGATTTATTTTACCAGATAATTGTCCACAAAAAATATTTCCTTCTCAAGTGACCTAAAGTGGGGAACTTGGCAGAGGGTTTGTTTGTGAACTTTCTGTTACTCTTGTTCATGACGAGTGACAGCTCCGGGGCAGGCTGTACTTCTCTTTCCTTGTGGTGTTCTCCCATGGATGACCAACCTCAGCTGTTTACCTCAGGTGGCTGTGTTGACACATCTGTCTGCAGCTGTGAAGTTTCAAGGGCCCCGGATTTCACCTTCATAAACTCCGGCCATGGCATGTGTTCAGGCTTCCGCCACAGAAGGGCCTGCCAACAGACCACAGGCCCAGGAACTGCTCAAAGCCTTAGTCATCAGTCTTATCAGAGGCTGGGTCACTGAGATGTCACCACTGCAAGTCCTGTCGCCCCACTGTGGAATGAGCAGAACCTTTATCAGTTACCAGCTGTCCTTAGAAAGTGACAGCCCTGGGCGGTTCCAAAAGGTCTGTGGCCCCATCACCAGCTCCCTTCTGCATGTGAGGTCGCTTTTGGTTGAATTCAAGGCCTGTAGCTCACAGGATGGAGCTGTTTTACATTTTCCTGGTTCCAGTCCTATGCTTTGGATTCCGAGAACAAATAGCGGAGAGCCTTTGGTTTGTTTGTGTTGGCCTGAAGGAGAATTCACTGGCGGTTGAGAACTCTGACCTGATTGCTTCCACTGTATGAAAGTGTGCAAAAGAAAAGGTGGTGCTAGGCCTCGCCTCTCCCAATAGCCCTGGGCCCTGTCGCCATGGTGACCTTGCTGCCTTGCCTTCCATCCACCTCCATGAGTATTTGTCCTGTTGCTATGTACACGTGCAGTGTAGAAACCTCGAGCTCTCTGGAGCTGTGACTCTTCGCTGTTGGGCACCTGGCATTCTCATGTCTCAGCTTCTTCTGTGATGGATTGTAGGAGCACGGGCTCTCTGTGCTGTCACTAGGAGACACCGTGAGAACTTTGATTCGAACTTACAACATCGGGCCCTTTATCGCCTTACAGTAAGCCGATTCGTGTCCAGTCCCATGAGGCTTTTCTGGCATGTTCATCTGTTAAACATTTTCATTTTTAAAATGTTTTGTTGTTGCTTGTTTTGTATTTATTTTTTGAGATAGGGTTTCACTATGTAGCCCGGGTTGACTTGTACTTGTAGCGATGCTCTTTGCTCAGCCTCCTGAGCACTGGGATTATAGCCCACAAGCATGTGCAGACAGTTCTAACAAGCTACCCTACACCGCACCTCAGCGCCTGTGACTGTACGGCTTGTGTTGTGCCACACACTCGGCAGGGCGAGCTTCCTGAGCCAACGCAGGGCGTCAGGGCTGAAGCTCTGTTCTTTCTGCGCATTCACCTCACAACCTCTCTGAGCTTGATGAAAGTCATTACTAGAGCCGGGCGTGGTGACACACACGCCTTTAATCCCAGCAGTCGGGAGGCAGAGGTAGGCGGATTGATGTGAGTTCGAGGCCAGCCTGGTCTGCAAAGCGAGTCCAGGACAGCCAAGGCTACACAGAGAAACCCTGTCTCAAAAAACAAACAAACAAAAAAACCAAAAAACCAAAAACAACAACAACAACAGTCATTACTAAAATAAAAAAGCCAAATAAAGATCGTAAAGAGAACAAGAAGCCTTGAACTTACGAGTATTGGCATCTCAGAAAGACGTCTTTGTAGAACTCAGCCACTATAAATCCCTTTCTATGCTAGGAGTCTTTGTGGTTCACGGTGATGAAGATTTTGAATAATTACTTCCTCATATTCTAGTGGTCTGCTTCATCTAGAAAAACAAGTCTTTTGCTTAAGCATGAACTAATTGCAGCTTCAAAGTAACTCCTACACAAGCCCATGTCTCCTCCTCTTCTGTGCCAAATAAACAACTGTTTGTTTCTGTTTAGTATACTTTAATTATAAATACTTAGAAAAAAAAAAAAAAGCTTGTAGATTTCTGGTGGACCGTCTAGTCACTTCTCCACACCCACCACCTACCTGTCCCTCCTCTCTCACCCACATGCCTGTTCCACTTCCATCTACTGCTTTTCCTCATCAGCATCTGTCTGTGCTGGTCCGTCCATCCATCCTTTCAGCTGTCACTAGCCACTGGTCTATCTGTTTGCCGTCTCTTTCCATTATTTCTAGCTATCCGTCTCTGTCCCTACTATAGCTGTCTCTATCGATCCATCCATCCGTCTGTCTGTCTGTTATTTCTACCCATCTACTTCTATATCAGTCTCCCCCACCGATATCTATGAGCTCTGGCACCTTCCTTGTGCCAGTATTTCAGGCGAATTGTGTCAAAATGGGGTTTTGTAGCCAAAGCACAGGTTAACTTAAAGCCCGATTCCAACTACGTCTGAATACACTGCAGCAGACTTTTCACGTGTTTCCTTCTCACTGTTGCAGCTTGTATTACACACGCTCCTACCCAAGCTTAAAATAGAGCTGGAGATTGCTGACACCTATGCTCTCGGCGCGGTGGCGCGGAGACAAACATGCCCCAGAGAGAAGGTACAATAAAACCCGAGGAACAGCGTGAGAATAACAGCCCCTTTAAAAGGTGTGTGCACACAAAATCAATTCACACTGACTTGGATGAGGACACAAATGCATTCCTTTTGTATTCCCAGAGTGTTCATACACCAGAAATGAGACAACTGTGTTTTCTGAAAAGAAGCCAGCACATCTTCTAACGGCAAACCGTTCACCAGCATGTTATATCTGTTGAAGACCACAGCTGTTCTAGACAGGGACCTTGCCTCTGCCCTGTCCCGGCTGGTCCAGGCTGTGTGTTCTGTGATGCCACATCCCCTGGCACCTGTTCATTCAGGTGCCCTCCTCAGAGGCCCATCTCCAGACCTACTTTATCCTGCCATGTGTACCTCACTCTCTTCTGTACGTTTCTCCCCGGGGAGGCTGTTCCTTTTTCTTTCTTGGCTAAGAAAATAATGGTACGCTTGATTTTTTTTTTTTTTTAATGGTATAAGAAAACACAAAGACTGCCCTGTTGCTGCTCAGCTATTGCAGTGTTTAAAAATCCAGAACAAACAGTGTTGATGCCTCCTGGAGCACTGCATACTGCTCTGCGTGAGCCGGGAACCCGGGGCTGCGGCACTGGGACGTCAGTCAGACCTGCTGCTTCTTTCTTGTTCCGTCACCATCCCTGGACTACAGGGGATGCCTTGCCTTCTCCTTTTACAAACCTCTGTCCTCCCAGGTGCATTCAGTTCTTCTTCCTTCAGGGAGAACTGTTCCAACTCTCCCTTGTATGATCCTTGAACATGAGCTAGTTAGTGGTCTCTCTCACCGTTTTGACATGTGACTGTGTTCTGTCCCTCCATGGCTCTCTAAATGCCTGCGCCTGTGTGTGATAAGGTCTTTGGTGGCAGCACCTTTTCCCTGTAGGGCCAACTCACAGTTTGGATTCAGATCGCATCTGTATCCCATAATGTTCCAGCAAGTAGCGTCTCTACGGGCTCCCTAGATCACAAGAAATGTACTACTTTTCTATGGTGACTCAAGTTTGAGCAATACCAACAAATTGGACAAGCCTAGAATCTCTCCTTTCACTTTTTCAAAAACTGCATGGTGTACACTGTTATGAATTTGACGTCATGCTAAACATTGTGGTGAAACAGAAGGGCTAGGGCAGGTAGGGACTTTAGGTGGGTGAAGAACGCCTCCCCAAGGAAAAGATAATCCAGAACTGAGAAGGGAGAACTCGGTAGCCATGCCTGAGGCACATTTGCCAGGGACCACAGTAGTTAAGTCCCTGCAATGGAAACGGATGTGTGCCGCCGCGGGCAGCAGCGGGAGATGGCAATTGTGGAGGCAGGCTTGTAACGGGGATCGGATGTGGTATTCCCAGTGCGATAGAAAGTTCCACTTATGTTTAAAGCAAGTTGGCGTTTACAAAGACACTCCTCCTCAGGAGAAGGAACATTGGCCGAGGCTGTGTTCAATGTTCAACCAGTTGGGACAATCAGCGAATCTAGGATAGAGGAGACTGGAGCTCAGTGGACAGTCCGCTGGGAAACAGCTCAATGCTGTTTCCCCCGCAGGCTCACGTATTTGGCCACTTGGCCCTCAGCTGGTGATGTTGTTTGAGGAGCTTCTGGAACCCTTAGGAGGTGGAGGCTGGCCGGAGGACATACGTCACTGGAGGCGGGTTTTAAGAATTTGTAGTTTGAGCCTGGAGTGGTGGTGCACGCCTTTAATCCCGGCACTCGGGAGGCAGAGGCAGGCGGATCGCTGTGAGTTCGAGGCCAGCCTGGTCTACAAAGGGAGTCCAGGACAGCCAAGGATACACAGAAAAACCCTCTCTCGAAACACCCCGCATCCCACCCCACCCCAAAAAAGAATTTGTAGCTTCACACCACTTCATTTTTATTCTCTCTGCTTTGTGTTCTCAGCTGAAGATGTGGTCTGGGCTTCTTGCTCCGGCCACCTGCTGCCACACCTCCCCTAGCTGCTGCCACACCTTGCCCACCTGCTGCCACACCTCCCCTACCTGCTGCCACACCTTGCCCACCTGCTGCCACACCTCCCCTACCTGCTGCCACACCTTGCCCACCTGCTGCCACACCTCCCCCACCTGCTGCCACACCTTGCCCACCTGCTGCCAACCTCCCTCACCTGCTGCCACACCTCCCCTACCTGCTGCCACACCTTGCCCACCTGCTGCCACACCTCCCCCACCTGCTGCCACACCTCCCCCACCTGCTGCCACACCTCGCCCACCTGCTGCCACACCTTGCCCACCTGCTGCCATACCTCCCCCACCTGCTGCCACACCTCTCCCACCACTAACAGCTTCTCCTTCTGGATCCATGAACCCAAATAAAATCCTTCTTCCTCCACAGGCACTTTTGACGCTAAAATCTTCTCTTGAAAAACACCTTGGAGACTTTGAGAGTGTTAGACTGCAGTTTCTTTGTTTTGGGTTATTTGATGTTAGTTTAAGAACAAATGAGATGGGGGCCTGGAGAGATGGCTCTGAGGTTAAGAGCACTGTCTGCTTTTCCAAAGGTCCTGAGTTCAATTCCCAGCAACCACATGGTGGCTCACGACCATCTATAATGAGATCCAATGCCTTCCTGTAGTGGGCAGAATATTGTACACATAATAAATATTTTTTTAAAAAGGACAAATGAGAGATATTTTGGTTTTGTTTGTGTCACCGGGATCCCTCTCTGGCCTCCCTCTGGCGCTCTAGATGGTGAGATGGGGCATTTTAACAGAGTGGAGAGTGGCTAAAAAGACTGTGTCAATCTATATTTTAGGCAGGTTTTATACTGTTTCTGAGCCTCTAGAATAAACAGCTTCTGCTTAGGCTGGCCGGGTGATTGACAGACCCATTTGAATTAACTCTTAGGAGAGAGGACCCTGGCGTGTCCTTGTCCTCTACTGGAAGCTTCTTAGAAGGCACTCAGAAGGGTGTGTCTCCACCCAGGACCACATACCATGACTCAGACTTTAGCCCTTTGACCAGCAAACACAGTACAGCAGTTTCAGTTCCTGGCTTTCTGAACTGCTGACTTTAAGGTCGGGGTCCATCCTCGGTGGCCTTTCAAGCTCATGAACACCTAACTGGCTACCGGTGTGCATGTTTTAAAGTCCATACTGTGAGAGATGAAAGCAAGGCTGGCTTGGAAGGCTTAGAAAACAGGAAGAGTGGTGCAAGCGTCATTGCATCATTGTCTTCTTCTGCAATCCTCACTGCACAGCATGGTGGCTATTGTACAGCCACTGAGTTTTGTAACTCCGTGGTAGTTACTTGACTTGGAGTGTGTTAACGAAGTTTGAAAGCAAAACAAAACCTCTGAAATTTTTGTAACAGTCCAGCAAGCTATCGAATGAAGATAAAGGCAAGGACAGTCCCTCCTTTACCACCAAAAATGTCAATTCAGCAAATGCCAGTAAAGACACTGATATCAAGGAAGCACTCACCCTGAGCAGCGCTAAGGAATTCTCTGTTGTAAAAAAGCATAGTGTTGTTGCCTCTCATGTCTATGGGGGTTTAGTTAGGACCCTCCAGGACACCAGGATGCCTTGAGCCCCTCTCTAAAATTCTGTAGCATTTCTATGTAAGCACACATCCGCCCAGATGCCCCGCCTCTAGATGACTTATACCCAAGCATAGTCAATGCTCTATAAACAGTTGTTTACTGTGTTGTATAGGGAATAACGACAAGAAAGAGTCTATATGTGTTCAGGATAGACATGGCCATTGTAGGCTAACGGTGGCTTTGATGGGCAGTTCAACCAACTGTCAATCAAGACCTGAGAAACAGACAGATTCAGGGACCAACTGTAGTAATGATTCAAATGGACCTCCTGTTCCTTGTCACTGTTGGATCCACTAAGAAGTGTGGTAACTCACTGATATCCTGTTCACTCTCCCATCTGTATTTTGCTATGCGGACACTATCTTGTGACTTGCTGTGCCTCGTGGCTAAGTGATGGAGTAGCCAGTACGTGGAGTCACATGCTCTCAGATTTAAGTCTGGGCTGTCCCTGGCTCCTGACTTTGTACAGCAGTTTTCTGGTAATATTATCCAGGCACAGAAAACAGGAAATGACTAAACTGCACCAAAGTGGAGAAATAGCTTGCTTTTTAAAATCATAGTACATTAATATAAACGGGTGCTTTAAAAACAAAAAAGGACGGGACTTTTGTTAATGATTTCATTTTGTGTGTGTGTGAAACAAATGCTGTAGAGTAGTTTATATAAAATCCCAATTTCATATAATCAAACCGTATAACATATGATAATAAACAGTACATTCTTCCGAGATTCTCGTTCTTGTAAGGTTGCCTGTCAAGCTGCTAACTGTGGCTACTTTGTAACTGTGTGTTCCAGGCAGCTTTGGAAAATGATTTTATTATTGAAAGTGTAAAACTTACAGAACACAAGTGCATTGAATCCTCATGAACACAGCACCACGCAGCATGTCCAACCGCTGCTCCTCACCCTGTATGGCTTTAAAGGGGCCTCGGACGTTACTCTCCTGTGTTGATGTTTTGAATCTAATTTTTAAATTCAGCAGAGACCGCGGAGGAGCACTACTAATTGGCTTACGCCTCCTAGCTTGCTCTTTTCTTTTTTATACATCCCAGGACCCCCTCCTGAGGGACTGCACTGTCCACAGCGGTCAGCGTTCTTCCACATCAGTCAATCAAAGGAATGTCCACAGGCTTGCCTGCAGGCCAGTCTTACGCGGCATTTCCTCAGGTGAGAGTGCTCTTCCCAGATGGCCTTAGCGTGTGTCAAGTTGGACAAAAACAACAACAACAACAAAAACCTGTACAAGGAGGGAATAGGGCAGTGAAATGACCTATTTGATGCTTTAACGATGGAGACATGTCGTTAGACATTTATCAAAGTCCACAGAACCTATAACAAAGAGACCCCCATGCAAATGGGCTGTAGCCAGCAATAGGAGGTTAATACTGGCTCATCAATTGGAGCTGGCGTTTTACACTAATGCAAGACGTGGGCAGTGGGGGGCGGGAGCGAAATTGCTCAATTTTCTTTGTAAACCCCCCCCAAAAGTTTTAGAAAAAGTTTGTCAATTTTGAGAAGAGAACAAGTGGGGAAATTTTCCTCTTTTTTTTTTTTTTTTTTTTAATAGCAAAAGTCTTTCTATTGAAGTCATTTCCTTTTAAATCCTACAATTGCTGTTGCAGTCACTGGCTTGGCAGCCAATGGCAGCCCCTTTGCCCTCTTCTTTGTAACACAGCCATGACTTTGGTGGCCTGGATGTTTTTTTTCTAACCTTTTTTTTTTTTTTTTGTAAACCAGATGTTAGATATTGTTATGACCTGTTTGAATGAGGTGAGCTTCGTGGTTAATTTTTATTTATTTGCAGTGCTCCCTAGATTCATTTAACTTCCAGATTTGGGGGTCACTACCTTCATATCCTCGTCTCTATTCCGTTGTCAGGTCTTGCATGGCGTTTCCTCGTGGCACCTTTGCCCCCTTTCCTTCCTACTGCTCTCACTGCCCTTCTTCTCATGATCCTGGGCCGGAATGTTCTGGGTACTTCCTTACCAAGGGTGCCACCTGCCTCCTACAAGCTAACTCCTCACATCACACTCTTTATCCTAACAATCTAAGTTTCCTGAGGACCAGGGGTGGTGGTGCACACCTTTGATCCCAGCGCTCCTGTAGAGGCAGGGGGATCTCTGTGAGTTTGACCACAGCCTGGTCTACATAGTGAGTTCCAGGACCATCAGGGCTATGTAGAGAGACTCCCTACCCCGACCCCCCCCAACCCCCTGTCTCAAAACCAAAACAAACCAATAAGGTTTTCTAGTATCATCCCTGTTCTGGCAACCAGAGGACATTTGCCAGGAGTGACCCCTGGTCATGTGGGAGCCACTGCAGTATTTCACAAAGACTCGTCACCCCAAAGCAGAAGCTCTGGGTGGAGGTGTGTGGGCGTTATCAATGGTTAAGTCCCGCTAAACTCTAGCAAACTTGGTCAAACCAACCAATCTGGATGGTACAGAGAGCTAAGATTAGAAACAGTCGTATTGCAACTTCTGGATACACTTGACACTGACGGAAAGAGAGCCAAGCCATGGGGGGATGGAGAGAAAGAAGGGACAGACCACAGAGCTGCTGCAGAGAGGCAGGGCTGCGCAGGGAGTGGGTGCTGGAGCGCCTTAGCCGGAGCAGCTGCAGGAAAGCACACGGCTCTATTCTCTGCGTGTGTTAGGGTGCCTGCCCCAGCCAAGCTGGGCCAAACTCATAGGTTTGGAATTTATTTCCACATTTTACATTCCTGAGGAAGTGTTTGTTAAACATGCTTGTCTCTTGGACTGTCAGCTTTGAGGAAAACTGGGGATGGGGGTGGGGGCTTAACTTCCCCCCCCAAGAGACTCTTACACAACTCAAACTGTGTTAAAATAAACAGACTGGCCCAGGATTCGTGTTCAAGAACAGCTTACTATAGAGATGGCATGTCTGGAGGACACTCTGTAGGAGTAGAAACATCCGGAGGACACATCAAACCTGTGCAGATGTCATTGTGTGTTTTTAGCTCAGTTCTGTGTCCAGGTAAAGAAAATCCCGTAAGCCATGTTCCGGGGCATCTCCTTGGTGCAGAATGCCCACTTTCCAGAACCATTCTTCTGTTTGCAAACATTTACCCAACAGCTTCTGAATGCCTCGGAGCACGGTGCTGGGGAACCGGCGCTTGTTTCCAGTGCTGTTTGCTTAGCTCCTGACGGGCTTGGCTCTTCCCTGTCCCACCTTCCTGTGGGTGCACTTCATCTCCTCTCACTGGTGGAAGTTGGACCTATGTGATGTTCCCAAGCGGAGTGGTCTCCGGACAAATAGAGTTCCATTCTCCTAACTGAACCTTGAGAATCAACCATGCTTCCTGCCCACGACACTGCGCATTTCTTCCCCATGCGAAGACCACTGAGCCCTGGCCAGCGCCTGCTGCCCCAGGGAATCCCCATCGTTGTCCTGAGCCCCTTGCAAGTTAGCAATGCGGTATATACCGTCTCACATACTCTTTATATAACTGGTGCGGGCTCATTAACTGGGTAGCTGAATATTTTTCTTTCTTTCTTTCTTCTTCTTCTTCTTCTTCTTCTTCTTCTTCTTCTTCTTCTTCTTCTTCTTCTTCTTCTTCTTTTTTTTTGGTTTTGGTTTTTTGAGACAGAGTTTCTCTGTGTAACAGCTCTGACTGTTCTGGACTCACTTTGTAGACTAGGCTGGCCTTGAACTCACAATGATCTGCCTGCCTCCGCCTCTCGAGTGCTGGGATTAAAGGTGTGCGCCACCACGCCTGTGTGTGTGTGTGTGTGTGTGTGTGTGTGTGTGTGTGTGTGTGTGTGTGTGTATTTTTTTTTTTAAGCCTGGAAACGTTTCTCTACATGTGGGAGAAAAGCCTGCGCCTATGTGAATTACCTGTAAAGGGTCCTGAGCCTGGTGGCCCTGTGCTTTTCAGCCCACACATTCTCCCAGCTTGCTAGCCCACTCCCAATCCGGGGAGTGTCTTTCTCTTTCTTACTAAATGCTCTCTGCTTCAATTACTGACTCTATGTCCTTGGTGCAATTCTTTGTCCTTGGACACAGGAGGCGGGAACTTCAGTGGGTACCTCTAGCACCCAGCTCTATGCCTACAACAGGAGGGCCAATGCGTCTCGTTCCCACTAGCGAGGCTTCAGACATTCTCAATGGCAGATGCACCTGGCACATCTGAGACGCCAGGTTTGACAGCAGGTTTGAACACCTTGCCAACAGTTTGAAACTCGGGGGAAGATGGTGTCTGCACATAGTGTTGGAGCCTGTTGTGAGAGCAGGAAAGGAGGGAGGACAGGAGTGTGGCCAGACGGACACCCCACTTACCTGGCGTGCCCGTGAAGTTCCAGGCTTCCACTGTATACATCACTTTAGTGCCCCATACCCCTCAGTGAGCAGCTTCTATCGTTTAAGTCAACTGTACTGTACTATTCACAAGTGTAGTTTTATCTAAAAACTTCAGATGCAGAAGCTAAAGCCCTTGTAAAACTGTGTTTGTTTAAATGGCTCTGTAACTTGACACATTGGTCCTCTGAACGCATGAGCTGCCTGAGGAGCAGGCAGCACTTTATTGGACAGATGTGGCTGGGGCAAATCCTCAGAACAGCACCAGGACTTGGCATTTAAAAAAACAAACAAGCGTCAGTTGTGACTAGAGTCCGGGGCATGTCATGGAGAGGGAGGTACAAGGCTGCCTCTCCTGCTGAGGCGGGAGTTTCTGCTGAGTTCTTCTGGAGAGCAGCTTCCAGCCTCTGTACGGCTTGTTGGCTGTGCAGGACGGCAGGTGTGGCCGTGGAAACTGCTGGAACTCTTTGTTCACTCTGTATCAGAGCTCGCTTCTCCTGTTCCTTAGATCGAAAGCCAGAGGCATTTGTCTTCTCTGTGCCTGAGCTTCCCGACATCCGCATCGCCCAGTGCACAGTGCAGGAAAGCCTCTGAACCCGAGTCTCAATTCTCATGCCAAAGGCCTTCAGCCTCGGGCCTTCTGGCTCCATCCAAACAGATAGCACAGGTTTGCCTTGAAGACAAAAACAAAAGCAAAAATCTTTGGAAACAATCTCCCTTTTAATCAGTCATGGGCTTTTTGTTTGTTGTTTGCTTGAATCTTCCATTTTAGAGCTAGAGCTAGTGTTCCATGCTTTTTTTTTTTTTTTTTTAGGACAAATAGAAAACTAGGGGGGGGGGGGTGCTATTTGCAGAACACAGGGTTGAGGATTCATTGGAAAGTCCAGATGTAGGTTATAATAAGAACCACCACTTGGTTTTGGCTTGGCCTTCAGTGAAGTCACAGAAAATGGTGGTGACAGTGGCCATTGCAAGACTTGCTGAGAGGGACCAATGGTGAATCATTGACAGTAGTAAGGCTGTCTAAGCATGCTGTTTACAGAGTTTTCTGTCTTAGAAAAACAGCCCTGGGCAGGTGGTGCGCACCTTTAATCCCAGCACTTGGGAGGCAGAGGCAGGTGGATCGCTGTGAGTTCGAGGCCAGCCTAGTCTACAGAGTGAGTCTAGGACAGCCAAGACTACACAGTGAAACCCTGTCTCAAAAAACCAAAAAGGGAGGAAAAAAAAAAAAAAAGGAAAAAGAAAAAAGAAAAGGAAAGGAGGAAGGAACTAGCTCCTCCCCCAATTTTTTGTACCTGAACAGGCTGACATTTTTTCTTTTTTCTTTTTTTTTTTTTTTTCGAGACAGGGTTTCTCTGTGGCCTTGGCTGTCGTGAGTCTAGGCTGACTTTTTAAAATAAGAGAACCAGGGTTGGAGAGATGGCTCAGCGGTTAAGAGCACTGTCTGTTCTTCCAGGGGTCCAGAGTTCAATTCCCAGAAACCACATGGTGGCTCACAACCATCTATAAAGAGATCTATTGTCCTCTTCTGATATACAGGTGTATATGGAGGCAGAACACTGCATGTAATAAATAAATAAATAAATAAATAAATAAATAAATAAATAAATAAATAAAATAAGAGAACCTCAAGCCAAGCATGGTGGCGCATGCCTTTAGTCCTAACACTTGAGAGGGGCAGGGGAGGCCGAGGCAGGTGGATTGCTGTGAGTTTGAGGCCAGCCTGGTTTACAAAGCGAGTCCAGGACAGCCAAGGCTACACAGAGAAACTCTTTCTCGAAAAACAAAGACAAAGAACTAAAAATAAAATAAGAGAACTTCAATTTTGGCTTCCCTTCCCCCCCCCATAGGCCGCCAGATCCCACCCTTGGACCCCCATGAAAATGGAAACAGTGGCGGCATCAAGCTTGGGAACCAGAGCCTGCAGTCCAGCCGGCGGTGCTGCTGAGCCGAGGGCCGTGGCACACAGAGCGTAAAGAAGCCAGAGCCCTTTCTGATGGCGTCCAGTGCACAGAAGGACCCCACCCTCCGGGCTGACTCTGTTTGCTGGGAGGCGAGCAGCTTTCTACCCTGGAGACCTGCAGGATGCTGGACAGGGAAGTTCCCTGAAAAGAGATTCTGGAAAGCTCACCATACCACCACGACGTGGCCTTCGATTTAGGAAAGGCACCAGCAGGGCTTATACTTGCTAGGTAATAGGTTTAGTTGCCATTTTTTTTTTTTCTGTTAAAGAAATATTAGAAAAGGTTTAGATTTGTCCACAAACCTCACAGTGCTGTTCTCCTCTGATCTCCTTTGTGCCCTCGTCAGAGCCCGGGGCCAGGTCTTCCTTTCTGGCCAGTTCACAAAAGGCAGAAAAGCAGCGTGGTCAGTTGGCTTTTAAGCTGGCTTTGGAAATAAGCCTTTATTAATCTTCTGAAGGAAGTCAGACACACATAGCTGCACCACCACTCAAACTGAGGATTGATCTTCTGTGAAAGAGACATAGGTTGCGTTAGAAACTGCCATCTGTGTCCCTTTTCATTCCATCCATGAACATTTTTCTACGGTATCGTTGTCTGTAAACCAATCAAATCAGACTAGAGCCTTATGTATTACCTTGGGGTTGGGAGGCCGGGTTTAAAAGAGTGGAGCGGCTGCTACGTAAGTGGATGGAGGATGGAGGATGGAGGCAGCGTCCTGGACGCTCACCGAGCATTTACTAGGAGACTCTGTCACGGTGTCACGTCTAAGGGGGAAAAAACTAACCAGACAATGTTTGAATCCAAATTGTAGTAATAGTAGCGAGTCGTGGGGTACAGCACACCAGGCAGAGGAATGCTACCACCTTAAAATTCTGGACCCGCAGAAGCTGATATCAGAAGCCGTACTTTACACTTTGTCAGCTTGGGAGAGAAAGGCTGTCAAGCAGGTTCCAGTCACAGCCGGTGGCTGCCCACTCCAGGATGTGTAATAGTCTCCCTGCGTCTCCCAGTTTGAGAGTCAATTGAACTTTAGAATGTGGGGGATAGCAAGTCCTTGTCTTGATTCAAGAGTGTCCCTCAGTGTCCCATAGCAGGCATCTCAAACACTGTTAGCAGCAAATGGCACCTGTATGTCATGCCAGGGCCTTCTCAAGGGTTCTCAGTTCCTGTCCTGTGTCACCAGCATCACTGGTGGGCAGCATTCTACGTGCTGGCAAAGGCAGTAATGCACTCACTACAGGTGAAACAAAAAATAATTGGGTTGATGCTCAAGTGACCTCTTTCCAGGTACTATCAAGCTTATTTTTAAGCGCCCTCCTCTCCCTCCTCCCTCCCCCTCCCCCCTTCCTTTTGGGGGAAACTTGCTGGGAGCTTGCATTTGTCCATCTGTCTAGACTTCCAAGCTGGATTGGGTTTGCAGCAGCTGAACTGTCTGGGCGTCACTGACGGTGAGCGTGAGCCACCCTGGGTCTATTGGAGAAGCACGTGAGGGAACAAAACCATGCTTTTCCCAGACTGCATTGCCATCGATATCAAAGCCACACACAGAGGGTAGGTATGTATATGTGTCACCACCACGAGCAAAGAGAGAATGTGGCACTTGGGCACATAAATGCTGACACCATCATGAGCCTTCTCTGCAGACAAGTACTGTGGCATCTGGTGCTTCTCTGCCCACACTTGGCATTCTTTTTGGGCTGGTTTAACAACTGACCCTAAACCATAAAAAGGTATGGAAAGATCTAGAAATTAGTTGCTCCTGACGTAGGATATTGTGTCATTATCATTGTTCCCAAAACTCCCTTCTCAACTCCCATTTTCTTTTCTCTCACATGTGGCAGGTTGGTGCATGTATAAATATGATTTTATGTAACCCATTTCAGAGTGGCAGTGTTTGGCTCACGACCTTGTGTCTATAAGGCACACACTGTCAAAGGGACTCTCTCTCAACAGAAGTCCCTAAGAACAGCGGTGGAGTTGTGCAAATGCTTTACCCAGGTACAGAATCGACTTGCCATTTTTTTTTAAGTGGTACATTAAGGACTGAATATGACATCACCTTGCAGACTAGCCTGCATTCTGGCCAACTGTAAGGGCTGTGTGCCCCAGTGGGAATCCCACTCTTTCCTGAGAGAGGTTTGAAGGATTGAAATGTTTCCTCTGCCATCAAGGACTGTGGTCTGTGTAGGGTTCTTGCTGCTCTGCAGTGTTCAGGGCTGGGAGGAAGAAGCCATCGGCCTGCCAAGGTTTCTGGCTGTGTTCGGACCTGATCCTGTTCTTCACCGTTGCTATGACAGACACCCAGAGTGACCCAGCAGTCACGCCGTCACATGGACTGTCACCCTTTCTGGTGTTTTTGTAAAGGGTTTCCACTTGGGCTGGACCCAGGTTTTGCACCTAGAAGATCCCGTCCGCAGCCACCTAGGACCTTCTTGTCTTATACGCTGTCCTATGGTCAAGCGTCCCCTCTGCGCTCATTTGTATCAACTGCTTTTGATCTTAACCCACTGGTATCGTTCCTACTAATAAATATTTTAACTTTTACTGAGTATCCTTTTCTTACTTTGAGCAGTAAGATGGTTATTTAAAAGTCAACTCAGAGTAAAGAGAAACAGGGGCGTCCACTGGCACACTGTGGACAATGTCTAACTGCCATCCACTAAGGAAACAGGTAAATAAAACAGGACATGTTCACATGGTGGAAGCTGTGTGCTGGGGTGAACGCATCATCTGCAGTGCGTCACCATGCGGCTGGAAGCAGTGTGTGGAGGGCAGGGCTGCGCTGGCCCGACTCGCAGGGGTCTGTGGAATAGCCCTTGGTAGCTGTGTACTGCACAGCACGGGGAATGGAACCACGGCCCTCCGTGCACGAATAAAGACAGCTGGGGTATCGTAGTGGTGATTTATTGATGTGTGGGTGGAAACTTGTGAAGAGGAATGGGACCAGATCAGGTCAAAGGTCAAAGGTGAACATAAGATACTTAACGGCCAACAGTTTTTTATTTATTTTGTAGTATAAAACTCTGAAGCCAAAGCCGGGTGGTGGTAGGGCATGCCTTTAATCCCAGCACCAGAAAAGCAGAGGCAGGTGGCTCTCTGCTGGCCTGGTCTACACAGTGAGTTCCAGGCCAGCCAGGGCTATAGGCTGAGACCCTGTCTCAAGAAGTAAATAGACGAGTCAGTGAATAAGTCTGAAGCCAGTATGACAAAATGACGGTATTTGATAAGTAAGTGATGATAAGTGTGTTAGTGGCCTCTATTTCCCCAGTATCAGTCTTGCTCAGAGATGGGGAAATATGCAGGTAAGAGGCAAGGGCTAGGCTAACTTTTCAGTGTGCTAGAAAGATCTCCATCAATGCCAGTCTGGTGGTGCTTACCTCAGCTGTCTGCTCAGCTCCCCTGCCTGCCCACTGGCACCACGCTTGCTCACGCACACCAGTGGAGCTTGTGCTTTTCACATGGAACTTGTACCGAATAGGTAGAAGGCCTCTGAGCTCGAGCCTTATGTTTCCTTATGGTTGAGATGCACCAAAGGCATGCTGGGAAGCTTCTCTGCCTATAAATAACCAAACAAGAAAGAGGAAACAACCTACTGTGACTGGAAGGATGGCTCACTGGGTAACAGTGCTTGCTGGGTAAACATAAGCACCTGAGTTTGGGCCCCAGCACCCACATAAATCCAGGTGTGGGCCCTGTGTTCCTGTAACCCCAGCACTGGGGGACAGAGATAGGGAGTGGCCAGCCAGCCTCGCAGAAAGTTGAGTTTCAGGTTTGGTGAGAGATTCTATCACGAAAGGAAGACGGAGAATGGTAGAGTAGGAGGCCGGATGTCTTCCCATGGCCTCCATATATGTGAGCATGGGTGAGCATGAACATGCAGGCACACACATGCCACGAACAAAACAATTAAAAAAGAAAAGCCATGTGTGGTGCACACATCTGTAATCCCAGCACTCAGGGCAAAGGCAGGCAGATCGCTGTGGCAAGGCCAGCCTGGTCTACAAAGAGAGTCCAGGACAGCCAAGATAACACAGAGAAACTATCTTGAAAAACTAAAAAATAAAAATAAAAAAGTAAAAAGTAAAGAAAAAGGAAAAAGAAAAGAAAACAGCAAAAGGCTTCAGGTTGGGTCGTCGACCCACATCTGGTGATGACCTACTTGCTGGCAGGGTCCTTGTATGGAACAAGATGTCACACACTGAAAAACAAAGGTTACTGACAGGTATGGGATCTGGTCGGTGTCGTGTCTTATAAAGTCATCAGAAAGACAGAGTTTCTCTGTGTTTCTCTGTGCCAGGTATGGTGGCACATGCCTTTAATTCCAGCACTTGGGATGCAGAGGCAGGTGGATCTCTGTGAGTTCAAGGCCAGCCTGGTCTACAAAGAGAGTTCCAGGACAGCCAGGGCTATTACACAGAGAAACCCTGTCTCGAAAAACAAAAGAAAACAAAAATCTATTTACCAGCCTGATTCTACAGCTAAACTGTTAGGTCTTTAGAAATCTCTTTTCATCGGTGTCACGCTATCTAACCAGTCCACCTTGCTCTTGAGCTCTTCCTAACCCACGCGGGCTCCCATCTTCCTTTCCTGGAATTCTGCTTAACCTGTGTCCTGTCAGCAGCCTCTCTGTTGTTCCTGCAAGCCCAGGGAGAGGATCTCAATCTCTCACCCAGAGCTCCTTCCAAAAAGGCTCTTCCAAGCCAACAAAGAGAAAAAGAACAAAATATCTGTCTTAAGTTACCCAGTCTGTGGTATTGTGTTATTAGCAACACACTGAGATGCCTGGTCACCTTGGTCTAGCTGGGGAAGACGGTATATTGGAGAGGGAGTCCGAAAACTCAAGCTAGTGGATAAGGGCTTTCTTATGGCTATCTATAAGTTACCTTACCTGTCTATCTACCCATCCATCTCTCTGATTACCCAGCAATCCACACACTCATCCACCTACCCATCTACTCACTTAACACTCGTCCACCTACCCATCCATATCCCTAACTAGCCATCCATCTACTCACTCCCTTACCCCACCCCCCACTCACCCATCCATTCTCACATACATACGTATGTACGTACGTACATACATACATACATACAGCCATCCACCTAGACACCCATGCATCTCTTCAGCCATACCAACCCACCGGTCTGTCCACCCACTCACCTTTCCAATAAGGACTTTATTAAGGGCTGCTGTGAATCAAATGCTGAACTAGTCCTCCGTGATCTTATTGATCCATGCAGTTACCAAGCCTAGACCTTAAAGGCAAGTAAACCAAGAATAGCAGGACTGAAAAGAAGTTTCAACTGCAGACAAGGCAGCTTGACTTGGAGAGGCTGCACCTTGGAGAGAGCAGGAACCAAGGTCTTAGGAATATACTCCACCACTCAATTCTGAGATGAGCAAGGTGCTTGGTCTTTCTGGGCCTCGGTTTCCCCCTGTAAAATGGGGATAGTAGGGCCTGGAGAGATGGCTCAGTGGTTAAGAGCACTGGCTGCTCTTCCAGAGGACCTGGGTTCAACTTCCGGCAACCACATGCAGATTACAGCTGTCTGTAACTCCAGTTCTTGGGAATCTGACACTCTCATTAAGACATACATGCAGGCAAGACACCAATGCCCATAAATAAAAATAAAAATTTTTTAAATGGGGATAATACCGCATGCCAGGGCTAATACAGAGATGAAGTGAAGGAAGTAACGAGTTAGGGCAGGGGACAATAAGCTCTAGGCTTTGACTGGTGCTGGGGCAGAGGAAATAAACATCTGGGTTGAGGCCAACACACGAGAAAAGTCAAAGGCTGCTTCCTCCCATGGAAAGCAGCACTCGTGCCCCTCATGGTGCCTCCTATCTGGACCCACAGGCTTTCACCCCACAGAGGTTCTAGTGGCCGTGGCACCAGGCAGGAAGTCAAACACAACAATCTTCACACTAGTAGAGAGGCTTCTGTACCCAACACCGCCCTGGGTGTTTCACACCACGTCCTCCGTCCTTTGATTTTTCACAACTTTGATGAGGTAGATGCTGTTAGCTCCATTCTACAAATGAGGGAACTGAGATTCGAAGCTAAATTGTCCAAGATGACAGACTGGTAACATGGGCTCGAGGTCAAATGTAAGCTAGCATTATTTCTTCCTTTCTTTACTCTCATTATTCTAGGGGGGAACAGGGGCAGGGGCTGCAGAAAATGAAACCCATTTGTATTGACAAGTTCCCAAGAGCTACTTTCAAATTATATCTCAGTTTGTCCACAAAAATCTGAGAACTGTGCACAGGTCTAATGTTAAGACATTTTTTAAAAATTCTCCTTCTGTGATTGGGGATTGAACCCAGGGCCTTGCAGGTGCCAAGAAGTTTTCCACTCAGCTACATCTTCGGCCCAGTCGATCGCCTTTGTAAGAAAGGATCCTGGAAAATGTAAGGGACATTTTGAATTCTGCACAGCGAGAAAGTAGGGCAAGCTGTGTCTACACTGAGTCCTATCCTACTTTGGAAGCGGTCCTCACATCTCCGGAGGACGCTTTTTGCCTGCGGAGCTAAGGGTTAATCAGCTCTGGCTAGAAGAGCAGAGTTGTCCTATTAAAAGGGACTTGCCGGTTTGACTCACTAGCATCCTATCAGCAAACAGCTGGTCAGACTCTTCCAGAAGGTCGCTCTGCTCTGGCTCTCCCTTGTCCTTGATTTTGATGTGAGAACCGTTGCTCAGCCCTCGGTGACCTTCTAAATGCTTTTGAAATAACTCTTGCACCTGGGTTCAGCAATTTCGACTTTGTGGGGTCTGAGGCCCGGACCTGCTGATAGCCCAGCACCCTAACTGGTGTATGTCAGTGAGCGTGGACGACCTTTCTCTGCTTCAATCCATATCCTCCCTGGACTTACAAGTCTTTCTGTTTGTTTGAAAGAGACCCTGTAACTTGTTTCCTAGGCCCACTCTAGAGCCTCTGTGCTCCCTCCTTACACTTCCTTCTATACTATTCCGCGCTCCTGTCAACCACACATGCG
The DNA here is from genome assembly GCF_903995435.1 of Acomys russatus. Lineage (NCBI taxonomy): Eukaryota > Metazoa > Chordata > Mammalia > Rodentia > Muridae > Acomys > Acomys russatus. The sequence goes on along the minus strand of NC_067148.1, from coordinate 54,062,662 downwards.
CTCATGTCTTTGCTAACTGTGACCAGCTGAAGGGAATCTCCTTCACTCTTCTTTTGTGCTCACAAAATTATAAGAAGTGACTCAGCCGGGTGTGGTGGTGCACGCCTTTAATCCCAGTACTCGGGAGGCAGAGGCAGGTGGATCTCCGTGAGTTTGAGGCCAGCCTGGTCTACAAAGTGAGTCTAGGACAGCTAAGTCTCCACAGAGAAACCCTGTCTCGAACCCCCCCTTTGCCCCCCAAAAAAGAAGTGACTCTTGGTCTTGTATTCACTTGTTTTCCTCCTTTCGTACTGTCAAGGACTATTAGACACACACCCAGCACTGGCTTCTGTAGCGTCACTCTCTACTCTCCTTTCATGCTCTCTGTTTCTGGTTTCTGTGTTTTGGGCTCCAAAGTTCCTCTAGCTTTTGGCTGTGCCCCCTCAACCTTCTCGCTTGCATACAGTTAGCTTCTGCAAGCCTCTGGCAGTGCTCAGCCTTGAGTCAACTTGACTGGTTTTGGGAGATGCGTTGGAGGCTGGTGAGGCACACCTTTGGCTGTGTTAGTGAGCGTTCAGGCTGTCATCTCATCCGGAGTTTGACCCACTCATGGATTAAATATCTGAATAGACTGGGGGACACCGGAAGGTCCAGTCTGCTTAGAGAAAGCAGGTCACTGGAAGTATGCCTTTGAAGGATGACAAGGCTGTTAAGTCTCAAACCCAGGACAAACGGTTAACTGAGGTACCTGTTTAACATATGAAAGTGGACCTGACCATCAGGTTCTCCCCTCACTCCCTACTTGTTACAGGGTATGCTGGCTAGTCTTATGTCACCTTGATACAGCATCAATTATCTGAAAGGAGGGAACTTCAGTTGAGAAAATGCCTCTATAAGATCCAGCTATGGGCTGGAGAGTTGGCTCAGTGGTTAAGAGCACTGTCTGATCTTCCAAAGGACCCAGGTTCAATTCCCAGCACCCACATGGCAACTCACAACTGTCTGTAACTCCAAGATCTGACACCCTCACACCAATGCACATAAATTAAAATTAAATAAAAAAAATTTTTTAAAAATCTAGCTGTAAGGTATTTTCTCAATTAGTGATCTATGGGGGGAGGGAAGGGGAGGGCCCAGCCCATTGTGGGTGGGGCATCCCTGGGCTGATGGTACTAAATTTTATAAGAAAGGAAACTGAGCAAGCCCTGGGGAGCAAGCAAGTGAGCATCACCCTCCACGGCCTCTGCATCAGCTCCTGCCTCCAGGTTCCTGTCCTACTTGAGTTCCTGTCCTGACTTCCTTCAGTGATGACCAGCAATATGGAAATGTAAGCCAGATAAACCCTTTCCTCCCCAGCTTTGTGGTCATGGTGTTTCCTGCGGCCATAGAAACTCTGACTAAGACACAGATGGCTGGCATGCTCCACCCACTACCCTAAACCTCATTAGCCCTGAGATTGGGCTGGGCCATCCCTTCTGCTTCGACTCTTCCTTATATAATCCAGCCATTTGGCTATGTGCTCTTTTTACCCTTTTGAGTTCTTTTTCTTCCTTCCTTCCTTCCATCCTTTCTTTTTTTGTTGTTATTGTTGTTTTTTTGAGACAGGGTTTCTCTGTGTAGCCGTGACTGTCCTGGACTCTTTGTAGATCAGGCTGGCCTTGAACTCACAGCGATCCACCTGCCTCTGCTTTCCTAGTGCTGGGGATAAAGCTGTGTGCCACTATGGGCCCCAGCTTCCCTTTTGGTTTCTTAGTCTCCTGTTTCTCCCCTCCCCCCTTTTCCCACACGGCCTGGCTCAGGGTCTTCTTTACTCTGGGCTCCACCAGATGTCTCTGCCTCTGGCTTTGCTCCCCCTCTTAGGTACAATAAATTCTCTCCTCCACCGTACCTAGGTGCTGTCATGGCCTCCTTTTTATTTACGTGGTGCGGAAACCTGGCATGGAACCAGAAACCTTTCTTCCTTTTTGGCTTTTGTTGTCGCTGCCTTGGGCTCTGCCTATCATGCTCCTTCCTGCCTCTGAGGGGTTGAAACGTCTGAAACTGGGAGTGTGAAGAAGTTTTCTTAAGTTGTTCTGCAGGCACTTCATCAGAGCAATGAAAGCCAATCTCTCTCTCTCCCCCCCCCCCTTTCTCTCCTTCCCCTCAATATTCCATTTTCCTGATGATATAATCTAATTTGAAAAATGAGCTTCATCAATTACTTCTAGGGGTTTGACCTCCAAATTGTAGTCTGACCTAACTCCATTGCAGAGGTGAGACCTTGCCCCCCCCCCCCCAGCGCTTGATAGGGTGCCCTGTGGGTGTCCTGCCTCAGGCGCCCTCTCAGGTGCACACAGCCCAGTCTACCTTGTCAGCGAGGAGTTCATGCATAATGTTCTTTCATTGGCACCAGCTTCATAGGTTCTTAGTATGCTGTATTTCAGCTATTGTGACAGCTTCTGAGAAGAATTCTCTGAGTTCTACTTTTGGCCCTCAGGCCTTTTTTTTTTTTTTTTTTTTTTTTTTTTCGTTTTTTGAGACAGGGTTTCTCTGTGTAGCCTTGGCCATCCTGGACTCACTTTGTAGACCAGGCTGGCCTCGAACTCACAGCGATCCGCCTGCCTCTGCCTCCCGAGTGCTGGGATTAAAGGCGTGTGCCACCACGCCCGGCCTCCTCAGGCCTTTTTGAGGTTGCTCCTAGGATGTGTATGTTAGAAATCCAGTCCTCAGTTCAACAGTGTTAAGCTGTGAGTTCTGTAAAAACCATCTACGTCATTAGTGCTCTGCCATCATGAATGTGGATGTGGATTTGCTATTTTGTAACAGACCACTTTGTAAAAACCACTTTGTTCAACTGGGCGGGCATGGCCGTGCATAACTTTAATCCCAGAATTTGGGAAGCAGAGCAGGCAGATGGAAGCCAGCCTGGTCTATAAAGTGAGTCCAGGACAGCCAAGGCTACACAGAGAAACCTTGTCTTGAAAAACTAAAGCAAAAACAAAACAAAAAACCAAAAAAAAAAAAAAAAAAAAAAAAAAAAAAAAAAAAAAAGAAAGAAAGAAAAGAAGAGAAAAACACCTCCCCCCAACAAAACAACAGATAGGACACCACACATTTTCTCTAGACCCTTCCTTGGTTTTCCAACTCTGGACTCACATGTACTATGAACATGCTAATTGCTGCATGGATGTGAGGTGTGTTTCTGAGCTTGCTTTTTGACAATACTAATTTTTCTATTTGGTCCCCCTGCCCCCCAGTCACCTTCTTTTGCCTTTTGCCTTTGCCATAACATGGTGTGGCACAAAAGTCTTGGCCATATGATAGCACCATGATCTTGGACTTGCCAGATTTGGAATGAGAAATAAATTTATTTTCTTTCTGTTTTACCCAGTCTGCGATAGTTTATTATGACAGAAAAAAGTGGACTATGACAGATCTACTGTAGAATGTGCTAGAAGTGAATATGCAAAAGTGGGCCTGCTACAGTGCCGATCAAACAGCGTCATTTCCCAAAACTTTTCTGTGACATTCCTTATAGTCATGCTTTTTTGTTGCTGTGATAAAACACCCATGACCAAATAAAACCAAAACCAAAAAACCCACCATGACCAAAAGGAACTTACTTATAGAAAAAATGTATTTGGGCAAATACTTCTAGAAGGTAAGTCCATAGTGTTCAGGAAGGCATGGCAGCAAGAGCAGGAAGCTGGCTGGTCACATTTTCCTACCATACGAAGGAGGCAGAGACATCACATCTTCAAGCAGAAGCAGAGAGAATGAGATGGAAGTGGCGTGAGACTGTGAACCCTGAGCATCTCCCCCCCTCACACCCCCCCTCATGCCCCCCTCACACCCTCCCTCATCCCCCCCTCATACACCCCTCATACCCCCCCTCACCCCCCACGTCATAACCCCCTCACCCCCCCACGTCATACCCCCCCTCATACCCCCCCTCATACCCCCCCTCATACCCCCCCTCATACCCCCTCATACCCCCTAAGGTATACCTCCTAACCAACTGGGGAAATAACTTCAAAAACCTGAGCCTGTGGGGAGACACTGCCCATTCAGAAAACGTGCACCCCACCGCAAGTAAGATGAAACTCTAAGTCTGCATCCCATGGGGAAATGTTTAACCCAGCCTCCTCGTGGGCTAGAGACCCCTTGTTCTGCCCCCCCCCCACTGGGTTCCCTTTCCTTTGCTCTCCACTGTGAGGTCACCCCTATCTCCTCCTCTTTTCCCGACCTTTCTCTCCACCTCCTATTCATAGACGTGGGAACAGATTATTAGCATCTAAGTTAAGATCAAACAGTACCATCAAAGATGGTGGTGCTTTGTCCTACACACAATGAGTCTAGCACTGAAATGTCAGTTTTATTCTTTCCCTTCTTCTTCTGAGTCAAGTAATCAAGTATTGCTTTGGGAGGCAGAGGGGTGGGGAGTGAGGGGAGCTCACAGGACACAGGCATCTCAGTCCTATTGTCCAAGTTGTCATTGAGCATTTGTGGTATGGCACACTGTGCAAGAGGCTAGAGCCACCGAGGCTTCTATTTATCTGCAAGAAGCTTAGGTTTGGGCATGTGGGTGGTCAGATGTGAGGGCTAAAGGGGCTGGGACCATATCCGGGGTTGTTTTAACTATTTGCTGTTCAATGTTCTGGGTTTTCATCTTCTGTGAACAGTTTGTTTTTCATTTTGTTTTTTCGAGACAGGGTTTCTCTGTGTTAGCCTTGGCTGTCCTGGACTCGCTTTATAGACCAGGCTGGCCTCGAACTCACAGTGATCCGCCTGCCTCTGCCTCCCGAGTGCTGGGATTAAAGGCATGTGCCACCACCGCCCGGCTCTGTGAACGGCTTGTCAATGTCTTGTGGGGGACAGTTCCTTTCATGTCCCTTCTCTTTGGTCAGGGGCTGATTTAGTCAGGCTTCTTTAAGGATAGCATGATAGAATGAATCTATACTTATTAGAATGGCTCACCCGCTAAGACCTGCGCAGTCCAACAATGGCTGTCTCCTGGTGGAAAGGCCAAAGATTCTGTAACTGTCTAACCCGTGAAGCTCAGTGTCTCAGCTGGCCTCCAGTCTAGGCTGGATCCCAACAAAGCGGCTTCTAATGCCAGTGGTGGACTGCCTCAGGAGCAGCGTAAGGATACGGGCAAACAGACAAGCTGTGAAACCTTAGGGGGCGAGGTCAGGATGGCAGAGGTGGGGTTTGATAGTTAGGGCCTGTCTTGTGCTCTGCTCAACACGAACAAGTGTCTGCTGCGGGCTTTCACTGCCACTAACGGTGCTCTGAAATTGTGAACCGACATAGACCTTGACCCCGAGCTTGTTTCTGACAGGCATTTAAAGAGAACCAACACAGACAGAATGGGTCAGTTTTACTTCTTTTTCATGTATCAGCTTTCTTTTTCTTTTTCTTTTTTTTCCCTCCTTTGGTTTTCGAGACAGGGTTTCTCTGTGTAACCTTGGCTGTAGACCAGGCTGGCCTCGAACTCACGGAGATCCACCTGCTTCTGCCTACATGTGTGCACCGCCACTCCCGGCTCACATATCGGTTTTGTAAGTTTTCTGTTAGGAATCTGTACTTTTTTATAAATCAAAAACTCAAAATTTATGGCAGCTTACCATTGCGAATCTGGTCCTCAGTACTCTCCTTGTAGAGGCAGAAGCGAATCTTCCATGCGAACTTCCTTCTAGCAGGTTGTTCAACGCTGCGGTCATGGCCCCTTGCAGCTGGGGTTGTAGGTGCAGCTTAGACTCCCAGTCCTTGAACCTGCTTCCTACCTGGCTTTACCCTGTCTTTTCAGAAGCCCAGTGGGAAGGAACATAGGAGCAGAATCAGTATTCACCTCTAGCTTTGAGCTGAGAGGAAACCCAGAGGCTCATGGGATTAGATCTCTAGTGGAACGTTCTTGGAGCCAACCTTGGTGGTGGTGCTGGTTGCCTCTTGCCTCCCGCCTCCCCACCTCCCCACCTCCCCACCTCCCCACGGGCAGGTCTCTTCTGCAGTGCTGTGCAATGTTTGGAGACCAAGTAAGATCCTCTCAGGCTAGCTCAGAACTGTTTAAACCACCTCGTGCTTAAAATAGCTGGTTGTTTGCGTCCTAAGACACACCCTGGCTTGCTAAGGGCTCCTGAGCAACTAGACATACCTGAGCTGAAGGAAAACACAGGTCATGGCAAGTGGAGTGAAAACTCTTCAGAGCCACCAGTATGAAATCCATAAACTGCACGAGGGAGAATCAAACAGCTCATAGCACTGCTAAGCCGAACACGTGGCCAAGACCCCTAAGGCCATGGCAGCAGCAGCAGCAGCAGCAGCAGCAGCAGCAGCAGCAGCAGCACAGATTTCCTATCTCTTGCTAACACAGTTGGGTATAGTGCAGCTTCAAACGTTTTCTAAAAGGGAGCTAACCTTTCCTGTGGGCCTTTCCTCTGTGGGATTAAGGGGGAGCATAGGAGGAGCAGGCTTGCCAAATTAAATGTGCCTATTAGGATTTCATCACCCGGGGCCCTCTCTGCTGTGCGTCAGCCCTATGTTTCAGCTTCCTTTCCATGCTGGTGGGAGCCACTGTGCCAGGCACTTTGACCTCTTGCTGGCTTCTCATGTGACGTGGCCTGGCTTCACTTGGTGCTGCGCTGAGCATCACAACCAGGCTTCACTGCAGCAGGAGGCACTGCACTCTTTCTAACACAGGGACTCTTGCCCCTGACTGTATCTTTTCCCAGCAGCATGGCTTCTTTGCTCTCTCTAGGACTCCACGGTCCACTGGTCTAAGTGTTCCCAGCCTCACTCAGGTATATGTGCAGGACTGACAGATCCTTGGCTTTTTCCCAGCGGGCTAAAGAGGCCAGAGCCTGCCCCTCTGTCTTGGGCAGCTATTCATCCCTCTGCTCTGCAGAGACAAGTACTGGGTAGGCTGTGGAATCCATCTGTGGTTCTTCCTGCCCCACCCCCCAACCCCAGAGCCCCAGCGTGTGACTTTCAGCTTTCCTGTGAGTGCATAAAACCAACATCTGTACTGGTGCGTAGAGCTGGAGGGGAGAGGCCCGGATACCGCCTGTCCTCTGGCTTCTGCGGCTTATATCATGGAAGAGGAAATGTCCTCACTTCTTCCTCTGAGCTAGGAAGTCTCATCTACATCATAAGTCACAATCCACTCCCTTCTGCCTTTGTAAGGCCTGCGCCCAAGGAACGAAATCCAGGAAGTCCACGTAACAATGAGCAAGGTCCCTGCACATCCCTTTTATGACAGCAACAACTGTCAAAGTGCGAAGATGTGATGTATTAAGCTCTCAGCCCTAAATGAAACATCTGTGTCAGCCCCCCCACCCCACCTTGGTGCCCCCTTCCCCCTCCTCCCTCCCCCCTCTATCCATCACAGAAGAGAGGGCAGAAAGAATGCTAGAGGCAGGGGGCAGGGAGGAATGCTGTGCAGTAGGTACCTATGCAAGATCAAACCAAGATCGGTCAGCGTTCCAGCAGCCAGTGCTGGCTGGACTCAGTGGGCTACCAAAAGGACAAGAGATGCGAAGTGAGGGAAGGAGCTGTGTTGGGAATGTCTAGAGAGGTGGGAAAGAGGGGGTCTTTGGGGGTAGATGTGCGTGGGGCTTGTGGACCATGCCTCCGAAGGAAGTGGCATGGGACTGTCAAGATGGAGAGTGTGTAAACCCTGGAAGAGATTTAAAATCTCCTTCTGAGAACAGATGGTGTGGGACAAAGCTCTCTCCTGTTTCTGTGCCTGACCCAGGAGCACGTGACACAACCCTATGGTGGCTACAGGTGGTCAGTCATGTGAGCTTGTCAACTGTTATTTTTTCCCCCATGGAAATAGAGCATCCCCAGCATTCTAGTTCCAGCCAATGAGATGTGTTCACACGGCCCCAAACCCCTCCTCACGACCCAAGGTTTATAAAGTCCCTCCTCACAAAACAAAGCACACCGTCTATGTCATCAAAGACCGCCTGAGATTTGATGTTTATTCTGGGCTAAGGGCCTCCGTCTCCCCTGAAGAATCTATCGCTGGCACCCTAAACGGCCACCGTATAAGCCCTCTTGGTTGCTGCAGACATCTGCTGTTCATCAGCAAGTCAGTGCAGATCTCCATTGCAGCTCCTGCTGGCTGGTCCCAAAGCAGCCATTCTGCTTGGCCCGAGTCAAGTCAGGCTTCCGCTGCTTCTTGGCTCAGTTCTGGAGCGGTGTTCTAGCTATAACCTGGTCAGGCAAGCAGCCTTTCCATTAACCTGAAATTAGGTCAAAATTCCACCACTGCCTGCCTCAGTTCCAGAGCCTGAGCTCCCACTGCTGTCTAGTGCCAGCAGTCCAACTAAAAGAGCCATAACCCTTCACTGTGGAGAAACCTTTTTCTCATCCATCTTCAGCCAGGCGGGAAATCCTGTGCCAGGGACCTAATTCCGCATTCCACCCTTCCCTGCCCACATCCCCCAGGGAAGTGGAACTCTGAACCCAGAGCTTCATCCTTTTCCATGCTCAGGCCTTGCAGTGGAGAAGTGTGTGCGACTTCTGGCTCAGTGCCCTGTGGCATCCGGGCATTCCGAGGAACGTGGGATCACAGACATGACCAAGATATGTTGTTTGAAATTGTCAAAGAACAGATAAAATACATTCGGTTAAAAAAAGAAAAGAATTTGCTGATATTAGCCTCCATTTGCCCCTTGGTAAACTGCTTTTATATCAAAACCCAGATGACTTTGTTGCTTTTAATAGCTGTTTCAAAGCTCTATACACAACATGGACACAACGTGGACACACAGCCTTCTTAGTGTTGACGGCTAGTATTGTGTGGTAAGAGAAACATGAGAATTTATTACACAAAAACCAAAACAGGAGGATATGTCAAGAATGCAAACCTTGGCCGGGTGTGGTGGTGCACGCCTTTAATCCCAGCACTCGGGAGGCAGAGGCAGGTGGATCGCTGTGAGTTCGAGGCCAGCCTGGTCTACAAAGTGAGTCCAGGACGGCCAAGGCTACACAGAGAAACCCTGTCTCGAAAAACCAAAAAAAAAAAAAAAAAAGAATACAAACCTCGGGCTGGGCAGAGGGCTGCTCTTCCAGAGGACCCATGTTTGATTCCTGTTTGATTCCTAGCACCCACATGCAGCTCCCAACCATCTGTAACTCACTTTCAGGGCATTTGATGCCCTCTTCTGGCCTCTGTGGGCACCAGGCATGTCAGTGGTACCCAGACATACATGTAGGCAAAGTACCCATATACATAAACTTAAATTTAAAACTTTCTTGACATGCAAAACCTCATTTTCACGTATATTCCTGGGTCTGGATTGCTATGCAGAGTAAATGTGGAAAATAAGCAAGTGACCTCAAAATAAACAGATTTCTGAAAGGTGTGTGTGTGTGTGTGTGTGTGTGTGTGTGTGTGTGTGTGTGTGTGTGTGTGTGTGTGTGTGTGTGTGTTTTGCTAAAGATGGAACCCAGAAGCCAGGCGTGGTGGCGCATGCCTTTCATCCCAGCACTTGAGAGGCAGAGGCAGGCGGATCTCTGTGAGTTTGAGGCCAGCCTGGTCTACAAAGCGAGTCCAGGACAGCCAAGGCTACACAGAGAAACCCTGTCTCGAGAAACCAGAAAAAAAAAAAAATATGGCATCTAGAGTCTCATGCATGCTAGGCACGCTATACTTGGGAGCTCCAGCTATACTTGGGAGAGGTCATTTGACTGCAGTTATGTTATGCATGGTAAAGTACACAGGGCTGACTGAACTGGGCCACAAGGAAACTGCTCTTCAGGGGAAAGGTAGGAGGATGGCGGAGCACGAGCAGGGCTGTGAGAAGGGAGGGGGTGTGAGGACCGCAGTTTGCTCCCCAAGTGCCCATGAGTTGGAAGCATGCTTCCAGCGTAGCAATGTTGCGAGGCAGGGTGGCGGTGTCTTTGTGTGTTCTTCCTTCAGGAGGGATTAAGGTGGTTCTCACTGGATCCTTAGCTACTTCTTGTGAGGAGAGTGTGCTGGCTAGGTTTATTTCAACCCCACACAAGCTGGAGTCATCTCAGAGGGGGATCCCCAGTTGAGAAATTTGCCTGCTTATACAAGATCAGGCTGTAGACAAACCTGTAGGACATTTTCTTAATTAGTGATGGATGCAGGTGGTCCCAGCTCATGGTGGGTGGGGCTGTCCCTGCCTGCATGCAGCACCCCTCCATGGCCTCTGCATGAGTTCCTGTCTCCAGGTTCCTGCTTGTTTGAGTCCTTGCCATGGCTTTTTCTCAGTGGACTGATTCAGGGCATGTAAACCAAATAAGGCCTTTCACCCTCCAGGTTGTGTTTGGTTGTCATGTTTGGTCACAGCATTAGTAACCTTAACTATGACAGAGAGCATGTATAGTCTTCTCCACCTCTGGCTTCCGGTGTCATCATGTGATTTTCCTGTTTGGCCTTTCCATGTTGTTGGGACCTCATATCTACTATGAAGCCTCCATAAGAGCCAAGCTAGTGCTGGTGGTGCCATTCCCTAAGACTTCCAACACTCTGATTTAAAGAAATCTCATGTTTTTATAAAGTACATAGCTGTAGTGATGGTAACAGAAAAACAGACTAACATAATTAGTGAGTTGTAAAGAGAAATACGGGCCTAGAGAACCCTGGAGGAAAATTATAAGAAAGTTGGTTTACATCCCTGGTATAGACAGATCATTTGGCTAAGGCTAGAGTCCAGGATCATATTTGAGCATGGCCTTTGAACTTTGACCTATCCTGCTGGGTAACTTTTCTAGGGCTTAGTTTCCCTATCTGTAAGGTGCTGATCACAATGGATCTTACCTCAGTGGCTGCTTGTCCCTGAGGAAATAATGCCTGTTTATGCACCTTGCACAGCCTGACCACCAGCTCTGAGGCTGACATGGAGCTCTCCAATGCCTCGTTGGGGAGTACTGCTTAGGAACATGGGCTGTGGAGTGCTGCCTGGGTTTTAAGGAGTAGCATATTTTGTTCTTAGTTTGGCTACAGAAGAAACATCTAAGGAGGACCAAAAAAGATGAATCAAGATAAGGGGTCGGACAGTAGCAGGGTTCAAGCAGCAGCCCCCAAGGAGCCAGACATGAAACTAAACAATCAACAGAAAACGAATGAAAGTGACACCAATGGTAAGAAGGAAAGGAAGAGGGTGGCCTTAGGGATCTCTGAATTTGGGGAGTAGGTGGCCCGTGTTGAACCAAGAAAGGAAAGTTGTTTTGAAAGCAACAAGGACACACAAAAGACACATGTAATCACTGATGAGGCTGTCTGGTGAACGAAGTTACTCAAATCTGTACATCATCAGAGTAGCTCATCTCTAAGAATAAGTCTTCCTTGGAGTGGATAGTCAGTCTTTTGTTTCTCCTCTTGCATTTCTATTTTATTTATTTATTTAATTTTGTTGTTGTTGTTGTTCAGAAAATCCACTACAGGTTCTATCGAAAACCGACGGTTTTCTGGTCCCAGAGTTCTTGGATACAGCTCAGTCCAAAGAGAACACTGTTGTCCCCATGGTCAGCAGCACACTCCATATGTCCACAGAGGAGTCTGAGGTCCCACAGCAGGTTAGTGGCACCACCAAGTTCTCAGAGAAAACCACCAGCCCCCAACATGGAGGTAGCCACAAGTCCTCAGAAAAAACCACCCAATTGAAGCAGGAAAGCATGTCTAAAACCTCAGGCTACCCCATGCAGACCAAACATAGCAAAATCCCTAAGTCCTTGGAAAAAACCACCCATCCCAAACACGGACCCATCCCCAAGCCTTCAGCAAACACCATCCAAGCTAAGGAGGCCAAGATGCTCAAGTCATCTGAGGACACCATCCAATCCAAAGAAGGTGGCGTGCCCAAGCCCTCAGAAGACATCAGGTCCAAGAAGGATGAAATCCCCAAGTCCTCACAGGGCACCATCCTGTCCAAGGAGGGTAAACTCCACAAGCCCTTAAAAGACAGTGTCATGTCCAAGGAGAGTGTAATCCCCAAGTCCTCACAGGACACCATCCTGTCCAAGGAGGGTAAAGCCCACAAGCCCTTAAAAGACAGTGTCATGTCCAAGGAGAGTGTAATCCCCAAGTCCTCACAGGACACCATCCTGTCCAAGGAGGGTAAAGCCCACAAGCCCTTAAAAGACAGTGTCATGTCCAAGGAGAGTGTAATCCCCAAGTCCTCACAGGACACCATCCTGTCCAAGGAGGGTAAAGCCCACAAGCCCTTAAAAGACAGTGCAATGTCCAAGGATAGAGAAATGGCCCAGTCCTCACCGGACAGCACTCAGTCAAAGGAGGGTAACATTAACAAATCCTTGAGAGATACCATCCTGTCCAAGGAGGGAGACCTTCCCAAGTCCCTAGAGGCCACCGTCCAGTCTAAGGAAGGAGAGATCAAGTCCCTAGAGGACACCATCCGGTCCCAGGAAGGTGACATTATCGAGTCTTCAGAAGGCTTCGTGCAGCCCACCCAAAGCAAATTATTACATTTTGAAGAGGCAATGGAGTTCCTGGAGGAGGAAGACATGGTGAGAGTGATCATGGGCAAGGAGGAGTTTGAGGAAGCACTCAAAGAAGCGGGTGAGAGGCTGGTGGCCGTGGACTTCTCGGCCTCTTGGTGCGGGCCCTGCAGGGTCATCAGGCCACACTTCCATTCACTGTCCCTAAAGTACGAGGACGTGGTGTTCCTGGAAGTGGACGCTGACGACTGCCAGCAGCTGATACAGGACCTTGATATCTTAAGCCTCCCAACTTTTCAGTTTTATAAAAAAGAAGAAAAGTTGGCTGAGTTTTCTGGCGCCCTTGTGGAAAAACTTGAAACAAGCATTGCAGAATTAAAGTAATCATATATTCTGAGAACATTACGAACTAGTTGATAGCCGATTTCTTTTTAATTTGCAGAAAACCAAACCAAACCAAACCAAATAAGACAAATATGCTCACCTACATAGCTCTGCTTGTGTGTCAGAAACATGAAGGCCCACCTTTTATCTGAATGAATCAAAGCACAGTGTGACCATGATTTTTGTGGAGGGTGTGGGGTGGGGTGGGGTGGGGGTAAAGGTAAATTAGAAATTCCCTGGGTGGAGATTGTAAGTCTTGCAATCTTTTTTTTTTTTTTTCCTTTCCATCTTGAAAATCCTGCCCTTTGGGTACTTGCAGCAACACTGGACATGCAGCGGTCATCCTGTAGAAGTACATACCTGAAGGGCAGTGGAAAGTTCTTGTCCCATGTATTTTCTGCTGCTCACATATCTTTAGGGGATTTGATAAGAAACTTCCGAAAGGGTTGGGCTGAGTCATGGGTCTTTGTTTTCTTTTATCCTAGGCCCATGCACCAAGGCTGTTTCCAGTTTGTAGAGATCAATTTACTAATCTTTGCTCACAAAACCTGAGACAGAACTCTAAACCAGGCTTCTAGAGGCTTAAGTCTGAGCCACCATTGATGGCATTATGACATCAGTGCCTTGGCAGAAAAGAACTTGCACTGTCTGGCTCCTGGTAACGGATGGAGTTGGTGATTCCTGTTCTCAGGTGTCTCCGAGACCAAAGACCCAGGTCTGGGCTGGGTGGTAACTTGGTTCAGAGGGTCTGTTCTTTTAAGTAGTCTGTGAAGGTTTGGTTGCCCCCACAGTGCCAGTCCTGCCTAATAATAGAACTGGATGCATTTGCCCAGCTTCACTGACTTCCAGAAGTTACTTTGGGCCCCTTTGCTCTAGTCACTACTGTTAGTGCAACAAGAACATTTGACAGGAGGCCTACCTTCAGTGAATTCTAAGTGGCCAAAGCCATGTTATTAGTCACTATATAGCAGAGTTCTAGAACTTACCCCATAACATGCTGCTTTGCACCTGTTGAACAGCTCCAGTTTTCCTTGTGCCATGTTGGCAACCACCATTCTGTTTTCTTTTTATTTAAAGTATTTTTAAAATATGAAGTATTAGTGAACATTTTATTTATTTGTTTGTTTTTTGAGACAGTTTTTCTGTGTAGCCTTGGCTATCCTAGATTCACTTTATAGACCAGGCTGGCTTCCAACTCACAGCGATCTGCCTGCCTCTGCCTCCCGAGCTCTGGGATTAAAGGCGTGTGCCACCATGCCCGGCTAGTGAGCATTTTAAAATCAGCATTCCTTCATTAAAATGTGGCAACTTAAGGTTTACACTAATTCAAGAATGGAGGCCAATCTCAGGGGCTGGTAGTAGGTCTCTTCACTATGAAAGGACTTGTGCACCCTAGCCCTGTGCCCTAGACCCTTGCATGACAATCTCCCTGGTAAGTGGGAGAGTGGGACAGCCCTATCACCTGCCACTGTGCACCCTTGACCCTCCTTAGAGACACCTGTCATGGGCTTCTTTGCCACAGTAACAGCCATGAGACAGCAGCAAAGGACATAACCCATACGCGTGGCCTCCTTTCCAAAAGTGATTTGGAATGACCTACAAAGAGTATTAATGAAAAGACGCAACCCAGGGAAGAGGAACCGGAGTGGTGCAGGGAATAGTGGGTCATAAATAATTGCCGTGGTTGAGCAGCACATTTTGTTCTGAGCTTCTTCAGAGAAACCCCATAATCCCCAGATGCCGTCATCCGAGATAACCAGGTTTTGGGATGTGAGAAAAGAGCTTAGCCTTAACTACATGATGGATGGAGTCTCGTCTGGGAATCTAAGTGGGAAGCATGAGACAGATGATGACAATCTTGGTGGCCTTTGTTTCCCTTTGATAAACCCAGTTTATAGTGCGATAAACACAATTTCCATGTGTTTTTTTTTTTTCCTGGTAGTCTTCAGTAGAAGCTGGGGCTGTGGGGACAAAGCCCTTCTGAGTGAGGAGGTGCCAGCTTCATATTGAACAAGCGTGCATCTCTTCTGCTTTATGCAAATGCATGTTAGCTGACTGCGTCCATCTTTTTTTTTTCTAATGAAGGGCACAGCCTTTGACTTTTCCAGTTTGATCCTATTTTCCCTTGAATAAGACTAGTTTTATTATAACTATCAGATTAGACACATATGCCCAGAACTTAGTGAACTAACCCAGTCTCTGTGGTGCTGGCATCATGTCTGGATAGTGTAGTGAGCCTTTGAAACTGTGTCATGAGATGGGCGTGGTGGTGCACGCCTTTAATCCCAGCGCTTGGGAGGCAGAGGCAGGAGGATCACTGTGAGTTCCAGGCCAGCCTGGTCTACAAAGTGGGTCCAGGACAGGCAAGGCTACACAGAGAGACCCTGTCTCGAAAAACAAACAAAACAAAACAGAAACTGTGCCATGTGCAAGATCAGAGAGGCACAGAGCTCCTCTACCAGAATTGTAGCACCAAAGCCATTTCTGAAAATGGATACAGAGGGATATAGCCTGATGTGCTCTGAATGTAAAATCCCCCCAGGGCTCATGTGCTGAGATTCCCAGCTGAGGAAGCTGGTGGGTTGTGGACACCTCGGCATTGGGCTCCTATTCTGAAGAAGTGTGTCAGCAAGTGCACGTCCTGGAGCAGCCTTCTGCTGTGCATCTCCTTGCTTCCTGTTGGCACAATGGCGTTAATGATGGAGAAAAATAACAATGACACAGAATAACCAGGAGTTGGGTCCTGGCATGTAATAACCTAGAAATGAAGTGTTTCAACTTAATGGACCATTGAGTGGATTCTACCTAGAATATTGCATAGTGAAAGTGTGCTTTCTTTTTTGAGAGGGTTTCTCTGTGTAGTCCTGGCTTTTCTGGACTCGCTTTGTAGACCAGGCTGGCCTCGAGCTCACAGAGATCCGCCTGCCTCTGCCTCCCGAGTGCTGGGATTAAAGGCGTGTGCCACCACCGCCCGGCTGAAAGCTATTTTAAGAGGGGGGAGGAAATCAACCTATATCCCACTTGCATGTTACCAAAATAAATATAGGTTGGGTTAAGGAACACAACTAAAATATGGATGGAATCATAAAACCTGAGCCGGGAGGGGAACCCATGAACCACCTATCTGACTGTTGGGTAGGGTGGGTGACTTTTTAACCACAAATGTCATAAAAGAATGAGTCTGAACATAAAACAAAACCTAAATTTTCCCTGATAAACAAAATTAATTGAAAGCAAAATCCAGAAGGAATGTTTGCTAAAGGAGCAAACAATAGCACTTACTCCTACCAACTAACAAACCAGTGGTTCTCAAAAGGGCTGAACGACTTTTCACAGGGGCTACCTAAGGCCATCAGAAAACACAGATTACCTACGTTATGATTCATAATGAGCAAAATTACAGTTAAGAAGCAACAAAAATAATTTTATGGCTGGGGTCACCATAACATGAGGCACTGTGCTAAAGGGTCTCAGCATTAGGGAGGCCGAGAGCCACTACAGTAAACAAAATCAAATTGTCTCATCTAAACGTAGGCAAAAGATGCTCAGCCACCTCCTACTGAAGTAAGGACAAATTCAGCTGGGCGTGGTGGCGCACGCCTTTAATCCCAGCACTCGGGAGGCAGAGGCAGGCGGATCGCTGTGAGCTCGAGGCCAGCCTGGTCTACAAAGTGAGTCCAGGATGGCCAAGGCTACCCAGAGAAACCCTGTCTCGAAAAAAAAAAAAAAAAAAAAAAAAAAAAAGTAAGGACAAAGTCATAACATGCGTGAGAATTTTCTACCAGCAGGGAATGCGTAGGAATTAAATAAGGAAGAGTTTGGAGGTCGCAATCAACCCCACGTGCTGCTAGGGTCGAGATTGTTACAGGCTTTCTGGTCATGGATGTGATGAAGTACAAATAAGTTTGCAAGTTTTGGTTCGTCTGCCTAGACAAATGTCTTAAGCATCATGTTTGTTCCTCGTGTCTCTGGAGCCTAGAACTCTGCAGTCAAGGTGTCCACAGATTCTGTTTCCGAAGCAGCCACCTTTCCTCTGTCATACTGTTGTGTGGTGGTCATCCCCTTTGTGCCTGAGCATCTCTGGTGTCGCTCTAGGTGTCTGAACTTTCTGTAACACTGCCACTGAGCTTAGGGTCAGGATTAGGATTCACCGTAGCAGCCTCACTTTATCTTAATCGCCTGTTTAAAATTCCTGTGCAAAGAAAGTCATATTCTGGCATACAGGAAGTTGAGGCTTCAACATATGAATCTGGGGAAAACATAATTCAACCAATAAC
This sequence comes from Acomys russatus, assembly GCF_903995435.1. Lineage (NCBI taxonomy): Eukaryota > Metazoa > Chordata > Mammalia > Rodentia > Muridae > Acomys > Acomys russatus. The sequence continues at coordinate 54,045,608 of NC_067148.1, read as the reverse complement.
TTCATAAGATAAGCCTCTGGTAGGGGCGTCTGATACCTGGCTTAGAATGTGAGGTGTAGAATGTGCCTGTCTGCCTGTCTACCTGGCTGTCTGTCTGTCTGCCCCCACACTTCAGCTCCATTGCTCATGCTGATGATGCTTTTGTTTGTTTTGTTTTTCAAGACAGGGTCTCTCTGTGTAGCCTTGGCTGTCCTGGACTCACTTTGTAGACCAGGTTGGCCTCGAACTCACAGCAATCCACCTGCCTCTGCCTCTCAAGTGCAGACTGATGATATTTTGATGCAGAGGAGGAAGGGACAGCCTATGAAACTCACCTCAGGCCACCATGGAATCGACTCGGCAAGTGAAGATGAGGCTTGCCCAAAGGTCAGGGTTGTGCTAGAGAAATCTCTGGCTTCCCTTGAGTATAGGTCTTGAAGTATAGGCTAGAACCGAGCTATTCAAGGCCTCAGCCAGTGCCAAACTGGAGCGTGTCACCACATATTTCTTCCACTCAAAAGAAGTCTGGGAGTCCCTGGATCAGCCATGAAGCTTAGTCTCCTGGAGCACAGGGCATCCTCTCCAGCTTGCTTGATGGGCATGCAGGTCTGTGGGATTCTTTCCTGCACTTCCCGAGAAGGAGAGGCTGAACACACAAAAAGTGGCTCAGGAATGGTACCAAGTCAGGACACACAAATGTGTGGCCTCTGGACTGAAAAATCTGACTCAGTAGTTTTGGGCTGGGGCATAGAAACTCTCACCAGGCAGGTGGTGGTGGTGTGCAGCTTTCATCACAGCACTCAGGAGACAGAGGCAAGTGGCTCTGTGAGTTCGAGGCCAGCCTGGGTCTACAGAGTGAGTTCCAGGACAGCCAGGGCTACACAGAGAAAGCTTGTCTCGAAAAAGAAAAAAAAACATTCGTTTTCTGAGTATGAGTGGTTTTGGCCACCTGTATATATGTGCACCACACAAGTGCCTGGTGCCCACAGAGTTTAAAAGAGGGTGTCACAGTTCCTGGACGTTGAATTAGACATAGTTGTGAGCCACCTCAAATGGTGCTAGAACCAAGCCTGGGTCCTCTGCAAGAGCAGCAAGCAGTGTTCTGAACCTCAGAGCCATCCCTGCAGCACCCAAACCTTCCCTATAACAACTGTAGCTGACTAACACATCTGGAACTGGCCACTCTACAGCATTTTCTTTTTCTCCCTCGGTTCCTCTGTTTAAGTCCACCACCTGCACTTAAGGATGCCTGGCATATGTGTGTCACCTCAGCCCAACTTCCTTACGAAAGGCTAGGGTGGGGTCCAGTGTCTATTAGATTTCCTCACTAGAATTAGCTAAAGGCTGGTGGCTGGAGCAACAGGATGGCTTCTTGGCAACTGAGCTGCCAGCATGTAGCCTCTCTCCCTTGGGAGGGTCTTCAGAGTCTTTGATAATTGGTGCTTTACCCCTGGAGTCAGGATGCCAAGCAAGGGGCACAACTTATCACACACAGAAGGCAAAGTTGTGGCCCTGGCTTCTTCACGAAGAGTGACTAAAGGGCTACTGGGCTGGCAAGACAGCTCAGTGGGTAAAAGTGCCTGTTGTACAAGCCTATCCTGGAATCTACAGTGGAGGGTGAGAACCTCTGAATCTTAAAAGTTAACCAACAAATGTGAACTATGGCACGTATATATGTGTGTGCACCCACACAGCCCTCGCCCCCAATAGTTTTTTTGTTTTTGTTTTGGCTTTTCAAGACAGGGTTTCTCTGTGTATCCTTGACTGTCCTGGACTCACCTTGTAGACCAGGCTGGCCTTGAACTCACAGCGATCGCCTGCCTCTGCCTCCAGAGTGCTGAGATTAAAGGCGTGCGCCACTACGCCTGGCTACCCAATAGTTTTGTAAGGTTAACCAGCAAGAAAAAAAGAGAGATCCTCAAGTCTCCTTGGTAGGCCAGAGGTGTTTTGTTTTTGTTTGCTTTTCAGGAGTTGATGGGTGTGTTAACATCTTGGGGGTTGATTGGATACAGTTTCACATTTCCTGGTTTTTACTATTTTAGTCAGGTTGCAATTTCATGATCAGCCAGCCCTTTATTTAATTTTTAGGCATAGCCTCACTGTGTAGTCCGGGCCAGCATTAAACTTGCTGCGGAGCCCAGACTGCTCTTGTCTCAGACTTGAGGTCACCTTGCCTTACTCACCCAGGGGCTGCTGCTGCCAGCCTGTGCCACTCCAGCAGCAAACATTGCTCTTGACTGTCATCCTTGTGATGACATAGCTTCCTGATCTGACCCCAGGTTCTGTTAACCTTGCACTCTCCCTTGCTTGAGTAGTTAAGATCTTAAGATGTCTCCCGGGATTGCCTGTTCTGTAAAACATCTTATGCCCTGGTTAAAAGTCAAGAAGGGGCTTTGAAATGCCTGGCAGCCCAGGAGAGAGCTCATGTCGATTAGGCGTTTTAGAGGGAGACCGAGGAGGGGCCTCAGGAGAAAGAAGGACAGGAGCTCAGTGCCAGTGGGACCAGGCCGACTGCTGTGGCCTGGTGATGATCAGAGCGAAGACTGTCCCCACGGAAGTCCTCTGGCGTGGAGTTGCATCCTTTTGATGCTAACTCTTGTCTGGGCCCCTTTGATAGTAGCACTTCCAGGAATGGCTCTGAGTCTGTGAAAGAGGTTTCTGACTTCAAGAGATACATGCTTAGGATGGTCAGCGGGAGGTTGTGGTCTGTAAGCAAGGCTCCTTGATTTCTCATAAGGAGCGTCCCACTGCATCCCCTTCTTCTGCCCCAGCAGGCTCTGGGATAAAACCGGTTGGGTCCATAGCTCAGCCACATTTACACAGAAGTCCAGCAGGCAGTGCTTTCTGGAGCAGGCGAGCGGGGCGGGGGGGTTGGGGGAGGTGGGGGGAAGGGGGTGGGGGGTGGGCACGTTCACTCCCCAAATTCACTGAGAGACAAAGCTGGGTGTGTGGGGCTATATATTGAGTTCAAGATCAACCTGGGATATATAATGAAATCCTGTCTAAAAAAAAAAAAAAGCCAAAACAATATGATCCCCTATTTTATTGAACAGAAGGCATGCTGGGATACAGGCTATCTCTGGGGATAGGTAATTTTCTTCTGCTTACATAATAGGGAATGGGTGTGTGTGTGTGTGTGTGTGTGTGTGTGTGTGTGTGTAAGTAATAAGCAACAATGGAGTGCTTTGGAGGTCTCTATCACTCACTATTTAGATATGTCTAAGGTCTACAAACAACTGTTAGAAAATACCAAACCTAGCCGGGCGTGGTGGCACACGCCTTTAATCCCAGCACTCGGGAGGCAGAGGCAGGCGGATCGCTGTGAGTTTGAGGCCAGCCTGGTCTACAAAGTGAGTCCAGGATGGCCAAGGCTACACAGAGAAACCCTGTCTCGAAAAACAAAACCAAAACACAACAAAAAAACCAAACCTGTGGGGCTTCAAAGAAAGGGGAATGAGCACTCAGACCCAGGGTCAAGGGTCAGACCTAGGGTCAAGGATGTTCGGCTGACTTTAGCTGGAGGCTCTATGTTCTAGCTGGATGGTGGCATCATAGTATGATCTAAGGACAGAGGTGACATCAGTAGACTTTCCACTGTTTGGAGATGAGCTACATGGGTGACCATGGTAGTATGAAGCAGATGCCAAGCTCAGTGCTTCGGTAGCGAGCAGCAGAAGTTGTATTCACGACAAGCAAACCAGTGGAGGAAAGGTATAGTTGCCTCGTGCTTTGAGGGGATGCTGCCCATATCTGCAGGGGTGAGAACAAGCTGCTCCCATCGCAGCAGCTGACCAGCAGCAGGCAGCTAGAAAATGGAACCTAAGTGGGCATAACACCCAGAGGCCCGCTCCTACCGCCCCACTTCCTCCTGGTGATTCCACAGCCTTCTATAGCAGCAGAGCCAGCTGAGGACTGGGTGTGTTCCAACGTGTGTCTGTGTGTGTGTGTGTGTGTGTGTGTGTGTGTGTAAGGGGGGCGGTTGGGGAGAGAGTATGTTTTTGTGAGAGTGAGTGTGTGAATGTGTGTATGTGAGGGAGGGAGAGAGAGAAAGTGTATGTGTGAGAGAGTGTGTAAGAGTATATGTGGATGGGCCGGTGGGGGCACACACCTTTAATCCCAGCACTCGGGAGGCAGAAGCAGGTGGATCGCTTGGAGTTCGAGGCCAGCCTGGTCTACAAAACAAAAGAAAACAAAACAACAAGAGTATATGTGTATGAGAGAGAGTGTGTGGTGGGGATGGTGGCAATTTCAGGTTCAAACCTTAACACAAAACCAACTTAAACCTGGTCCAGCAAAATTAGAGGGTTTATCAAATCTTGAAATTGGAAAGTAAAAAAAAAAAAATTGTTTATTACATTTTATTTTCTCTGTGTGCATATGTGTGCACATAGGCCTGTGTGTGCTGTGATGCATGTGTGGAGATCAGAGGACAACTTGTTTTGCTTGTTTGTTTGTTTTTCGAGACAGAGTTTGTCTGTGTAGCCCTGGCTGTCCTGTACTCACTTTGTACACCAGGCTGGCCTCGAACTCACAGTGATCCACCTGCCTCTGTCTCCCCAAATACTGGGATTAAAGGTATGCGCCACCACTGCCCGGCCAGAGGACAATTTGTAAGAGTCAGTTTTCTCCATCATGTGGTCTTAGGGATCAAACTCAGGCTGTCTATAAGACTTGACATGCAAGACCCACTCAGTCATCTCCCTGACCCTCAAATATTTCAGGTAGATGTGGACTTACAGACACCACCATCAGGACAGGGATAATTTCCATGTCTCAGTCTGCCTTCCATCTTGATTCTGTCATTGGTTGCTTTGCAGCTTGTGATCCAGATACCAATTGAACCTCAGTTGCTAATTACAGAGGTCCCAGGATTCTGGCTGGCTGGCTCATGTGCCAGTCTCTGAGACAGTCTGATCTGTCAGGCTTAGGCACTTGTATATGCTAGAACACAGCCAGTGCGGAGTGGGTGCGGGGTTACTCTGGGAAGTCGGAGGAAGGAAGGGTTGCTGTGAACGCTGTGGGCACATTGATTTCCAGAAATGGCAATTGAGTGCCGCTGCCGCTGCCACTGCCGCTGTTGTATTGCACGCAGAGCCCACACTAGGAACGAACCAGGGCCATCCAGATCCCCACTTACAAGGCCCATGAAAAGCCAAGCCTTCCAAGGACTGTTTACCTGTGCAGTTCCTCTTCAGCACACCACCCCATTTCACTCTGACTCCCTCTGGCTTCCTTGCATCTGTAATTAGATAGACAAGACTAAATAGTATCCGGCTTAGTCAAATGAAAAAAAAAAATCATGATATTAAGTAGCTTTCACTAAAATTGGCACGGTGCATATGAGTCAAAAGAGAACGTGAAACATTGCATTAGTCTGTTTTATGCTATTATAACAAAACACCCGACATGGGGTATTTAACAAAGAAAGGAAGGGCCTCATCCATTCAGCCTCTGGCACCTCACACAACACGGCAGAGAAGCAGGAAGGGAAAAAGTGTCACAGAAGGGACTGCATGGATGGGGTGGCTTGGTTTTGTAACGTCCTGCTCTCGTGAGAATTAATTCGCTTCATGAATATGGTGCACCTATGATCTTATTTCTCATGAGACCCCACATCATAAAAATCTTACCGTCTCAATCACCATATGGGAGACCACTCCATTTAGCTTGAACAGTGTGCTTAAATCATACCTAAACCACAGCAAACACCAACCCAGAGAAGGTGACCAAAAAACGAAAACAACAAAAGACCCCACACACCAACAAACAAACAAACAAACAAAACAAAACAAAAAAACAACAACAAAACCCAAAGATGTGAGTGGAGTTTCCTCTTCCATACTATGCTTTTGAAATTTACCCTGTACATCTGGACAATTTAATGTAATAGAGGTTTCAATGTTAAGATTTCAGTATTTTGGACACAGAAATGATTATTTCAAATACATTTAATGCAATCATGGAAATTATGATACATTGTTACTTAGAATTCTATTGTTATTTTTAGCACACGTGCACACATACACACAGACACAGAGAGACAGACAGACAGACACACATACAGACAGACAGACACAGACACAGACAGACAGACAGATGGAGACAGAGAGACAAACAGGCAGACAGACAAGACACACACAGACACAGACACAGACAGATGGAGAGACAGACAGATACACACACACACACACACACACACAGAGAGAGAGAGAGAGAGAGAGAAACAATGACAAATACTGGGTCCATGGAGTCTGTAATGAAACTGTACTTTAAAAAAAAATAGAATTTCTAAATTCCAAAGTGAAAAAAAAATGACTTTATTAAAAAATCAAAACTCTGATCATAGAGAATGGTAAATGCAAAGACATGAAGTTTGGTCATGACAGTCAGAGACTGAAATTTAGAAACCTCATTACAAAAACTAACAGGAAACGATACATTCCTTCTATTACATGTTGGCTAGATTTACACATTGAGGGTGTCCTTTAAATTAAAAATAATTTTAAGAAAAGCGAGAATGCGGGAAGAGCAGAGCCATTCTCCTGTATCTATCTCTGCCCAGCCTAGTGTTTCTTACTCTTTGAGTAAGAGTGAAACACACACACACACACACACACACACACACACACACACACTCACACATACACTCACACTCACACACACTCACACATACACACACACACACACGCGCGTGCGCGCGCACACACACCACTTGCCGTCTTTGCCCCTAAAAGCCACAGCACTGTGGTGTTTGAAAAGCCAAGCTAAATGTGAGGCTAATGACTCCTCGATCAATATCTTCCACTGACCTTAGACGGAGGCGGAAGTCACCGGTTAGCTAATGATTCTTGGTTTAGCAGGTGCAGGTGGAGCTGCCTGCTTTCCTGTAAAATGCTGAAAAAAGACTTCTCTTCAGTCGTGCCAGGTAACAGTGGCCCGACTGTGTGGTATGGCCCTGCTGTTAGGAGAGCTGAAAAGCAGGAATTCACAGAGCTTCTTGGTGTGGTAATCCAGCTTCTGTGGGTGGGAGGGTCTGCTCCCTGTGTTCGGCTCCTTAAGGACGCTGGTCTCTTCCTGCCAGATTGAAATCACTGTATGGTAAAGATCCTTCTTCCTCCCCATCCCTTTTAGTGCTTTCTCTTTCATTTTGTTTTGTTTTGCTTTGTTTCCTTTTGATCTTGCCTTTTCCTTTCTCCTTCTGTTTCCCTTTCCCTGTCTCCCTAGGACTTGCTACATAGACCAGGCTGGCCTGAATTCAGGATTCTCCTGCCGAAGCCTCCCGATTTGTAGGCGTTTGCAGGCAGATAACATGTTCAGCTTGATAGAAGTGTTTGGGGAGGATTAGGAGGTGTGGCCTTGTGGGAGGTGTGGCCTTGTGGGAGGGAGGTGTGGCCTTGTGGGAGGGCGTTTGTTTCTGGGAACAGGCTTTTGAGCTTTCAAAAGCCTGCCAAATTCCCAGTTAGCCCTCTCTGTCGTGTGAATCCAGGTGTGAGTGCTCAGCTCCTGTTCCAGTGTCAAGCCTGCTTGTCTGCTACCATGCTTCTACCACGGCCGGCCATCACCCTCTGGAACTATGCTCTCCAAATTAGATGCTTTCTTTTACGAGTTGCCGTGATCATGGCGATTTAGCACCACAATTAAAAAGTATTAAGACAATGCCACTACACATCTCTCCCTGGAAACCCATTTGTGTTGTTGTTTTGTTTTGCTTTTTGTTTTTGTCTTTTCTTGTAGTCCTGGCTGTCCTGGCCTCACTTTGTAGACTAGGCTGGCCTCAAACTCACAGCGATCCACCTGCCTCTGCCTCCCAAGTGCAGGGAGGGATTAAAGGCGTGCGCCACCACACCGGGATGGAATTTTTTTTTTTTTTATCCCATGCTTCAAGTGAACTTTCAGATTGAGTCCCCAGTACTAGCAATGATGACTTAACCCCTGCCTCTGGAGAACAGCTCCTCTACTGTGGAGGCTCAGCCTTGCCTACACTCTCATCTGAACACTCCCACGCCTTCCTTTTTCTGTATACCCGGCCCAGATCCAGAGCCTTGCCACTTCTCTTTTTCCAAGCTTCTAGAAACATGAGCCAAAGCAAACTCCTCATAAATTATCCAGTCACAAGCCAGGCATGGTGGTGCACACCGTTAATTCCAGCATTTGGGAGGCAGAGGCAGGTGGATCACTGTGAGTTCCAGGCCAGCCTGGTCTACAAAGCAAGTTCAGGGCAGCCAAGGCTACACAGAGAAACTAAAACACCAAAAAAACCAAAACCAAAACAAACAAAACAAAACAAAACAAAACAAAAAACTATCTAATCTCAGATATTCTGCTATAGCGACAGAAGATGGAATGTTACAGAGAAACAAGCAAACAAAAAAGTCGTGTGTGCACAAGAGCTAACACAAACTAAACAACACTAACGTTCACCGAGTACTCACGAATGGCAGGTATTATGCTTTCGGTGTTTAGAAACACCTTGTTTGATTTTTTACAACTTGGTGGGGCAAGAGTTTTATTGGCCTCATTTGAAATATTGAAAGTATTTTTATTTGGCTGGTCATGGGGGACACACACCTTAATCCCAGCAGAGGCAGGTGGCTCTCTGTGAGTTTGATTGAGGCCAGCCTGGTCTACATAGCAAATTTCAGGATAGCTAGACCTATATAATAGACCCTGTCTCAAAAACAAGCATTTATTTTGTGTGTATGAATGTTTTGCCTGTATGTCTGTGCACAGTGCCTGGTACCTGTGACAGCCAGTGACAGCTGAGCCGTCTCTTCAGTCCCTCACCGGCCTCCTTTAGTGATAGAGTTGAACTTAGTCCTGGACTCTTGATCCGTAGGCCATTGCTTAAGACCGTCACCCATGAGGCAAGAAGAGCTGCTGGAGATAAGAGACTTCAAAGACACCGTTACAGAGTTAGACGATTAGCCATTCGTGCTAAACAACTATAGCGGACATTTTTATTTTATTGTGGTGAAATATGCCTCGACCATTACACGTGTGCAGTCCAGTCATGTTAAGAACATTCACATCAGTCACAGCCAATCTCCAGACCCTTGGCGTTGTGTGAAACCTAAGCTGAACATTCCTCCCTCCCTATAGACCTGCCAAGCACATCCTGTTTCCTTCTCTGTGTGGCTGACTCCTTGAAATACCTCTCATGGGTGGAATTGCATTTGTTTTTTCTGACTGCCTTATTTCATTTAACATAGTGTTCTCAGGGATTATCTCTGTTGTAACATGAGTTAGTCCCCCTTCTCTCTCTCTCTCTCTCTCTCTCTCTCTCTCTTTCTTTCTTTGTTTCTTTCTTTCTTTGTTTCTTTCTTCTTTCCTTTAAGGCAGGGTCTTACTATGTAGCTCTGGCTGGTCTGGAATATCTATGTAGACCAGGCTGGCCCTGAACTTACAGAGATCCAGCAGCCTCGGACTGAGTGTTGGTATTAAAGGCACGCACCAGTATGCTCTGCCTGTTGCTTTTGTTCATACGAGGTCACACAGTGTATCCCAGGCTGACCCAGAACTCATTGTGTAGCTCAGAACCTCTGGGCTGGGGTCATGTATGGTTGTGAGTTTGCTGACTTGAGACTGGGAATCCAACTTAGCTCCTCTGAAAGGGCAGTGGGCTCTCCCCACTCCTGAGCCTTCTATCTCTTTCTTTAAAAAAAAAAAGTTTTAATTATGTGTAGTCGTATATAGGCACACCCGTGTTTGTCTCTGTGCACAGGTGTGCAGGTGCTCAGGTGGTCAAGGCCATCAGAGCTCCCTGGAGATAGAATTACAGGCAGTGTGAGCCTCCTGAGGTGAGTGCCAGGGTCGGAACCCTGGAAGACCGGCCCATGCCTTTAATTGCTCAGCCTCCTCTCCAGCTAGCTCCAGCCCCCTTCCCTTTTAAGGCTTAATGATATTTGATTGCATGCAAATTTTGGCGTCTTTTCGGGCCACATCACCAAATAGCAGACAAAGTCAACTTAAGAAAGGAAGTGCTATTCTTGGCTCTTGGTTTGATGTGATCCAGTCTACGGTGGCTGGGGACAGCTTTGCAGTGGTAGTGGAGGAAGCTGGGCATGCTGTGTCTCCAGTCACACACACACACACACACACACACACACACACACACACACACACACACACAGGATTGCTGGTGGCCTATGGGATGGTGCCACGCCCATTCAGGGTGGGTCTTTTTCTTCAGTTAAGCCTGTCTGGGAATACCTAGAGATGTATATCCTAGGTGGTCCTAAAACCAGTCAGGTTCATAATAAAAATTAGCCACCACAATGGCATATACCTAGCTTTGTTACTTATTCATTTGAGGGTGAACACTTGGATTGTTTCCATACTTTGGATGTTGTGAGCAATTTGGAATAAATATAAATGATCTTATTAGCAACACCACGCCCCCCAGGAAAGAACTTATTTGCTCTAGTACAAAAATCTTTAAAAAGTAGAATGAGCTTGGCTTATGTCATCCAGCCCAGTCTCTACAGTTGTTATCCCTTGGTCTTCAGAACCCACCTCGTCACTCCACAGGAGATTTTTCTCTTGACCCTCAAGTCAGCTACCACTGGCCTCTCTCATTTTACCTAGACATTTCCTTTCTTCTGTTTACTGAAATTCAAATAAAATACTTAATTATTCCACCTTTGTCTCTGTGGGGTGAATATAAGCCCACAAGGTAGAAACCATGTCTCAGCAATAGTCTCCAGCATCTACCTCAACACTGGGCACACAGCAATCATTGAAAATTGAACTCTAATTAGGTACTGGTACTAGACACTCTTCCATTTAGTGACTGTGACAACGCGGGAATGTAACCCTCATTACCTCACTTTACAGATGTCAAATAGGTCAAGAAAGGTGTAATGAGTTGCTAAGATCACTCAGTGGGAACCAGGGCCTGAGCCAAGCAGTGCAGAGCTGAGGTTTGTACTTTAGCCGACTCTATTTTATTAGTCTTAATGGTCCTTAACGTAATATACTTCAAAACGCTCACAGACTCAAGTCATTCAGGGACTCGCTCCTGACAAATTCATTATTAGAGAGCACTTCAGCTTGAGTTTAGTATGGAGAAGGGGTATTTTTGATGGACTGTTTGAGACAGGATCTTGTAGTGTAGACCAAGGTAGCCTCAAACCTGCAGCCCAGCTCCTCAATTGCTGACACTTAGCGTGGGTGCACCAACGTACTCAGATTAAAATAGGTATTGCTCATACAAGCAACCTTGAAGAGGTCAAGTCTTTAAGAGATAATCCTCTAAAGGTGAATACTGCTAGTAAGTCAAGCCAGCTGAAATAAGAAAGTCTGCGTATCCAGGAGGCTCACACAAATTTGGAGAACTGTGCTTAAGAATATTTACATGTTTATAGACATGCATTTAAGGATTCTAAAAGGACCTTTCTATGTTGCCTGAATCAATCTAAGAGAATGAGTTTGAAATTGTTGCCCAGGCTGCTGTGGACTACCATGTATGGTGGCCGTGGAAGGGAAAAAACTACAGAGGATCTGGGGCTGGAGAGCTGACTCAGCTGCTGAGAGAACACCCACTCTGGGCGGCTCAAAACGGCCTTTAAAGGGAATGAAACTCCAGTTAAAGGGAATGAGACACTCTTTTCTGGTCTCCACAGGTATCCAGGTGTGCAAGTGGGGCACATACAAACATGCAGGCGCTCACACATACACATAAAATAACCATGTAAATAGACATAGAATGTAAAACTGGGCTATGTTCTCCTTCCTGGTTTAGCTCTAATGCTGACATGAACGTTCTCACCTCTCTTTCCACTTCCATTATCCAACAGCAAAAGTTAACACTTGCCAGCTGCTCTAAAGTTGAATAGTGTGTGATGTGTGTACTTCTTTGTGCTACCAGACACTAACAAATACCAAAGCAAAAACCAGGTAAACAGTGTGTGAGTTTATGAGGGGCAGATGACTCAGCAGCAGTATAAATGTCCGAAAGTACTAGGAAGACTGACTCTAACATACTACATGTGCTCCTCCATTATCAGCTATTTAAATTCCTGTAGTGGCTCTTCCTTCTCTCTCTCTCTCTCTCTCTCTCTCTCTCTCTCTCTCTCTCTCTCTCTCTCTCTCTCTGAGACAAGGTCTCACTGTGCAGAGGTGGATGGCCTAAAGCTCACTGTGTAGATTAGGCTGGCCTGGAACTCATAAGGCCCACCTGCCTCTCCCTTGTGGGGGCTGGGATTAAAGGCATGCCCCACCATGCCTGGCTTCTTGTAGTTCTTAAGAGTTTTACACATATGATGTATTAGCTTTGTTTAGTAATACTGAGAAGAGGCAGTTGATCTCAGTGGTAAGTGACTTAAGCAGGAAGAAGTTTCCGTAAGTCACCCAATTCGGGCTTGACATTTAAACCATGGTGAGTGGCAATCCCTGTCCCACTGCAGAGCTGCTGGGAATGTCTTGAAGATCGGCTGTCGGCACCACCCTGAGGATCCCTATGCTTTTTAGTGAGAGAGATGACTACCCAGCTGTGGAGTGGGTGTTCATCCAGGGCTAGCTTGTCCACAGAACAGCTCACAGGCAAACACAGCAATGGAGTTTGTCAGGACTCTTAGGATTTCAATTCAGAGTGAAGTAGATGTGTGACACTATCCTGTGGACTGGGTATCAAACCCAATTTTTTTTTTTTTAAAGCTAAGTGAAACTCACAAGCTCCCTTTCAAACTGTGTGTGTGTGTGTGTGTGTGTGTGTGTGTATATACAGTATTCTTTAATAAATAATATATAGTATTCTTTAATAAAAATTGACATCGCAACATGATTTTTGTGGATAAAGAGAATTCAAAGTAAATTAGAATTTGCTTTTCAATGTTAAGCACCTCCACCTTACCAGGGTGTTCATGACTTAGCATCTGTGCCTTAGGTCTGGCACTGTCTTTGGTGGCTCCTCGGGATGGGGTAGGAGTGGGGACTCTGTCTAGACCCTCAGCTTCTTAAAAAGTGGGTTGCATGCCTCTGTGGGGTCATGCGACTGACTGTGAGGGTAGGGAAAGTTTGACAACAGCAAAAGGTTTCTGATTGTACAACCACCAAATATAAATCAGAATCAAATGAACGGCGAATGCAAGGGGTTTGTTCAGGAGCTCCCCCATGTTGCATTGTGGGTTATCACCGTCGTCTTGGTTCTGAACACACAAAGGTACCTTTTGTTCTGTGCTACATACGGCTACTGATGCCTGAAACGCCTCGGCTCAGATCTGAAGATTACTGTGTGTTGGATTGCAGGGCCTTTTACTGTACAGTTTTCTAGTCTTTTTCAAAAAGCGATTTACTTTTAATTGTGTATACTTGTATGGGTCTGTGCATGTGAGTGCAAGTGCCCTCAGAGGCCAGAGGCATTTGGCTGCCCCTGGAGCTGGAGGTACAGGTAGGTGTGCGCAGTGGATTCTGGGAACCACACTCATGTCTTTTACAAGAACAGTATGCATTTTTCACTGCTGAGCCATGTCTTCTGCCCTTATTCTTCTACTCTTATAAAGGCATGATAGCTTAAAAAAAAAAAAGACTTAATATTTTCCTACTATTGTTTCTTAGCATGTGTCAAATTTATACATTTTTGGATTGTAGTGTTAGAATATTTTATTTTAAAAGTTGCAGTTTGGGTTACTGACTTTCATTTCACTTAAAAAAATCATTAAATAAATTTAGCTGGGGATTAGGATAGAATTTCCAACTATTTTTTGAAATGTTTCCAAACCCATTTTTTTTTGGGCCATTTTCCAGTAGGTATTTATATGAAGTGATTCTTAGCATTGGTAATTATAAAATCAAAATAGCAACCGACTATAAAAATGATATATCTAGCGGTATCAAATATTCAGCCAAGAATAATTTTTATGTAGAAATCAACAACCAAAATCTGTTTCATTGTATACAAACTTGCTTTCGTCTTAAACGGATAAACTTTTTGGTCTGCTTTTCACACTTCATTTTTACCTTAGCATGAAAATTAAGCATTCAAATAAGGAAAACAAACTTCTTTATGATTATTAAATGCTTGTTTTCTACCACTATTTCGTATCATATATAGCTAGAGTGGCATGAAAATTTCTTAGGTGAAAGGGGGCGGTGAGCTGAAAAAGTGTTAAGTAGCTGTGGTACAGACTGCCCCATTTTCGACATTTGCTTCCCATGGAGTCTAGGGTGCTTTTTCCGAGGCCAAAGCATCAATATATTCTTTGTTTCGTCTGGACCTTCCTAGAGATTTAAATTCAAGCAGCACCATAGGATACAATAAAGGTTTATTTTTACAGCACATCCATTTGTGTGTTTTTTGTTTTTTGCTCTTCCTGCCCCTGGATACCCTGGCAATGGGCTGAAGATCTGTCAGCAATTTGCTTGGCTTTTTTCTCATTTGGTACAGGATCTCCTAAGTGATGCAGATAAAATTCGTTCGTAGCACAAGAGCCTGGCAAACACAGTCGGTTTGGGTCTGAAATGAACCAAACTGTAAAGCACGTGACTCCCACGCTGTAGGACCAGACTTGGCGTTTCTAGCCTGATTACAAGTGGACGGCACAGCTTTCCCCTGGAACCCGTTTGCTTTTGAGCGAGGTGTGCTTCTACGTCTGGCTTCGCTAGGCTGGAGCGAGATAGGGAAGGAGGCAGCCTTGGAACACCAGCGAGAACAGAGCGCGCCTCCGCTCAGGGCGGAAGGAATCCCGAGCAGACGAGACGGACACGCCCTGCCGCTTCTCCAAAGGGCGGCCTCTCTTTCTGGGACGCCGCGCTCCAGGGTAGCCTGCAAAACCCTTTTCTTTTCCAGGGCAGACGGAGACGCCCTCGGAGAGCCAAACGCCGTGTCAGCGGCCCCACCCACTCGCCTCCAGCGGACCGCGGGCTCCTTCCCGGCTCCCAGCATCCCCCGCGGAGGCCCCGCCCGCCCGGAGCATGCTGGGAGTCGAGGTCCCCGGCGCTTCCTGACTCTTCGGTTCGGAATTCCACGCGGAACGCCGTGAGGCTCCGTCCTAGGAAGCGCTCCAGCTCCGCGCTCGTAGCTCCCAGGCACCAAGAACAGCGCCTCTCGCAGGGCGCCGCCTCCAGCTCTCCGCACATCGATTGGCAGCAGAGCGGCGCCGGGAGCTGCGGCCCAGCCGGGGCTGCGCAGGCGCACTAGCTCAGCGCTTAGCTCGGTTAGGGCCGGAGGGCGGGGCCTGCACGAGGGCTGGGGGCGGGGGCCGCGGCGGCGCGCACGTCGGCACGTCGGGCCGGTCACGTGGGGAGCCGAGGATCGCAGTGCGCGTGGCCGCGGCGGCTGGTGTGGGGTTGAGTCAGTTGTGACACCCGGGAGCTGCTGACCCGACGGGAGGCCCTCGGAACCCGCGGCCCGGCAGCAGGCGCGGAGCTTCGGGAGCCGTGAGCCTGGCCCGATCCTAGGGCTCCGCGGAGCCGGCCGCCGCCACCGCCGTCCTCCCCTCCACCTATTCCCCAGCCCGCCCCCGTCAGCGAACCGCCGCCGCGGGCGCGCCCCCGCTCTGCGCTGTCTCCGATGGCGTCCGCCTCCGGGGCCATGGCGAAGCACGAGCAGATCCTGGTCCTCGACCCACCCTCAGACCTCAAATTCAAAGGTAAGGCTGGCTGGGGACGCGCCCGAGCTGGGCTGGGGCGGGCGGCGGCGGCGGCGGCGGCAGGGCCGGGCGGGCCGCGCTCCCCTCCCCCCACGCCCGCGCCTAGCGTGGGGACCGCGGCCCCGCTGCGCCCCTCGGCTGCCTGCTCGCCGCCCGCCCCGCTGCCCGGCCGTGCTGCGGAGGGGAGGGGAAGAGGAGCCGTCCCGGAGCCGCGGAGGGCTCAGCCCGGCGCCGCCGCCGCCATCTTGCGGCCCGCGGGGGTGCCGCGGGAGCCCGCCCGCCCGCGCCTCGCCTTGCCCGTCCGCCCTCCCGCACGGCGTCCTTGCCCCAGGGCGACCGCGGCGCTCTCGGGGCCGTGCGGGCGGCGGCGGCTACTGCTGTTGCTGCTGCTGCTGCTGCGAACAGGACCTCCGTGCCGCGGCGTGACCGGGTCTGCGAGCGCCAAGGGGCGGCTTGTCGCGCTCTGTTAGCCGGCGCGACCCCTCGGGCGAGGCGCCCAGGGCCGGGTGGGGCGGCCGCGGGCCTCGCCCGGTGTCACCGCTGTCAGGTTGCCGGGGTTCGGGCGAGCCGGGAGGCCCGGCAGTGTGTCTGGCTGGGACTGACCCCGAGTGTTGGCAGGGCCCCAAGCGCGCGGCAGAAGGCTGTGCGTCAGCTGGGGGATGGAAGGTTGTAGGTTAATGGCAGTGGGCCCCCTGTGTCACTTGGGCTCGTCCCTAGGTACGGGGGACCCAGTCCTTGAGCTCCTGGGCCTTGAGTTCACTGTCGTTTTGCTGAAGAACTCTCAGTGTTTGTGACTCCTACGTATGCGGTTTCCCAGCATACCCTGAGAAAGCTGATAAGGTGCAACACAGCTCTGGAACTGTTGACTTTGGAGCGTGGACTGTGTTGGAGCGATCCCTGGCTTGGTGATCCTTTTTCAGATCCAAGGCCATTTGCTCCTCGCGTGTAGGATAAGTTGGGGAAGAAAAGTTAAACTGTACAACTTACAGTATTTTAAGGAATACCGACTGAATAGGGCTAAAAAGAAAGCTGCTCCTTTCATCCTCAGATCCCTCCCCCCTCTTTAAAACATAATACCTTGGGTTTTAATTTTAGGAACTGGCATGGGAACAATTTTCCTTAGGTGTGTAGCGATACCAGTACTAAAAGAAAAAGTAAATCCATTATAGTGTAAAATGAGTCCAAATGAAAATAGTTGGCATGTCCCTGTGGAAACAGTTTAAAATAGTTTCAGGTTTTAAAGATTTTATATTCTAAATAGTTTCAGGACTTACAAACATTTTGGTATTTTGCTAGTGGTACCACTATGCAGGTGTTTTAGTGCAATGACAAGTTAGGACTCCTTACTAGACAAACACTTGATTTTAAGGCAGCTCTAATAGCAACTAGGGGTGGTGAACCACATCTTATAATTATGGTATTTGGGAGCCAGGAACCATTGAAAGTTTGAAACAAGCCCGGGCTACATGGGGGACACTAGATAGTGTCAGAACCTTGGATATTTTGAGTGCACTTTACTGCAGAAAATTTCTGTGCTGCCTGATCTGGGGTTTATCTTTTTCTTTTTTTTGTTTTTTCGAGACAGTGTTTCTCTGTGTAGCCTTGGCTGTCCTGGACTGCAGACCAGGCTGGCCTTGAACTCACAGCGATCTGCCTGCCTCTGCCTCCCTAGTGCTGGGATCAAAGGCGTGTGCACTCTGCTTAATCTGAAGTTTTTCATAGGGGCCTTGGGCGGGGTTTTCTGAGAAGGCCTTAAAGTGTACTGTAGCAGCCATCATAGTGGAAGTGATTTAATGTAGATCTCTGTGATACTCAGTGTGGCTTGCTCTTCACTCTGGATAGTGTAAGCAAATTTTCTGTACTGCGTAGTCATGTGTGAGAAGTATTTTATGAGGCAGGTTTTAAAAACTACCAGAAGAAATACTACATTGTGCTGTATCCAGGTGGATCACTTATTTTTGATGCTAAAAAATTACGACTGTGTTTATACAACAGGCTCTTTTTGTGTTACAAAAAAATGATACCAAGACTAGTGAGGGAGACCAAAAAGGCTTATATAAATGGTAACATAGAGCCTTGTGGTGGCGCAAGCCTGGGTGGCAGAAGCAGGTGGATCGCTGTGAGTTTGAGGCCAGCCTGGTCTACAAAGTGAGTCCAGGACAGCCAGGGCTAACTTAGAGAGACCTTGTCTCAAATACCACCTCCCCCAAAGTAACGTATAGCCTGTATCACGCCTGAGGAAAGAAGCCTTTTTTCTGTAGGACACTATTAGGGAAAAGGGTTTGTTCAGTTGCCTGGGGAAAGTTATGCGAAGGGAGTGTGGCTGAGTAAATGCTGAGGTGAGAAGATAGGATGCAGATCCTTAAATGCCTGTCACAGACCTTTGCAAAGGTGGGCGAAGGAAGTGGAGGTGACAGGGAGAGAGGGAGAGGCATGATGTGGGGTTTGACACGCCCCTCCTTAGTGATGCTGTGGTGATGAAAGAAAAGTGGGTACAGTGGAAGCCGTTCAGTGCACAGCTCTACACTAAGGCGATTTCTGAATCCACAGCGTGCGCGACCTTTTGATTGTATAAAAAATTAACTGATTTTTTATATATAATTTCATTTAAGCCTCGGCCATTTATACAATTTTTGCAAAATTATTTGGTCATTTGCTGGTTTATTTAGTTATTTGGATTCAGCGTCTGTCCTGATGGTTTCCTCAGGAGTGACTCAGTCATCTGCTCTGAGATGGACGGTTTTCCTGTAACACGAGCACCAACGTCGTAAGAATTATTATGTGGCGCAGTTCAGGGAAAGTGGGTATGCTTTTGTTGTTGTTGCTTAAATCCTAACAGTACTTTGACCAGTAATTTAGATGTGAAATTGATATTTCATGGGAAATCATGCAATTTTGTCCTTAAAATTTAACATTATAAATTTTCTTGTTCCTAGTTGATAACCATATTGGAAGGAAGTTTTGCAAATGCAAAAATAATTCCAATTTCCTCCAAATGGTCAGGGAAAAGAAAAACACTGCAATCATTGTGTTGGGGGTTGCTCTTGTGAGTGTTTGAAGAACTGAGAGACTTGGGGCGTAGTCACTGTAAACCAGCCGCTGCCACCCTGTTGCCCCCAGAGCCCCCAGTGGTGGCCTTTAACCAGGTTTACAATAACAGTGCTTCTTGTGGCTCCAGCTTCAAACTCTTTTTTTAAAGACTAATTTTTATTTTCTTTGTGTTTTCTTGCATGTACGTGTGTATGCTGCTTGGGTGCTGGGTGCCTGTGAGGCCAGAAGAGGGTGTCAGATCATTGGAACTGGAGTTACAAATGGTCCTTAGCTGCCACCTGGGGTTCAGGGATTGCACCTGGATCCTCAGGAAGAGAGGCCAGTGTTCTCAACCACCGAGCCATCACTCCAACCCCCTTAAAGTTTTAAAAAGATACTTGTATTGTTTGACGATTTTACACTCTCTATCTCTCTCTCTCTCTCTCTCTCTCTCTTTCTCTCTCTCTCTGATCATGTTCACCCTACTTTTGTGTTCTGCTCCATCTGACCCCCCTTTATATGTTCCCTTCTCATCTTCATATCCTCGTAAAAAATTATTTTTATTAGTTTTAATTATTTATAGGTGTGTATCTCCTCTTGTGGCTATGTGCACATGCGTGCAAGTGCCCTTGGAGGCTGGAGGTGTGTGTAGGACTCCCTGAAGTTGGACTTCGAGATGGTTGTGGATGCTGGGAACTGGACCAGGGACTCTGAAACAGCAAGTGCTTTTGACTGCTCAGCCATCTTCCCCAGGCTCCGCCCACCTTAAAAAGTAGTCTGCTGAATGCAGTTAGTGCTACATGTGTGTATGAGTGAGGCCAGCCATGGGAGCTTGAGCCGGCTACTAACTGCCACCTCCCTTCAAAAGGGAATTGATTCTCCTTTCTCAATAATGGTCAGTTGCCTTGATCATGTGCAGGTCTTGTGTAGGTAACCACAGTTGCTGTGAATTTAAAAGTGCAGAGGCCATGGCATGTTCCCAGCAGACAGCATCTCATAGCACCTTTTTTCTGTCCTGCTCTTAAGTTCTTTTTTGCTTTTTTTTATATTCTTCTAAGCCTTGAGGGGAGTGTGGCCCATTTGGGACTGAGCACTCCCTGTCACTAAACATAGCACTTCTGAATCCTGACTTAATTATTGCTTATTACAAAAAGAAGCTTCCCTGGTAAAGGTTGAGAATCATCTATGGGTATAAGTGCAAGTGTTTTCAAGGCAGGTCAACAACATGAACATCTAGTAAGACAACAGCACTTGGGAGGCAGAGGCAGATGGATCCCTATGAGTTCGAGGCCAACCTGGTGTACAAAGCAAGTCCAGGACAGCCAAGGCTACACAGAGAAACCTTGTCTCAAAAAAAGACATGGTAGATTCTACCTAGGACTTCAGATCTCCCATCAGCGGGCTTTTAACCAGGTTTGCAGTAACAGTGTTTCTTGTGGACCAGGCTTCAAGTACATTTAAAAACTGTTTGATTACCCCCATACTAGTGATGCCATTAGTACAGTGGTGGGCGTATCTTCTCCGCCCTGCCCCCCCAGTGGGCATATCTTACCTGGCAGGTTGACATTGTAGCATTCGAGGTCCAATTTTGTTTGGATAATTCTTTTGATATCGATATCTTTTTTTCCCCCATGTGGCCTGTGTAGCATCTTCAGGCACCATGAAAGCTAGTTAGAAGGGAGGAAGTTTCTCAATCAGTTCCAGATTTTTCTGTGCTTTGCATCTAAGACATCGATTGTTTTTGTTTTTCCAAACAGGGTTTCTCAGTGTAGCCTTGGCTGTCCTGGACTCGCTTCGTAGATTAGGTTGGCCTCGAACTCAGAGTGATCACCTGCCTCCGCCTCCCAAGTGCTGGGATTAAAGGCGTGGGCCCCCATGCCAGGCGCATCTAAGACCTTGAATTCTTGTTTTGCCTTCCTCTGGGACTAGAGATAAATATCACCGCATTGAGCACATCTTTGAATAGCAGCATATCACTAAGATAAGCACAGTGCTGATGACTACAATTTCCTGGGGATTTGGCAAATTTTACATAGCCCCAGAAAATCCTCTTACTCAGAATGAGTTGCACCCAAATTCTGGGAGGATGGTCTCACAAATTGCTTTAAAATATAATCCTTAGCCAGTCCTTAAAATTGCAGGCCTTGCCCATAAGGTAAGGTTTGTTCGGTCTGAGTATCTTGCTGTAGTATAGTGCCTTTAGTACCTGTCGGTCTGCCACATTGATGCTTTCTTCCCAGAGGAAGACTTTGTTCCTTTGAATTCTTACTGGTTAAGGTCAAATCCCTCGTGACTCAGACCATTTTCTAGCAGAGTTTTGTTCCTCATGTTTTCAATCACTGGCTTCTTACTAACATACAAATAACCAAAGTGTCTCATTTTAAAAAATTAAATAAGCAAACAAGGCTCACTTGCTTCCCAACCCTTTGTCTAACTATCCTGGTCCTTGTTTCTGTGCATTCAGACGTTTTGGGAGAAGTCCATCTTTGTTGCTGTCCAGTTCCTTGACCTCCTTCACTGGAGTCACACTTGTGTCCTCACTGCTTGATTGTCGCCTGCGCTGATAATTTCCAATTTTTTTTTGTTACTTTACCAGTTAATACTACTGAAAAAACGTTTGTTTGTTTTGTTTTGTTTGAGACAGTTTAAACTCCAGTATCTTCTGCCCTCTCTTCACGGTTAGGTCATTTGTGGCCCTTTCCTTAAATATTACTGCTTCTGAGACCCTGATTGGTTTAAGCATCGTTGTTCATTTCCTTATTCAGATTAACTAGGTTTTTTTTCCTTCCTTAACTCAACTCCATGTTCCTGCATATTTTGGCAGATACCCAGTACTGTATTTCATTCAGACTTCAGTCAGTCAAACACTTTTTGTAGGTTTTTTATTTTTGTTTTTGTTTTTTTTTTGAGACGAGGTCTCACCATGTAACTCTGGCTGGTCTGGAATAGACCAGGCTGGCCTTGAATGCAAAGAGATCTGCCTGCCTCGGCCTCCTGAGTGCTGGGGTTAAAGCCGTGCCATCACTGTCTAGTTGAAAAGATTATGTTGTTGTTATTGTGTGTATGTGTATATGGAGAGAGATTGATTGATTGTGTTCATGTCATGCCCGTGTCATGGTGTGTGGAGGTCAGAGGACACCCACAATCTATAACTCAGAGGTCAGGCTTGAGTGGCAAGTGCCTTACTCACTGAACCATTCATCCCTTAGCTCAAAGCCCACATAGCCCTTAGTGCACTACTGGATTTGAGTGTCCTATCAAATGACGCTCAAAGCCTACATAGCCAAGCTCTCCGCCCTCCCCACCTGAGCTGACACTGGAATTACTCATAGGCATACTCAGTCTTTTTTAAACCGTTGTTTAGCCTACTTAATGCATTTCTGCTTGTAAACTTGTTATTTTTAGAATTAATTCAATCATGAATTTGTCATGGTTAGGTGTTGGAACTAAAATTATGAACAGTCCTTGTTTCTGGGGCAATAATTCTAAAGGTCAAGACCCCAATTTTCAGATGGAGGAAAGCCTTTTGACAGCTGGGAACAGATTCCAGTAGTAAGTAGAAGTTACCTAGAGTAGTGTTCTCAACCCGTGGGTCATAGCTGCTCTGGCTGACAAACTTGCCTCCAAAATATTTACATTACAATTAATAACAGTGAATTGACAGTTATGAAGTAGCAACAAAAATTTTATGGTGGGGGTAACCACATGAGGAACTATATTAAAGGGTTGCAACATTTAGGAAGGTTGAGAAACCGCCGACTTAGAAGAAGAAAGGAAAATGTAGGTAGAGTACCCCGTGGTGGGAGGGAGCACATAATATTAACCTGAAAGGGTTCCAGGCGGCAGTAGTAGACACGGCCAAGGTATGTGTAGTTCTGGTTTGGTAGGTGAAGTTACAAATTTTTTTGTCCTAAGACACTGAAAGATTTTATGTGTGTGTATGTGTTTTAAAAAATTTTGTTTTGGGGGAGAGGCAGTTGTAAAGGTAGGCTAGGATAGTTTGTGTTTCATTAAGACATATTTAATGGTAGCTCTGCTAAGTGGCTCTAGAAGTGAGATAATTAGATGCTGTAGTGCAGCAATTGTGGCAAGAGATAGCTATTGTGTTGGAGATAATGAAAGGTCAAAAATAAATGTGTGCACTGAGAGAAGGGACGATTTCATAGATGATGCTATTGACTGAGGTGAGGAACACTGGACGGCTGCATGAGACTGCTCACATTTTCTGTGAGGTATATGGGAAAGGGTAGGAGGAAGAAGACCGTGTTTCTACTGGTGTGATATGTGTGTTTCAGACTTAGAGATACGGGGCTGGAGAGATGGCTCAACAGTTATGGGCACAGTCTGCTCTTCCCGAGATCCTGAGTTCAATTCCCAGCGCCACATGGTGGCTCACAGCCATCTGTAATGTGATCTGGTGCCCTCTACTGGCCGGCAGGTGTGCTTGCAGACAGAGCACTCATAAAAAACAACAGGTACTAATGAGCTGCTGTAGGCCTTTTTGGTTCTGGAGGTATGTAGGTGTGGGTCGGTTGAACTGGAAGTGTGTGTAGGTGTGGGTTGGTTGGACTTTGGGGGCAATTTCACTTGCAGTAGCAGCTCTCCCAGCACTCAGGAGGCAGAGGCAGGCAGATTGTTGTGAGCTTGAAGCCAGCCTGGTCTACAAAGTGAGTCCAGGACAGCACACAGAAAAACAAACAAACCAAAACCAAAAAACAAACAAACAAAAAATCCCAAACCAACAACAAAAAGTATCTTTTGGATTTCTTTGCTTTTTCAAGACAGGGTTTCTCTGGGGTCTTGCCAGCCAGCCAGTCCAGCCTAGTTGGTAAGCTCAGTCTAATGAGAGGCTCTGTCTCAAAGGAAGTGGATGGTGTTCTTGATGATACCCACGTTATTCTTTGGCCTCCACATGTTTGCACATGTGTACCTGCATGCACATATGCACACAATTCAAAATATTAAAAAAAAAACACTTTAAAAGTTATTTTAATCAAATTGGGAAATGCTGTGTTATCTCACCCCCTTCATTTGTAAAACTTGCTTTCTATGACTTGTGATCAAATGTGGTCCCAAAATAGAAAGGGAAACACTCCCAGACCCAGGTTATGAGTTTAAAGTTGTGCCCTGCTGAGCTGGAGGGTGAATCAAGCTTTGCTTTGTTCCTTCTTGCCAAGGACCTGCCTGCCTGTGGGACACTTCTGTCCACGCTGCAGAGCTGCCCACCAAGCTGGCAGACATTCATTGTTGGTATCACAGCATTTTTTCAAGTTACCCTTATTTTACTTTTTTGCTTAAAAATGGCCTTAAAAAATGAACAGTGGTGATGGCAGTTTCATTATGCCTGGGTATGCCCAAGAGAAGCCACAGAGTGTTTTCTTTAAGTTGATGCTGCAAAAATCTAAAGTAAAAAAGGGCTCTTTTTGAGGCTGGAGAAATGGCTCAGGGGTTAAGGGAACTGGCTGTTCTTCCAGAGATCCTAAGTTCAATTTCTGGCACCTACATGGCAGCTCACAACTGTCTGAAACTCCAGTTCTAGAATATTTGACACTCTTTCATAGACATACATGCAGGCAAAACACCAATGCAAATAAAATAAAATAAATATTATTTAAAAACGGGGGGGGGGCTCTTTCTTTCCACAAAGCTGTGAAGAGGTCAACGGATTGTCTTTGATTTTGCTCTTGTACCTCAGATGATAAAAATACAGCCATGGGAGGTGGGTGTGGTGGCGCACACCTTTAATCCCAGCACTTGGGAGACAGAGGCCGGCGAATCGCTGTGAATTCGAGGCCAGCCTGGTCTACAAAGCGAGTCTAGGACAGCGAAAGCTACACAGAGAAGCCCTGTCTTGAAAAACCAAAACCAACAAAACAAAACAAAACAAAAACCCAACCCCCCCCCCCCAATATATATATGGCCATGATATATGATACAGGCTTAGTTAAAATGGAAACTGCATTAAATTATAAGACTTGATTCTAGTTTTTATTAGGCATCGACTAGGGGTTTGGGGGACATAACTCCCATGGATAAGAAGGGGACATGTAGCTGGGCGTGGTGGCGCATGCCTTTAATCTCAGCGCTCAGGAGGCAGAGGCTGCTGGTTTGCTGTGAGTTCGAGACAAGCCTGGTCTACAAAGTGAGTTCAGGACAACCAAGGCTTGATTTAAGCTCTTCAGATTTGGTATTTTTCTAAATTGTTAGCATTGGTAATTGGTAATATTGCTTTAGTGTATCAGATCCTTTTTCTTCAAACAAAATTTTGCTATGGATATTTAAGATCCAGTTTTCATCATTGCTGTGACAGAATACAGGACAGGCAACCTAAGAAAGGCTTATTTCTTTCAGCCAAACAGTCCCAAGGAGATACAGTGAGTCCATCATAGTGAGGAAATGAGTGACAGGAGTTCTCAGGAGGCAGAGTGGTGAATGCTGGTGCTTACCTGTCTCCCCTTTTTAGAGTCTAGAGTTTCAGCCTGTGCTGTGGTGCCATGCACACTTCATGTGGGATGCCCTAACACCGCTTACCTAACCTAGATCACCTTATTGCTGTGCAGAGACTGCTTTGGTGACATGAGTCCTGTCAAGTTGACAGTACTCCCCACCTCAGGTGTCTAGAGATGCTGTGGAATACATGTACTAAATGGCCGCATGACTGGGCAAGTCAGCCTGTTCCCGTTCCCTCCTCACCTCTCCCCCAGCTAAAGGTTGTGGTGTAGCAGGAATCCAGACACTGACCGCGCAGTTGGCTATCATGTGCTACTCCTAATCCTTTGACCTCTTTCTTCCCAGCATCCCTCCCCTACCCTTTTCTCTGCCATCTCAGTGCTGCCTGCATGTACTCCTGCAGGCCAGAAGAGGGCACCATATCACATTACAGATGGTTGTGAGCCACCATGTCGTTGCTGGCAATTGAACTCGGGATCTCTGGAAGAGCAGTCAGTGCTCTTGACCGCTGAACCCTTGAGTTTGTATTTTTAACAACACAAAGGAAACATTTCCTATCATGATATTCTTATTTAAAACCCAGCAGGAAGCCGGGTGATGGTGGTGGTGGGGACGGCGGACGCCTTTAATCCCAGCACTTGGGAGGCAGAGGCAGGTGGATCTCTGTGAGTTCGAGGCCAGCCTGGTCTACAGAGTGAGCTCCAGGACAGCCCAGAGCTGTTACACAGAGAAACCCTGTCTCTAAAACCAACCAAACAAAAAAAACCCAGCAGGAAGTCCTATCAATTGTCCAGTAGAAAGTCTCTAGATGCCTTAATGAATTTTATGTAAGCGTTGCCTTTTAATAAAGCAGCTTGTTTAGTCTTGGGTTTCAGCTTTTGAGGCAAAGAATTTTTCATTGTATTGTGTCATATCTGTTGTCTTACTTGTGATAAACTGGTTGATGGTAATAGTCTTATTCTTTCATTGAAAAGGTACATAAATATGATCCATTTATTGTAATATATATAGAAAAGAGGCTTGAAGAATGTTCTGAATATTTAGTTCTATTGGGATTAGTGTGTCATGTTTTTGTATATTTTTACTTTGTTTTCTGAGACCATTTAGTGGTTATGAGGGTAATTTAAATAATTTATTCAGTTTGACACATTTGGGAGATTACTTAAAAGGTTTCATTTGTCCCACATAGCTTTCACTAATAGCTTAATTATTTCTGCAGTTTTACCGGGAAAGTGTATAGACTGTAGTATAGTACCTCTGGAGAGTGTATAGACTATAGTGGAGCACCTCTGGAGAGTGTGTAGACTGTAGTGGAGCACCTCTGGAGAGTGTGTAGACTGTAGTGGAGCACCTCTGGAGAGTGTATAGACTGTAGTGGAGCACCTCTGGAGAGTGTGTAGACTGTAGTGGAGCACCTCTGGAGAGTGTGTAGACTGTAGTGGAGCACCTCTGGAGAGTGTATAGACTGTAGTGGAGCACCTCTGGAGAGTGTATAGACTGTAGTGGAGCACCTCTGGAGAGTGTATAGACTGTAGTGGAGCACCTCTGGAGAGTGTATAGACTGTAGTGGAGCACCTCTGGAGAGTGTGTAGACTGTAGTGGAGCACCTCTGGAGAGTGTATAGACTGTAGTGGAGCACCTCTGGAGAGTGTGTAGACTGTAGTGGAGCACCTCTGGAGAGTGTGTAGACTGTAGTGGAGCACCTCTGGAGAGTGTAGACTGTAGTGGAGCACCTCTGAGAGTGTGTAGGACTGTAGTGGAGCACCTCTGGAGAGTGTATAGACTGTAGTGGAGCACCTCTGGAGATGTATAGACTGTAGTGGAGCACCTCTGGAGAGTGTATAGACTGTAGTGGAGCACCTCTGGAGAGTGTATAGACTGTAGTGGAGCACCTCTGGAGAGTGTATAGACTGTAGTGGAGCACCTCTGGAGAGTGTATAGACTGTAGTGGAGCACCTCTGGAGAGTGTATAGACTGTAGTGGAGCACCTCTGGAGAGTGTATAGACTGTAGTGGAGCACCTCTGGAGAGTGTATAGACTGTAGTGGAGCACCTCTGGAGAGTGATAGACTGTAGTGGAGCACCTCTGGAGAGTGTATAGACTGTAGTGGAGCACCTCTGGAGAGGTGTAGACTGAGTGGAGCACCTCTGGAGAGTGTGTAGACTGTAGTGGAGCACCTCTGGAGAGTGTGTAGACTGTAGTGGAGCACCTCTGGAGATGTGTAGACTGTAGTGGAGCACCTCTGGAGAGTGTGTAGACTGTAGTGGAAGCACCTCTGGAGAGTGTGTAGACTGTAGTGGAGCACCTCTGGAGAGTGTGTAGACTGTAGTGGAGCACCTCTGGAGAGTGTGTAGACTGTAGTGGAGCACCTCTGGAGAGTGTTGTAGACTGTAGTGGAGCACCTCTGGAGAGTGTGTAGACTGTATGGAGCACCTCTGGAGAGTGTGTAGACTGTAGTGGAGCACCTCTGGAGAGTGTGTAGACTGTAGTGGAGCACCTCTGGAGAGTGTGTAGACTGTAGTGGAGCACCTCTGGAGAGTGTGTAGACTGTAGTGGAGCACCTCTGGAGAGTGTGTAGACTGTAGTGGAGCACCTCTGGAGAGTGTGTAGACTGTAGTGGAGCACCTCTGGAGAGTGTATAGACTGTAGTGGAGCACCTCTGGAAGTTACACTCAAAAGGGATGACTTCTGTTGAACTTTGATAACAAGGACATAACACAAGGAGGATAAAGGAATGACTTACGTGCTTGAAAACAAGAGCTGTCACCAGATTGCCAGAGCCACAGCCTTACACTGAGGCCTCCGCAGCCTTTCGCAGAGCCCTTTCCTTCAGTAAGGGTGTTTATTCAGTACCTAGCTGCCATAGAAGCTTTGGATGCTATTTTTCCTTATTGCCTAGGATTATTGCTTCAGAAACAAGTGATGCAATCACCTTTACTTTTACCACTCCCCTAATAGACACACTTCGTGTCAGGAACGCTCTTGTTGTCATGCTACTTACAAACAAACACATGCGTCTTGGAGGATCTTTGCTCAAGTAGCACAGGTGGTGCTGATTTACAATTTAATGTGGCCTGGCAAGATGACTCAGTGGTAAAGATGCTTGTCCCTATGCCTGACAAAAATTTTCCCCTGACTTCCACATTTGCACCGTTAACACCAGTATACGTGTGCCTCATGAACAGACAGACACAAAGAAGAAAGCCTTTAAAAATTTAAGAACAGCTAATTTGTTGGGGCTGGCTAGAGAGATGGCTCATTGGTTAAGAACGCTGGCAGCTCTTACAGAGGGCCTGGTTCAATTCTCAGCACCCACATGGCAGCTTATGCATGTCTGTAACTCCTGTTCCATCCAGGTGATCCGATATCCTCACACAGACATACATGCAACCAAAAACACCAATGTACATAAGAAAAGTAAGTTATATTAAAAAGAAAACCTAATTTATAACAACTTTGCAAGTGTTAAACTGCACACAAATTGATACACTGCCATTAGTTGCTGGTTCTTGTGAGAATTATTAGATGTATTTGGTGATACTTACTTCTCTGAGAATTGTCCCTGCATACAGGATGCCTCCTGCCCAGATAGTGTGGATTGGTTTAGTAGGCCATTGTTTTAGGATTTTTTTTTTTTTTTGGGTTTTTTGAGGCAGGGTCTTTCTGTGTTAGCCTTGGCTGTCCTGGGGTCGCTTCGTAGACCAGGCTGGGCTCGAACTCACAGCGATCCACCTGCCTCTGCCTCCTGAGTGCTGGGATTACAGGTGTGCCCCCGGCTGTTTTAGGATTTTAAAAACAAAACAAAACAAAATCACTGCAAAGAACAGAATCGTATTTGAAGAGTTGACACTATGTCCACAGATTCTACACCTTGCTGCTCAAATGGAAAGGTATTAAAAAAACATGTCTATTGAAAATGGATAAACTATTTCTAACATAACAATTAAAATAGTATTAACCTTATATTTGGTATTGTAATATAGATATACTTTAAAGAATAGTGGTAGAGCTGGGCGTGGTGGCGCATGCCTTTAATCCCAGCACTTGGAGGTAGAGGCAGACAGATTTCTGAGTTCGAGGGCAGCCTGGTCTTCAAAGCAAGTACAGGACAGGCAGGACTACACAGAGAAACCCTGTCTGAGGGCGCGGGGGTAAGAATAGTGGTAGATGTATATAGGTTATATGTAAAAAATATATTTGGCATTTTACAGAATAGATCTGAGCACCCACAGATCTTGGTGTGGTTTTAGGACCAGGACCTTTGTGAATTGTGGGAGGCCTAGACAAGCACTTTCAGCTGCAAAGGAAAAATACATAGCTGGCTACTGGAAAGGCTAGATTTTTCCCCCCCTGAGACAGGGTTTCTCTGTGTAGCCTTGGCTGACCTAGACTCATTTTATAGACTTAGGCTGGTCTCAGAACTTACAGAGATCCGCCTGCCTCTGCCTTCCAAGTGCTGGGATTAAAGGTGTGCGCCACCATGCCCGCTTAGCTTTTTATATATATTGATGACTGACAAGTTGGAATTTTTATGCCTTGAGTTTAGACACAGATAAAAGTAAATAAATTTTACACTTTAAGTATTCTATACTTAGAGACAAGTGACAGATTAGGGTCAGCTCATGCAGCAGAGAGAAGAGATGGTAAACAAGGAGATTTTTCATGGTGCGTGTGTTTTCTGGCTGTGATGTGAGCTCTGCTTCATTTCCCACACACCAAATTGCTGCGTCTTCAGTGGTGAACTCTTCAAAATAGATGTTTGTTCTCTATTTTTTTTCTTAAATATGATTGGATGCTTGTTTGTTTGGTTTTCTGAGACAGGGTTTTACTGTGTAGCCCTGGTTGTCCTGGAACTCACTCTGTAGACCACGCTGGCCCAGGTCCACCTCCTCCTGGATGGTAGCATTACCCACCTCCCCTGACCTGAGGGGCTGTGAGCGGATCTTATAATTTCTGGAAAACTGGTTTAGACCAATGTGGTGGTGGTGGTGTCTCTCCCCAACCCTTGACCCTCTTTTTTTTTCTCTTTTCTTTCTTTCTTTCTTTCTTTCTTTTTTTTTTTTTGTGTGTGTGTGTGTGTGTGTGTCTTTTTTTGGGGGGGGGGGAGGATTGAGACTATCCTGGCATATATATGAAATCACCTGAAAAAATAAAAATAAAAATAAAAATAAAAACAAACAACAAAAATCTAGAGCAAAACAAAAAATCATAGAAAGCAGAGTGTAATGTCTTAAAAAACAATCTTAGATGTTTGTAATCCAGAATGTTTTAGAATGGAATTACTGTCTACCATCTTTATTTACTATTGAGAAGACATCTTTAAGATAATAAGTCACTTTGCTTTTAGAGGAACCTTAGAAATCATTTTGCATATTAATGAAAGAGATTGGATTGTTTTGGAGGATCAGTTACTTTGTTAATGGCTTTGGACTTTAAGCCATTAATTCAGCATTCTACTTTTTGATGTTTTTTAAAAGCCATTTTTAAAGTTGGTGTCTTGTCTGCATGTACGTCAGCACACCAGAAGAGGGCATTGGATCCTTAGGATGTGCAGATGTATATGCAGACAAGACACCCATATACAAAAATACCTAAATAATTCTTAAAAAGACTCATTTTGGTTTTCTAGAAAATGGAACTATTTATTCATATAACAGTATTTGTACAATAATGCTTATCAGTAAGTATGGTGTCAGACATTGTTGTAACTGCTGGAGATACAGCAGTGCTTGAAACAGAACTAGTCTTTCATGATAACAACATATTTCAGCACAGCATGGAACAGGTCATAGAGTAAGGTGACTGACTTCCTTGTTTAAGAAATGCATGTGTGTATGTGTGGGGGTGGCGGCGGCTGGAGAGATGGCTCATAGGTTAAGAACATTGGCTGGGGGCCGGTTGGAGAGATGGCTCAGAGGTTAAGAGCACTGCCCGCTTTTCCAAAGGTCCTGAGTTCAGTTCCCAGCAACCACATGGTGGCTCACAACCATCTATAATGTGATCTGATGCCCTCTTCTAGTGTGCAGGTGAACATGCAGGCAGAGCACTGTATATAACAATAAATAAATAAATCTTAAAAACAAAAACAAAAACACTGACTGTTCTTTCAAAGGTCCCCAGTTCAATTCCCAGCAACCACATGGTGGCTCATAACCATCTATAATGAGATCTGGTTTCCTTTTCTGGTGTATAGGTATACATGCAGGCAGAATGCTGAATAAATCATAAATAAATCTTAAAAAAGAAATCTGTAGGGGCTGGAGACTGCTCATCAGTTAAAAGTACCCATTGCTTTTCCAGAGGACATGAATTCTATTTTCGGCACCACGTGGCAGCTTATAACAATCTCTAAAATTTAAAGAAATAGGCAGTAAATCTGTTTAGAGATTTCTTGGATGTAAAATACTTAAATATCGTTTATTTTAGGAAGTGTTTAACATTGGCCTGTGGGACCAAAGGAAGTAATAATGCTAATTTGGCTGCTCTAGTGCTCCAGAAATTACACGGTGTGTTTATGGAAATAAGTTGAAGCTCTGGAATCAGCCCTGGTTTGGCTTCTACTGTTTTAGAGACAGGGTCTTATACATAGTCCTAGCTGTCCTGAACTCACTATGTAGAGAGGCTGGCCTTGAACTCAGATCCTCCTGCCTCCTGAGTACGGCATTGATGTTTAGTGTGAACCACCATACCGTCTTAGGAGACTGTTCTAGTCAGTGTTTCAGTTTCAGTTAACTTGGCAACACCTGTGAAAAGAAATTGGAATAGTCATCACTTTATTTACATGGAGACTATCCAGCTTCATTAGGGTTTTTACCTTTTGTATTTTGATAAAAGTACAGTAAAGGTAATATGGTCAAAGAGGCTAGAATGATTGTGGAGGACAAGAATTTTGAAGCAAGGCATGTATACTTTTGCCTTTTTAAATTTCTTGTTTAAAAATGACTGTGTCTGGTGTATGGTAATTTGACAGCTAGGATTTGAGTAGCCCAAGGACTCTGCTTGTAACTTCTCCACTTCAGTCCTAAGTGTTCTTAGGAGGTTATGGACAAGGCATACATATAGTAGGAAAAACATGAAGTATCATGAAATAGGTATGGATTATATTTCATATTAATTGTATAGTCAGCCATAAGTACCTTTTATTTTATTTTCATTATTACCTTTAAAGAGGTATTCTTTGGTATTGAACTTTGTGGTGTTATGTAGAGGCCACTAACATGGTCTGTGTAGGGAAGTGAAAAACTGAGAAAAAACTTTCTGTCAGCAATTGTGAAAAGACTGAAAATTTCACTTGCTACAATTTCATGAATGTTAGAAGAGTTGAAAACAGCTGAACTGAAATAAAAAAAAAACCTACTTTGTTATTCATGGCACTGCAATTCTGTAATTGTGGCATTTTTCCTTAGTCATCTCAGGTTCCAAGGTGGGTGACAAAGGGCTTCAAATTGGAGTTGTCCATAAAGTGGCTTTGTATGAGTGCAGAGACACCCCCCACCCCCCACCCCACCCCCGCTCAGAGAACGGTAATCTTTCATGGTGTACTCGTGAAAATTTACCTGGCCGTTGTTACAGAATATCTGGGGCAGTCAACATACCTGATCTCTTCAGGAAGGAGACATTGTCCCATAAGACTACTTTCTGCTTAACACATCCCTGAGAAAAATAGGAATATATATAGAATGCTAGACTCTTGGAAGCTCGTGTGCCCAAAGGTTGGATAGAAAATACTAAAAGGAGGGGAGAAGGGGAGAAATGGGAGGAAACAGGGGAAGGGCTAACAATCGAGATGTAATATGAATAAATTAATTTAAAAAAGATGGAAAAAAAAAAAAGAAAAAGAAAATGCCAAAACACCACAATATTGATAGAATTGAATTGGAGTATGTATTTGAGTGTTCGCTTGTTATCAGATTATCTTAATAAAGGACAAAGCAAAGTGTTTCCTAGCTGAGATTGGTGTTCGCCCCTACCCCCTCTCTCTTGTTTTTTTGAGACAGGGTGTCTCTGTGTAGCCTTGGCTGTCCTGGACTCGCTTTGTTTAGACCAAGCTGGCCTCGAACTCACAGAGATCCATCTGCCTCTGCTTCCTGAGTGCTGGCATTACAGGCATGCACCACCATGTCTGGGGCCCCAATTCAATCTTTTTGGTTTTTTCAGACAGGGTTTCTCTGTGTAATCTTGGCTATCCTGGACTCGCTTTGTAGACCAGGCTGGTCTTGAATTTACAGAGATCCTCCTGCCTCTGCCTCCCTAGTGCTGGGATTAAAGGCGTGTGCCATCACGCCTGGCTCCAATTGATTCTCTTTGTAGTTTTGACAATTGAATAAATCGTATTTCATGGGTGAAAGTTTTAAAAATGTGACCCAACTTCCTCTCATTGGAGCCCCTCTTAAAGATTCTATGAGCTCCCAATAGTTACATTCTGGGGAATAGGCCTTTGGGAGACATTCAAGACCCATATTATAGCAGGAGGAACCTTTGAGCCTAGTAGAATAGGAGTGGGACTGCCCTGGCATTGCAGAGTGTTTACCATGTTATATCACCTCCCCTCCCCCTGTTGGGCCCTTCAGCCATAATGCCAAGGGAAAATATTTCATGTCTTTATGTATTATGCTTGTAGCTTTATAATAACTGTTAACATAAATCTTCCCGCCTCACCCCCGAGACCTAGAAAGGATGTGTGTGTGTTTTAGTAGGGTGATAACAACTCCCATAACAGTTGTAGCTTTTATGAATTCAGTGTTAAGGTTTTTTGTTTGGTTGGTGTTTTGTGTTGTTTTTTTGAGACAGGGTTTTCTGTGCGGCCTTGGCAGTCCTGGCCACCCATCAGTGTTAAGTTTTTGTGGATAATGCCTATGCATGTTCTTAGGGTAACTTACAGCTTTCATCAGATTCCCAAAGAATTCTGTGGCTTAAAAATGTAGACCAAGCCAAGTCAGGCATGGTGCACATCTGTAATCCTGGCACTTGGGGAGGCAGAGGCAGGTGAATCTCTGAGTTCGAGGCCAGCTTGATCTACAAAGTGAGGCCAGAATAGCCAGGGCTACACAGAGAAACCCTGTCTCGAAAAACTTAAAAAAAAAAAAAAAAAAGTAGACCAGATGTTTCTTTGAATCAAATAGCAGTCTTTGTTTAGCCACACACTTGGCTGTTTGGCTCGTTGTTACCAGTACTCTCCAATCTTCTGTTTAACACGAAACAGTGGGCTCAGACTGCGGCTTCCCTGGAGGGGTCCACTGGAATAAACAATCTCCAAGTCACTCTTTAGGTGGTCTTTTAGGATTTATGACATTCTTTTCATAAGGTTAATATGTTTAGTTAAGTATTTTGTTTGGAGAGACTGTTTTTCCTTTGTATTATTTCATCTTTCCTTTTTGTTTTGTTTTGTTTTTTTGAGACAGGGTTTCTCTGTGTAACCTTGACTGACTTGGACTTGCTTTGTAGACTAGGCTGGCCTCAAACTCAGTGTCTTGCCTCTGCCTCCCAAGTGCTGGTATTAAAGGTGTGAGCCACCATGCCTGGCTCATCTTTGCATTTTTATGTCCAGAATGTATAATCCCCATTGGGTAATACGTTTAAGCACTCTTCATTTTTATTTTTTTGGTCTTCCCTTTTATCTTGGTTAGTTGCATTGAGAGATGGTAAATCATTTGCTTTTCAGAAACAAGCAGTTGAGCAACAAAGTGTGTAAGGTGTGTACAGAGCGAACAGCTAGCTTATAATGAAACGGGCACAGCACTTCAACACAGCATGTGACTTCTCAAGTCTTGAGCTAAACCTTTTGTTCCCACTTTTGTGAAGTATTTTTTCCCCTCATGTTAAGTGTTAGGCTCATCTATTCGTTTCTGACGTCTCCTGTGGTCTGTATAATGAATGCCTCTTTACTTTGCTGGAAGTCTTTGTATTAGACAGTTTCCCAACACTCAGGCAAACTTTATTGGACATAGTTGGTTGGAGAATTTTCTCAATCCAGATTTCAAAGAATGACTGTTTCAAAGTTTTAAAATCATGCTTTTTGTTTAAGATGTAAATAAACAGTTCAGAAGGTGACTCTGTGGTTAAGGGACCTTGCAGATGAGCATAAAGACAGCTGTTACAGTCCCTGGAACCTACATGGTAGGAGAGAAGTGACTCCTGCATATAGACATACTCTCTAAATAATACAAACAAATGAGTAAATGAAAAAAAAAAAGTAAGTAAAAAAATAGGTAGGCCTTTATAGCAGTTGTCTTTTATTTCAGGCTTGACTTTCCTCTTTGCCATTTTGATGCTGGTGATTGAATGTGGGACTGTAACCATTCTAGGCGAGCGTTCTAATTAGATCATCAACAATACTCCTTTGACAAATAAAAAACAAAAGCATAAGATGGATTTTTAAAATACCAGTTAAAATTATATTTGGAGTAGTTAATGGTGTAGGATTATTTTCTATTTGATGTGTTTTTAAGTTATATCTTTTGCCTTCATTCAAATCAACACATTCTTCCTATGTAAACTAGACTTAATTTGTCTTGGCTTTTCAGCCAAAAGCAAACAGGTTTGTTTTCACATCTCATAGCCCATTTAAAAAATGAGGATATTCTGGCTAAGTAGAGCTAGGTCTGCTTTTTGAGGTCTGTTCTTGTCATTTTGTTGAGTACAGCACCCACGCTTTAAGATGAAGACTTTGTATCTAGATAGAGCATAGGACACACAACTCCTAGGACTTGACACCCGTGTGAGTGAATGGATTGAGGAGAAGCATGAACACGGTCAGGCGTTAGTGTCTTCAGTTAGGCAGTTCATGAAGATTAACCCTGGTGAAGACCATTGGGGAACTGTCAGTCATGTGATGTGGTGTGAACATGCTAGAAGAATCCAATTGTGGTCAACAAGATGGCTCATTGGGTGGAGGTGCTTGCTGCCAAGCCTGAGGACTGGAATTTGCTTTCTGCTTTTCACATAATGGAAGTAGAACACCAATTCCAAAAGGTTGTTTTGATCTCCACATAGACACTGTGGCATGCTCATATGGACAACACACAAACATGATAAATAAATATAACCAAAGCGAAAGAACTGAAACCATAGTTATTTTGTGCATGAAATCACCAAAAGATGAAAAAACAGACAATTCCTATTCTGTAGAAAGTGGAATTGAGATTATATTTAATCTTGAGTTGTGTTTTTGTTGTGAATCCAGTTAATTCTCTCTTTTTAAATCTGTAGGCCCCTTCACAGATGTAGTCACTACAAATCTTAAATTGCGAAACCCATCGGATAGAAAAGTGTGTTTCAAAGTGAAGACTACAGCGCCTCGCCGGTACTGCGTGAGGCCCAACAGTGGAGTTATTGACCCAGGATCGATTGTGACTGTTTCAGGTACCATTCATGTCCTACCTAGAAGTTTGCAGTTTTGAATATTAACATTTCATGGCTGGTGTATTTAGCAGTGTTTTATTTGTGTCCTATTGGCCTTTGGTTTTCATTCAGAGGTGTTCTTGGGTACTTGCCATACAAAACCTTTATTGGCATTTTCCCACTCTCATCTTGTAAGTGTGCGATTAGTTTTTGTCAGTCTGATATTTCATATGTATTCTATATTTCCTTAGCTTACCACTTACCACTATATTCTGTGTTCTTACTAGTTCTTTGAAAATGGCACTGTTTTGTGATTAAATCATGCGTGCAACTACAGAAGTGTTTTGGGTCTTTCGCTTACAAATGTATGCCTGTTTTGGGCCTGCTTATGACACCAGATGAGTCTTTACTCCTTTCAGTGTCTTGCCTTGAAAACTGCACTGCTGTTTTTCTTTCGTTTGTTGCTTACAGCAGATGGTTACATATATGCACCACTTACTCCCACTGTGGAATCTGCCATTGAAAATGTCCACTAGAAACTGTTCTTCCTTCTCCAGACAGCCATCTAGAGACAGTACTGCTTAACAGCATCCACCATGGCTGCGAAATAGGCAACACTCTGAAGATGTGGGAGAGCCTCTCTGTACTCACTTTCTTTTCTTTAAACCATAGTTCTCAACTGCCGCTTTTGTTAATTACAAAGGGAGCGGGAGGATCAAATGAATTCTCTATTTGTCATTTTAGATCATGGGGCTCAGTTTGGGGAATGTAGCATAAAAACACATGCAGTAAAATCCTTGGTGACTCTCGATAATACTCCCTAAATTTAAGATAATTCTATAGCTTTTAATTTCCAAGCATATAGAATATTAAGTAGCAAATTACTTAAGGCCCAGTGGGAATATTTAGTGGAAACTGACTGTAAAGATCCCCTATATATTCTTAGTAGTTACTGATTTGTTTATAATCTCTGATCTTGGATTTATGTCACATAAATTTGGTATGCCGATTGAACTCCTGGAGCCTTAAAACTTGTTACAAGCTACTCAGGTCTAGAGCATAAAATCTATTGGGATTTCAGAATAAATTCTAAACATCAAGAAGTTAAGACTTCCTTTGTTTTCCTAAAATTAGATTTAAACAAATAAACATGCTCTTGAGTAATTGTTTAAAATTCAGTTTAGAAAAGCGAGTTAATATTAAAGCACTATCCTAATTGTCTAAATTCAAATTAATACAAAATTAATTTAGTAATAATTTAAAGCTATAAAGTTGATTGTACAACTTGAGAGTGAATAATAAAGTTGAATTTTTGAACCCATCTTGATTTTCTTTGAACTTGTGTATTATTGAGGGAATAGGAGATAAAACATAGAAGATAATTGTGTTTTTCCTTTTATTTAGTAATGCTACAGCCCTTTGATTATGACCCGAATGAAAAGAGTAAACATAAGTTCATGGTACAGACAATTTTTGCTCCACCAAACATTTCAGATATGGAAGCTGTGGTAAGTGCAGAAGTTGTACAGAAATTATTTTGGGGTTTAAACTTTGGGTTTGTTTAGCTCTTAATCCTGATTTCTTTGCCAAAAATTAAATACCAGAGCAAAATTATAAAGAATATTTGAAATATTTGTTGTTGTTTTGTTCTGTTTGGGTTTTGTTTTTTTTTGTTTGTTTTTTTTGTTTGTTTGTTTGTGTTTTTTTTTTTTTTTTTTTTTTTTTTTTTTTTTGAGACAGGGTTTCTGTGTGTTAGCTTTGGCTGTCCTGGATGCGCTTTATAAACCAGGCTGGCCTCCAACTCACTGGGATCCGTCTGCTTCTGCCTCCGAGTGCTCAGATTAAAGACGCGCTGCCACACCCAACTGAAATAGTTTCTTAGAAATGCTAAAGCTCACATATATTGCTGTTGTCATTGTCATCCTTTTTATTACATTTTTGTTTTATTGGGTGTATGAGGAGCCGTGTGGTGGTCCGAGGACAATTTGGAGTTGATTGTCTCATTTTACCATAGCAAACGGTTCCAAGGATTGAACTCAGGTCTTCACTGTTGGCAGTAGGTGCCTTTCCCTGCTCGGCTATCTCGTGGGCCCGACACTACTGAAGTTTTAATGGACTGTGGTGGCGGGCCTGCAGTTTTTAGGGGTTCAGTGATGTTGTAGATGGCGGCAGGCGATTTGCAAGTACCCTAACTTCTCACCCGCACCACGTCGTTAGCAGTTTCCAATGCCGCCACGCTCAGGGTCCCGTCGTATCTCATATTTGGATTGTTCCTTTTTTTCTTTTTTAGTGGAAAGAGGCAAAACCTGATGAATTAATGGATTCTAAATTGAGATGTGTATTTGAAATGCCGAACGAAAATGATAAGCTGGTAAGTAAGGACTATCAGATCCTTGACTATCAGCTTCTGACCCTGGATCTGGGGTGGCTAGTCATTTCATGACAGGTAAGAAAGCTTGATAATGCTGTTTGCATTTTGTGATACTTTGACCAAGAAGTAAATATTACATGTCCAAATTTCAGGATGGAAAGAATTTCTGGGAATGCTCTCAAATTTTGACAAGTCAAGCTATTTGTTTTAGAATAAGATATGCATATATACTATAACTTAAAAATGAGTTGAACATGTTTTTGGGTAACTGTTTCAACATTCTTGGAATAAAATATAATTTATAGGGTTAAGTGGTTTTTTCCAGTTCAGTCTTTGCCTTCAGTTTTGGCTTTTAGTAACTAGTTTGTTGTTTATTGATTAGTGTTAAGCAGTTACACTTTTGTGGGACGGAGGCATAGATGTCTTTATAATAGAAGCAGACCAGTGGTCTGTGGCTATAGTCACCCTATCCTTGCCATCTTTCTGGTTTGTAAATTATAATTTTTCTTAAAGGAATTTTATTTTATGTGTCTTGTTGCTTTGCCTTCGTGTGCTTGTTCCACTGTTGGTGCCCTGGTGTCTCTGGAGCAGGAGTTGCAGATGACTGTGAATTGCTGTGTGGATGGTGCTGGGAATGGAACCCAGGTCTTCTGGGAGAGCAGCCAGTGCTCTTAACCACTGAGCCATCTCTCCAAACCATGGAATTGAATTTTTTTTCTGTGGTTTGTAGGAGGCATAGTAAAAGTTTTTGTGTGGGTTGAAGAATATAAAATGATGTGGGTAAATATTAGCTGGTATGATTTGGTTATAGTCTGTCCTGACTCTTGCTCTGTTCAGAAGTAAACTGTATATTTAAGAAAGCTGAGATACAAGCGCCCTTGAATGTTAGCTAGGTGCTGACCAAATGACTCAGTACTTTTTCAACACACCCTTTAAAGTGGATTTGCGTCACAGTTGCCAAGAGTGAAAAGTGTAGTGTTTATACTTTTTCATATTAGTTTCCTTTCTCTTTTGTGTTGGCTCTAGAGATGTTAATAGTCTCCATTGCTTTATGTATTTAACATCAAAAAGTACTGTTTATCTGGGTTGACATTACTTTAAAAATCAGGTTTTGATGTTATTTCAGATTTTTATTATTATTTTATAATAGTTTATTAAACATAGAAACATTCTTTTTTTGGTTATTTTTGGAGACAGGGCTTTTCTGTAGACCAGGCTGGCCTTGAACTCAGAAATCCATCTGCCTCTTTCCTCTGAGTGCTGGGATTAAAAGGCGTGTGCCACCATGCCAGCCAAATATAGATCTGCTTATCTTTCATTGGGCTTCTAGTATATTCTGGATATTGGACAGCTTAAAACTGAAAAGTTAAATCTGAAAAGGTTAGAGCCTAGGTACTGGCGTGATTCAGGGTGGTTCTTGCTGCTGTAAAAATGGCAAAAAGCCAACAGGCAGTGGCCTATTTTTCAGATCATGAGGAAGAGCAGGCATATGTACATATTCAGTTGAAGCCAGCCCATAGCTATGGAAGAAAGCACTGGGGACCTATTTTATCTCTTAACTAGATTCTAAATAGAATTCTCCCCGTTTCTCTGCCATGAAGCAGAGCAGTAGTTTGTCTCTGGATCCTTTCCAGAACCGGTACTAAGAGCTCATCAGTGTCCCATAGGCTGTCAGATCTGTGTCTCCATAAGCTAGCAGGTTTTCCTTATTTGAAATACCTAGATTTGTGGTCTATTAAATTGTAGCATCTGCTATATAGAGTTTGTTTTGTTTTTTTAAAAACCAGGTATTAGACAGAAAATACCAGATATATTGTCCATTGTGAATCCATAAACAGCTTATTTAATTTCTAGGTATAATAAACCTTTGTTTTCTGTCCTCTCCCCTTATTTTTACTTGTCATCTTTGTAACTCAGAGAATTGGCTATATCTCTTGCCTCAGTTTCCTGGTGCTGTTCTCAAAAGCATGCCACCATACCTGCCTTCATGTGTAATTTTAAGACACATCCCAGGCATTTGTTTTTATCTACTGGCATGCATATTATTATTATTTGATGTTATTTTGCCTTTAAAGTTTTACTGTGTTCGTACTCATTAAACTGTCCACTCAGCATTCAGATTTGTCTTTCAGATGTCATTAAAATGTTCTGTTTTGCAGTTTGTTTGGATTGGATGAAAAGAAAATCCAAATGATACAGCCAAAAAAAATTTTTTTAAGTGGCTTTCTTTTTGCTTTGCTCTTTTTTTGTGTGTTTTTTGTTTGTTTGTTTTTGGAGACAAGGTTTCTTTGTGTAGCCTTGGCTGTCCTGCTCACAAGAGACCCACCTGCCTCTGCCTCCCGAGTGCTGGGATTAAAGGCATGTGTCACCACTGCCCGGCTTGCTTTGCTCTTCTAAAACTAATAAACTAGGTTTGTTGCATGCTTGTTTTTTTTTTTTTTTTTTTTTTAAGATTTTAATTTATTTGCATGCATGTATATGCCATGTGCTGTGGATGCTACACAAGTCAGAACAGGGTGTTGGATCTCTGGAGCTAGAGCTACAGGCAGTTGTGAGCCACTTGATGCTAGGGTCTGGGCTTCAGTCTTGTTAAGAGCAGTGACTGCTCTTATCCACAGAGACAGCTGCTCTTCAGTCCCCAACACCATAGGGTTGTGTGGTAGTACACTCATGTCATGCAGTCCTATTGGAAGCTGGGTCCTAGAGGCTTGATCACATTGAGGTTTGATTTTGAAGGCGGTGGTTACAGATGTTATCGTCTTTGCTGTTGGTAAAGTGCATAGCATTAATGTGCAGTATTTAGGTGAGCGATTTCCATCCAAAGACAGCTTCCTTATTGTCTAGGAACAATACCAAAAACTTTTAAGTTGTCCTAACTGAGGAGTTGGGAGGGACACCATTCTTAACACAGTCTCCATGACAATCTGGCCCAAATGTCAATGAAGGTGAGAGCAAAGCTTGATCTGATAATTTATTGAACGTTACGTTATATCATGGTGGTAATTTGTTTTTATTATTAGGATGCTTCTGAGAAACTAGTGCTCTAAAGACAGAGTCTCTACATACCAGGCTGGCCTCCAACTCATAGAGACTAGCCTGCTGTGATTAAAGGTGTCCATCACCATGTCTGGCTTAGTTACAGATTTTTCAAGACAGGGTTTCTCTGTGTAGTCAAGAGCCTTTTTATATTGGCTTTTTTTTTTTTTTTTTTTAAGGTGAGACAGCCCTATGTAGCCCTGGTTTTCCTAGACTAGCTTTGTAGACCAGGCTGGCCTCACAGAGAGCTGCCTGCCTCCTGAGTTCTGGGATTATAGGCGTAAACCATCATGCCCAGCTTTATAAAGGCTTGAGAACAGAATAGGGCACAAATACTATTTTGTGCCAAATTTTTTGAGTTATTGTTAAACTATATTAAGAGAGTTTGAAAGGTGAGTAGAGAACTGGAATTGTGGTAGGGTAACCATAATGTTATGTTGAGCTTTTATTGACCTGGTATGTATTTGTCAAGTCAGGGTGGAGGGAGGGAGGGACGGGGCAGGGTCCTGAGTATAAAAGAGGCTTATAAGTCACTACATTGTTTACTGAGGGAAAAATTCATGTTAAGTGTAAAGGGTAAGAGAACATGAAATTGACTATATTTCAGGTAATGACAAAATTAGTGGTAGAGGTAAATATTCTTTAGGAAAATGTGAACTTAGCATAAATTTAATTAAGTATATACATTTTATAAATGAAGATATGCAAATAGGACATAAGTAATTTTGTGTAGAAATATGAAAAGCTATTTCAGAAAAATTTTTTGCTTTGATTCTATTTCTGATGCATTACTTATTTATATAGAATAAGATGTCAGTATTTTAAAGGCTTAAGCTATTTCTGTTAGTCATTCCCAGTATCATACAGGAAAATCAGTTTGGTGTGAATCTGAGACTATTTTTCCCATGCTGCCTCAGGGTAAAACTCTACCAGGGATTACTACAGCTGTCACTTCAGTGAGCAACATCTGCAATACAGTTGCAACACCTGCCAGTTATCACATGAAGAGCGATCCCAGGGAGCTAAAGGAGGTGAAGCAGGTGTGTCATAGGAGCTAACAGAAGTAGGAGCCGGCTAGTGTTAGTAAGTTAATGTAGATACCCACGCACATAAGTAATGCGGAATCTATTAATACATAGGTAGAATTTCAAAAAGTAGTTTTTGGAGACAGGGTCTCATGTTGCTTAGATTGATCCCTCAACTCACTATGTACCCAAGGATGACCTTGAGTTAAAAAAAAAAAAAAAAAAAAAGATTTATTTATTTATTTATTATGTATACAGTGTTCTGCCTGCATGTACACCTGGAGGCCAGAAGAGGGCACCAGATCTCATTGTAGATGGTTGTGAACCACCATGTGGTTGCTGAGAATTGAACTCAGGACCTTTGGCAGAGCAGGCAGCACTCTTAACCACTGAGGTATCTCTCCAGCCCGACCTTGAGCTTTTTATCCTCCTGCCTCAGTTTACAGATGCTGAGATTACAGGTGTCAGCCACAGGCCTGGTTCTGTACTGGGGATAGACCGTAGGCCCTTTTGCATGCAAGCACTGTATTAAGCCGCAGGATTAAAACTTAAAACTGTATTTTTAAAAATTTCAATTTCATTTCATGTGTGTGGGTGTTTTGTCTATATGTATGTATGTGAACCACATGTGCCTTTGCCAGTGGAGGTCAAAAAAGGGCATTAGATGTTATAGATGGTTGTGAGCCACCATGTGGGTGCTGGGGTCTTCAGAAAGAGCAGCCAGTGTTCTTTACCACTGCACTATCTCTAGCCCTCCACAAGACGTTAGAAGAGCTTTTATTAGCTGGGTGTATTGGTGCAGTGGTGCACACCTTTAATCCTAGCACTAGGGAGGCAAAGGCAACCAGAGCGCTGAGTTCAGGGCTATCCTGGGCATGCCTAGTTCCAGGCTAGCTGGGCTACATAGTGTGAGACCCTGTCTCAAACAAAACAAAACTCTTATCTAAATGTCTAGCTCTGTTTGGCTTTATACTTACTTTTGGTGGCCGTGGCCTAGAGAAACTATATATTTGCTGTTAGAGCAGAAAGAAAATAATTTTTTCAGATAATTTCAATTTCCAGATTAAAGCTTTAATTACCATAGTTTTTGCCTTTGCTGTCGTCCATCTTTATGTGTTGACCGCGTTTAGCTCCTGTCTTGGG
The DNA here is from genome assembly GCF_903995435.1 of Acomys russatus. Classification (NCBI taxonomy): domain Eukaryota; kingdom Metazoa; phylum Chordata; class Mammalia; order Rodentia; family Muridae; genus Acomys; species Acomys russatus. The sequence continues at coordinate 54,001,647 of NC_067148.1, read as the reverse complement.
CTCGCTGCAGATGCTTGCTCTGCCATAGGCTTCGCCTTTCCTTTCCGATTGCCTCCTCTAAAGTTAGTGAAAGTGACGACATCCCTACGGGACTACTGCAGATAGGTAAAAGAATATAAAACAGTGGAAAATGTCTAACACACTGCTCTGTGGCCTTGACACCTCTTTGAGTCATTTAACTTGAGGTATTGGTGTGGTGTTGCTCTTGTTGGTAAGAGTCACAGCATGTTGAGTCTGTGTATTTGATTGTTTCATGGTCTTAACAGTCCTCTCTTTCTGGATCAGTCTGAAGTAGCTTTAAAAAGAGCAACGTGGCTTCCTGCAGCCAAACTCATTAATGAAGGTCCTCTTGGAAGTACTCACCTAGTCAGCTGCCTAGTGTTCCCACAGAAGACGCGGCTTTCCCTCTAGATCCTCAGCTAAGCCAGGTTGTGTGTGTGTATACATTAGAGGTACACAAGGTAGACCCCCCCCCCCTTTTTTTTTTTTTTTGCGTCTGCTATGTATTGTGAATGCACTACAAGTTCCAAACAGTAGAGGCCAGCTACCCCATCTGACTTCCAACAAAAGCCAAATGTTACCGTGAATTTGAAAGTCACAGAATGGAATATTTTATAAAATATTGAGTCATTTTGAATAAAAGATAGATAAAACAGGAGGTGTACCTGTACAGTCACATGACTGCTGGCTTTCTTATTTTGTAGAGCTGGGGGATTGAGCCAAGGGTGTACACAGTGTGTAAGGTATTGTAGAAGATGCATATGAGAAGATAGAGGATATGAATAATTGTTTGGTTAATGATTGATCATAGCGAGTGTGGTTACAATGGTTGTTTTTGGTCTCTGGGCAGTCCTGGCTGTACTGGTTCTTAAAGTCTAGATTGGGCTGGCCTTGAATTCAGAGATCCTCTTGTCTCTGCCTGGATTAAAGGCTCATCCCACACTGAGCATATACATTTTTTGAGAATTTAAACTTTTTATATTAAAAGTCATTAGTATTTATTAGCTTCATATAATTGTATAGCCAATCTTAGACTAACTTTTTTTGCTCAGTTACTGGGAATTTAGCCCCGGACCTCAGGTATGTAAACAGAGGGAGGCGACATGTCTTGTCTTATTTAAAATCAGAAGTTGGATGTGCAGGATGGGATTTGAAAAAATTAGTCTGAGGTGAATTTAATTTTTGTCAAGGAAAAACATTGAGAAAATATTGCTAGCAAAATATATGAAGTGTAGATTTTTTAATATTACAGATGGGCATTGGGGGAGATTATGATAAAGAACAAGGGTGTCAGCAAGAGAGACTCCGGACAAATAGAAGAACCTTTCTCAGCTGCTAGTGTCCTGCGTTACAGCACCTGGTGCTTTTACACAGTGCTGCACAGGCAGCTTCAGGGGGAAACTGGACTTCAGCTCACAGTTGGAGGGCACAGTCAAGCCTGGAGCCCCTCGGCAGGCAGGTAGCAGTGGTGAGTGCTGGTGCCCACTACTTATGTTCTGTCCAGAACCTACTCATGGTAGGTGGGCTGTCCACTTACCCCGGACATGCCCACAGGTCCGCTGATAGCCTAGTGATCTCAGGTCTGTCTAGTTGACAGTAGTGACCCCTGCAGCTCAACTGGGAGCCGGTACGGCTGTGAGCAGCTCTGATCTTGGCATAACTGACTACTATGGAGGTCACAATGTGTAATTTGTAAGTCTACCTGGATTAAAGCTTACCTTTATTTTTTATTTTTTGGTTGTCAGTAGCAAACACAGGGTCTGCTGTCTGCTATCAAATATCCCCAAACCTTCTAAAATTCTTAACAATTAATAATCTAAAATGAAAAGGATGACTATATCGCTGCTGCTGTTGTGTGTGGCAGCACAGACGATGCTGGAGTTGAGAGTGCTGAGACGGTTCAGCCCACAGGCTCACGGTGTTGGCAAGAAGGAAGAATTTGGGCTTCACAATTTTGAAAGATGTCATAAGCTAGCGCTTAAATAATATGCCACAATGAATCACACTAATTGGACAATCTTAAAATTTGAAGAATAATTGTGGGTAAGACCACAGATAGCTTCTCATTGCAGTAATACATTTACTGTCCTTTTGATATTTGTGTCTTTTAGTTACTTTATTCCACTAAAAGACATCAGATTGTTTTTGAACATGTGTTCTTAGGTAGTTATAGATTTATTAGGATGACTATGAGCTTGTCCTGTACCTTCGAATGCCTAAACCTTATTTGATTGCAGAATCAGATTATTGAAAATTACCTGGAGTTTGCCATTCAGCATATTTGCCTTGACTGACTATTCTTGGCCAGGCTGTGTTTAGGGTTAAATAACAAAGAAAAATGACTCTTCCATTTGAAATTCTGGAGGAAAGAAAGAGATAGACTATTGTGATACTTGTAAGTGCCGTGTTAAGGTAAGTGCGGTGTGCAGGAGTAGAGGAAGTAGGCTGCTTATGTTAACTTATTGCTGGTATTTGTTGATGTACTCCATTCATAATTCCCTCCAGATGATCATATTTGGAACTTAATAAAATCTTAGGAATTAGTTGGAACTTGTCATCTTTTCATGACATTTTAAGAAAAGATAAAGAATTTAGATTTTATTAAAGATACATAAATGTTTTTTATTAAAAATTTCCAATATCTTTGAAAAACAGAATGATATGGAACCTAGTAAAGCTGTTCCGTTGAATGCATCCAAACAAGACGGGCCCCTGCCAAAACCACACAGTGTTTCACTCAATGATACAGAAACAAGGAAGCTGATGGAAGAGTGTAAGAGACTTCAGGGAGAAATGATGAAGTTATCAGAAGAAAACCGACACCTGAGAGTAAGTTTTCTTGGTTGAAAATGAGTTAATTGAAATGAAAGTGTATCCTTCAGGAATCTTTACATATTTTTATTTAATCTTGTTGCTCTTATTTTTCTTTTAACTCGTTTGAGTGCTCTTAATACCCTATATGATTAAAGAAATGGAGTTTCCGAAAAATCTAGTAATGGAAATAAAATGACCCAATTATTATATAAACAGTAATTATTATACATAATTATGCTATTATAAGCTATAAGCGGTCTATATTTTAGTTTTTAGATACCTTTTGGCCTTTGATAGCATTATATTTTTGGTAAGCCCATTGGAAAGTGAAGATATCCCAAGGGAAAATGCACCCAATACACAAAATCTCTCAAATGTCCTAGTTCAGCTTAACCATGCAACACGTTAACACAGTTTGTCTCTGTGGTCATGGGCCTGGCTAGGAGCAGTAGTTTGCTTTTCACCCTTTGAACATCTCAGAGCAGAGGATCATAGCACATGTCCCCAGCCTGTAAGCAGACCAGAATCCAGAGCACGGCTGTAAGATGTGTATCACTTCATAACTGTCCTAATGTCAAACACAGTAAATCTAGCCATAATAAAGCTGGAGATGTTGTGTAAGTGGCTGAGGCATGGTGCAAAAATAAGATTTATATTGGGATAGTAAAAAATGCTCCACTGTTTCTTAGGTTGCATAACAGCACCCAGTAAAAATTAATGGGTATCTGTAACTTTCCCAGAACCACCTGCTTTGAGAAACTATTGCTTTCTTAGAAGCCGGTGTGAGGCCACTTTCCCTAAAAACCTGGGACTACCAGAAGGTGAACCTCAGTGCTCTGTGAAGCCATTTCAATGGAAGGATGACAGGAGCATTCTTCTGCATGAAGCACATGAGGCACTTTAACACAGAAAAGCAACTTTCAGTCTCACGAGAGCTTCAGAGACGGGTTCCTTGCTGCATGGTGACCTGCTCACAGAGCTCTTCTTGCTTTTGCCGTGAGCGCATCAGAACTATGGTGGTGGCCCTTTAAAATAAGCTTGCTTTCTCTAAGTCCTGCAGCACACCATCTCTCCCCCACAGTAAGTCCTTGTGGTTTTCAAGGTGTGTGGAGTCAGTGACCCTGCTGAGTCAGGTGCTGTGATATCAGTCTTGCTGACGGCAGTAGGCATGCGTGCTATCTTACAGGAATACGTGTCTTAGCTTCAGCTTTAAAAGGCAGTTGATTGGGGTATAATTTACATCACACAATGTACTGATTGTTTTGGCAGATGTATAGAACTGTTCAGCAATCACTTAACAGCTTCAGAATTTTTCATAATTCTACAGGTTCCCAAGGTAGATGGCAGCTCATTCTTACTCCTGTTCCCACAGACTGATGTCCTTTATGAACGTGTAGCTCCGGTACTCACCCGTGAGTGTTACTCTCTAAAAACCTTTCTTTTGTATGTTTCCCTCCAGGATGAAGGCTTAAGGCTCAGAAAGGTAGCACACTCAGACAAACCGGGGTCCACCTCAGCTGTGTCCTTCAGGGATACCGTCAGCAGCCCCCTTCCTTCTCTGCTGGTTGTGATCGCAGCCATTTTCATTGGATTCTTTCTAGGGAAATTCATCTTGTAGAGTGAAGCATGCAGAGTGCTCTTTCTTTTTTTTCTCTCGACCAGAAAAAGGTTTGTTTACCTACCATTTCATTGGTAGTGTGGCCCGCGGTGACCATTTTTGTGTACAGCGTCATATAGGCTTTGCCTTTAATGATCTCTTACGGTTAGAAAACAATAAAACAAACTGTTCGGCTCCTGGACAAATTGTATATTATCAGATCATCACTAGCAGATGTCAGTTGCACATTCAGTCCTTTATGAAATTCATAAATAAAGAATTGTTCTTTCTTTGTGGTTTTAATAAGAGTTCAAGAATTGTTCAGTCTTGTAAATGTTATTTTAATAATCCCTTTAAATTTTATCTGTTGCTGTTACCTCTTGAAATATGATTTATTTAGATTGCTAATCCCACTCATTCAGGAAATGCCAAGAGGTTTTCTGTGGGGAAATGGTGCCTCTTACTGTGTAAATTTTCTCCTTTACCTTTGCTAATATCATGGCAGAATTTTTCTTATCCCTTGTGAGGCAGTTTGTTGACTGAGTTTTTCATCCTTACAATCCTGTCCCATGGTATTTAACATAAAAAAATAAAACTGTTAACAGATTCTTGCTCGATAGCTTGTTGGTGTCTGTCATATCATTTGTGTGGGCTGGGGTAGGGTCCGTGTGAGCAGGACACTGCAGAAATTACGTCATTGCTTTCTTTTTTTCCCCCCTACTTGTTTGTTTTTTCCAAGATAGGATTTCTCTGCATAGCCCTGGCTGTCCTGGAAATAACTCTGTAGACCAGGCTGGCCTCAAACTCAGAGCTACGTCTCCCTGAGTGCTGGGATTAAAGATGCCCGCCATGTGCGCGATCCGTGGGACCCCCGTGAAGTTGGACTTTGTAATGACGCATGCTTCTCTTGTGTGAAACTCTTCCTAGTACTTGATTACTGGTCATCGAAAGTCTTTAGTTGGCTTTAAGAAATGCATCCATAAGGTTTCGAGCTAACATGGGTATTTTGGAAGACCGTAACTGACTTTATGAAATAGAAACGTGTTGTGATTTAATGAGTCTCATGTATGCCCGCTGACTGTGCCAGTGTGTAGTTGACACCGTTCTTAGCAGGGTGTTTTGTTTTTCAAATTAAAAACTGTCTTCTCAAGGAAGAATTCTCCTGGATTTTAAATACTTAGCATACTCAATAACTCTACTTTAAAATGTATTTCCTAATAATAGTTAAAAAGCAGTTGTTGTTGGGGTTTTTTTTTTTTTTTTTTTTCCTGTTAATGGGAATTAGTATTAGCAAACCTTGGGGATGTACTTTTTGAAAAACAAAACATTTTTCTTTGCAAGTCAGTCAGTTAAGCACGTGAAACAGTAACAGTGAACACTGGTACATGTAGGTCAATGCTTCCCTGATGAACCTTAGTTTTGGGTCTAGGTTTATATTATCCGTACTGAGATACACCAAGTTAGAGTCAGGAAGCACACCGATATCAGCTGAGTATAGTTTATTACAGGTGAATCTGTGCTCTTAAAGCTAGGTGTTGGTTTTGTAAAAGTTGTTCTGTGTTGAGAGCAAACTGGGTCAAAAGGCCTGATGTGCAGGAAGCATGTTACAGATCTGCAGGTGTGATGAGAGTGACACGTTCCCAGGTACTGTGGCTGTCTTGCATTTCTCAGATTGTGTGTCATGTGTTATTACATTGATAACTTCTAGAAAACCTCTGATATTTCTTAGATTCCTTTTTGAAGAAAAAAGTTAAAAGGAAAATGCTGTTTTATGGAAATGCTCCCTACAATTCAGTTGTCTTTTAGCCCCTTTGCTTTGTAGCTGAGGAGTCAGGCCCTGTAGGGCTGAGGAGGCTTCACCAGCGTCCGCCTCACAGGCTGGTGGAGCCAGTTCCTGACTAGCTGGGAAGAGTGCGGGCGCGGCTCTTGTACAGAGTGCACGACTGCAGGCTGCTGTCCTGTGTCCCGGCTGCAGGGTCTGCCCTACTGGTGCTGGTTGTAAATGCATTGGATCTTGGTAGACATTTTACAAAGTACATTATAGAGTGCTTCGTTTGTGGATAGTTGGTATAGCGTCTTTTGAAGATACACATGGGCCTTTTGACTGCTTTTCCTAGGAGATGCTCTGATGGTGTAGGAGACTTTGTTTTTTTTTCTACTGGTCAGATTATCGTCCTGCCAAATTCATGGAAAGAGATCCAATTCTATTGACAGATAATACTACATTGTCTTCTGCCTTTACATGTTAAAGAGTTTTTGCTTTGTGTATATAAACAGGACTGTAGATAACACTGCAGTTACAGTCGAATAAGGCCTTACACACAACAGTAAATGCACTGCTGCTCCTGTTCTCTATTGCCAGCGTACCTTAGTTTTGCTCATTCTAGTATTTGCAAGAAGTTAACGTACAGTTGTGTTCTGAGTATATGCTGAACTACCATAAAGATACTTAGAGAAAGAAGAGCGTAGGTTCACAAGGTTTAGTCCAACAGTACTCAGGTTTCTTCAAGTGTGTTCAGAATTTTCTTGGTGGTGGCATGGGATTGACTGTTGCCTGTTCTCTTTGAAAATACTTCATGGGAGCAGGTTTTAGCAAGGTCAAAAGCAACAAGAAGTTGACCTTTTAATAAGGCCAAAAGCAATCTCCAAAATTGTGGTTTGCCACTTCACAAACATTCACACAGATTTCCCTGGAGCTGTGCACACTGCTGTTGAGTGACTGGTATGTTCATAGACTTTTAATCTATGCTAGTGAGGGAAAGAGGTGGGGTTTGTTTCTGTTATTTGTGTGTTTTTGTTTTTGTTTTGTTTTTTAATTAAGAAAATCAGAAGCTAAATAAATGGACTTTACTACACAGAGAAACCCTGTATTGAAAAAAACCAAAAAGAAAAAGAGGACTTTATTTTGTAATGTGTGGATACATAAAAATATGTAGTGGTGTTTTGTTTTCACATTAAAAGCAAAAGCTATTTGGACAGTGTCTCTTGCTTAGTCTTTAGTAGGATGTGGAGCGGTTGAGTCTTCAGCTGTATTTGGTAATGTGTGGGAGAGGCCACACTGGAGTCAGTTAACAGTGCTATTGTGGGAATGTCTGGTCACCCAGGGCTTGGTGCCGGGAAGTTGGAACACTGATCCCTAGAAAAACAACTTGAAAATATCAGTACATTTCTGGTCCCAGAAATGTGTATGTTTTAAAGCAGTTAAAAGTGAGTAAGACTAGGTGTGAGGCCCAGCACGAATCGCTCTTTGCGTTTGACTTACTTCACTGTGACACTGTGATGAGAGGAGGTGGCTGCTTGTGGGCAGTAGGGGCTTGGTTTAGAGATTGGTTGGTAGGTTGGTAAGAGATTTAGTGGTCAGGAAGCCTGGCCACCTGGTGGAAGGAAGTGTTCAAGGTAAATAGATCGTCCTTACAGAAAAAATGAGCGCTGCGTTAAAGGATAGACTGGTAGTTCCTGTAACGTCGTTAGAAACCTCTGGCCTCGCCGGTTGAGCATCCTGCCAGTCTCACACCTGAAGAAAGCCAGCATGCATATTTGGCCCTTTTAAGATTTAATGACTTGTGCGGCACTCGGGAGACAGAGGCAGGCGGATCTCTGAGTTTGAGGCCAGCCTGGTCCACAAAGTGAGTCCAAGACAGCCAAGGCTACACAGAGAAACCCTGTCTCAAAAAACTAAAGGAAAAGAAAAAGAGATTTAATGATTTAAGTTGGGTGCAGTGGTGCATGTCTGTAGTCTCGTCTTCATAGGAAGCCGGGGGTGAGGGGAAGGGACGTGACACATGTTCAGGCTCTGCCTTAACAGGTCCTGGATCTTGACAAAGAGAAGCCACCCCCAGATGGACCTGCGGAGGACGCTGCTCCAGGGATGCCTGGCATGCAGGAACCCCTGTCCTGCTTTTAAACCGAGGGACTATGTTAGTCTGTGGTCAACATTGTTGAAACATTTAGATCTACCAAAAGAAAGGTCACACCAGCCACTTAGGATGCTGCCTGACAGAGCTGCTTGTGAACTGTGAAATAAGCCCTGAGGTCTGCTTCCCACCGCAGCAGTCAGACCTCGTAACGAGGTAGGAGTTGGGCCGAGAAAGATTGAAGTATACTTGTGAATAGCAAGTAACCCAAGGCACATTGATAATGTAAATGTCAAAGATGGAACTATTACCTGAAGATCTAACACGTGAGTTATCATCCCCTTTTCCATCTGGATCTCTAGGAAGTCATCATCGAGGGAGGGTCCAAATGTGTTTTAGGAAGTCACATTTCTTTTTTTGTTGTTTTTTTGTTTTTTGGTTGGTTGGTTTGTTTTTGTTTTTGTTTTTCCAGACAGGGTACCTCTGTGTAGCCTTGGCTGTCCTGGACTCGCTCTGTAGAGCAGGCTGGCTGTGAACTCACAGAGATCCACCTGCCTCTGCCTCCTGAGTGCTGGGATTAAAGGCGTGCGCCACCACCGCCCGACTAGGAAGTCACATTTCTTAGCAAGTTTTATATATAAATAATCATTTATTTTGCAAATTATATTTTCTAGTGAGGAAATACCTCAATAAAAAACGATTGGGAGCTTGGCTAAGTAAAATGCCCCCAAATCCACAAAAGGATGGGAAGGGGAGCCAGCTCTTCAGAGGCCCTGCCTCTGCACATGCACTCCCCTCCCCCACTAACAGAAGCCAGGCGTTTTGAGTTGGATGAGACGGATCTATTTATGGAGGGGGCTGGGATGGAAATTCCCAGGAGAGAAGTATATTGTTGTTGAGAAACTTAAACCTCATGGATGAATATGCTTGAAGGTTCTCAGCATGAGATAAAGAGCCAAGACAAAATTTGCATCTCAAAGTGAACAGGAGAGGTGCACATAGGTAGTGGAAATTGATAGTGCTCCCGTCTCCCAACAGAAAATGCTTGTTATTTAAATGCACGAGTCTTTCCGTGCGGTGCTGTGTTCTAACTCCTGAAAAGCACACAGGACGCCGTAGAGGATGCAGTGATGAGTTTGCACAGTGCAGTCCCATTCCAGCAGCAGGGGACAGCGTGAACTGACTGCCTCAGCTCTGCCTCTGTCCTCAGTTGCTTTAACTTACTTTCTTCCCTTTGAAGTTTTTTTCAGCTTTAACCATTTATTTTTCATACTTGCTTTGGATCTTCCATGGGCCAGTTTTATCAAATGTATACTTGATGCCTTTACGTCCTCCCCTACCATTTCTTTTGGACTGGCAACCTGAGATGGTCAGTGTATTATTTCTGGGTTTATATGTGCAGCACGTACTGTATGTGTGTGTACCATTAGTATAGTGCGGTGTGCATGCTTTGAGTGGTTACCTAAGTGTGCCCCTTACTCTTTCTGTAGTCTATTTTCAGCCCAAATGCTGCCCTTGACGTGTTTGAATGTTTTCCCTTGTTGCCAAGGGAACTGAAGTGATCCCAGTATCTAACCCATCCCCCCCCCCCCCCATGCTGCAGCCTGTGGATTCAGCCACTGTGGGATTTCCCTGCACTTTCAGCACAGATGCTTGATTCCACCTTGGACATTTTAGCTCTTCACTTTTCCTGAATATCTAGGAAGGCTAGTTAGGACAGTGCTAATTAGTGTTTGTATAAACTGAGGACATGACTGCTCCAGGGCATGATTAAGTAGGTTTTGTAGCCAAGGGGAAGAACATAGCCAGAGGTGTCAGGAAGAGTCCAGAACAGAGAACAAGTCGCAGACTGAACATGCCTGGCCAGGAGAGGGGAGAAGACAAGAGGGCCAATAGAGTACAGTAGAAATAACATGGTTTTAAGAACGAGAAGCCCACAGGCTGGAGAGGTTTAGAGTAAGAAAAGGACAGGGCGAGAAGAGCCAGGATGCCAGCGTGTACTCAGAAGTGTGTAACAGGCATTTGTGATGCTGAGAGAGCCTGGAGGCCAGTGTGCACTTTGGTTTTTTGTTTGTTTTTTTGTTTCTTAAAGGTTTATTATTTATGCAGTGTTCTTCCTGCATGTACACCTGAAGGCCACAAGAGGGCACCAGATCTCATTATAGATGGTTGTGAGCCACCATGTAGTTGCTGGGAGTTGAACTGAAGGAATTTAGAAGAGCAGCTAGTGTTCTTCACCTCTGAGCCACCTCTCCAGCCCACGCTTTGGTGTTCTCATAGGCTCCACAGATAGCCACTTGCCCCTTGGCCAGTGATAAGGAAATGGCTCCTTTGGTAGTTCTGAGGAATGCTGGCTTTTTTTGTTTTTCAAGGCAGGGTTTCTTTTGTGGTCCTGGGCCTGCTTTGTAGACCAGGCTGGGCTTGAACTCCCAGAGATCTGCCTACCTCTGCCTTCCGAGTGCTGGGTTTGGCTAGAAGGCTGGCTTGTCTAACCACCTGAGTTTGGGGAGTGGAGTATCTTTTGGGCCTGGCATGTGTTGTTTTGAAGAGAAACAATTATGAGAAAGAGCACATAAGCATGGATACGACTTTTATGTGCCTATGTGAGGCCTGCTTCTGTATGTCTGCAGATGGGCGCTGTGCGGGTGGAGGTGCTTTGCAAAATGAAATGGCATAAAAATCAGAAAACTTTAGAAAATTAAGGTTTGGGACAAACATTTGCCTCTAATCTCCATAAGTTCATTCTGTTATCTATTATTTGTGTCATCTGTATTAGTGGTGCCCCGTTTAGATAGATAACACCGGGCACTCCTCCCCATGCTCAGTAAGGTTGGGCGTGGGCAGATGCTAAGACTATTCCACATTGAAATGGGTTTGTGTAGAGAGGTTGTACTGGGTAGTTTCATGTCAGCCTGACAAGGCAAGTCATTGAAGAGTAAGCCATGAGGAGCAAGCCAGCACGCAGCACCCCTCCGTGACCTTTGTGTCAGCCCCTGCCTCCAGGTCCCTGCCTAGTTTTACTTGCTGCCTTGGCTTCCCAGAACGGACTGATTGAGGTCAGTAAGTTAAATAAACCCTCCCTTCCTCAACTTTGGTCATGGTGTTTCATCACAACACTAGTAACACTGCCTAAGTGAAAAAAGAAAATAGTGCCTAGTCATCAGAGCCGGGCTGTCCAACCCATGGGAACGTAAAACAGGTGTCAGGGGAGGGCTGGCCAGGTGCGCCATTCTAGTCTATTGGACGCCATGCTTACATGGTGTTTCAGATCAGCCTGTCCCATTCTGAACAGCTAAGAGCTTGGAGCAGCTAGGTAAGCACAAGCTTGTTGTGATAGACTAGGCTCACTGATTTTTCTTTTTTTCTTTTTTTTCTTTTTTGCCTTATTGCTTTATCATTTGTTCTCCTTAAACATAAGTATTTGTATGGATCCGTCCATGTTCACAATGCATGCACTCATGGAACTTCTGTACGCATGAATGTACACATTCACACAGGTGCATTTATACCTGTACATGCATATGTACATTTTTGAAATCAGCAGCTACTGCATCTCATGAATGGGGCTATTTCCTGTTATAAGCACAGTATTAGCTTCCAGCTAAAGTGGACACAAATTGCCGAAGCTGAAACATCTATCCTTCCAATCTGTTCACGTCGGTAGTAGAGTTCTCTAGTGGAGCAGAAACAACATGTAATATGTAATACAGTGGAGACTTACTTAGGTTGGATCACACAAGGGCCACTGTACTTTTGGCTGTGGCTACACAGAAAACCTGATAAACGATGCCTCCAGCCTGGGTGGATGGCTGAAAAAGTTGGGCTTGGATGTCAGTGGAGGATGGTAGCAGTGGGAGCAACATGGTAGATGCACTTAACAGCAAGGAATGGAAGCAGGCAAAAGAATAGTTTTTCCTTCTTACCTCTATATATCTGACCTGTCACCAGAAGATGTGGCATACTCCTATCTTCCCACCCTTCAGTTAGTCCTGTCTGGCAACACCCTCAGAACCATCCAGGTCTGCAGGTGAACTTTATTTGGGTTCTTATACCTCTACCTACCTCCCAACTCCCCAACACTAGGAAGGAAAAAAGGTTAGAGGGGAACAGGGATGGAGACTTCTTACAGACTTAGTTCCTTGGGGCAAGTCCAGTCTTTGTAGTCAGGATTTCTAGCAATCTGTCAAACCAGCAAGCAGCAAATGCAGCAGGGAGAGCAGCATGTGCTTCCTTCCTTCCAAGGCCCTGCCCTTCTCTGGGCTCTGACATTTATACCCTCTCAGAGTCCTCAGAATTAAATTATCTGCAGCTGATTATGTATCTGCAGCCAATCACACCTTTCTCAGAGCATGAGATAATCATGGTTGATAGTTGTGGACAAACTAAAGCAGCCCCATATCCCACACCTGGGATTAAAACAAAAATGTTTACATAACTTGAGTTTTTTAAGAAACCAAAACTTCCACTGCACAGGTCCAAAGTGACAACTAGATAAACCTTTACAATGTCTAAATTGACTGAAGGACCAAATAAAGCAATTTACAGCATTTTCCCTTTCCAGTACAGGAGCCAGTACACGTGGGCAATTGGAAATCAAGGCTGGGAATACATCCCCTTTGAATTTAGCTAAGGGACATTTTCCGGGGGCATTCCAACTGAGCACAAATGTAGAAGACCAGACACTTGAATGTGGTTGACTGTTGGGTCCAGAGGCCTGTACCTTTCACGGCCTTGTTATACCCATCAGTCAATCTAGAAAGGGGTCCTTTTGAGAGAGCAAGCCTTAGGCTTTGGGGAGGAGAGATAGGGTCCCAGGGAGCTGAAGGCGGAGTGTGGGGGCAGCCTGAGTGGAGCTTTTGGAGCCTGGTCAGCACTCAGGGACTGGCAGTGACAGTCACTGAGGGTCCTTTATGACCCTGTGGAGACTTACTAAAAAACGCGTGGGAGGGAATCAAGATCCCTGACCTCGCTTCAGCTGTCAGAGGGTCAGAGAGCGGTCAGTAAGCCTTGGGTTTGGAGTTGGGGAGAAGCAGCTCTCTTCAGGGAAGTCCTGGGAATATCTCCACTTCTCAAGACCCCCTTCCCATAGCCGCAGCCTTCTGTGTTGGCAGCTGATGGAGCAGAGCTGGGGCGGCAGGAAGAGCACATGGCTTGGCTCTATGGCGTGAGGGGGCATGGCACATGTATGCTCCCTGCTTTGAACACCGAAGGCGACAGAACCCAGCTGCCGCATGTGAGTGCCGAGCTGTGGCGCCACGCTGGCCTCACTCCATCATCCTGCAGCCCTGGCTTCCGTTCGCGCCGTGGGCATCAGAGTTAAGCAGCAATGATGTATCATCAGTTCAGAAGGAAGACTCCCTTGTTCACACCTTTCATGTGTTGGTCCTGAGAAGGGCTCTCCCCTCACAGTGACCCTCCTGGTGGGCACCTGAGGGGCCACTGCTGAAATGAATGTCCTCTGGTTCCATTAGTACACCGAGTATGCGCCTGACCTCTCTGTCCACAAACTGTTGCCTGTTGAGCTAAGTCAGTTTCTCTTACACAATTATTGTTAACTGAACCACAGTATTTCCCCCATTCAGGGTCACAGGCATTACTAGATTCTAGTGTTGTTAGACGTTCTAAATCTAGGGCATTTACTTTATGCAGAATTTATTCCCATACCATCAGTTTTTGTTTCTTCAGTGCCACCTCCCTCTTCCGGCTTTGGACCAGTCTGCTCCTTTTCAGTGAGGATCATGTCGATGTGGCAGGGGGAGCTCACGCGCGGGTTAATCAGGCCATGCGCTCTGTAAGTTCGTCAGCGCATCTTAGGGGCCTTGTTCACCTGGACATGTTCAATGACCAGGGAATCTACATCTAAGCCCTTAAGTTTAGCATTACTCTGCACTTCTCAGCATGCGCAGCAAAAATTCAGCACTATTTTTTGGCCTATGACCCTGAGTCCAGCACCACTGTTTGGCCGGGGCGCACCTCCTGACTCCACCATTATACCGCCGGAGCGTACACATTGCTTCTTTAAAGTGACATCTTTTAAATACTTGGTGACTTTTCGGATATGCACACCCTTGATGGCCTGGGCAGTTTCCTGGGTGTTCTTAAAGTGAACACAAAGATTTGAACCTCTTGATTTGCATGGTTTTGTAGGGTTTTCTGGGTCAAGTGAGTAGTGAACCATCTTCGTAGGTCACCTCTGGCCGCTTACAAGAAGAGCATAACATGTCATTTTGTTTGTTTGTTTGTTTTTCAAGACAGGGTATCTCTGTGTAGCCTTGGCTGTCCTGGACTCACTTTTTAGACCAGACTGGCCTCGAACTCTCAGAGACCCACCTGCCTCTGCCTCCTAAATGCTGGGATTAAAGGCGTGCGCCACCACACCTGGCTCGAAATGTGTCTTCTTAAGATAATGGTCAATTTGTATGTTAGGCACAGTAAGAGGTTAAGAATAACTAAAAATAAAACAATTTATAACAATGTCCTATAATAAAAAATGTGTGAATGTGGTACCTCTCCCTCAAAATATCTTGTACTTTTTAGTTTTTCACTTGAAGGGAACTACTTTATATTACTTAAAAGAACATCTACATTGCCAGCACCACCCTTCGGGGCTGGAGTACTTAACACAAGCACTGAGATCCTGGGGCACAGAGTGTGACAACCAAAACAGCTGCAAGTGACTCCAGTGGCGAGTGGAGTGCAGTGTGGGTCCACAGTTTGGACCGAAGGGTGGTTCATGTCTTGGGTGGTGTTTACCCACTCTAGGGCTGGTGGAGCCTGGAAGGGTGGAGCTGGTAAGTTAGACAGACTAAAGTCTCGTGCAAAGGCCAGTTTTATTCAGAGCACCAGACAATTTCTGTTCTGAGGATTAAGAATAGTCATATGGGGGCTGGAGAGGTGGCTCAGAGGTTAAGAGCACACTGGCTGCTCTTCCAGAGGTCCTGAGTTCAATTCCCAGAAACCACATGGTGACTCATAGCCATCTATAATGTGATTTGGTGCCCTCTTCTGGTGTGTAGGCATACATGCAGGCAGAACATTGTATACATAGTTAAAAAAAAAAAAAAAGACTAAACTGTACAATCATTAGAACAAGCCACACATGGCAAAAACATGGCATATAAACACATAATGTAATGTTGTAAGTGAGTAAAACTGAGTAAACACACTCCTATTTACCACACCTGGGAGGGGCTCAAAAACACAATCCAAGAACAATTCCTGCTTTGGAAGAAACTGAGGTCACAAGACTCATGTCTTGTTTTCTTGGAGTTTTTTCATAAGCACTCAGAGTTCTCGTACAACTCCATTCTGACAGGGTGATGGTGAGATATCATCTGATTTCACCCTGCCTCTTGGAACAGGGCACCTGCCCCCCATCTCCCCACTTTCAGACAGGCTATTGCTCACATGGCTTGTGTTGTCAATTGTTATTGCTGGCCAAGGGGAGAAAAGAGCTTGGATAAAGGTTAAAAAATTAACCAGTTAACATTTAAAATAAGAATTATTTCTTTCTGGAAATTTCCACTCGGCATTCTGAGCCTGCCATTGGCTGTGCCTGATGCTCTTGGTGGAGGGTAATATTGTAGCTTTATCTGGCTGTCTGATCCCCTGAGTCTTGCTAATTTTAGGTCAATGGCCCTGCTAAATTTACAGTATCCACAGGAGCTTGTGTGCCTCTGTCCAATGGCTCCTTTTTATGATTTTGGTCAGAATCAGGTTTGTGGAACCTTCTGTGAGGACTTTCAAAGGGTTGGTGCTCCAACGCAGCACCAACGCCTACCCTCCACGTCGTTTCATTTTACCTACATTAAACTGTGTGAACCTAAAATGTACCTTTTTTAACTTAAGGTAAAGCCAGCCAAACCTATCATTGTAAAGCCTGGTCCTGCCACTAGATGGCAACATGGTCCCATTTCTGGAAGCCAGACGGTTAATTCCAAGGCCGCTTAAATCTTTTCCTGTTTGCCTGAGAAATCTTTACAGACCTCCGGAATATCAAGCATTTCCTGATAATGCCATAAGAAATTTACGTTAAAAGTTCTTTGACATACATAATATCATTTACTACAAATGAAAGCAAATTTGCACATTAGTGTGAAGGATATGCTTGTTTATTTTGACAAAATACCCAAGTTTTGGCAAGACACTCACTAGTGCGGGGTGTATGGTATTGTCACATTTCTCAGAATCGATCAGTGTTTTGACTTTATAATCCACCTTGAAATGCCACTTTACGTAAACATGTGGAAAATGGTAGAAGGATGTTTAAGATTGTAAATTCTGTCCTCATCGCAGGCTAAAATTCATTTGACAACCTTTTAAATATGAAACCCAACACAGCAACTCAGTTTACATTTATTTATTTACGTGTGTGTGTGCACACGTGTACACGGTCATGCATGTTCATGCATGTAACACCACAGTGGTTCTAGAGTCGGGACCATGTGGAAATGTGTACTCTTCTCTCACTATATGGGTTCAGGAGACTGAGCTCAGGATGTTCCTTTTTAGATGACTTTACCTGCCGTCTTGCCAGCCCTCAGGCAGCAACTTAAAAATCAAATGTTCTACTAGAACAGTCAACAGCTGTGCTAACTTGCTTTTGGAGCGAAGGCAATAAAATATCAAGTTTTCTGTGGTTAAACTATCATAGTTCTATTGTAGCAGAAAGTGGCATGAACAGTAAGAACACCACAGTTCCTTGCATGCGGGAGTCTTGGGTTGATCCCAGGTGTTTCTGGCTGCACTGTGGGCTGCGGCTGTGACTGTTCAGAGTGCCAAGCATGCGTGCTGTTTGTCGCAGTGAAGTTAACGAGGTGCAACGTGTGCAAGCGCCGCCAGGCCCCTCAGGCTCATTACCAGCCTGATTTTGAATTAATGATTGTCGATATGTGTTCAGGAGCCCCATTCCTGGTCAGCAAAGTCACAACCCCCACGTGCAGCTGTGACCTACAGTGTAAAAGGCCATGCTAATGTGCAAATGCTTTAACAATAACCCATGTTGCAAACATAATCAAATGCATTTTTCAACTCGAAGCGTATTCAGGCCAAAGGAAACTTTTCTCTTGATTCTGAGGCTAGAAAATGTCCACCCTACTCAATCTGCTTTAGAATTTATTGGCTAGTCAAAATAAAGTTTGTTTTCCTAACATAAAATTGGGCTAATTATAGTGATAATGTGGGCAAACCCTTGTGATGAAAAGATACAATAGAATATCATTAATATAATTACTGACTTTCAGCTATAAAATTCATTTTGTCATAAGCATTAATTTTTCATAATGCTTTATGATTATGCAAGGCATTGTGTGCTCATCTTCACTTGGTCCCTTCTCCCAGATGTTGAATAACTGGTTTCATTGAGATGGTTAAATTCTGAGTCTACATTTATTCTCCACGCTAGGTTAGTATATACATATAATCCTGAACAGTAGTTGCTAAATGGAACCTCTGGCCAAGAAAGAACAAGGCTCAGAGATAATGAATACTTTAAGAAGGAAAACACCTATTAGGTTTATTGATAAAGTGTTCTGTATAATTGTCTTTGAATATTCTGTTTAGAGAACTAATGAGAGGAACCTCATTAGTTATGAATGTGGAAACACAATTTAGCATTGACTACTGTGTGGCAGGCTGGCATGTTCCACTGGGTTTGTCCTTATCTGTTGGAAAAGACTTTTGCCTTTTACCTGCCACACTACCCAATAGCCAAGGTGATCAATTTTAACCAAAGTTGTGATTCTTGAGTGTCTAAATTGTCCCTGATAAAAAGCCATCTGAGGGAGGTGGCAGCTATGAAAGCTATGGGCATGAGACAGGGAGGGAGTGCCCTGGAGACTACAGCGTGAGGAGGCAGCCTTCTAGAGTGAGGGCCTTTTGTGAAGTCTACTGGCCTTTGACATGGCTGACCTTCAGAAGGATCTGGGCCTGGCGACCACCTGCAGAGGGCAGGACACCTGCACTGGAAACCCAGGCTGCCCCGACCAGTTTCCTCACATCAATTCCTGGGTACAATCAGGCCCTCCAGTCTCATGACTGGCTTCAATTCCATGCCCCTCAGAGTCTCCTACTCTGAAAAGCCACAGTGTTGGATCAAGATATGAGCCACCCTGTATCACTCTCCCATGTGCACTCACCATTGCCCTCAGAGGCAAGAACCCTGACCACCACTGTTTGTCTTAAATCCTGCCTTGCCACCCAAGAGCTTGCCCTGTCGCTGACACCTTGGCCCCTTTGCCCATAGGCTTCTAAAGATCCAAGTTCCCCTGAGCTTGCCCAGTGCCTGGTCCAGTGTCTGTGTATCGACGGCGTCAAATTCTGGAACCAGCCACCTTCCAGGAGAGTTCAGTATGGTCGTCAGCTGTTGTAGAAAGCTGAATTATTCTTTCTATATTAGTTGATACAGTGAATTGCTTAGGCAATAGTTTTCTTTAATCAGCTAGTTCCCCAATGACAGATGCAGAGGGACTGATTGATTTTTAAGCTGTAAGAACTATGCTGGGCAGAATCTAAGCTACTCTAATCCTAGTACCTTTAAAACCCACATAAAAACCAATCACTTGCCAATATGGTGACTGCCAGGGCGGCTTCTGCTGCATCAGTCTGTTCCTATACCTGTATGTTCAGCTTTCCTCTCAGTGTTCAGGGTCACACCTGTCTTCCTTCTTGTCTCCTGACAACAAGACCTTTCTCTCTTCCTTTCCCAGCGTCCCTTTCTCCCTATGAGGAAGTCCTGCCTCCCACTGCCTGTCCTTCTGCCCAGCTGATTGGCCAACCGCTCTTTATTGACGGTTGCTATGTCCACCCTAGACATCCCTCCACAACCAGCCCTTCACCACTATTGATCTACTGAACTGGCAGCATCATACTCTGCCATGGTTGGAGTAAGCACAAGCTCCGATCGACCTTCTGCACGGCTACTAGCTTACCTGGGATAACTGTCAATGCTCTTTACTGTCCCTTCTACCTCAGGTGAGCTCCACCACACAGCGTGTGCCTGGCTGATCCCTGGCACACTAATAACCATAGTGTTTTGGTGACACCACTTGCCAAGTGGGATCCTGACACGTCAGAGGGCCTACAGGCCTTTCCCAGGATGAGACAAGCCATCCTGGAGGGAGTTCAGAATGGAGCTTGTAGAGTCACAAACAAAACTGGATAACTCAACCCCCACTCCTTTAGACCCAGAGCACCAGACACTGATGGACACTACTGTTGTCCAATGGTTGGTAGTGGGTGTTCACTAAAACCTCCAAGAGCGAGAGGCGTTCCCAGAGAGGAACACGGATTAGACACCGTCATCAAAGGCTTGCTAACTTGGGAGAGACCGCAAAGAAAGAAAAGCATCAATACTTGGAGAAAAATGCAAAAATGATGGCACTCTAGTTGCACGCTGGGAAGAATTCAGACATCCAGAAACCCAAAGGAAGGAGACTCATGGAGGCTGTTAGACCAGGACCAGTGTGTGACTGCAGGGGAAAGGGCTCTGGAAGAACGAAGGCCTAGGAAGATGGCACCAGGGTCTAAAAGAGACGAGCCCAGAACAGGAAGAAAAAAAAGTCCCCCTACAGTACTGCAATGAAACTGGAGTGCCCACTGGGGCTGAGGCTGCCACCTAAGTCCCCACTGGGCTAAGGCTGCCTCCTAAGTCTCCACTGGGCCTGGGCTGCCACCTAAGTCCCCACTGGGCCTGAGGATGCCATCTGGGAGACAGCTTCAGACTGAGAGCATCCAGGCTCAGTCACTATTAGCCCTAGGAGCCAAAACCGATGTGGGGAAGGGGCAAACAGTGGACTTCCTCTTTGACACAGGAACGGCTATCTCCATGGTAACTCCTTGCACAGGGAAGCTCACCAAAGACTTATTGACCATTTGCCGGAGCCCACCCGACCACTAGGAGGTACCGAGTTTTGTGAGCCAAGGTGCTGCTCCATGAGTGGCCACTGAAAACTATGCCCTGTTGGGACTCTGTGTGTTCTCTCCTTCAGATGGCGCAGGGACTACAGCAAAGCCCTTCCAGCCATCCCAAAGTGAAGCTGCAGCACTGAGCCTTGTCCCATTAAATGTGCAACTGCTGGAAAAGACCGGCATATGCAGCCTATGGGTGAGCCCCTTGCAATGACCATGACTGTGGAGGAGAATAATGTCCCTTCTTA
Organism: Acomys russatus; assembly: GCF_903995435.1. NCBI lineage: Eukaryota > Metazoa > Chordata > Mammalia > Rodentia > Muridae > Acomys > Acomys russatus. The sequence continues at coordinate 53,981,227 of NC_067148.1, read as the reverse complement.
AGAGGTTCGGACTGCGTGGATTTCGCTCTGCTGGGGCGTGGGATGTTGGACCCATGGAAGGACAAGGGGACAAGTGTCAGGGACTAATGGGGCAGAGGGACAAGAGATGTTCCCCCAACTAAGGGTAACAAAGCTGCCACAGCAGAGGTCCTGCAACTTTGGGATGGGATGTGTGAAGGACCGCCGGGAGAGATAGAATAGACTTACAGTCCCTCAATTCATTGTATTTCCTGCCAGCGCCTCTATACCTGCGTGTAAGATCAAATTGCTTCACTCCTGGGCCTCTGCTCCATCCTGAGAAAAGAGTCATCCATATTTGTCCCAAATGCCAGCCATGCCTTACTGTCCATGACAGACCCAGAGCTAGGAAAGGGTTGCCAGGTAACTTACCCCATGTTAGGGTTGTTAGCCTAGCTCTAGAACATCGGACAGCCCTGGACAGCCCCGGAGAGTCAGGCTCAACAGGGCCACCCGTCCAGGCATTGGGGAAACAGTGTGTACAGGGCAGGAAGCTCCTCTCTTGGGGACACGAACCAAGGCCCCAAATGGCTCATGCTTCTACTGTGCTGTGTTACCCAGTGGGTATTTGCAGGGTGGTGTTCCTGACTCTAGACATGATACTCTCTCCTTGTACCAGAGGTTAGACCAATACTTGGGTCCTCACCACAGAGAAGGGAGGACTCCCGTGTCACTCCCAATGGGGCAAATGAGCCCAGGATCCAACAGGTCTGACATAGCCAGCTGTCCAGCTAAATTGAGGAGAAGCTTAGGCTAGTCCCACAGAGTACAGTCACTCAGAAGAAACAGATATGTTCCACCCCCCGGCAGCCACAGTCCTACAGAATCGTGGAGGGCTAGCTCTAATCTCAGCTGAGAATGGTGGCATGTGTGTCTCCAGGGGAATAAATGTTGTGTCTATGAAGTTTACTCAGGGATAGGAGAGAAATTGCTAGACAGTTGTTAGAATGCATCAAGGGTAGCGACAAGACCAAAGATCTTCCTGGGGGTAATAGGTGAACCTCCTGCAGCACATGGCTGCTCGTGTCCTCTGTTGTCCCTGTGTCATCCCCGACTGCCCCCCTGCTGCCCAAATCGGGGGGGGGGGCTTTGGGTCTAATTCCCCTGACTCTGCCATTTGGGCCATACCTAACTTCTGTCACCGGAGACCAGAGAGTAGCAGTTAGAGTCCAGGTCCTCTGCCAGCATCAGAGGTTCCTTTAGAAAGGTCCTGAGGGATTCTCACAAAGAAGAGAGAGTGTGGTGGAATGTCCTTGAAGGGCCACATGTTAAAACAGTAAGAATTCCCCAGGGTGAGAGTCCTATTGAGGTGACGCCTCCCCACTTGGCTGGGTGTCTCCAGGAACGCAAGGTACAGACAGCTAGGTGTGGTGGCGCACACCTTTAATCCCAGCACTTGGGAGGCAGAGGCGGGAGGATCAATGTGAGTTCAAGGCCAGCCTGGTCTACAAAGTGAGTCCAGGACAGCCAAGGCTACACAGAGAAACCCTGTCTCAAAAAAAAAAAAAAAAAAAAAAAAAAAAAAAGAAGAAGAAGAAGAAGAAGAAGAAGAAGAAGAAGAAAGAAAGAAAGAAAAAAGAAAAGAAAAAGAAAAAGGAAAAAACAAAGCAAGGTACAGGCAAGGCCGGTAACTGGATTTTAACCCTGCCCAGCCACCCCCCTGTTTCTGTGTTTGTACTTCCTGTTGGCTTGCTTTCCTACTCCCACCTAATAAAAGGCTACCGAGCCCAGAGCCTGGGGATGACACCATTACAGTGAGATCGGGGAGCCAGGGTAATAAACTTTCCTTTCACCAGTGGAAAATGGCTGTAGCTCAGTGACTCAGTTTCCTAGAAATTTCTGCAACAATAACACCATCTGTCTTAGTTACATTTCCTGTCACTGTGAGAAAAATACTTTGACAAAAGCGACTAAAGGGAGGAAGAGCTTATTCTGGCCTGAGGTTTCAGAGGTACGGCCCCTCATGGAGGGTAAGCCCTGGTGGCAGAACTTGGAGCCATGGTAGATCGACAGTCAGGGAGCTGTAACAGTGGCGGTGGTGGCTGCTGCTCAGTTAGATTTCTTCTTTTCATTGATTTCTTCTCTTCATTGAGCCCAACACCCCAGGCCCTGAATGTTAACTCCCAGTCAGGGCAGGCCTTCCTGCCGCAGCGTTCCCCAGACAGTCCCTCACAGGCGTGCGTGGCCAGAGGCTTGCGGTTTTGGGCGATTCAAGGTCCCGTCAAGTTGAAGAGCAACCAACTTCATTCATGACGTCAGCATTTGTTTTCTCTTTGCCCCCAGGCACCCAGCTGCTGCTTATTGTTAAAGGGCCCAGAGTGGAGGCCCTGGTCCCTGGCTGCCAGAACATCTCATGTCCTCTCCCTCTGCCGGGAGGATGCTTTGTGTTGCCACAGATGAAACCAGCCAACTGTGTGTCACTTCACGATGAACAGCAAAACCGGAAGTTTGTCCAGAGCTACAGCTGGCTTTGTGGGGAGTGAGAAGCAACGTTAAACCACCAAGCTTTTGGGGGTTGTTTCGTACCACAGTGCGTTTTCTTGTGACTGGGGATTGCTGGGAAACAGTGAGCAAAGCTGTGGAGACCCAGAATTCCTTTCTCTCTGTCTCAGTGACTCATTGTTTGCAGTGGAGGAAGAAGCAGTCACAGGTAATGTGTAATAAGTGGACACACCTGTGTTCCAGTAAAACTCACCAACAACAATTGGCAGCAAGTGTGGCCCATGCTGGAGTTTGCTGATCCGAACATCTTGAGGGATGCTTTCGCTTTCTCATACTTTATTACAAATATTCTAAATAATGAAATCCAGAGGCATTTATTTCAGGTAAAGATGGGAACAAGACCGTCTGCTCTTGCTGCCTGGTAACTCTGTTTGGGATACCCCTCCTCCCTCCCTCCCTCCCCCTCCTTCCTCCCTCCCTCCCCTCCTCCCTCCCTCCCTCCCCCTCCTTCCTCCCTCCCTCCCCCTCCTTCCTCCCTCCCTCCCCCTCCTTCCTCCCTCCCTCCCCTCCTCCCTCCCTCCCTTACCACCCCCCCCCCCCCAATTACTCTCTTCTAGTTCTGGATAATTGTCTGCAATTCCACCACCATCTTCAGCACCTGCTGGTCTAGGATACCCAGAAAACTGGGAGCCCCTGGTTTCTGAGTTCACTTTGGATCCCAGAAGCACTGATGTTTGTAAGATGTGGACTGGGGGCTTAGCTCTAGGAAAGAGAAGAACTGCTGGCCTCTCTCCTCTGGGCGGGCAAGCAACCTTGCCAGGGAGTAGCTCTAGTCAAGCAGGCGCGGACGGTGGCGATGGCGTTGCGACCAGCGCTTCGAAGCCAGAAAGGAAGTGTCTTAGAAGGCAACATCTTAAGACATAGGATATAGAGTGAAGTGGAACAATGAGGTATTTTAGGACTCGGTATTTACTAGGAAAAGAAACAGCAGGACGTTCTAGGTGGAATGAAACATCGTGAAGGGACGCTCCGTTAATACAGGAAGTAAACAATTTGGAATAGCTTCAGGAAGTCCCTGAATCTGACCAGGTTGGTTCACTAGGTCCCTCCGTCCCTCCCTCCCACCCAAGAGTACGTAAGTGGTAAAGGCTGTTGTCAGATGAGGCAAACTGCAAAGATGGCCGCGGCAAGCCCCGCTGCCTGCAGGAGGGTCAGACCAACCGGGCCCCTGGAAAGACCACACCCTGACCTGTTGAGCTGCCCCTGCCTGTGCAGTGTGCTCCAGGGTCCTGGCTTCGCCAGCCTGTCTCCTGTGCTGGGTGGGCATTGGCGGTGCAGCTGGCTTTGTTTCTACTCCGGTAAATTAACCCCTCACCCGTACTCCCGTACTCTTGCAATTAACCCCCCCCCCCCAAAACCTCATTGGTTCAAGTTGGATTTGGGTGGCATTTGTCCTTTGGTTTGTTATGGGTTCCCTTCTGGGGTGAGCAGATAAGGAAAAGCCTGTAACATAACAGAAGGAATTTCTTGGAGTGTCTCTTTTCTTCACTGAAAGTTCAAATTAAAAACATTCAAAATGTTAATACATTACAGATTTAAATCTCTCTTTTTGGAGCCAGGCATGGTGGCACATGCCTTTAATCCCAGCACTTGGGAGGCAGAGGCAGGCGAATTGCTGTGAGTTTGAAGCCAGCCTGGTCTTCAAAGCAAGTCTAGGACAGCCAAGGCTACAAAGAGAAACCCTGTCTCCAAAAAACAAACAAACAAACAGTTCTTTTTTTGGTAAACTCTGTGAAGAACTGAATATGTAAACTCTTTGTTTTCCAAATTCCTTCACAAAGAACTTTGGTAGACACTGTCTTAGTCAGGTTCTGTTGCTGTGAAGAGACACCTTTAATATATTTAATAACCACTCAGTATTTATCCCATGCCAACAACAGCGCTAAGCATTTAAACATCACGACAACGCTCTAAGAATGCCTGCTGTTATTTACTCATTTTACAGATGGAAAGACAAAGGTGCAGTTATGTAATTTACTAGGCTTACTCAGCCCAATGGTGTAGAAGCAGGATGTTCAGGAGTTGCTGCTCTGGACTTGGTGCTCAGCTGGCTCTTTGCTCCAAGCTTGGCACAAAGCAAGCCACATGGGCAGCTGTGATGTGAGGGGGGGGGGATCAACTCCATCTCTTCATAGAGAGACGTGTATAGCCACACTGTGAAGGGTAGGGATGCAGAGGTGGAGACGTAGGGCCGTCCAGGAACCATCCTGCACATAGGATTTGTAGCATTTGAAGTCCATGCTCCTGAGTTTCATCTCGGTGTCAGGAAAGTGGAATGTCAGAACCAGGGCTGTGGCTAAGCAGGAGATGCATTAAGACAGTGCATCACTGTGGGCACAGCTGTCAAAACTGCACAGAATAAAATCACCCCAGAGAATTGACTGTGGAGATGTTCACAAGGCCCAAAGAATAGGAGAGTAACACAGCCCAGTTCTTGGCTTCCGGCGTGTTAAATAGGAAAACAGAGAGACCCTTTCAGCTATCAGAAAAATGAGAGTAGGAAGTTGTGGTCAAAAGAAGCATAGGATCCTTTGAAAGTGGCGCTGTGAGCTGTATGGGTGTCCTCCACCAGAGCAGCAAGTGCCTGTAGCCTCTGAGTCATCTCCCTGACACCAATATCACATTTTATTTCACACATGGTTCCTAAGTCTTTCACAGAGGTGTAAAAGCATGTGTATCTATTTATATGGCATGGAAGAGGAGTAAAACTGTCCAGAAGGATAAAAGAGGAATTCTAGGAGAGGTGAGAAAAAGAAGGGCAATAGTGCTAGTGAGGAGATTGTGCCCAACATAGAGTATACACACACACACACAAACACACACACATACACACACACATATGCACACACACATGCACACACACATATGCGCACGCGCGCACACGCACACATGCACACACACATATGCACACACACATATGCGCGCGCGCACACACACGGAATAGTAGCAAGAGGGCTCCACAGGTGAAGGATTTGGTGCACAGTCTGGTGGCCTGAGTGCAACCTCTAGGAGACATGGTGGAAGTGAAGACCTGGAAATTGTGGCACATATGCACATGCGTGCACGCACAGTAATGAATAAAGAAAACAGAAAGAAATATTTGTAGGTGAAGACACAAACAGAGAAGGTGGGCATAAGCCCCTACAACAGCCATTTGCTTTCAAAAGCCCCAGATCCCATCCTGGGTTAGGCTCCTGTGTCCTGTTAGGATATGATAGATTTTAAAATTGAATTTTAAAAAAGTGTGGGCATGGCAGAGGTCCCAACAGATACTAGGTTAAATAATATCAGATTGTGGTGGTTCTTTAGTTTAACAGTATCTGTGTACCCATCCGAACCAACTTATAAGTATGGATAATTAAAAGAACTTTGTAAATGTGGGGATTTGGTCTGTAATTGACAATTGAGTTCATAATTATTTGGAGAAAAAGAAACATAGGAGGTGACGGAGTAGATTGCTGGTAGTGTCTTGGGGGGCGCACCTGTCTTCCCTGGATGTCCCGTGTCTTCCTCTCTGATCCCCTCTGCATTGACGTGAACTGCCCTGCTCTGTCCCACTCTGCCCTGCACGCCTGCACACACATGGATGAGCACAGGCAAGCACCTGCACTCTTAATGTGTCGGGATTTAACCGCAGTGGCAAGGACGGACAATGATGTCAATTCAATCAAACCGTCAGATCGTGTGTCTTGAATATCCACCCTTCAGAAAGGCGGACATGAGGTTCGGGGAGCAGGCCAGCGGCTGTATTTCTTGGTGCATTAGTATCAGTGTTTCCCACTCTGGAGCAGGTGGGACCCGGGAGAATGGAGCCAACAAAGGAGGCGGACCAAGGTCTCACACAACAGCCATCTTTACTCAGAACGTCAGACTATCTGTACTTGGAAGGTTAAGAGGAGCCACATGAGTAAAGTGTACAGTCACAAGGACAAGCCACAGATGACAAAAAAATGTTTCTCCGTAGAGTCATATAAACAAATAACGATAGGCAGCTGTAGTGCTACTGTTACACTGTCTCCTACACCCGGGAGGGGCAGGAAACCACATTCCAACAACAATTCTGTGTTCTGAAGAAAATTAGATAAGAAGACGTTTGCCTTGTTTTCTTAGCAGCACTTAGGATTCTCCTTACAAGGGGGCTGAGGAGATGGCTCAGAGGTTAAGAGCACTGTTTGCTCCTCCAAAGGTCCCGAGTTCCATTCCCAGCAACCATAAGGTAGCTCACAAGCACCTATAATGAGATCTAGTGTCCTCTTCTGGCCTGAGGGCAGAATATTGTATAAATAATAAGTAATAAATCTTTTTTTAAAAAATGCCTTCTTGGACCTATGTAGTGAGTTCCAGGACAGCCAGCAATACACAGTGAGGCCCTGCCTAAAATTTTTTTAAAATATAGAATTTTAAAAAATCTTTTATTTATGTATAGGCGTGTGCCTGAGTGTATATATGTGTACTGCATGCTCTCAGAGGTGAGAGGAGGGCATCAGGTCTGAGCCTGGGCCTTGTGCAAGAGCGGTGAATACTCCCAACTGTAGAGCCAACTCTCCAGGCTCTTACGGCATTTTCGAGCCCACTTCACTCTGGTTGACTCTCCTCCTTGTGCTCTCCCAATCTTCCCACTGTTACCGTCTGTTCTCAGCATCTTCTTTCCACCTACGGGTTCTACTGCCCCCCTCCCCAATTTCTGCTCCCTAAAGCTCCCCGCATTGTTCCTTTTCTAGTTTCATAACCTAGAAACCGCACCAACTACACGCACAGAGAACATAGCAGCTAGGCATATGACAGACCTTGCGTTCTGTTTGTCTTTCTGGACCCAAATTACTCACTTATATATTTTATTTATCTATTCACTACTGTGCAAATTCTACCATTTGAGTTTGTGGTTGAGTAAATTCCCATTGTTATTTCTGAGCCGCATTCTGAGTGCTGGGGTTGCGTTTCATCCCTTCCTGCAGTTCTTTGAGTATTATACCCTAGCCGTTTTGGTTGGAAGCCCATTGTTATAGCCTGCTGGTGAGCTGAACAGGAAAGGCAGAGACTTTGCTGTCTATGCCCGAGGCACACAGCCCGTCACCGAGCAGCTCTGGCAAACTTCTGTCACTTTAGCGTCAAGACTGTCTCCATCTCTCATAGCAAGGGAAAAACCTCCTCAGGGGTGAAGACGGCTCCCTGTGGAGTCACTGTCACATCTGAGGATGCACTTGGCCCCACAGGATGACACAGCTCTAGTCAGGCAGTGAATGTTTGCTGAAGGAGAGGCAAGAAGAGATGCTCCACGCCGGTACACACCCGGTGTCAGATGGTCCTTTACACAAAAGGCAGGGAGGGAGGGGGAGTTGTGGGGAAGGGTCAGGACCTGTCACGAGCAGCAAAAGGCTGACCGATGCCATTTAAGAGTTGTCGCAGACCTGCTCTCTTCTGTGGTGGACCAGCCATTGCTCTGGGACCTCACGGTGTGTTGCGGACAACCCATGGAGGGTTCAGAGTTCGATATGCGTGCCCTGCTTGTTACTCCTTAGTGCATCCAGGCTCTCCACGGTCTCTGTCACACCCTCCTTAGTGCACCCAGGGTCTCTGCAATCTCTGTCACACCCTCCTTAGTGCATCCAGGCTCTCCGCAGTCTCTGTCACACCCTCCTTAGTGCACCCAGGCTCTCTGCAGTCTCTGTCACACCCTCCTTAGTGCATCCAGGCTCTCCATGGTCTCTGTCACACCTTCCTTTTTCTTTGTGCCCTCCTCATCTTCCTTCCATCTCTCTAGTGAGTGAGAGGACTCCCCTAAGAAAGGGTATCTGGTTTCAGTTGTTCTCGTTCTGCCTGAGGGATTCCAAAGTCTATCTGCCTCTCTTAGCCGAGATCATGCATACTCTGAGAGCGTTTGGCTGCCCACTCCCTGTGGAACTGATGAGGGCATTGTGGCCCCGGGCTGAGCAGCCCTACAGGAAGATTTCCTTGATGGTGGGGCTGGAACTTCCAGGCTAGTTGTTCTCTGTTCTTGGTGTAGTCCTCTCCTATCTGGGCTCCCTAGGACCTTCTTCTAGGGATTCTGAGAGTAGTAGGTACTTTGAATATCTGGCCATGTAGGAACTATGCAGGGGGCTCTCCCTGGGCATCTTTCCAGCTACCAGAACTCCTGCCACTCTATGGTTTCTAAACATTTTTCACAGTTACCCCAAAGTTCTCTGGGACTTACTTGACTCTGGAGGACAAGGAGGAAATATTTTTTTCTTTTAATTCCTCTAACCTCATTAATATAGGCTCTTAAACATGTTATTGAATGTATGTGCATGCTTATATATGTGTGAATGCACACATCAGTGTGTCAGCCTAGGAATAGTCTTCACTTCCTTGAGACAAGGTCTCTCTCACTTGTCTGGAACAATCCCCACTGTCCTTTCTGTCCGTTATACTGTCCCTAACTCAATCCTGTAGCAGCTGGCTTGAAGGATTCCCCTCCTGCCAGATCACCTCCATTCCCCCGAGGAGGACTCTGCCTCTTGGTGCCAACCCCACCACTCCTGAGCTCTCTCCCCTGGGCCCTCCAGCCTTTCCTCTTAGCCCATCTTCATACGTTTCTCTCACCTGCTGACCCACAGAAGCACTCATTAACAAGGATGCACAGTCACCACACTTGCCTAGGGCCCAAAGATGGCAATAGCAAACAAGAAAGGAACACTCAGCAACAAGAACAGGAACAGCAAGAACAAGAAACGCCTCAAATGTTGTAACTCCAGATGCTGCATCCCAGTGCAAGACCACAAACACGATCAGCCAAGACACCATGCCTCCATCATAACCCAGCAACCCTACTGCAGTAGGCCTTTACAAATGAGACACAGCTGAGCCAAAAGACAAGGACTTCAAAGCAGCAAATACGAATAGTTAAGCCTTTAAGAGGATATGAATAAATTACTTAATGAAGACCATGAAAACGTAAACGGTTGAATAAAATATAAAAACATTTTAAGTCATGAAAGTAGTAATAAAATCTCCCTCTCCCTCCAGAAATGAAAGCTTTAAGATATCAAACAAAAACCATAGAGGTAAGCCTCATAAACAGATTATAAGAGATGGAAGAAAGAATCTCAGGTTTTGTCGGGCGTGGTGGCGCACACCTTTAAATCCCAGCACTCAGGAGGCAGAGGCAGGCAGATCGCTGTGAGTTCGAGGCCAGCCTGGTCTACAAAGCAAGTCCAGGACAGCCAAGGCTACACAGAGAGACCCTGTTGTAAAAAAAAAAAAACCCAAACAAACAAACAAACAACAAAGAACCTCAGGTTTTGAAGACAAGGTATAAGAAATTAACATCTCAGCCAAAGAAAATGTTAAATCTAAACATCCAGGCACAAACCATCCAGGAAAGCTGGGGCATTATGAAAAGACAAATATATAGAGAATAGGGATAGAGAATGTAGACGAAACCCAAGTCAAAGATACAGAAAAAAAATTTTTTTTTTTGTTTTCTGTTTTGTTTTTTGAGACAGGGTCTCTCTGTGTAGCCTTGGCTCTCCTGGACTAGCTTTGTAGACTAGGCTGGCCTTGAACTCACAGAGATCTACCTGCCTCTGCCTCCCGAGTGCTGGGGTTAAAGGCGTGCACCACCACGCCCGGCATACAGAAAACATTTTTAACAAAACCACAGAAGAGGTGCCTATTAAGGTGTGAGAAGCCTGAGGAACACCAAATAGGACTATACAAGAAATTCCCATGGCAGACAATAACTAAAACACTAAATATACAGAATGAAGAAAATATATTAAGAGCTGTAAGGGAAAAGGCTCTATTGGCATTTAAAGGTAGACCCATTAGAATAACACCTGCCTTCTCAGTGGAGACTCTAAGAGCCAGAAGGGCCTGGATAAACTCTCAGAGACTACAGACACCAGCTAAGATGATACTAGCAAAACTATCACAGTTGAGGGAGAAATAAAAACATTCCTCAGTAAAGACAAATGTCAGCAATTTAAATCAACAAATTTAGGGGCTGGAGAGATAGCTCAGTGGTTAAGAGCACTGTCTGCTCTTCAAGAGGTCCTGAGTTAATTCCCAGCAACCACATGGTGGCTCACAACCATCTGTAATGACATCTGGTGCCCTCTTCTGGCCTGTAGGTGTACATGCAGATAGAACACTCATACACATAAGATAAATACATAAATCTTAAAAAAAAAAAAAAAAAAAACCCAACAAATTTAGCTCTAGAAGGCACTAGAAGGAAAAAATTCAGTCTGAAGAATTTAACTATACTCAAGAAGACACAGGAATAAATAATCCCAGACCAGCAAACCAAAAGAGGGGAAAGCCCATGTTGCAGGATATTTAATAACACTGTGAACCCAGAGATTGTGTTGTTTACTGGGAAAACTTGTTTCTAGTTGTGGTATGGCTCAGCCTTGGCACACACCTTTATAAACAAGTTTAAATAAAGTCAACCATGGGCCAAGAGGCTGAGCTACCAACCAGAAAAAGGGGAGTGAAGATAGGGGGGAAACAAAAGAGAGAAAGAGGAAGTCAGGAGGACAGATAGACAAGTAGAAGGGAATGCACAGGAAGTAGAAGAAATGCACAGGAAGTAGAAGGGAATGCACAGGAAGTAGAAGGGAATGTCTTTCAGTTTGAGGGATTTTCTTTCTTTCTTTCTTTTTTGTTGTTTTTTGGATGTCAGCTGAGGAAGAAGGTCAGCTGGGTTCTTTCTCTGCCTCTCTGAGCTAGCAGGATTTCACCCCAGCATCTGGCTCCAGAGTCTTTATTGGTAAAATTAAACAGTTGGATTTTGTTAAAAACAAGCCCACACCATACAAACAAAATAACAGGAAACAGTAAATGCTGCTCATTTATAACTTTTAATTTTCATGCTTTCAATCCCTGAATAAAATAACAGACTAACAGGATTTAATTAGAAAGTAGGATTTATTTTTGTCTTGTGTCCAAGAAACATACTTCATCATTGACGATGAACATCAACTCGGGGTAAAGGGATAGAAAAAGTATTTCAAGCAAAGGGACCCAGAAAGCAAGCAGGTGCAGCCATTTTAATACCTGACAAAATAGATTTCAAAACTAATCAGAAGACACAGGGAGGACACTGCATAATCATCAAAGGAAAAATCCACTAAGAGGATAGTGGGATTCTAAACTTATTTTTTTTAAATTATTGACTTTTAAACATTTCTTTATTCACAAATTCATCCTGATTGCAGCCCCATCCTAAATGTATTTTTTTTTTTTGGAGACAGAGTTTCTCTGTATATCCTTGGCTGTCCTAGAATTTACTGCATAGACCTCAAACTCAGAGATCTACCTACCTCTACCTCCCAAGTGCTGATCTAAACATTTTTTTTTTTTTTGCACCAAACACAAGGGCACCCAACTTCATAAAAGAAACAGCCCTTCAGCTGAGATGTGATGACAGTGAGGACTTCAACTCTCCATCACTGCCAACAGCAGGCCGCCCAGACAAAGGCAAACACAGAGATTCTGAAGTGAAATAACGGCCTAAGTCAAATGGGCCTAGCAGACATCTACAGCGCCCTTTACTCAAGCAGGAAAGAATGTACTTTCTTCTCAGCAGGTCATGGAACTTTCTGTAATTGACCACGTATTAGACACAAAGAAAGCCTCAACCATTATGAGAAAACTGAAATAAGGCCCTACATCCTGTTTCAGCACCATAGATAAAAGCTAGACACCAACAACAGTAACAACAACAACAGTAACAACAACAACAGTAACAACGACAACAGGAAGTAAATAGACTCATGGGAACTGAACAGCTCACTACCGAATGGGGAGTGTGTCAAGGCAAAAGTCAAGAAGTAGATTAAACCTTTTTAAAGAATTGAATGGAAACGGAAACACAACAACCCAAACCTGTGGCACACAGTGAAGGCAAGGTCATGGCATTATGTGCCTACGTCAAAGCCTGGAGAAATCTCATATTAGCAACTTAGTGACACACCTGACAGTTGTATGACGAAAAGAAATCTTCCCTAAAACACTAAACATCAGGAAGCAATCAAATTCAGGGATAAAATTAATGAAATAAAAACGAAAATTTAAGAAGAATCAATGAAACGAAGAGTTGGTTCTTTGAGAAAATAAGTAAGAAGGACGAACCCTGAGCTGGATTAACGAAACAATGGAGAGAAGATCCAAACTAATACAATTAGAGATGAAAATGGGGCCTCACAACAGACACTGAGGAAACCAACAGGATCATAAGGACACACTTTCAAAGTCTGTTCTCAACCACGCTGGAAAATCCAGAATAGATGGTGAATTTCTTCATCTATATGACCTACCACAGTTAAATCAATATCAGATAAACAATTTAAACAGATCCATAATCACAAGGAAAATAGAAGCAGTGATTAAAGTCTCTCTAGCAAAGCAAGCCCAGGGCCAGATGGATCCAGTGCAGATTCTACCAGACCTCCAAAGAAGAATTAACACTAATGCTCCTTAAATTATTCTGTAAAATAGAAACAGAAGGAACCTTTCCTGATTCTTTTTATGAGGCCACTACTGGTCTGTTACTAAAACCATACAAAGACGAGAGAGAGAGAGAGAGAGAGAGAGAGAGAGAGAGAGAGAGAGACAGAGAGACAGAGAGAGACAGAGAGGGAGAGAGAGAGGAGAGAGAGGGAAAGAGAGAGAAGTTTAGACCAATATCTCTTATGAACATAGATAGAAAAATTCTCAATAAAATATTTGTAAATCAAATCTAAGAGTACAGCAAAAAGATTATCCACCATGATCAAGTAGTCTTCACCCCAGGGATGGTTCAAAAAAAAAATAAATCAATAAACTAATCCATCATATAAATAACCTAAAATATGAAACCAAATAATACAGAAAAGGCTTGTTTTCTGATAAAAGTCTTAGACTAAAAATACAAGTGACAAACCTCATTATACTAAAGGAAATTTACAATAAGACCCAGGCAACACCATCCTAGATGGAGAGAAACTCAAAAGTGTGTCTTCCAAAGCCAGGAACCAGACAAGGCTGTCCACTCTCTCCATACCTACTCAACATAGTACCTGGGGTCTTAGCTAGAGCAATTAGGCAGTTGGGGGCAATTATACAAAGGGGATGCACATAGGAAAGGAAGAAGCCAGAGCACCTTTGTCTACAGATGGTATTATTCTACACACAGAAGCCTCTGGAAACCCCACCAGGAAACTTCTACAGCTATCAACACTTTCAGTAAAGTAGCAGGATACAAAATTATGGGTTGTTTTTGTTTGTTTGTTTGTTTGTTTTTTCGAGACAGGGTTTCTCTGTGTAGCCTTGGCTGTCCTAGGCTCACTTTATAGACGAGGCTGGCCTCAAACTCACAGAGATCTGCCTGCCTCTGCCTACTGAGTGCTGGAAGTAAAGGCGCATACCTCCATGCCTGGCCAAAATTATGATTTTTGTCTTATGCTGGTTAGAATGCTCAAGATCAATTAACCAAATGACATTACACTCTGGAAAGGGGTGTGTGTGTGTGTGTGTGTGTGTGTGTGTGTGTGTGTGTGTGTGTGAATACATTTAATTATTGCTTGTGGGAGTGCAGACTTGGATGGTCGCTGTGGAAGTTGGTGTGGTGGTTCCTGGGGAATCTGGGAATAGATCTACCTCAAGATCCAGCTGTCCCATTCTTGAGCACATACCCAAAGGACTCTATCTACAGCGGGCTGTGGAGACACTTGCTCATTGCTATTCTATTCATAATAGCCAGAAATTGAAAATAGCCTACGTGACCATCAAATGATGACTGGACAAGGAAACAGTGGTACATTTATACATTGAAATGTAAAGCAGCTGTTAAGAAAAATGAGACTGTGAAGCTCACAGGTTAGTGGATGGAGCTAGGAAAAAACAATGTGAGTGGGACAGCCTAGGCCCCAAAATACAAATATTGAGGGGTTAGACTTGGCTGTTAGACTTTAGGTCTTCAATATGTGCGCAAGACTTGGTTTAACCATAACAGTTAGGAATCTAGTAAGCGTCTGGGTGGGAGGAGAGGATTTCCCAAGGAAGGTAAGCTCAAATTGTTATGGAGAGACAAAAGGGGAAACTGGAATAGGGGAACTAATCAGGGAGGGAGCAGGAAGGAAGGAGAAAGGGTGAAGATACAGGAGAGGAAAACTAATTACCAAGGGCCATTGGAGGGGCCATATGCAAACCTGGTACTGTAGAAGCTTCCTAAAACCACCCATGCACAAAAAGTGGAGTCACCAAACTAACAGAGGAGACAATGCCCCAACCAAACATCCTTCACCCAGGGTCAGGAAGCCAGGAATGGGTTATGTCTTGTGGTGTCATTGGCTTCCAAACTTCACAGGTGACTGCCAAGGCTGTTGGTTGCTCTCCACCACCTGATGGTGAGGCCTCAGTGCCGAAGACAGCTCATATGTCAAAGGACATGGGAAAGTGAAGTTGGTGCCTAACCCTAACTCCACCCCCCCCCACCCCCGATTAGTGTGCATGGTGTGGGAGGATAAATCAGTATCTCCCAGCTACAACATACGACAGCAACTTGCCTACAAGTATGCTAGTTTAATAGTGGCACAGATGTTATGGGAGTAACCAACCACCCTTTGAGTGGATTTAAGGCCACTTAATGAGATTGAGTCTATACCCAATCCTGCTAGAGTGCCTAAGAACTGGGGACTAGATAGGCCATAGGCCTCGGAGGGGGAGGGCCTAATTCTTTAATCTTACACAGCAATAAAATCACTCCTACTGGTGATCTGCTATAGCCATAGCTAAGAGCTTCGCCTAACCATCATCAGAGACATTTCTTCTTATAGTAGATGAGACACACAGACCCGCTTCCGGACAATGTGCAGAGAGTGAGAGACTTCGTAGCCCTCCGGATTAAATGATATACCTTCATCAACGCCCTCAGCTCGAGGCTCAGGGACTATTCAGAAGCAGAGGTGGAATACTGTAAGAGCCAGATGTGACAGTGGGTGACTCCAAGGAAACTGTCGTGGCATGCAACAGAACAAATGCGCATACGAATTCACAGGGCCTCAAGGCAGAAACTTCAAGCTGGACTGTACAGGTTTAAGCCAGGTGAGGATCCAGCACAGAGAGTGGGAAGTGAACATAGGCCCCTATCCTTGCCCAGAAGCTATCTGCAACTGGTATCCACTGGCGGAGAGAAATCACTTTTCTCCCGTGGAACCATTCTAGGTATATTAACTTCACTTCAGGGCAGACCACAGGCTCAAAATCAGCTGGTCAACCCAAAGCCAGCATCACGTCTATAGCTCTTTTATCTCACCATGCTTTGTTTGGGCATTTTGTGTTTAATGGTCTTTTGCTTGTTTATTCTGGTTTCTGTTTTGTAGGTGTTTGTGCATTTCCTCCTCCTGCTCCTCCTCCTCTTCTTCTTCTGTTTGTTTTTAAAGAGAAAGAGAGAAAAGAACGTACCATTGGGTGGTAGGGAGTTGGGGAGGATCTGGGAGGAATTTAGGGAGGGAAAAACATGATCAGAATATATTATATGAAATATCTTTTCAATAAAAAATCTATGACCCCCCCCACCATCCCCCCAAGAGAGAAAATAGAAAAGACTTATTTGATACCTTAGTTCAGGTTGATGTATTTACGGTTTCCATCATGCCTCTTGTCCTTGAAGTGCCCAATTATTTTTAGGGAATTTGCGTCATAGGAAGATGTACGTACTCTGGCTGTCTACATAACTAGAAATATTTTTCCTCCTCAATTCTTCCAGTTGTGAGCATTTGTAAAAACACAATCTCTCCTCTAGTAGGCACAGGGCTTCGATAACCTTACAGGATGTTTTTATGGCATTGAATTTAAACTCGCCCCCTTGTGGTTACTTTGCATCAAAACACCCTGGCTGTTTTGGTATCTGACCGCCGGCTGCCATGGGCTCTCTGCAGAAAGAAATTTGCTAACAGGAACTTCTTTCAAAGCTAGTCTGTCTGAGAGGGTCTTAGACGCGGTAGGAAACTCTAACTGCTGCCAAGCCACGTGTGCGGGTGCTGGCAGGCGACACAGTATGCAAGGTGGCCACGTGGAGTCATAGCTGTGTGCTTTCATTTATTGTTTAAAAACAGAACACACGTGGGGTGGGGGTGGGGTGGGGGAAGGGCTGGTGGAATTGTGCTTAGAGCTTGCGATTGGCTAAACCCTTCTCACGAGACAGTAAAAGTTCAACCCTCAGACTCCGAGACCTACTTGCACAGCGTCCTTAGCAACCAGCTGGGTTCTTGAGCAGTCTGGAGCACAGGGGTGAGTAATTGTAACTCCTATTGCTGGTCACTTGGGAATTCAGATTACTGTCAAACCAGACCACAAAAGACCCATATGGACTCAGCATCCCAAAGCCCTGGGCATTTGAAGAGACTTCTAGTCTTCGAGGACTCCGGGCCCACTTAGCATCCTTACAGCTTCAGACTCCTAACTAAGAGTCTGTGCCCTGCAGTTTCCCCCTGGTTGCTTGCTAGATACGGTGTTTAGGGGAGAGTGTAGAAGGCGGGCAACTTTGGTAACGGATCCAGAGCCTCTCGGGTTGCTTGGCTGAGCACTCTTCACGTTCTCTGGCAGTTGGTCAACTTCTTTTTCCTCCCCCTCCTCCCTCTCCCCACCACCTACTCATTGGCTTTTTTCTTGCACCCATACACTTCTGGATTTCCAAAGAGAAAATTCTAATATGAAGATTAGTGCGCGTAAATGTCAGGGGGGCATAGATTAAACCCAAACCAAACCAAACCAAAACACAAGCAACCTTGAAAATAAAGCCAGAGTCATCAACCAGGAAGCGTTTCTAGGAGCAGGTGAGAGAGTGGTAGAAGTCTGTCACCAAAGTCCTTCTGACCGACGCTGTCACCTCTGTGGTCTTTGGCCAACTCTCCTGTCACTCTCACAGTTTACACCTGGTGTTCCCTAATGCAAGATACATTTTCAAAGGCGTGAGCTAATTTTCATATGATCTAGTTCTCAGAATCTGCCTTTTAAGTCATATATTCCAAAGCTTGTTTTAATTTGAAGCTTTAAGAGGTAGCCCAGAGATTAATAATAAATTACCCTATTAGAAAGAAAAAAATTACACATCTAGGCCAGGTTGCAGATAAGCCGCCAAGCAACCAGTCATTTTACTGGAGCTATTTCCACATGAGCAATGCCTCAGGAACGTTTTGATCCCACACAACTCTTTAGCTTCAAGGTGAGTGCTGGATTTTTGCTGATAACTATCAGACATTTTCCAAAATGCATCATCCATGTAATTCCAGGGAGTAGTGTTCTAAAGAGTTCTTGCCAATAAATTCAGAGAAAATTACACATCACATTGTCACTCAAGGAGATTCATTGTATATGCACACATAGTAATAAACTCTTAAATCTTAGAGCATGATAATCTATGTAAATGTTCTTAGTCCAGTGTTTAAACTTATTTAATCACATAGATTTTTGAATAGTTTTCAATGTAAGAGGTTATATTCCACATTGCAATTTTTGGGAATTACTGTTTTTTAATTTTTATTTATTTGTTTTTATTAATTTATTCTTGTTACATCTCAATGGTTATCCCATCCCTTGTATCCTCCCATTCTTCTCTCCCTCCCATTTTCCCATTATTCCCCTCTCCTATGACTGTTCCTGAGGGGGATTACCTCCCCCTGGGAATTACTGTTTTAAACTAACTATATACTGCTGTTTTCTTCTTCTTCTTCTTCTTCTTCTTCTTCTTCTTCTTCTTCTTCTTCTTCTTCTTCTTCTTCTTCTTCCTTCTCCTTCTTCCTTCTCCTTCTCCTCCTCCTCCTCTTTTTAAAGATTGATTTATTATTTGTATACAATGCTCTGCCTGCATGTACACCTTCAGGTCAGAAGAAGGCACCAGATCTCATTACAGATGGTTGTGAGCCACCATGTAGTTGCTGGGAATTGAACTCAGGACCTCTTGAAGAGCAGACAGTGCTCTTAACCTCTGAGCCATCTCTCCAGCCCTCTTCCTCTTGTTTTGCCCTCACTACTTTGTATTGCATTTCAGCAGTAACGCAAGCTGCTGGCTACCCCCATGATTACTGTTTAGGACTACCGCTTCCTGCTGTAACATGGAAGCAGGATTCTAATACCGTAGCATCTAGCGTCTCTCAGCGGCTCTGTAGCTATTTGACTAACTAAAAATAATCATCAGTTTTTTTCCTTTTATAATACCTGTCTATAGAGGACCAGTTAGCTGTTTTTAATAACAGCTCCCTGAGCTGCAGTGGTCATTAGGTGATGATAGATGTTTTCTGCGTAGAATAAGTATGCTCTGAGGACTGGCTGCTTTGGGTGGTTCAGGGAACAGGGGTTTGAGATCAAATCAGATTCTTCATCTGTGAATTTTAAATAGAAATCCCAGGTGAAGAGCAGCATTTGGAGTCTGGGAGTAGGAACGCTTTCTAAGTATTTGTCTACAAGCTGGGTGTCCAAATCAATCTGAAAAATAAATCTAGATCTGAGAAGTCAGACTGGAGGTAGAGGCCTGAGGGTCATTGGTCTGTAGCGCACTCCACAGCATAAGGCTAGATTTGTGTCAACTCCAGAGAGATTGACTGTGGAGAAAAATGTACGCTGGCCACAGGTTGATGTGAATGTGTAAATTCAATGTATAGGAAAGCATTTCATGGGCTGAAGTGAAGTACCACGAAGGGGTGATGATCACTAATTCTAGATGGTTTCCCAAAGAAATAGACTGAATTTGGTTTTCTGGAATATAAGGAACAGTTTGGGATTGCGTTTGATGCAATGCGCCCCCACCCCCAACTTAACTCCAGTAGCTTACCCGAACAGGGATTTGCTCGTTTAATAATAACACAAAAGTAGGTGTCTGGGAGCAGTTCACCTATCCCATCAGTGTCCTCCACGGCTGCGTTTCTGCTGGTCATTTTCATATGTGCTTTTCACCATCATGGCCACTTCTAGACAGTGAGGCAATTTCTTTGGCATTCTTCTCTCATCCAGGAAGGCAGAAGAAATAAAGAAGGCTTCATGGATTTATCAGAAAGGCAGACTTTTCCAAAATTTTCTATTCAGATTTAGAAATATATATGTATATACATATATGCATGTAACAGCAATTAATAAAAGAGGCCATGAATTTGAAAGTGAGTGAGGAGGGATATGGTTTAAACAGGGGAAAGGAAGAGGAAATGATATAATTACGTTATAATCTCAAAAAGCAAAAGAAATAATTTACAAAAAGATTTAGATAGAGCTTCTAGTTGCAAAAGAAAAGCCAAAAGTCTTGCCAAGAGCGCCAAGTTGAGGGCATTGCCTGCGTGAGTGCAGTGGGGATGGTGACAAAGCCGAGGGAGAGTGAGATTCAGAGTGCGACCATGGTGCCTGCCACACCCAGGAGAAAATATGCTGAGAAGTAGGCAAACAGAGCTAACAGTCGGCTAAAAAACGGACTAAGGAATAGAAAACTATTGACCAAAATCTTTTAAGCATAGATCTAAAAATCCAGAACAAAATATTATTCAAAAGAATTCAACAATGTACAAGCAGAATTAATTTAGGGTCTGATACTTCTACATTTGTTGGCTTATACAATACACAAAACAAACAAACAAAACAAACCCAAGACCAAAACCAAAAATCCAAACCCAAACCAAGAAGTGTAAGAAAATCCCACATCCCAGTCACCGCAGCCTGTTTTTTGTTTGTTTGTTTGTTTTGTTTTTCTGTCTTCGTGTAGCCCTGGCTGTCCTGGATTTGTAGACCAGGCTGGCCTTGAACTCACAGTGATCCGCCTGCTTCTGCCTCCCGACTGCTGGGATATTCCCACTGTTTTATAGCTGCAGCTCACACTGGATTATAGCCACTAGTAAACAATGACTCTGTGAGGCTGTGTATGAAAGCATCTATTTGGCTTTGTGGATTCTCCACACTGTGGGCAGCTAGCCCCTGTAAGATGAAGGCACCCAAAGACCACGGAAGAGATTCCCTTCAGGAGCGGAGCCTGCCTCTGCCCGCAGCATTACTTTTCCAGTGGGACCTACGCAAAGCTGTGCAGTCTGAAGCTCACCACCAGCACCCAGCTGAAGCTGTGGCTGCTGCTCCCCTCCAAGTTCATGGGAAGCCCAGCTCGCTAAGAAAGTCCTCGCCCCGAGGAGCCGTGTCAGGAACACACGGAGCATCACTGTTTCAGCACCCTACATTTTGGATAATTTGTTGCACAGAATAAATAATAATAGTAAAATAACAGTCTTTCTGTGAGTGTAACTAATTTTTTTCTAGGGGATTTATGGGTGTTAAGACAAAGATTTTACTTCACAAGGTCTTGCATTTCTGCTCCACACTTCCTTTTCTTGTTCTAGTTTTGAGCTCTACCCCATCCTAGCGCAGTCCTTTGAAACACAACCCTCACCCACCCCTGGCACAGGACACCAGCTCTGTGGGCGTTGCCTCTTCCAGAGTTGCTTTTCCTAAAACATCCTGGAATTATGATGGATGAAATGATCTTTATTTTCTTGTGTTAATTATTTTTTATTTAGATCTCCACTACATCAAACAGGTTTAAATGAACCCACATTTTTTTGAACAGAAAACTCCATTCTCTTTTTCTTCCAGACATTAACGCACAGAGGTATGTACCAATAAACACACACACACACACACACACACAGACACACACACACACACACAGACACACAGACACACACACAGACACACACACAGACACACACACACACAGACACACATACCAACACACACACACAGACACACACACACAGACACACAGACACACACACACACACAGACACACACACACACAGACACACACACACACAACACATACATACACAGACACACTGTAACACACAACCACACCAACACACACATGCACACACACACAGATACATACCAACACACACGCACGGACACACTCTAACACACATATACACACCAACACACAATCATACCAACAGACACACATACTAACACACACATACAGATACATACCAACACAGAAACACACACACACACAGACACATACTCCAACATACATACACACACCAACTCACAATCACACCAACAGACACACATACCAACACACACATGCACACACACACAAATACCCACACACATACCCCCCCACAGACACAACCCAACACTCACACCCCTCACCATACACATACACACACAGCCAACACCTCCCCAATACTCACACATACACATAGACACACTCTTCATAACCACACACATACACACCCAAACACTCACACCCCTCACCCCCCCACGTGCCAACACCCCCCAATACTCACACATACACATAGACACACCCTTCACACCACACACTACACACACACACACATTAATACCCACATGTATAACCACACATACATAGAGACATACCGCGACACTCAGACATTTTTCTTCCCCCACCCCTCTCGGTTTGAAAGTTAAACTCAGCATTTCTCACGGCAGGCGGTCTGGGTGGGCTGCTGTTGTCATCTTGAGAGCACCAGCCTTGCTTGTGAAGCATTCTCAGAATCTGGGCGAATGTGTGCATCAGCTCTGGACGCAGAATGCACTTCTGCACGACCTCGGACATTCTGATGGACCGGTACCGCCATGCACTTGCGGATGTTGCCTAGCAGGTGGCGCTATGCCTGGTAGCCAGAGCCATTCTTGTAGCACAAAGGCATGGCTTCTGCAGCAGCTAAGCTCCTCATGAACAGAAGCTGGGGCATCGGCTGGCTATTGCTGCTGGAATCCCATATATTTATGTTGAGCACAAGAGACCGCCGCGTGAAACTCTTATTATCCTGACCTCGAGGAGGGTACTCATTCGATCAGAGTCTGTCTTCTTTATGGTGGCTTTGGGGAAAATGCCTTGTAACTTTACCAGGAATGACTACTTCTACAACCCATTAGATTTTAATCTTCGAGACACCAGTAAATTGTCGCTTTGAGCATTATTTTTTAAAAGACAGAGTTGTAGCATATCCCTGGCAAATGCATAAATATGATTTTTGTGACACGAACTTATCTACCCCTGTCTCCACCTTATTTCCTTATTCTGTTTTAGTCTTTTATCTAGCTTTTGCCTATTTAAAATTTGATTTACTCCTGCATCTAGTTGTTTCTGGAATTCATCTTGAAAACTTTGATAAAGGACAAGGTGTCAGTGGATGATCACACATCCTCAGCGGGCTGGGTTATTAGGTGGTATAACACAGCAGGAGGCACAGAAACCCTTCCGCCTGATGCAGTGTGGAACACATAAATGCAACTGAAAGAAAGCTGGGCAAAATGTTAACTTGGAAAATCAGTGAATGTACCGGCAAGGCATACTAATAATAAGGGCAGGCACCAATATAAAAACTGAACTTTGATGGAAAGAGGACACGAGCCATGAGCCGTTCTTCATCTTCCTCTAAGTTGAGCATCTCTCCATGTCGGCATGCCTAAGGCCGTGGGGAACCCCTTTCCTGGAGCTCCTCCCCAATCCCAGCCGTGTCTCTAGCCACCGAGGGCAGTTTGCTAGTCTTTCTAACCCCCCAATCCAAGTTACATGTTACATGCCTGATGCTGTGGCTGAGAGGTCAGCCTCTTGTTTTCACATTGCAGAAAGAAGGCTCAGCATCACCCAGTAGAGAAAGAACACTGGTGTCCCGACACAAGTCAAGATAGCTAAAGGTGGCATTGCACCTCAGTTGTCACAGTAATGCGGGGACATTCCCCAGGGAAGAAAAACAGAGAGCTATGGGAAGATATGGGACACTCTCATCAAAGGAACTAATTTTGTCTAATTTTACTCCAGTCAAAATGGCATGGATGTAGAAAGAAGGGATTGTTTAATCGCTTTTGGTGGCAGGGAAAACTGGACAGCCACCAAAGATATGAGTGTGGAGGTTTCTCAAGAAGGCAGTTCTAAAAACAGAACCACCACACGATCGGGCAACACCACTTGTCCTGGCTAGTCTACGTCAGCTTGACACACAAGCCAGCGTTAGCTGAAAGGAGGGAATCTCAGTGGAGAAAACACCTCCATAAGATCCTAACGAGTGATTGATGGGGGAGGGCCCAGTCCACGGTGGGCGGGGCCATCCCCGGGCTTGTGGTCCTGGGTTCTGTAGGAAAGCAGGCCATGGGAAGCAAGCCAGTGAGCAGCACCCTCCATGGTCTCTGCGTCAACTCCTGCCTCCCCCAGGTTCCTACCCTGCTTGAGTTCCTGTCCTGACTTCCTTCAAGGAAGAACAGCAACGTGGAAGTATAAGCTGAATAAACCCTTTCCTCCCCAACTTGCTTTTTGGTCATGGTGTTTCATTGCGGCAACAGAGACCCCGAGACGCCACTCTCTGGCCTATACCAAATGAACTCTCTATCCAGCATCAGAGATCCCTGGTCATCTGTGTTCATTGCTGCTCTATTAATAACAGCCTGGAAATAAAAACACCCTAGATGTCTATCGGTTGAGTCACACAGTTCAATCCTAAACAGTCCCTTTAAAACAACAGCTCCTTTTAGTTGAAAGCAACAAATTAACCATATGTCACTTGGTTCACCCAGGTTGGTGGGTGAAGGGGCAGTTAAAGGGAGCCCTTCCTTGGTCAGAACACACCTCAAAAACTGGCCTCAAAACAACTAGGTTGTGGTCAGATGGTAGGGAGGAGCTCCCCTTCTGTCAGAGGCCTAGGGGGAGGGGAATAGGGCAGAAGAGGAAGGGAGGGCGGGAACGAGGAGATACAAGAGAGTGGATAACATTCAGGATGTAATCTGAATAAATTATAATAAATAAAAAAACCCCAACTTATATCCAAATTTAATTGGGTCAGTGTCCTAGTTAGCTTCAGCTGTCAACTTGGCACAGCCTGAATTCATGTGAGAAGGAGTCTCGGTTGACAGATTGTCCGTGTTGTCGAGGGTTGCTTTGATTATTGGTGGGTGTAGGAGGAAACCAGGCCACTGTGGGTGGCACCATCCCTAGGGCAGGTGGTCTTGGCTGCAGCAGAAAGCTTGCTTGCTCAGCAGGAGCCTGTGAGGCAGTGAGTGTTCACGTTCCTCTGTTTTCTGCTCCAAGTCCTGATGGAGTTTCTGCCTTGACTACCTCAATTGATGGACCATGTCTTATAAATGAAGATAAACCCTGTCCCCTCCTAAGTCGCAACAGAAATTAAACTAGACCAATCATTTTGCCGAGCAATTTGTTGTGTAGAACATTTTTTCAAAGTACTAAAATGATCATCTGGAGACTAATGGGTTGGAGCTAACACAGAGTGAGGCATACAGTTTAGTAGAGAGAGGGAAATGGAAATCAGTCAGAGAGAGCTTGCCAACGCCACTGTTACCCCGGGGATGCTGTGTGCATGCCCATGGCTGTGCTGTCTGCAGAGTGGTGCCAAAGGCTTCACGCTGAAAGGGAATCGAGTTCACAAAAACAGCCAAAGCCCATGTGTACAAGCCCAGGCAAAGGAGACAGACAAGCTGCAGCTGTGCAGAGTCTGCGCCCATCTTCCCTCTACAGTGTATTGCCTAGAATGGTCAGTTTCAGGGGGAAAAAAGTTTGTAAACACACAAGGAATCAGGGAAATGCGACTTTTATATAGGAGGCAGGGGGTGATGGTGGGGAGAAAAGGACAGGCTGTCAGCGTTAACAGCTCAGTCATTAGGAGTTCATTATGCATTTTCAGAGAATTAACGGAAACCGTTAAAGAAATCAGGGAAGAATCAAGCGTTTAGTAAAATGTAGAATATCAATAAAGACAGACATGCATACATCTCTCTCTCTCTCTCTCCCCCTCTCCCCTACTCCCCATATAAAATAAATGAAAAATTTGGAGTTGAAAATCTAAAAACCAAAACTACAACAACAACAGCAACAACAACAAAAACTTTATTAGAAGCCGGGCGCCTGTCATCTCAGCATTCTGGGAGGCAGAGGAAGGCGGATCTCTCTGAGTTCGAAGCCAGCCTAGGCTACAAAGTGAGTCAGGACAGCCAAGGCTACACAGAGAAACCATGTCTCGAAAAACCCAAACCAAACCAAACCAAAGAAACTTTATTAGACGTGTTAACAGTAAACGGAGACTACCAGACGGTAGAATCAGCGTAGACTGCTAGTGAGTGTGCAGTCCAAAGAAGAGGAGGAAAACTTGGGCACCTTTCAGCATAGGTACATTTATCTAATGAGAATACAAAAACAAAAACAAAACAACCCCCAAACCCACAGATAAAAACACCCTAAACTTGCTCCCAAGTATCAGTCAGTTCTGAGGGATGGCTGCAGCGCAGTGCACACCGAGACACATTAGAGCGAGCACGTTGGAAGGTGTAGTGCAGTGCGGTGCACACCGAGACGCATTAGAGCGAGCATGTTGGAAGGTGCAGTGCAGTGCGGTGCACACCGAGACGCATTAGAGGGAACGCGTTGGAAGGTGCAGTGCAGTGCGGTGCACACTGAGACGCATTAGAGGGAACACGTTGGAAGGATAATGAGCCACAATGACAATGGCCTGCAAAGGAGCAAAGGAGAATGGTGCTTTGGGCATAAAAGGACTCAACCAGGCTGAAGGCTGTTCTTGGTCGTCAGCTTGACCACATCTAGGATGAATTAAAACCCCCAATAGAGGGCGCACCTGTGAAGGATTGCTGCTTGATTTGAAGTGTGAAGACGCAACTTTAATCCAGCCTTCTGCTGGAAGCTCATTCTTTGGAAGAAGGAAGCTTTTGTTCTTTTCCTGCTTGCTCTCACCTTGCGAGCAAGTCTGTTCCTCACAGCCAGTCTCGCAGGCTGAACAACTGCTGGATTCTTGGATTTTCTGTTCATAGCCAGATACCCAGTACTGGATTAGGTAGACCACAGACCGGGGGTGGGGGGAGGGGAGAGATGTTCACTCTATCAATTTTGTTCCTCTAGAGAACCCCCAAAATATAAACAGACTGACAACCAACTTTTTGTTAGCAGCAAGAGAGGCCAGAAGCAATAGAAGGATGTTTTCAAAAGTCCTAAAAGTTAAAAAAAAAAAAAAAAAAAAAAAAAAAAAAAAATCAACTAAAGCTAGATTTCATCCAAGCAAGACATAAAAAAGAGGGGGAAAACCTGGGATTCCAGGATCAAGAAGAACTGAAGGCATTTGCTGCTAACAGATTTAATTTACAAATAATAATCTGCTATTATTCTCTTCCTTGCATTGTCCTTTGTTGGCTGAGTCAACCATTTGTGAAACCTCCAAAGTTTGAGCCTCAGGAGCTATTCAGGATATCGTCTCCTTATATAACCCTGTATATTTTTTCTCAAGATGCATTCTGTTTCATAATCTTTGTAAAAACAAATCTGTCCTGTAACATTTCCTGCGGAAACGTGAATAGTGTGTATTTGCTCCAGTGAAGATGCTGACAGCAGAGCACCAGGATGGCCGCCAAGCCGGGCGTGCGAAGCGAAGGTTTTATTGAGTCTACGTATTGGGGTGTGCATGGGTAAGGTTCACTAAGTGGAACATGGAGACACAAAACAGCTGCGTTGTGCAAAGTTCCACTCCACTGTGGAAGCAACCGTCGGAGAGCTAGCTGCGTCACCGCAGTCCACTTTCACTTCAGTGCCCACTTCCTGGGCTGTAGGCGCTCCCAAGATGATTTGCGGTTGTTGGGGCCAGGATGAGGTAATGGCTGAAACCCCAACCTGAGACCCTCTTCTTCTTCTATCAGGGGATGGTCAATCACCCATCACCACAGAGCTGGCCATTCTGCTTATTTTATGGCTATTGGCCCAGGGTTGTTTGTACTCTAAGGTGTCAGTGGGATGGCCATGCCATGCTTAGAGGAGAAAGCCACATATTGAAACAAAACCACAGTGCAGACACAGTTCTTTATTGTTTACTTGAAAATTGGGGGCTTAGACATTTAAAATCCCAAATTCTTTTAATTCTTAAAAGGTCATACAGAATATCCCTCATGAAGTGTGTATGGAACAGCACCCTAAAACCCAATGCGTAAATACATTTCCAAGAAAATATATGCAGATTCATACTGAGTTGTAGTGATAGCTGTATAAAATTATGCTATTTTGGCTGATTTAAATAGAAATGACCTGGGAAATAAAATAATGAGATCATTACAGACCAGAATATTCAGGCGCTTCTCAGTTCTAAGAAAAACAATCTGTAAAGCTTTAGCCAAACACAGATTCAAGCTCACAAGACCACCTGTGTGTGTAAATCTCTACCCAAGACCCAGCTCTCACCTCTAGAGAAGAAAAGATGGTTTGTTCTTAATCCAAATGTGGGTGACCATGGTCTAGGAGCAGAGATTCACGTTACCCCAAATGCCACGTCTCACCACAGTATTAGTTACATGGAATCTTAGTAGTTACAGGACAAAGACAGTCATAAATCAAGGCATTTGCCAAACACGGTGATGGAGAACCGTAGGCATGGGCTGTGGCAAAGCGGGGAAGCCGGTTACAAGTGTTAGATGTGTCATTCTTAGCCTATGGATGGCGAAAGCTGGTGGTTTGCTAATGGTTTTGATAGCCACAAGGACGTTAGGTCAGACATGGACGTGGGCAGTACATACTTTTAGAAGGACTAAAAATAGCCCAGGGACCTACCTAGGTCCTGGCCTGTGACCTCTCACTCCATAACCAGTGAGTTTGCTTACTCAGCCTTGTAGCATCCTTAGCAGAGGCGAGTCTTTTTTATTTCTTGGGATTTGAGTTCAACTAAGCACAATAAATTTTTAATCATACCCTGGGTCGCTTCCAGGAGCTAAGAGGGTATATCAGTTTTCTAACTTCTTTCTTTCTTTCTTTCTGTCCTTCCTTCCTCTCTCTTTCTTTCCCCTCCCTTCCTTTGTTCCTTTCTTTCCTTGTAGTTTTTGTGATTTTATTTAAACACAAACAACACACACACACACACACACACGCCATCACTCATTTTCTTCGCTGTGTAGCATGGCGTTGGGATTGGTGGCTCTGATGGCAGCTGTGCTGCTCTTTCCTTGGGGGGGGTGTTCAAGTTTATTTTTCAGTTATTTTTTTTGGACTTCAAGGTTTCTGGTTCAGTTTCACAAAGTTGCCTTTAGACATGGAAACCCAAAACTCCTTTGAACTTTCTGTCTTCACCAGCTCTGAAGGATCACTAATTCTTTTTCTAAATTAAAAAAATTTTTCTTTTAGAATCTCATGTTTGTATACCATGTGCCTTGATTACACTCATATACCGCCCCCACCCCCAAGTCCTCACAGCAATGAATCACCTTCCCATTTGGACACTTGGGGCTCAGAAACAAGAGATATTATTATAATTCTCAAGTCTATGTGAAATAGCTAAACACCTTGAATTAAGCCATTGGCATCGTGTCAGAGACATAGTCTGGTGTGGAGCCAGGATTAAAGTAAGGTCCTGGCTCGTGCAATGCACAGGTAAACCCCACACCGCACCAGAGCCTGAGTGGGAGCCCCTGGGCACAGGGAGAGAAACAGAGAGGAACGTGACACCGATGAAAGAGAGACCTAACTTACTTTCAGGGGTCCGCAGGGAGGTACAGAAGAAAGTCTGGCTGCTTCGTGTGCCTGCAGCTCATTGTTTTCCCTTTTCTCTGCCTTAGGCAAAGAACAGAAATTAAATTATTCCATTTTTTTTTTTTTTTGCGCTTGAGTGTATTTAAGAGTAAATACCATTTAATTTGAAAAAAAATCACACCTTTGTAAGTGAAGTCTAAATTCATGTCTGTCTTTTGTCCACTTCAGATAAAATAGTCAAGATAAAGCTTGGGCATCTATTGACATTGCTGCAGCCGCCTTGCTCTGTAGGAAAGAACATGCAGACCTCAGACCTTCCTCTACAGGGTATGTCAAAGAGGGGTACCACGGGAGAGCCGGGTCTCAGGGGTCGGTGACGTCAGCGGTAATTGTGGTTTCCTATTTTGGCTCACCATTTGAAGGGATATTTTATTTACTTAAAGAAGAGATCAGATCAGTTATTAAAAAAAATGTATTCATTGAATTTGAAATTAAAGTCTGTTAAACCAATTTTATTTTTTATTTTTAAAAAGGTAGAGATCAGTCCTATCTTAGACAACTTTGTTCACTTAAAGTTTTATTTCCATTTAGACCCGAAAGTTCAGTAACTTTCCAGTGTTTGGGAAAGGAAGTTTAAAATGTAAACATTCTTAAGATAAACATATCAATTTTATAATATCTTCTCACTCAGAAAAACAACAGAAAGGCCATTGATTGACAGAAAATTAAAAGAGAAGTAATCCAGTTTAGCCTTTTACTTTTTGTGTTGTGATTTCCACTAGATATTATCATTCATTTGGCAAGTAAACTGAGACTTGACTGACTGTTGGGAGGAGGGACACAGAAGCCACGCCCCCAGGCTCCTTGGCACTGGGCTGCTTTCCCCGACCCCTCCTCCTGAGGACTGCACAGGAGACGGAACTCTGTCTTTTCATTCCTTTACCCTCCCCTCAGGCCTCCAGTTCCTACAGGGACCACTGGGGGGTCCTACCAGTGGCTGAATGCAGTCTTTAGAATAATTGCCCACGCCTGGGAAATTGCCAGGCCCAGAGCCCTTTTCAACCAATGAGGGACAGCGTCCTGTCGTTCTCTACACTGATAGGCTGACGCAACCCTTCCCTTCTCCTGTTCCGGCGGAATCTCCATAGATGAAGCTATCCTTGCTCTCCGCCTTCTCTTCCTGCTAGCCTTGCCTCTTTCCCCCACCCCCTCTTTCTAAGTTAATCCCTTACTCTCCAACCTTCAGGAAAATGCTGATCAGTTGAATTGAGTTTTGAAAACTCCGGCAGGTGAGTCTGAATTCTCTCTCTCTCTTTTTTATCTTTCCCCGAAGTCTGGTGGCCTTTGGAGCCCCCTGCTCTGCGTATGGGGAACTATGATAATCCCAGGGGGTTCTTTTTTAGCAAACCTGTGTTGGGTCAAATTACTGTTTAGATAACATACTTTTAAAAAGTGACTAGTGACATAAGTTTCATCTCCTGGTTTATATGCAAAAGAAAACCCGTGTGGCCCCGCGTGCGCCGACGACTTTTAGGTACCGCTCTGAATACGGATAAGCACAGGCTAGAAGAAAAATATTTCCAAAAGGTACGTCCGATGAGGAATGCTATGGGACGTATACAGAGAAGCCTCATGACTGAATAGGAGGAGAACGCACGACTGACCACAAAATGGGACAGACCCCTCCACAGGCACCTCACCAAAGACCATACGCATAGGATAGATAAGGCATAAGCCAGGCCAGTGACGTAATCATGGAGCTGCAGAGAGAAACAGTAAATATAGCTTTCTGGATCTTGGCCAGCAGGGGGCGCCGTCATGGGTGTTGACATTCGGTGAGAGGAGACCCCGAGTCAGGCCGTCTACCTGTGGCTGCTGGTCAAGCTGTACAGGCTTCTGGCCAGATGAACCAATTCCATCTTCGTCCAGGTTGTGGTGGAAAGATTACTTATGAGTCCCACTAATTGGCCACCTCTGTCTCTGTCCCTGATGATCCAAAAGACAAAGCTTCCCAGCTGAGACAACAAAACAGCTGTGGTTGTGGGGACGGTCACAGGTGACGCACAGATTCTGGAAGTGCCCAAGCTGAATGTGTGTGCCGTAGGTGAACAGCTGTGCTGGATGTCGGATCCTCAAGGCTGGGGACTATATCATCAGCTTTATCCAGCTGGCCCTGGGATCTCCCAAGGGCTGTAGCACCATGCTCCTGTCTGGTCCTTGAAAGGGCCAAGAGGTGGATTTTGACAAGGTCCCGGAAACCCCACACAGCCATACTAAACCCTATGTCCGCTCCAAGGACTCAAAATTCTAGCATGCTAGATGTCTAAGGGCCAGCCATGGTTACAAAAACTAACCCTGGATCTTACAGTTATTAAAAAGAGTCTTTGGCCCGGCATGGTGGCGCACACCTTTAATCCCAGCACTTGGTAGGCAGAGGCAGGCAGATCTCTGAGAGTTCAAGGCCAGCCTGGTCTACAAGGCGACTCCAAGACAGCCAAGGCTACACAGAGAAACCTTGTCTCGAAAAAAAAAAAATTCTTTGAATTTTGAACGAATAATCAAATCTTACACATTTATCATAATGGCCAAAAGTCAGACATTGACAACGTAAAAGCTGGTTAGACTATAAATAATAAGGACTCTCATCAGTTGATTAGGAAATAAAAATGGTGCAGTCACACTGGGAGACATCAGAAGTTTCTTAGAAAACAGAACATAGCGTACACTTACAACCCTGAGTCATACACTTTGGTATTTACCTATAGGAGTTCCAAACATAAGTTGATGGAAAAACCTGCACACATGTGCTGTAACAGCCTTATTTGTAATTGCGAAATATTGGAAGCCACAGGAGGCTGCCCTTTAGTAGATAAACACATAAAGCAACTTGTACAGCCACATAAGGGAAGATTATCCAAAACTAAAGAAGAGAAGCGCTGTCACTCATGCCATGAACAGGGAGGAAGAACCTAGGCTGAACTAGTAGGAAGAAAACAGATCCGAAGAGACTTGAGACCATGATTCCGCGTGGACAAGGCAGAGCTTCAGAGAGAGCCAGCATCTCAGGTGCAGGGGTGAGAGTGTGAGAGAAGGGTGGATGAACAGCCTGGGCACAGGGGAAACGTGTGTGTGTGTGTGTGTGTATGTGTGTGTGTATGTGTGTGTGTGTGTGCGCGCGTGCGCGTGTGTGTGTGTATGTGTATGTGTGTGTGCGTGTGTGTGTCTGTGTACTGTAATGGACACAGTCGTCATACACTTGTTCACACTCATAAAATGCACAGACTGAGTGGCCACCTGAGTGTGACTGGAGGACTGAATAATTATGTCGCATCGGCGTAGATTCATGTCATATCGAATATACTTCTCTTACCGCGGACATGGATAACGAACGGGGTGAGCTGTGCAGGCACAGTGGAAGGATCCGTGTCAGATTCCACATTTTCTTCTCATTTTCGTTGTGAACTTAAAACTGCTCTCAAAAATATAAAATCGTTGTTAAACAAGAACCCCAGGTGTGCAACCCAGGTGTGCAATCCAGGTGTGCAACCCAGGTGTGCACACAGAACAATAGTGACTTAAACATCCACCTTGTTAATGTGACAAATGACCTTCAGGGTTCAAGCATGATTATTAACCCAATGGGTCGTAGAGGCACCGTGCTCACAAGTCCTGGGCACGTCTGTGTGCATTGTCTAGTGAGGTTAACGGAAGTGGGAAGATCTAAATCTAAGCAGCATCATTTCATGGGCTGGAGTTGCAGACAGTAACAAAAGGCAAAGGGGAGCTGATCAGTATTTATTAGTCCTGGCTGGTTGTGTGTGTCAATTTGACATAAGCTAGAGCCCTCAGAGAGAAAAGAGCCCCAGCTGAGGAAATGCCTCCATGAGATCCAGTAAGGCATTGTCTCAATTAGAGATCATTAGAAAGGGGTGGTGTACGCGTTTAATCCCAAGTAGAGGCAGGCGGATCGCTGTGAGTTCAAGGCCAGCCTGGTCTGCAAAGTAAGTCCAGGACAGCCAAGGCTACACAGAGAAACCCTGTCTCAGAAAAAAAAAAAAAAAAAAAAGACAGTGGGATTGGTAATGGTTTCTATTGTAAAAGTTAAACTGTGTACAATTTTTAAGATTAATCAGAAAGGGGGGAGATGTAGAGGAATTTTTACTCAGAACATGGCTGCTCTGGCAAGAGAGCACGAAAGACCTTCTAGGTCTGTGTGATGGGCTGGAATACAGACACGCTGGGTGGTGGAGGCGGCATGTGCCTCTAATCCCAGGAGATCGAGGCAATCAGTTCGCTTGAGTCAGTGGGTTGAGAGGCACTGCAGTGGACTTGAGTTCTTGGCAGTACACTTCATGGAATTCAGA
Organism: Acomys russatus; assembly: GCF_903995435.1. NCBI lineage: Eukaryota > Metazoa > Chordata > Mammalia > Rodentia > Muridae > Acomys > Acomys russatus. Next base: position 53,947,864 of record NC_067148.1, on the reverse strand, counting down.
GACAGTTTTGCTGGGGGATGTTTTGCAGAGAGAGGCTGAAGAGCTAACAAACTCGACACAGGAAAAGACAGAACAAGCCAGGCAATGAGAAGGGAGCCAGAAGCTTGGAACAGATTGCTAGAAAAGCCTCTTCCTGATGAGGTCCAGGTGCAGCCGCTGGCACTCACCCTGGCAGCAGAGGATGTGGTCTTCCTTGAGTGCTGTCTTCATGACCTGTTGGTAGGATTGCTTGAAGAGGCTCTCAGCGGGGCCCATGGGATCCAAGGGGTCAGTGGTGATGACGACATCCTGGGCATCTTGGTTCTGTTTCATGAACTCAAAGGCCTCATCCACACGGAGGGTTAGCTTTGAACTGGAGCAGCCGTTGGCCATGCCAGGCAGGAACTTCTTAGAGACTTCGATGACATCCTCACCGATCTCGCAGCGGACCACAGACTGCACAGAGGGGTGCTTCACCACTTTCCACAGGATGCCCCCCATCTCCACTGCCGAAGATCCAGGACCTTCTGAGGGTGGGGTGGCTGCAGAGCGGCAGGTTGGCGATCATCTCCTGGTAGGAGAACTCATCCCTCTCAGTACACTGCATGACGTCATCCAGAACCAGCATGTTGCCATAGGTTTTATACAGGATCAAGAGGATGGCTTGGTACCGTGAGCCAGGCTGCAGGTCTTGTGGAATCAGACCTCGGGGATGGCAGCAGACCGGGTGTAGCTGGACCATCAGGCTGGGCTCCATTGTGGCCAGCAAGCAGGCCCAGCCGGGGACTGCAGGCTGCTGGGAGCCTCAGCACAGCCCAGCTCTGCCTACTGCCCACACCACAACCTAACCTATTCTGGGACCAGGCCTCAATCAACCCATTTCTTTAATTTTTTACATTAAATATTCTACTGGACATGCATAGGATACCCTGGTTTTGTTTATACACTCAGATATTTTCCAAAAGGAAATGAAAGATGGCTAATAGGGATAGCTAAATGGTCAAAAGACATGAAGTGTGAAAAGATATTAACAAATTGTCTCAAAAAACTCCACTAAGCATAAAGGTCTGTCAACAGACACCAGCACTGAGCAGAGAGCTCGCAATATGCTGGTTTCTGTTCTAAACTGCTGACGTCTTCTCAGAGCCACACCCTGTTCCTAGTGAGGACTCAGGCACAGAGCCATGATGCAAACCCACTGGCCTGGTTGTACAGCTTATTGTCCTAGCCAGCTGCTCTGTTCTGTCTATGTGTCTAAGTTAGGGTGTTATTGCTGTGAAGAGACACCATGACTAAGGCTACTCTTTTTTTCTTTTCTCCCTTATTTGTTTATTTATTTAGTCTCTTCACAGCCTGATTCCAGCCCCCTACCCTCCTCTCCTCCCAGCCCCCACCCTCATGCCCTCCTCCTCATATTTCCCTCTCTCCTCAGGGAAGGGGAGGCCCCCAAGGGGTACCATCCCACCCTGGTACCTCAAGTCTCACTAGGACTAAATGCATCCTCTCCCACTGAGGTCTGACAAGGCAGCCCGGCTACGGGAAAGGGATCCAAAGGCAGGCACCAGAGTCAGAGACAGCCCCTACCAAGCTGCACATCTGCTCCATATGTACAGGGGCTAGGTCCATCCTGTGCATGCTCTTCGGTTGGTGGGTCAGTCTCTGTGAGCCCTGGTGGACCCAGCTTAGTTTATACCTGTAGGTCTTCTTGGGGTGTCCTTGACCCCTCCAGCTCCCTCTATACCTCTTTCCACTCTTCCACAAGACTCCTCGAGCTTAGTCTATTGTTTGGCTGTGAGTTTCTCTATCTGTTTCCATCAGCTGCTGGAGGAAGCTTCTCAGAAGACAGTTATGCTAGGCTCCTGTCTCTAAGTATAGCAGAGTATCATTAGTAGTGTCAGGGGTTGGCCCTCTCCCATGGGGTGGGTCTCAAGTTGGGCCAGTCACTGGTTTGCCATTCCCTCAATCTCTGCTCCATCTTTATCCCTACACTTCTTATAGGCAAGGCAAATCTTGGGTTGAAGGATTTTTTTGGGGGGGGGGTGGATGGGTTGGTGTCCCCCTCCTTCTTTGGTTGAGGGACATCTAGTTGCTTCCAGTTTCTGGCTATTATGAACAATGTTGACCCTACTTCATGAGCTTAGGAAATCTTTCCATCTTCTGATACCTTCTTTAATTTCTTTCTTGAAGCTCTTTGTCATACAAATCTTTCACTTCCTTGGTGAGAGTTACACCAAGATATTTTATATCATTTGTGGATATTGAGAATGGTGTTGTTTCTTTAATTTCTTAAAAAAACCAATTTGTTTATTTTATTTTATTTGCTTTGGCTGCATACATGTCTGTGTGACAGTGTTGTATCCCCTGGAACAGTCATTATAGACAGTTGTGAGCTGCCATTTGGGTGCTGAGAATTGAACCTGGGACCTCTGGAAGAACAGTTAGTGCTTCTTAACTGATGAGCCACCTCTCCAGCCCCCATAATTTCTTTTTCAGCCCATTTATTGTTTGTATACAGGAGGGCTACTGATTTTTTTAGTCAACTTTGTATCCTGCCACTTTGCTGAAGTGTTTATCAACTGTAGGAGTTCTCTGGTAGAATTTTTGGGGTCCCATATGTATACTATCATATCATCTGCAAATAGCAATACTTTGACTTCTCCCTTTCCAGTTTGTATTCCTTTGATCTCCTTTAGTTGTCTTATTGCTCTAGCTAAAACTTCAAGTACTATAATGAAGAGATATGGAGAGAGTGGGCAGCCTTGTCTTGTCCCTGATTTTAGTGGAATTGCCTTAAATTTTTCTCCATTTAACTTGATGTTGGCTATTGGCTTGCTGTATATCACCTTTATTGTGTTTAGGTGGTGTGTCTTGTATCCCTGATCTAAGATATTTTTTGTTTCATTCCAAAGATTTAAAAAAATTTTTAAACTCATTGAAAGAAATAAAATTATATTAAAAAAATTAACTCATCTCACAGACGGAAAGCCAGGAACAAAAGAGCCAGTTAGCACTTTTCCCTGACAGATCTGATTAACTGTAGAATACAGTCTTCCCTCGCCTGTCACACAAGCAGGTGTCTCTCCTGTTTGCAAGGCATCAGAAGCACGCTAGGCACTCCATGGTGACTCAGGAACGAAGCTTCAGCTCTGATACAAGATTTTCAACCTGAAGGAGTGTTGGAGTTTGTCAAAGGCTTTATGACTAAGGCAAATTTTAAAGGAATAAATTTAATTGGGGCTGGCTTACAGTTCAGAGGTTCAGCCCATGATCATCATGGTGGGAACCACGGTGGCACGCAGGCAGACAAGGGGCTGGAGAGGGAGCTCAGAGTTCTACATCAGCAGGCTTTGAGACCTCAGAGCCATCCTCCTGGTGACACACTTCCTTCCAACAAAGCCACACCTACTTCAACAAGGCCACCCCTCCAAATAGTGTCACTTCCTATTGGCCTATCGGAGCCACTTTTATTCAAACCATTGCACAGCGGTTTTGAAAATAAAGCAAATAATAATAAAGGCTACAAATTGTAATCGTAGGGGTGGATAAGCTTGTACAGTGATGTAATAGAAGCCAGATGGGCGTGAGCTCCAACGTCAACGTTGATCCCTACAACTCAGTTTCAGTATTTTCTCAGTAAGCCTGATTTCTTCTTGATGCCTTTTATACTTTTTCATGTGATTTATTGTTCTGTATTATATTGTACTCTGACAATAATTTGCAATTTTTATTTAGGTTTCTAATCTGTAACTATGGCAGCTCCCAAGTCACCTGTGATCGATAAGTTGGGCGTAATATCTTCCAGTTATCATGAAAATATCTTGAGGTCTAATTCTGAAAGTGAAAACAGAAAGAAGAGTAAAAAACCAAAGTAAGTTTGGGATTTTATGCTTCTTATGTGGGTGTTCCAATTCATTATAGATAATTTTTTAAAAATTGTGAAATTATAAAAGAACAACTGCAACTTTGTAACTGGAGATAAAATATAAAAAAGTTTAATATTTTTAATTAGTTTCATATATTATGTTATCATATATTGCCGAAAGTTGTGAATTATACATATTTTATTTGAAAAGATATTTTTATATTTTTGTATAATTTAGAGTGCTACTGGATTCATGAAATACATGAGCAGAAACTTTTAATAATGGCTATTTTTAGTCTTTTGATTTTAAATTGAGACATAATGCTTTCCCATTTTTACATTATTGGGATAACATTTCTAAAATGAATGCAAGTGCAGCTCAAGAGAGCTGTTGCAAAGGCTTTACAATCACAAGAAGTATAATTATCCTGTGTTTACTTAGTTTTATTTAGTTCTGGTTCTGGTTTTGTTTTAACATCATACTAATCTATATAAAAATGAGGGGATGTGGGAAAAGTTATTAATAACTTTTATTATGCGTAACAATAAAGATGCAACTCATAATATAGAATCTAAAACGGAAGCTTTACTGCTACTTCTGAAAATGCCTTAATACATTTAGTATTGTGTCGATATGTCAGACAAACAAGTGAGAATGATTGGGGTGTCTAGACTGTCAAACACATTAGAAATGAATGCAAAAGGGCTGGTAATGTTGACTAGGTAGTTCTGGCAGAGGAGAAATAATTTGTCTTTAGATTTTTATAGCAGGACTGATTTGATCTAAAATTGCAAGTTTTCAGTACTTAATATAGGAATGGTCAAATTAACGAAGTGCGTGTAACAGTGTAATATATTGACGATATTTGTAAGAAAAAATGTCATTTTTGTCACACTTAAAGGAGTTTCACAAAGAAGTAGATATTTCTAACTTGTTATTATGTGTCTCATAACATGTCTAGTTTATTGGTGACTGTAAATTAACTTCTGGTAACTTAAGGTCTCAAATACGTACTTGGTACAAATTCTACTTATCTGATACAGTTTGAAGCAGCCGTTCTTCAACTTTTTCTTTTTAGATTCCAGATCCTCTCTGTAGTCCGATCAGATCACAGATCCATGTCTTGCCTGACTCTGTCCCCAGCACATTTGGAAAGTCACTAAACTTCTCATTAGTCCCTTTTACTCTTATCAAATGACGTTGTCAAGATCACAGAAACAGAGGGTAATGGGGTATATGCTTTCGCTCCATGGTCGAGCACTTACTTTAAAAGGGATACTGTAGCTGATGTTTGCTACTTTGTGGGTTCCACGTCTCTCCACCCTTATTCCATCCTTCCAACCTCCCAACACTACGTAGGAGAGAAAGAAGGATGGAGGGGAAAGGGGGCATTGGTGTTGTTAGGCCACTTCCAGCTGACCAGTGGTGTCGAGTTCCTTGGGGCAAGTTTGATCATAGCCATCAGGATATTCAATTTCTTCTCATCTGTTTATGCATGACCACTCAACAAACCACAACAATAGCGAACATCATCATCATCGTTGTGGTCGTCACCCTCATCATCATCATCATCATCATCATCAGCAGCAGCAGGAGCAGTAGCTGCAGCCTCTCTCAGGGCTCTAGCATTTATATACCCTTTCAAGAGTCCCCAGAATTCCATATGTCATACACTTGCAGAAACTATAGGCAGCTGGCAAGATCACACCCCTACTAGAGCATGAGGCAAATCCTTGTCAGCTGCTGTGGACTATCTGAAGCAGCCCCATATCCCACACCTGGGATTAGAGCAAAAACATATTCCCATAACATTTTTGTGTTTTTAAAGACACCAAAAATTCTCACTATGGGATACAATTTGAAATTATAATATAACAACAAAAAAGATAATTCGAGAATTACTCACTTGGGTGAGGACAATTATTATGGTCACCTTCTACTGAGCTTGTGGTACTCAGTGGTCACTGTGGCAAGCATTGCTAACTGCTCCTGTCCTAGACCCGTTTTCTCATGGCTCATATTAACAGAATTTTTAGTATGGCACAAAGTGAAGTGTTAACGCACGTATTTTCCAGATCCCCTTGCTACTGATGTGACCATGGGTTTGACCCCTTTAAGTTCCATGTTAGCAGAAATTTTGTTACAGTTTAATTTTGGCTCATCTCCAAGGAGAAGTACGCCTTCCTGGTCTTTGTTGCTTCCTTCTAGTGGGGATTGGGCAGTGGCTGCAGCAGCTGGAGCAGACACTTGGCCACAAAATGGAAGGTTTATGTTGAGGACAACAAAGTTCCAAGAAAACAGTGTGGGCCTCCTCTGCAGACATGCCATCCTAGACTTCATGTCTTGGCTCTTCTACCTGTAAAAGAATTGTCTGTCTTGATTACAATAATTTTGGCATTTATAGCACTTGAAATCATTTTCTGCCTTCAGTGTGCTTCTAAGATAGTTCACGACGACATTAATTTCTCTGTAACTAAGCTACAAGCAATGTCTCCAGCCTTGGCTGCCACGTTGTCTCTATTCTCTTTCCAGATGACTCATTGATCGCTCAGCTGACTAATATGTTCACTTCTGGCTTTGGACCAGTTGTTAGCAGGGATGATTGACCTCTTACAGCCATTTTCCTGGGTTCTTACGTGTCCAAACATATAAGAAAAAGATGTTCATACACATTACCGACAAATAGTACACTCTGACTTACCCCACTTCATAACACCCTTGACCTGAACTGAACTTTCTACTTTGGATTGAGTAAGTTTTAGCATTCTCTGGGACAATTTCTTCTGACAGAGAGAAAATTAAAAATTCTCCTGTTTTATCGCATTTTCTCCTTGGTTATAATTGCCATTATGCATAAGCTTATTCTTGAGAAGGGAGTGTTCTGATAAGATTACCATATATTCAATAGAAAAGTCACGTGTACTTAGTATTTAAGTTTTGCTTTAATTGATATACACATTTCATGTCAGGATAATTTTATACTTGTGAAGGACATGCAATGTTCAGATGTGAATGCTCAGCATGTTTTGAGCAGGGAACTCTTAAGTTCTTCAGGATGTTTTTGAGACATGTAATACTTTTTAAAGCTACCTTCCTTTTACTATTCTATAAAACATTAGAGTTTATTATTCCCATCTTTGTGTTGATGGTACATGATGACATCTTTCTCCATCTCATCTCCTTTCTCCAATCATAGACTTTATGATCATTAGTCTACTCTTGAATTTGAGGAGGCAAACCATGTTAGCTTCTACATATGACTGAGAATATGTTAGAATATGTTACTGTGTCTGGATTTTATTCTAATTAGCACCATGTGGCTGGAAATGGCAGGAAGCCATTCCTTTGATGGCAGAATGACTCTCCTCTCTGTGCACATGCCACATTTTTTTTTAATCCACTTAGTCTACAGTGGGTCTTCCTTTGGCTGCTGGAGCTGGCAGGTCATCTGATAGTTCCAGTTTTAGTTTAGTTTTTTTCTTCATTTGTCTTTAAGAATATTAACACCAATTTCAGTAATGACCATTCTAGTTTCTACTCTCACCCACAGTGAAGAGTATACTTTCTCTGTATTTCACTAATTTTTGGCCCCCCCCGAAACATAGCCTTTTTGCCAGGGTAAAGTGGCCTACGACTATAATTGGGCTTCCTACCTCCCTATTAGTGATCCTGAGAAGTCTTTTTAAAAATTTGTTGGCTATATATGTTTCTTTCTTAAAATATAAATCTCAGCCGGGCGTGGTAGCACTTGGGAGGCAGAGACAGGTGGATCGCTGTGAGTTCGAGGTCAGCCTGGTCTACAAAGTGAGCCCAGGACAGCCAAGGCTACACAGAGAAACCCTGTCTCAAAAAACCAAACCAAACCAAACCAAAACAACCCCTCCCCCAAAACCCAAAACAAGAAAACCTCTGTCCAGATCATCTCTCCATTTTACTTTCGTGTTACTTCCTTTTACTATTGTTGACTGTGTTCCTCACACATTGTTCATATCAGTCCTGGTATCTCCCCTTTCTTCCTGCTCCTCCTCAGCTTTTAATTCTTCTCTTTGCTGTTCCAACTTGTGATCCTTGTGTCTCCTGCTTTTGCCAGCCATGCTGAGGGATGTTATGCTAAAAGTCTTTGTTCGCACCGGTGTTCCTCTGTGTTTCCTTCTTGCATCCCATAGTTTAAAGTCTTGCATTTAGTTCTTTGATCTATTTTTATTTTAGTTTTATGTTTGGGGTCTAACTACTTTTATCTCTGGCAGATGGGGGTCCAGTTTTCCCCAGTACCATTTATGGAAGAATCTGTCCTTCTTTCAAGAAAATGGCATCTGCTCAAAGTCTTTCAGCATTTCTTTGTGCAGGGAACCCTTGAACTGTTCAAGATATTTTTGAAATACTTAACAATTTTTATGTCTATACTCACCTTATTGTTCTATTGCAGTAGAATAGAGCTAAATGCAATAGCATCAATGATGCCATGTTCTTGGCATCTTTGTGAAAAATCAATTGGCTGTAAGCAGATAAATATATTTCGAGTTTTTCTGTCCTGTGAATATGTGTGTTAGGAGATTTGGAAAATCATATGGGTATGAATCTGTTAATCATGTAATTTCACTTGCAATGAATAATGGGAGATATGAAAAGGATGGAATACATGGCACCTTTTCTTTTAAAATTAATATATTTTTTATACACATGTATAATGTATTTAGATCCAGCCCACCCCCTGTCCTTCCCTTCAATTCCTTTTCTATCCACACTTCCTCTACTTTTTGCTGAAGGTTCTTTCTTATGCAAAACATTTCAAGTACAGTTTGTCTTGGTTTTTTAAGTACATGGATTCAAATATTGTCCCTTTGTGTAACTAAGTCTCTTTGAGATTAATAATTACATTCAGGATAGATGACATTAAACATCAGAAGTTTGATTGTATTAAAGTGTGCACCTCAGGGACAACCTTGAGGACCCCTGCACTGTCTCAGAAGAGAAATTTTATAAATTCAAGGGCAAGCATTTAGAAAGGGAAGTATTTTGAATTTTCTTTCAAATGACTTTTGCTCAGAATTCAGTATTATTAACAACTTTTTCTTCCCACGTCCATTTATGAAGCTGGAGAATCTTTCATTTTCAAAGCTTAGCAAACTATTTGCCTTATTAAGGCTGCATTATGAGTTTAAAATCTAAAGAAATATCAAAAAGGAATTAGAGACCACATCAAATTGCAGCTCTTAGAGATGAGGACGTGGTCTCTTTAATGCCCATGGGGTATGCGCACAAGTGAGGAGGAGAGGCCATCTCTAGCGTCTGACTTCAAAGCCCAGGCCCAAGGTCAAGTCAGGGCCGATCAGTTCAGAGGAGTGCTGTGATCACAGAGTAAACGCTGTGCGTTCCCACGTCATGGCTGCTTGCTTATCCTCTTCAGCCTAGTGAATTTTTCCCAGAGTTCCTACTGTGTGTTTACATGCATCCTGGCTTCATCGAGGGCCAGAATTCTTTCACTCCTTGGGCACTTTCTGAGTTGTAGGAGAAGTGACATTAATTATAATTTGAAATTGCTATGTGTTTCAATTCAATTTTTTTTTTACCTGCTGTGTCAAATTTATATATAAAAAGACTAATCAGTATTTAAAGTTGTTTCTTTTTTTTCATGTATTGATGAACACCCTGACAAATATATTTTAAAAAGTTCTATAATGAAATTACTCTCATGATGATTTCATCAACTCTTTAAGTATGAATTCTAATGCCTTTTGGTCTTCAGTATTGACATTTCTACAAATACATACCGTTTAAGAATTTTCTTCTTCTTTAATTTATTTTTTGTTATCTAGGACTGTGATTTTTTTTCATGAAATAGGTACATTTTCAAACTATGATAATTGATAATTGAGGATGGTGGTGGTACAATAAGGCTATATCCAGGCCTGTTTTCTCCACTGAGTGCTAAGTGTGTTCTCTTCACACACTGGAGGTGTCAAGATGACGTTGACAGGTTCAGTCTGAACATCACTGTCTTAGTTCCTTTTCTATTGCTGTGAAGAGACACCATGACCAAGGAGACTTGTAAAAGAAAACATTTAATTGGGGGGCTTGCTTATGGTTTCAGAAAATGAGTCCATGACCACCATGGTGGGGGACATGGCCCCAGGCAGGCAGGCAGGCAGGCAGGCAGGCATGGTGCTGGATCAGTGGCTGAGAGCTCATATCTGATCCACAAACAGAAGGCAGAGAGAGGCGGGAGGATTGTGAAACCTCAAAGTCTTCCCACCCATGGCACACCTTCTCCAACAAGTCCTCACCTCCTAATCCTTCCTAAACAGGTGTGAACAAAAACTGAAAAGAAGCTATGTTTTCCCTGATGGATGGACTCATTAGAATCCAGTTCTGTGGAGAGGCTGGAATGCCGAAGGCCCAAAGGCTGGTCACCTTATCTTGGGTTAATTCTAGCCTCAGAACAGCTGTTCCTTGCCCAACTCCATGTCAGAGCAAACATCTTATAACCAATAGATAGAAACCTTCTAGAATCTATTACCTCAGCAGACCACTGGCTTCTACCAACCCCGAAGCTCAGAGTGCATCTTGGGCCTATAGAAAGCTTCCTCCATCTCACCACTGATGTATTTTAAATTGGTCCTGATTAATGACTTTCTTTGTTCTATAAAACGGTAAAACATTGTGAAATGGCTTTTGTGCTAGAACATGGGATTCCATTCATTGGCTTGGATTGAGTCGGCTCGAGTTAGACCTAATGAATATTGGCCAGAGGATACAGAGAGACACACGGGACAGACATAGGACTTCAGCATGCCAGGTCACTGGGCATTTCGAGTCATGAATAAATTTGTGAGTAAATTCACGCTTACTTTGAATTCCACTTGTTAGTTTCCTAGATATCTTTCTGGTTTTTTTTTTTTTTTTTTCTTTCCTGGATTCATCCACACATCTTCTATTGGCAGTTTTCTACTTGAAGTCTTAGCTTTAACTACCACTGACACAGAGTAGAAATTAGTTTTTGTTTTTTTAAAGATTTATTATGTATACAATGCTCTGCCTGCGCGTACACCTGCAGGCCAGAAGAGGGCATCAGATCACATTACAGATGGTTGTGAGCCATCACGTGGTTGCTGGGAACTGAACTCAGGAACCCTGGAAGAGCAGTCAGCGGTCTTAACCTCTGAGCCATATCTCCAGCCTACGAGAAACTACGTTTCTACTTGCAGATCTTAATCTACTTTTTAATGCCTGTCTCATGAGTATGCTGTCCTATAGGAAAAAACAAACCAAGTACATCTGGAGTAGTGTAAATAGTCTGCCTAAATTCTTCCTCTCTGGCTTTCATGATGGTCTCTCTCATGTAGGCTAAAAACCCTAAGCTCATCTGCGTCCCGGTCCTCTCAACCTCTTTTCCCCATTATCCGCAAAGCCTTTTTGGCTTAACTTTCCAGGTTTTAGCTTGATTTAGTATGGCTTTCGTTGGCTTCTATCCAATTCTTCTGCCCTGCGAGATTATGAACCCAAAGAAGCCGAGAAGGGACTGTGCGTGGACAATCCCTGTTCTGCGTCCTCCTGTCCCTGTCACACCGCAGGTCAAGCAGCAGCCCACAAGAAAGGCTTTCCCTGAATCTTTGAAGGAGAATAGTCGTGTTTATAACTGTCATTTAGCCTGAGCTTATGCCAGCAAGCAGGCTGCGTGTTTTGGGTTAAGGCTTTTAAAATCCCACGAGATTCTGTCCCCATTTCACTAGAGGGTACAATACAGCTGGCCTAGACTGGGTCACCCGAGAGCACTAAATTTCTCGTGGTATTTCACTACCTTTCCCTACTATGTCTCCTTTATGTGAAACGTGTGTAAATGTGTAAAGTGTGACGGTTGGTATGAGAGCGGCCCACGCAGGCTCACATATTTGAGGTTTTTTTTTTGGCAAGGTTTATGGGTTGCAGCCTTGTAGGAGGAGCTGTGTCCCTGGGGGCGGGCTTTAGATTTCCGAAGTCCGCACTGTTCTCAGTTAGGTCTCTGTGCCTGTGCCTGTGGATCAGATGTGAGGGGGGCTCAGCTACTGCTCCAGCGCCATGCCTGCCTGCCAGCTGCCGTGTCTGCCACCATGGTGGCCATGGGCCCACCCTGTGAAACTGTAAGCCAGCCCTCATTAAATGCTTCCTGTGTAAGAGTTGCCCTGGTCATGGTGTCTTCACAGTAACAGAGCAGTTACTAGGACCGCATTCCTTTCTCAGACTCCGAGCCTCCTGAGGTTAGTTCTCCGTCCTCACCTAGCTTCCCTTAGAGCTAGCAAAATGTCTTCATCAAGCATTCATAAGTAAACTGAATCGCAGCTAATATCGTCGGTTTGGATTAGGTATCCACGCAAGCAGGGAACTTTAGTATGTTTATTTTCTGTGTAAAATTAAAACGATCGTCTTTGTAGGCTGCCAGTTAAACAAGATTGTACTTTTAGTCCTAGAATAGATTGTGTTTATCTTCAAGAAATGCTTTGATATTTTGAAGAAACTGGGATGTAGGAAGCTAAATTACATTTGGCTTTCAAATGCCTGTATTAATTTCATCATTGGTTATATGTATACATTGTATATAACTAATAAGGGTTAATTTGTTCTATTTTCAATGGGCAAAAAATTGTTAAAAAATGTCTATATTTATTTCCTGTTAAATATTTATTAACACGAGCTGTGGGAGACCATTAAGGCATTCAATATCTGTACTGAATGTAGGAAATTATTTACTTTGCATATTCCCAATGGAACATTACAGACCACAACTTATATTGATTGAAGAATAATTGACAAAAATAAGATTATTTGTAAGCTATTCTAAGCACGTGAATTGAATTTGATACCGTTTTCATCCCAAAGATTTAAATGTTTTTTCTTTAGACGTAAATAATCTCTGGGTTTATGAGAAAGTTGAAGCAAAATATTTAATTTTTTAAAATAAAATTTAAGCCTATATTGAAAACCTTGGGTAGTTTGTATATAGCTATATTTGGGAGTGCCTGTGTTTGGTAGTGGGGGGATCTGTTTCAAGTTCATTAATATAGATTTATTATGAAGACACACACATTGCAAGCTCCTACACATAAGTCTGATTGATACCTATAAAATGAGCTCAAAGGTTTTAAGTTTCAGCTTCTTTTAAATACTGTTGTTATTTGCTGTTACATACACTTCAGTGTGATACTTAAACCTTTTTTCCTTCTCATAAAACAATGTACATCCTCTACACTTCAGTCAGCATCTATAAACACTAAGCAAATTTATATATGTGTATACACATATGTGTGTATACGCACATGTACACATATATGTATATTTTAGATATGTATATATGATATATTTTATATATAAAATATATATACAGAACAATAGAGGGAAGCTTTAGCTCAAGCCACAGCGATGACTATTAGAGAGGTGCATCAACATTAAGTTAAGGAGCATATTCCTGTGGGTTTACAGCTGGACCGTAGATGAGTCCTTTGTAATTACGCATTGCCAAGCACAGACTTTTTGTCTCCCCTGTCACTGTGCCCAGCCTCCCTCTGGTCTCCATTTCTGCATTCACTCACCCACTTGCTCTCTGAACAGCAGTCTCGGATTTCTTCTTAGATGTGTAAATGCCATGTTTTCATGCTCTAATTTAAGCTCTTACCACCTTACACTCAGATCACAAATAAAATTCCAACTCTCTCTCACAACCTAAATAACCTTCTAGGATCTGGTCCCGGGCTGCCTTCCATCTCAGAGGAAATCCCTGCATTATAAAAGAAAAAAAAATAATAATCATACACATGAAATTCAGTGTGTGCCCACATTTAGCATGGCAATGAAAAAAAAAAAAGTGTGGGAGAAGCTTAAGTGCAACCAGCGAGCAAACATTCAACGATAATTAAACTAATTATTATTAACCAGCTATTCAGGTTGTATAAATACCCCTTTTAAAAAAAGATGAAGGATTTATTTATTTATTTGAGCACGTATATTTTATTTTTGTTCTTTTTATTAGTTCTTTGAAAATTTCATACAATGCATTTTGATCATATTTCCCCCTCTTCTAATTCCCCCATAGAACCATTCCTTTCCCCTACCCATCCAACATTGTGTTTTCTCCCTCCCTCCCTCCCTCCCTCCTTCCCTCCCTCCCTTCTTCCCTCACTCCCTCTCTTTCCTAACACCCATCTAACCCGGTTTGTGCTGCCCAACACTCTTGGCTGTGTGGCCCTCTACTGGAGCATGGTTTCCCTAGCAGGGGCTACACTTGGAGAAATTGGACTCTTCCTCTCTCAGCTGTCGTTACTTCCTAATAACTTCTGCTAGGATCGGGACTTTGTGTCTACTTCTCTTCTCTGTGCTGGGATTTTGTCTGCCTTGAGCTTGCTCAGGTCTTCTCTGTGTTGTCACCACCATTGTGAGCGCCTGTGTTGAACTGTCTTGCTATGCTGAGATGTTTCCCTGTAGACATCTGCCACCTCAGATGCTTACAATCTTTTTATCCCCTCTCACACAGTGATCTCTGAGCCTTAGGTGGTGGGGTATGACCTCGATGTCCCACTTAGGGTGGAACATTCCGCAGCTGTTAATTCTCTGCACCTCAATGGGTTGTGGGTCTCTGTGTTCATCACCATCTACTGATAAAAGAAGCTTTTCCGACGAGGGCCGAGAAGTACGTTATCTTATGGATATAGTAAGTCATTAGGAATTGGTTTAGTATTATGACCATTTAGCAGCATAGCCATAGTAGCATCATCCGTGGGTCCTATGGCCTGTCTAGGCACAGGGCCTTGGCCCAATAGTAGTGTAAAATCTGGTTTTCATGTTGTAGATGAGCAATTAAAATCCAATCAGGAAGTGATTGGTTGCTTCCACGATGCTCATGTTACTGTTGCACCAGTGAGCACATCTTGCCGGGCCCCCTCTCTTTCTATTACTACGTTAGTTCTTTGACAATTTCATACATGTATATAATGCATTCGGGGTGCTCTCTCCCCCTAAAGCAATGACTCTTCCTTGGCCTGAATCCATCCTTGCTCCATCCTCATCTGGCTGTTGATAGATTCAAGGCATGGAAGAGTCATCACTTTCAGTTGTGTGTTGACTATTGATTGTATGTATCAAGCTCCAGTAGATATTTCCAATCCAGTGTCACAGATATGGCTCTGATTAAATCATATGGGTCACAACAAACTAAAAATTATAAACCTAGGAAAAGGCAGGTGGGGAGTGCTAGGGACAAGAGGGAGATAAGAGGGGGCTTTAAGAGGCTACCAAGAAGAGACTTGATACCCTATGAGCATATACAGGAGGAGGAGGTCCCCCTCAGTCACAGTCATAGGGGAGGGGAGTAGGAGGAAAGTGGGAGGGAGGGAAGAATGGGAGGACAAGGGAGGGGGTAACAATTGAGATGTAAATATGAATAAATTAATAAAATATTCAAAAAAAATAAAACAACTTCAACTTAAAAAAAAAAAAAAAAAAAGAGGGGACTTTAAGTGGAGAGAGTAACCAGTGCAATGTTCCAATAGATTGCTACCAAATGTACTGATTAAATACAACCTTCCCGTATCCACCCTTTAATTCCTTCATTGTTGTAAACTTACATGAATTAGTATTCTGAATTCAGCTGAACTATTTTTAGTGTCCCTTTACTGTGAGAAACGGCATATACAACTTGTGTTTTTGTGACTGGCTTTTTTCACTTAACATGGTGTCCTCCAGCTTTTTCTTCCATGTTTGATTGACAGGATTTCATTCTCCCCGTGGCTGCATTATTCTCCTTTGTGTATATCATGTCATCTTTACTATCTATTGATGGGCACTTAGGCTATAGAGCGTAGCTACTGAGAATTGTGCTGCCACAAATATGGTCATGTAAGTATCTCTTTGCCACGTTCAGGGCGGAAACCCACTGGCACACCTAGTAACCCACTAGGGGAATTTTTGCTTACGGTTCCTGCAACTTTAAGTTCTGTTTGTGCTGGGAGCAATCACATGCTGGATTGGCAAAAGCAGTCAAGTGAGCTTCCTGGAGGCAGCACACTCAGTTTTGCAGGCCTGATGAATGGGCACGTCTCTGGTTTTGGCAAAGCCCCAGAAAGTTTGCATCAAGACTATTTATTGTTGCTACACTGCCTTACTATGCCTGTCCCCTGTGCCTGTCTCCTGTGCCTGTCTCCTGTGCCTGTCTCTTATGCCTGTCTCCTGTGCCTGTCCCCTGTGCCTGTCTCCTGTGCCTGTCTCCTGTGCCTGTCTCCTGTGCCTGTCTCTTATGCCTGTCTCCTGTGCCTGTCCCCTGTGCCTGTCTCCTGTGCCTGTCTCTTATGCCTGTCTCCTGTGCCTGTCTCCTGTGCCTATCTCCTGTGCCTGTCCCCTGTGCCTGTCTCCTGTGCCTGTCTCCTGTGCCTGTTCCCTGTGCCTGTCCCCTGTGCCTGTCTCCTGTGCCTGTCTCCTGTGCCTGTCCCCTGTGCCTGTCTCCTGTGCCTGTCTCCTGTGCCTGTCCCCTGTGCCTGTCTCCTGTGCCTGTCTCCTGTGCCTGTCTCCTGTGCCTGTCTCTTATGCCTGTCTCCTGTGCCTGTCTCTTATGCCTGTCTCCTGTGCCTGTCTCCTGTGCCTGTCTCCTATGTCCGGCATAATGCAGTTGGGCATGAGCAGGCCCTCACTGTCTATTCACAATATTATTCCTCCTAGGTGCTACTCTCTCTCTGTTGGGCAGATTTCCTACAGATGATTTTATAATGCTTGATAATGGTTCCTGAATTGATCCAGGTAATTTAAGAACCCTCCTGCACTATAGCAAAGACTGCTAGGAGCTCTGAGAACCTCTATCTCAGAATTACACCAAGAAGGAAAACAAGATTGAAACAAATTAATAATCAAGGAAATACATTCCTTCTAGGTTTAATCCAAGGGTAAGGCCCAGGTGTACACTAGGATAAGAAAGACTATATGAATGTAGAAAAAAATATAAATGATTATATGTACAAGACAAAACAGACACCTGTTTCTTAGAAAAACCTTGACATAAAAATCTCTTGCTTTGGACACGTAACGTACATTTGAAATAAGAAGAAGATAGAACTTCTGCTTTGAACTCATAATAAATATATAGATAAAAGCCACTGCTTTAAACTTACAATAAACAAAAGTATATAGTTAGATATAGCACTAATTAAAGAACTTAGAATCAATAGTCCTACTGTAACTCCCTTTTTATGTAGCAGTTGTATCTATTTTTGAATGAGGTAATTTTTTTCATAGATAATATAAAAACCCAAGTCAGAAATAAAGCTGCTGTTGGTTGATTGGACTTTTCCTCCATCCACCAAATATGTGTCTGTCTGTTAAAGTAACTTTTTTTTTTTGTTTTTTGTTTTGTTTTTTTGTTTTGTTTTTCGAGACAGGGTTTCTCTGTGTAGCCTCGCTGTCCTGGACTCACTTTGTAGACCAGGCTGGCCTCGAACTCACAGTGATCCGCCTGCCTCTGCCTCCCGAGTGCTGAGATTAAAGGCGTGCACCACCACGCCCGGCTTTAAAGTAACTTTTATTCTCGTTGCAATATTGATGTCTGGGAAGTTTACTGCCTCTGTCTGTTAACCTAGGCCTAGTCCTGGAAGTTTCTAGCCTCCATACAATCTAACCTAGGCCTAGAATGTTTTCAGCTTCTGAGGCTTACTACATAATAAGCTCACCTTTCCTTATTCTTACTGAACTCTGGGCTGGCTGGGTCAACTCAGCTGTTCTGGCTCAAATTCTTCTCCCAGCTGATTTATTTAATCTGGCTGCTCTCTTGGCTTGGATTTGTTCTGCTTGGCCTCAAACTAACGCAGCAATCTGTTCTAATCTTCTGGTTCATTCTGCCTTCACCTTAGTTCTCTCTCTGCGCCGCACCTCTCTGTTACTGTCCTGGTAAAACAGCCTCTTAAGTAGCTTCTTCCCTTTCCACTTTCTTCTCGTGAGGCTGGGTATATCCTATTCTGTCAAATCTTCTCTGATTGTCACTTTCAAACATGGGTGCTTCCTTTTACAAACTAACTTACTTTTGTTTGGGATTAAAGGCTGTACTACCACACCTGGACCTAAGCTTTTCTTTACCTGATACTCGCTCTATACCGGGCTGGCCTGGAACTCAGATCTGTATTCCAGCGGGACCACACAGACATTACATCTTTGGATGTAATCCCTTGCCAGAACAGCCATGGTATGAGTTAACATTCCTCTATGTCTGTCTGTCTATGTCTTTTATGTATGTTTTTGAATGATCTGATCAGTGGGGGCTCCCTATGTTTGTGTGAGTGTAGGGTTTTCTTCTTTTCACCACAAGTAGTGGGCCTCAAATAGCAAGACTACCAGCCTGAGAGTTTAAGAGTTAAAATACAGCAGCTAGAGCCATCAGCCTGGCAGGATCAGTTTCTCTCTGTGACGGGGGTGGGGTGAGGGGGGTGGGGGTGGGAGGGATGGGGAGGGTGGGGGGCTGGGGGAGTGGGATTGGGGGTAGTGGGGGGGGGTGGGCAAATAGCCTGAAAGCTTGAGAGTAAAGTACAGAGAGAAGGGCTAGAAGCAACCAGCTCCTAGCCCCATAGGCCTAGAGCTAAGGCCTTTGGACCCTCTTTCTCTCCGACTGTGCTGTCCCACCTCAGCTACCCCTGTGTTGGTTTTTTACATTTTGGCGCACCTAGAAGTTTCACTTCCAGAGTGCATAGAGGTCCTGCCAGGGGGTACAGGAAACTTGCCATGGGGATATGAGAAGTCTGGGCATGACGTATGCTAGTAATTTACTAAATATATTTGTAATTTATGTGTATCAGGGAAAATGCCCTGCAGTTTAAATTTCTTTTAGCAGTTGAGTGGTTTGGACACCAAGAGTTCAAAAGTGTTCATTTTATTATATTTTTAAAGAGGTAAAGAGAGTTCTGCAAGTCTTGGGATGTTTGTGTTGTTCATGAGGACACCTGATTCTGATTCCCCCCCCCCCCCCCACCGGGAACGTTTTAGTCATTAATTTATTTTCATTATTTGTCATTGGTCTATTCAGTCTTTTTACATCTTGATATTATTTCTTAAGTTTTGGCAGTTTGTATGTTTCTAAGGAATTTATCCATTTTTGGTAATTAGCTAATTTATTGATATTCTAGTATAATAAATTCTGGGCATTATGTTTTAGAAATATCACTTTAATATATAACTTATGTGCTAGTCTATTTAAGTTCTCTTTTTTCTTGGATAGTCTAAGAGGTTATTAATTGTGTTTATTTTTACAAAATCACTTAATTCTTCTGACGTTTGTGTTTATTTCTCTTTTTGATTTGTTGCCATTCCAATTTTTATTATTTTCTTCTTCTGCTGTTTGTGGTCATTCTTCTTCTATTTCTTTAGATGTAAAATTAACTAATTTAGTTGACCTCCTCCTCTTCTTTTTTTTTCTCTTGGCTGGACTGGAACCTTCTCTGACCTGCCTTTGCCTCCCAAGTGCTGGCACTGAAACCGTGTACCACTATGCTTGGCTGAATCTTTATTTTTTTTATGTAGGCATTTATAGCTGCAAACTTTCCTTTTAGTTATCTATGGAGAACTCTGGAGGTTGTGGGTTTATGCTGTCAGCATTAAGAAAGGACTGTGAAGATGCATTAACTGTTAATCTCAGCTGCTCCTGATGGGTGCAGTGTGAGGCAGCAGTGTTGGGTGTTAGTGGAGCTGTAAGTATTTGGTGTGTCATCAACAACACACTTACGCTCATACTTCAAAAAAAAATTATCTTCTTCTTCTCCTCCTCCTCCTCTTCCTCCTCCTTCTCCTCCTCTTCCTCCTTCTTCTCCTCCTCTTCTTCCTCCTCCTTTTCTTTCTCCTTCTCCTCTTCCTTTCTCCTTTATTCTCCTCCTTTTTTTCCTTTCTCTCATTCTTTCTCCTCCTCCTCCTTCTTTCCTTCCTTCCTTCCTTTCTTTTTTCTGAGACAGGGTCTCTCTCTGTGTAGCCTGGGCTCACTTTGTAGACCAGGCTGGCCTTGAACTCACAGGGATTCACCAGCCTCTGCCTCCCTGAATGCTGGGACTACAGCCCTGCAAAAACTAAATTCTAGTGAGAGCATAAAGGTAACAAAGGGCTGACCTTTACCTCTGATGACTCTCACAGCACTTTGTATAAATTGTAAAATTAAATCAATTTTATATTCTTCATGTAGATGCTCCAAGTACACTTAAAACAAGAAAAACAAAACAAAACAAGAACCTAAGGGGGGAAAAAAAACCAAATAGACAAAACCCGTGTGCCATATCCAATGGCAGCAATAAAAATCTTTTTAGCCTGTCTTCATCATGTCTAACTGAGAGCTATCTCAAAAGAGAAAGTAGAAAGAGGAAGAGAAAGTCAAACATGGAATTGCTCATTTCACAACTACAACTGCTGGTGACTATGCGAGTCCAAACTCTCAGCTCTTCCCCTGCTGTTCTGAATGCTGCTGGAGGGCAAGGATGCGTGTCTACCCCACCTCTGTATCCTTAGTGCACGTTTCAGAGCCCGACACAGGGGATGCTTAGGATGACGTCATTAGCTAGTCCTTGAGCTATATGTCAGTGGTTCCAGTTTGCAGAGTGTCTCGTCGATTTGAGACTGTGCAGCACTGCCATAAGTTTTTGCCATATCTTTCTGATAGAAGGATTATAATTTATTCAGTGGCAAAATTAGATTTTCATTCATTTTTTTATATCCCACAGAACAATTAATTTAGAAACTTCTGATACAACAAACTATAAATAAATGTGTTTCTATTTCTCCTGATCTTGCATAGTAACACAATTCTAACAGTTATTTGACTGCAAAAAATATAATTCATTGGATTTATCAACATCATACTATTTTCCTGATTTTTTTTGAGGTTGATGGGAGGTGCAGCCCTCACTTGCCTGGAATTTACTTTGCAACCTACTCTGTCCTCTGACTAGGAATCTCCCTACATCAGCCTTCAAAATGCTAACGTGGCTGACTTAACCACACTGTTGTTTTGCTAGCAGCATGGAGCCCACAGCCGGGCTCAGTTCTGCCGAGTTCTTCAGTGCTGTACTTATTGTCCTTTGGAAGACTTCAACTTATTCCCCCTGCTTTTCTTTAAAATGATTGTCATCTTTCCGCATAAGGCCCCTCTCCTGTGGAGGGCTAAGCGTTGGTATGCACTGACATGCGAAGGCAAGCATCTCTCACCTGGTCTTCCTCCTGTAATTGCATTCCCCAGACCCACGCTTACGCTCTCATCTCCACTTGTCTGGCATTGTCATCCCCAGCCACGTCCGGAACCCTTACATGAAGTATGTACTAGCGACTCTGTTTATTCAGTGAGGCAGCTGTATTGTGACTCCCGTCTTTAAGCCTACCAATACCTCTATGGTCAGTTCCATGTGAGGCGTATGCACTATCCAAAGCATCCCCTTTACTTACATGGCCGCCCTCCTGCTGCAAACCGTCATTAGCTCGTGTCTAGCGCGTATGTGGCTGTCCCTGCAGATGTGTTCCACGTCCTCCACTTCAGCTCTCAGCAGGTTAGAACAGCGCCACGAAGGCTCCCTACGCCCTGCCTCTCCGCTCGCAGAAGCCCGCCTGCAGTAGCATCCTCTCATGCAGCGTCACCATGGCTACCTGCGCCCGTGCTGACTCTACTCCTGGTCTCTTTTCTCGCTTGACACTTGGCTGTAGTCACAGCTGCACTGAATCCACACGGAGGGAATGAAGACTTAGCCTAGATGGGAGCAACACTATTTATGGGAGGAGATAAATCAGCCTTCGGCGTAACTAAAGCTGCGTTCGATTTTACCTGTGAAGAAACCATCCAAAAGCCTGCTGGCAACCATCTCAGGAACGTGGCTCACATGAAGAGCACCTTTGGAAATGAGAATTTGTCTCTCAAACTAAGAGAATGGGTCTAGGCGATCTGCTCAGGCATATTTGATGCTACTGATCTTGTTTGTATGCGAAGCATTATAAGTAAAAAAGTAAAGCGCTTCTCCTACAGTGTTGTTCTGCTTTCCCACCAGAAGACGATTAATTACAATTTGAAGACGATTATTATTATTATTATTATTATTATTATTGTTGTTGTTGTTGTTGTTGTTGTTGTTGTTGTTTTTGTACAGGCCATCATTTTCAATCACCAAAGAGTTCATATTGCGATTCAACCACCCGAGGAATCCAGCAGAAGAGGCAGAATTGTTGGAACAGGCTAGGAAACTCATTGTCAAGTGTAAGGTAAGGGTTGGCCTTTAGCTACTTGGTTTGTAAATTCATCTCCTAGTTGGCAAATGCATACCTGCTGTATAGTATTGAAAGGAAAGAAATAAGGATGTGGGTATAGACAGCTACCTTTAACTGTAAGTAGGCAGAGCTAAAATATCAGTGTTAATTAAATTTAAGTTTATAACTAAATAATTCAATGTCAAATAATTTTGGAGGGGAGCGTCCCCATAAAAGAAAAATAAGAAGTTTTCTCTAGCTCTGAATGGCTCTCAGAATATAAATGAGAAATATTCGCAGACGGATAAACGAAGGGATGCACTTTTCCATGTGCTGTTTTCATGTTTCCCCATCACAGAGGAAGCTGGGACTCAAGACGCTGGGCTCTGGGAAGCACGTGCACCTCCCGACGGCCTGGACTGAGGTCATCTATCTGGCTCAGTGTAAAGGGAAGATCCAAGACGGTATGTGTGCGGAGCCAACTGCAGGCACACCCCACATGTCTGTGGCCTCGCAAAGAGGTGATCCGAGAAATTAAAGTAGATTTTTAGTAAATTTAAACCAAGCTTTGTAAATTCTCTGTTTGCCGTCAAAATATGCCCTGATGTTCCATGATCAAAGTTCCTCTGTAATTCTCAGTGTATGGCTTTGACTGTTGAACTTTTAAATTACAAACTGGTTATTAAAAGCTTTTTCTCAGCTGGGTGTGGTGGCGCACGCCTTTAGTCCCAGCACTCGGGAAGCAGAGGCAGGCGGATCGCTGTGAGTTCAAGGCCAGCCTGGTCTACAAAGTGAGGCCAGGACAGCCAAGGCTAACACAGAAAGACCCTATCTTGAAAAACAAAAACAAACAAACAGACAAAAGCCTTTTCTCAGTGTGGTCTGTATTACCTTCCCCCTACAATTGGCAACTGACTTAAAAGTCACCATGTAATGTCTTTGATTAAGTCTAACTGCAGTAGTCACCTGGATAAAAGTGTTTTTGCATTTTATATTCTTATAAAACATTAATCAGACAACCGTTGGCTTGCCTTTTTTTTTTCTTTCTGCTTTAAAAAACCAGAAAGGATTGCTCATTAACTCTTCACTTATTACTTCTCACGTATACGGTCTCTCTCAAGCAACTTCTAACCAATTTAAAAGGAAATTAAATAACATTATTTTTAAGGGAATAAAATTCCTTCTCTCATTAAACTAAATGTTATGTGTGTGCCTTATAAAATGAGTCTGCGGATGGTAACTGCTAAGGTCAGAGGATATTTCTCGGTAAATTGGGATTTGTGCTGCTGTCTGGAGCGCAAGTGCTTAGAGGAGGGAAAATGTTTTGTACTTAACTTGTTTTTATGGCCCCCACATCTCAGCGCTGCCACCTCGATCAGATGTTTAGCAGATCTGTGGTGTGAGGCCTTGTGGTTTACCATCAACCAACCTCACCGAGATGTGGGAGAAGATAGAGGGGATGAGGCGAGGGAGACAGGGGAGGGCGTGGGGAGATGGGCCAGGCAGAGGCTGTGTTTCCTTTGGGCTGCTCAGGTTGAGGTGCCTCTCACTGGGAAGAGCGGAAAGCATTTACGGGTACAGCAGAGCCCAGGAATCGGTGTACCGAATTGCAAGATGTAAGTATGACATGTAGAAAGTCAAGGCTAATTTTTCAGCGACAAAATTTCCCTCTGTTAATGTTTCAGAAGCTTTAAATATGCTCCACGCTTCGCTGGACCACGTTTCCTTTGATTATGATCAACTTCCCGCCCTGTTTTTTCTTGCGGAATCAGTTTTATATAGACTGTGTTGTGATGCGTTCATGAAGGAGTTTTTATATTCAGTTGAGATAAAGCTGGTGAAGGTATGTTTTACGTTTTAAAAAGTGTCTTAACTGCTTTAGGTGCAAGTGATAGGAAACCATAGTTCTGTCTGCTTTGGGATCAGGCAAGACATCGGGGTTTAATAAGGGTAGTTTAACAGTCTTTGAGTGTAACTAGTAGATTGCTACTTTATAGCCACGTTGAAATAGTTTGAGAAAATGGAATTTCACAAGCTGTGTAAAAATATAATTATTTAAACATCATCATACTGTTTTTTTATAACTATGCATAGATTTTCTTTTAAGGATTAAAAAGAAAAGATTTATTTACTTTTATTTTATGTGTATGGGTCTTTTGCTCTCACATATCTATGTACTGTGTGTGAGTGTATGAGTGTGTGTCTGTGTGTGTTTGTGAGTGTGTGTCTCTGTGTGTGTCTGTGTGTGTTTGTGAGTGTGTCTCTGTGTGTGAATGTGTGTGTGTGTGTGTCACTCTCAGAGAACAGGATCCCCTGGAACTACAGTTACAGTGTCCAGTGGTGAGCTTCCATGTAGGTGGTGGGGACTGAACCTGTGTCCTCTGCAGGAGCAACGTATGCTCTTAACCACTGAACTCTCCAGCTCCTCCTTTTAGGGATTAAAAAAAAATGCTCTGTCCTTTATTTAAAACTTCTGAGAAGTAACCTTAATTTCAACTTGAGGTGAGTGGCCTGTCAGCAGTCTGTCGTTCTAGAGTTGCTCAACAAAGAGGCGTCATCCACAGTTATACTTTGTAAAGTCCTTAGTCAAATGCTTCCAATATTTGTAATAGCCACAGTTGACATGGGGAATTACTATAAAAATAAGTTTAAGAATAACTGGCAGCTTTATTGCAAATACATTGAGCTTAAATAATGGTTTTATTATTACGAAAAAGGTGAGAAATATTAGAAAGATTTCCTTCAGATCGCAATGCGTGCAGCATGTCTATAAAGCAAGTGAAAATGAGTGAGCAAAATATGTATTTTACAGCTTTGGCCAGAAGAGAATATTCCTGTGTCCTCCACCACTAGGAAGTTTTGGGGAGATAATTATATTTTATGCCATGACCCTAGTCTCGGAGCTCTCTGACAGTTTTAGGAATAAAAGGTAGAATGTTAGAAAACATAAAAGAAACTGCCAACAAAGGCCCAAGATTCTGAGTCGAAGAAAAGAGTTAGCACATTAATACCTGGTGCAGTGAAGTTATAATTATTTTTTTAATTGCTTTTTGTATTTTTCAAACTGCTCATTATGGATACACATTTGTAACTATTTACAACAGAAAATATGAAGAGACCAGAGTTTATGCATAGATACAGGTGTGAGACAGAAAACACCTGCATACATATTCACAATGAAAGAGGTCGGATCAATGGAAGCATAGAACAAGTCCACTGTCTTGGGCTGGGCTTCTCCAGTGACCTTGCTCCATGTCTCTGCTTAAATTTCTGCGGGAGGAAAAGTGGTTGTGTAACTCAGCTTCATCCCTGGATGGATTGCCTCTGTGTTAGATTAAATGCCACACTGTCCAGCTTTTGAAACATTGCTATGCCTTCGCATCTTCAGGTTGAATGATTTGCACAGGTTCTTGTAGTGGCCATGAGTGATCGACGCACGACTGTGTACATTGCACGATAATGAATGTGCAAGCGTGAGACATGTTGACGTTTTATGTTTCACAGTGTATGGACCATAGTAGCCTCCACTTTGAACATAGGTGAAAAAATTGTGTCATGGAGAGTTTAACTAACTTACCATCTCAGCAGGAAAGCTTGTGAAAACCCAGGCAGACACTGAAGGTCTAAAGTCCAGGGAACTCTAGGCTGTGATGCCACATATCCCCTTAGTTTTTAGATCACTCATTTAAAAGCCAACTCTTTCCTTTTGGAGCCAATACACACCAGTCAGGAGAAATACGCACGGCCCGTGTCCCTAAGCATCATCCTGGTCTTTGTAGACTTTGCCTTAGGAAACCAAACATACATTGGAAAGCTTCCTTCCGCTAGTTTCTTTGGATAGAAAACATTATTGAAAGGCACTGTTACTGGTGTATGTGAGGGGGAGTGTTTTTTTTGTTGTGGGTAAGAGAGGGACATCCAGAGGCATCTGGAAGAGTCCAGAGCAGAGAGGGAAAGGAGACACAGCCAGGGCTTTCTGTGAGTGAAGGGAGAAGAACAAGAGAGAGAACAGCGAGGATAGCTGGACAGAGGGAGAAACCTTGGTGTTCTAAAGAGTGTGGGAATCTGCACTATTCTGGGGGCCTAGCACAGTGGAGGAGGGGTGAGGGAAATGGGAGCCAGGACGGCAGCATGGGCTTTGAAATGTGTAACAAGAACTTGTGTGTAGGCCATGAACTTTTTCAAACCTGCTTTGTTTGGGGTTCTTTCACAGTTCCGCTTCCCTTCCAACCCACGTGCCCTAGCTAAGAGAGAAAAGAGGTTAGTGGGAACAGGAGAAGTAGACCCTTTGAGAATCAGTTCCTTGGAGCGATTCCTCTTTTGTCGTCAGGATTTCAGCAGACCAGTTAAAAGAGCAAACGAGCAATTCAGCAAAGGTGACTGCAACCGCAGCAGCCGGAATCCAGAGCAGTACCAGAACCCAGAACCTCGAAGTGCTGTTCTTTGGAATGTTTCTCTCTAGGAACGTCTGGAAGGGGAGTGATGAACAGCTAAACAATAGGAAACGATGCCAAGACCAAGGAGCCCAGCCTCTTGTTTTGGGCTCATATATATATCCCCTCTCAGAGTCTGTCCTAGGATGTTTATCAGTTGGCAAAGACCATGCTCCTTTAAGAGGCAGTTCCTCTTCTAGTGACAAACACCACCTGTTCTCTCACAAGTCTGTTTCCAATGCACAAACACTGCACACCTTCACGTAAGTCTGTTTCACATTCCACATGGGATCAAAACGAAAACATGTTTCCACCCATTACATTTGTGACTAGGGACTGAAGAAACCTGGAGGCCAGCACGGGCTTTGACATGCCACACAGGTGTATGTCAGTGGGGGAACCATATGTACATCCTTTTGCCGGACACAAAGGAGATGGCTCCTTTTTGTGGGTGAGAACCGATTTCACAAGATCCTGAAAAATGCCGGCTTTTATCTAACCTCGAGAAATCCTTCTACAGTCCTGCTTGAGGTGAGCCAAGACTGTCATTTCCGGATACACATACTTGGAGAGACACAACTGGAAAAATCTGGGAGTCCCACCAGAGTCATCACACGTTCACAGGGAACTTGGCACCCTTAGTCTCATTCATGAAAGAATTTAAGAATGGACCCAAACAGAAGTTCAAGGGGCAACTCTATTGGAATTTACAAGAAAAACCCCAGGGCAGGCAGGGCATTGTCAGTCTCAGCAGCTTCCTGGAGGAGAGACACGGAGAAGAGGAAGAGAAGCCACGCTTTTTGAGTTACATTGGCATGGAGGACAGCATATGGTGGCCAAGCAGCCATTTGATGAGGAGAGGAGCTTTAGAGAGAGAAAGGAACTCCAAAATACCAGAAACAGCATACCTTATGCTGTGGGCAGCGCCAGGAGGAAAAAGACAGGTCCATCGCAGCTGCACAGTAGCTGTAGCAGCTGTACTGGAGGGATGGAATTCTGGGAAGGCCATTCACAGTATCCCACTCGAGGGTTGATTATTTTTCCCATTTCTCCAGAATGGCTTGAGGCAAACCTGCCTTCCTGAGGGATTGTCCCCTCACGGCCAGGTAATTGGCCATCCCCACCACGATAAATCTGAAAGGAAGATGCGATGGCATGCTACCACCGGGTGCATTGCATCTTTTGGCTGGAAAGCAGCAGCTTTCCTAAAAGTTCCTGCAGTCTCTGCCTTCACCATTCAGCCCCTCATTTAATGAAACAATTAAGGCTTGAGTAAATAAGTAATATTTGATTCCTGAGCATTACCCCGGTTCCAGATTTTTTTTTAGCACGTCTTTCTTTTTTAATCTGTTTTCTACATGTAGATCTTAGTTATTGAAGCATCCTTCTAAAAGTATAGAGAATAAAATATAAGAAACACAAATTTGGTGTATCGGGGAGACAATACTGCATAGAGCTTCTGTATAAATATAAAAATACAGAACAAGATAATTCCTGGATAGTGTTAACCTCACAGTCAATGGGAGAACAGGTAGAAAGAGATATGAGGAAGAAGCCTTTGCTTAAGGGGGAGAGGGCAGGAGGGAAAAGGACACTTTAAGGGCAGAGTTCACATGGGGGCGAAGCTGAGTTGTCAGGCTACAGAGAGAAAACGTAGAGAGAGTGCGGTGGAGTCCCAGATCTGAGAGGCAGGGAAAGGGACAACAGTCAACACAGAAACGGCCTTCAGATCGTCACAAGCACAGTCCTTCTAGGCTGCAGCAGTCGCCAGGAGCAGCCTCCGCATCAGTGACACCGATGATGAGTAAAGCCTGAGTGTGATTCATTATTCCTTTCAATATAATCACCAACCCTTTAAAAAAACCTTAAATAATCCTCCCCACTAGCTCTTTTAGCCTGCATCTTCAGTCATGGGAGTGCGTACTTGTCAGAGCTCCATCAGACGTTGCTGTCTGTCACAAGCATGCAGATTTTCACTCCCTTGAGCGAGTCCAGAGCAGGAAGAGACCACTGTACATATACTTCCCTTTATTTTTGTGTGTAAGTCTAAAAGGCTGGTGTCTGTACGTTTTAGAAACATCCCTAAATACCAGTTGCTCTTCACCAAATCAAATTTAAGAATAAAGGTTTCTGGTGAAAATAAGAGAGCTGGTTGAAATTCAGGGTTTACATGAAAGTGAGTGGATTTGGGAAAAGGCCATCCTAGCTTCAAATTCCTGTAATAGCACCCTCCTCCTCCTCCTCCTCCTCCTCCTCCTCCTCCTCCTCCTCCTCCTCCCTAAACAGTGCTGGGTGAAGCATTTGGGACTTGGCCAGGTTTAACTATTTTATTATATATATATCTTAGCTAATATTTTGCATCGCTGTTTGATTTCTCTCACATGTAAACTCAATAGCAATTGTTCCTGTTATTTTGCATGGCTCCTTGATTTCATAACTTTCACAGAATGCAGTTCATTTGTTTTTAAAATTTATATGTTCTCATTATTATATAAAATCTTATGTATTGTATGTTTCTGCAGATATTTCCATTTTCTGTAGCTTATGTAAAACCACCCATTTTCTTTTCTTTCTTTCTTTCTTTCTTTTTTTTTTTTTTGAGAAGTTTCTCTGTGTAACCCTGGCTGTCCTGGAACTTACTACATAGACTAGGCTGGCTTTGATCTCAGTGATCTACCTGCCTCTGTCTCCCAAGTGCTGGGATTAAAGGTGTGCACCACCACTGCCCAGTTTTAGCTACCGAGGCATTTTTATTGTCACACAAGTAAGAACTCACAGTGTTTACTGTGATGACATGCTGGAGGAATGGGGGCTTAGTGCAGCGTGCTGTGAGAAGCAGTTATTTCCCAGTGCTCCCCAAGTCTGTGTTTTAAAGTGTTTTGGTTAAAAGCCACAGAAAGAAATATGTTACATACAGTGATACACACATACATAATATACAACCTTCTATATACTGAAATAAAAGGTTTCGTGAAATACAAGATGATATTTTCTCTTCTCATGTATCTTATTTTTATATTAACCCCCACCAATTCATGAGTTATTTAAGGGCTATGATCTTCAATTTGGAAAAACAATGTTGCTTTGAAGGGTACAGAACCAAACAACACCCAAAATGGTCCATTTGAAAACGGATAGAGATGATTTATTCAAGTTTTTCTTCTGGCTGAACCAGCATTTCAGTCTTGACATAAACGTTTTAAAGTTATTTCAGAAACACATAATATCAACTGAGTTTGAAATTGTTTTATCAAAAAGTAAATGTAATAATAAAATGGTTTATCTTTCTCTATGGTTTTTAAGCATTTATTGGTGCAATACCAAAATGCTTTTCTCTTTTTTCTCTTGACAGATTGGCTATTTGATCTTCTTACGACTTTTTGTATTTTTCCTGCATGGTCACTTAGAAAATTTTAAACAACATTTACTTAGACTGCAACCATATTTATACGGTAGAATATTTTTTTATTTTTACACTTATAAATGTTTTATGCTACATTTTAAAGTTCTCAGAGTGTCACTATAAAGAGCATAAGCTGTTTTATGTTTCATGAAAAGTAATACCACCAATGATGGCTCCTGGGCCAGGCAGCATTTCTTCAGTGTTTGTTTTCCCTCAGAAACTTAGAATTTCTTATGGTGAGAACATTTAAAAATATAGTCTCTTTGCAATCTGAATAAAACCTACTTTCTTATGAACTGTGGTCACCACCTGTGCCATAGATGACAGGATCTAACACTGACTGAGACGTCCCTCTCCCCACTCCCTCTCCCCAGCCCCTCCCCACCTCCCTCTCCATACCCCTCCCCCTCCCCCTCTTCCCAGCTCTCCCCCACCTCCCTCTCTCCAGCCCCTCCTCCACCCCTCCCTCCCACCCCTCCCACCCCTCCCACCTCCCTCCCCACCTCTCCTCTCCCTCCCCACCCCTCTCCCCACCTCCCTCTTCAGACCCCTCCCCCTACCCCTCTTCCCACCCCTCCCCCCCACCTCCCTCTCCCACCCCTCTCCCCACCTCCCTCTCCCCACCTCCCTCTCCCCACCTCCATGTCCCCACCTCCCTCTCCCTACCCCTCTCCCCACCCCTCTCCCCACCTCCCTCTTCAGACCCCTACCCCTCTTCCCACCCCTCCCCCACATCCCTCTCCCCAGCCCTCTCCCCACCTCCCTCTCCCCACTTCCTCTCCATTCCTCTCCAGCCTTGTGTATGTGGTGGTGACTGATGTTCAGTTTCCTCATTTGTAACAATAGCTACCAGACCAAACTATACAGCAACAAAGTCCATGTTTTCAGGTCGGGGTGTTGGCAGCGTAGATGCTGGGCTGGAATAGGGGGAGAGGAGGATTCTGGAGGCCCTCTCAGTGTGGACGTATAGCAGGATAGTTCTGCACTACATAAAGCAGTGTCCTTTAAATTGTTCTGGTTGGTACTCAAAGGGAGAAACGCCATTTGCACTGCAACTCAGCATGCTCTACTATGTATTCACTTATGCACTGGAAAGAAGGAATTATGGAAGAACGGCCATTGACGATGTCAGTGATGGCAACGGGAATGTCACGTGGCAAAACACTTTAAAAACATTTAGAAGAAAAAGGATCAATTTTAGCTAATTTGCCCTAGGTTGCATGTGTACAAAAGCGAGGGAATCAGGAGGAAGATGATGTTTTAGATATTGATTAATATGGTGAAGATTTGGAAAAATGAGACAGCGAAAGTGAAGAGTAGGATATAGGTGATTAATAAAGCTAAGAACCCCTGAGGGTGTGCTGGGACGCCACAGCCCATACGTAACCCACTGAGTCCACTAATGCTGTTCATATGTGAATGCGTTTAAGGCTGATCACCTGAGACTGGACAAGGCGTCAGAGAGCTCATCCCTGAGGACACTGCATAGTAACTGCACATATGTATTAATATATACCATGTATAATAGACAATTATATATCGCATAATATACACAATATGTTAAACCATATATGTTTTAGTTTAAAAATCTTAGGATTCCATAGATGAGCACTGCACTGACATCGCTCTCACCCCTCCTCTTCCCCTCCAATTCTTCCGACCTCTTTTTGGACTCATGACCTCTTCTTTACACCCATGCGCCTATGTGTCTATGAGCAGAGCATGTTGAATCCCTTTAGCGTTGCTCATGTATGTGTGTGCTTAGGGCTGACCGCTGGGGACTCTCACAAAGCTCTGCCCCATAGAGGAAGAGACACCTTAGCCAATGGCTGCTGCGAGCAGGAGAATAGTGATAGTATTTGATTGTACATTTGACTATCACACAAAGCTGCTCTGAGTTATACAAACTCTAGTGGGATTTATTTAAAATGCAGTTCTCTTCCTCACCACCAGAGGACACACATACCATTACAAATTTTCACTAGACAGAGCAATGCACAACAGGAGGAAGTATTGAATTTAATTATACTTTAATAGCTAAAAGAGAAATGGAGCACAGTGCTAGACAGTAATAAAACATTTCTCACAGTTGATTTTTCTTCTAACAGCACTTTACTTCTCGGAGGTGTCCTACCACAGGTACCCGAACATCTTCTCAAATGTGCAGTTCATCCTGAAAACAGCGGAGATTATATGGGAGAGAGAACTCCTTTCTGAAACAGTTGTAGGAAACACAGGTGGAACAGAGGACCTATGTTCCGACTTGGTAGGTAAACAGACGTGGTGGGTATGCTTGCCGCATATCTGTAAGATAAACTTGCTGTGATTATATACGCCTTCTCATCAATCCAGCATGCCCTACTGTAACTGACCGTAGCTGGGGAGGTGAGAGGGGGCGGTGATTAGCAGAAATTCTTGGATCATAGATTGCTAGCTGAGGAATGGGCCTTCAATGTGATTCGTTACTTTCTTGAGAGGCACAGTGGTGTAATACGCCTTCCACACAGGTTCCATCTCGCGTAAGAACAAATCATAGCATAACTTAGGTCCACAAGTTAACATTTTAGGGGCTGGAGAGATGGCTTAGCGGTTAAGAGCACTGACCACTCTTCCAGAGGTCATGAGTTCAATCCCCAGCAACCACATGGTGGCTCACAACCATCCACAATGAGATCTGGTGCCCTCTTCTGGCCTGCAGATGTACATACAAGCAGAACACTATACATAATAAATAATTATTTAAAAAAAAAAACCAAGTTAACATTTCAGCACATTCTATTTCATTAAGGGGAAGGTGTGAAATATAGACTGGCTGCAAAACAAATGGCGTATGATTGTGTTCTCTATGTTTCATGTGAAATAACATTTACTATGCCACTGAAGCTAGCCAGAAACTCCCCAAAGCTCAAATTGGCCAGATATGGTGGCACATGCTTTTAATCTCAGCACCAGGAAGGCAGAAAGCAGGCAGATTTCTGTGACTTCAAGGCCAGCCTTCCCTAGGTAGTTTAAAACCAGCCAGAGCTGCACAGTGAGACCCCTCTCCCCCAAATTTCAAATTGAGAGATTAAAATAATTCTAGTACATGAAGTTAAATTTTCTTATATTATTAATAACCAATTTATTCAATAAGCACTAATTATGCAAACACAAATCCAACGAGCCATGTAATTGTGTATAAGACAGATGCTTTTCAAAGGACAAACTTCAGTCTATTTGGAAATAATCTATTTCCTTTGCTCAAATATTTTCTGAAAAATAAGGATTTTTTCATTATTTTAATTTTTATAGTTTATAAACAGAAAATTTGCTCTTTTTTAATTTCTCAAAAAGAAAAAAAATCACGTTTCTTGCTTGTGTGTATTGTGTGCATGCACATATTTACTTAGGTTCCCATGTGTGTTGGTATGCATATGTGCAGTGTGCATGCATGTGTGTTTGTGTGGAAGGGGAGGCCAGAGGTAAATGCTGGAACTTTCTGTGATTTATTTCTCTGGACTATCTTTATTGAGGCAATGTCTGTCCTTGAACCTGGAGATGCTCCATTCTAGCTGGCTGGTCTAGCTTGCTCTGAGATCCCCTGTCTGCACCTCCAGAGAGCTTACAGGTGTGATGCCCAAATGGCCCCGTTTTTATGTGTGTGCTGAGGACAACACGCCAGTCCTAAGCTTATACAGCGGCACTTCATCCAGCCAGCCTTCTCCCCAGCCTGAACCTAATGCAAATTCTAATGATAGGACATTTGTAAAAGGAACTTTTATTCGCCTGGTTCAGTTGTCTTGGAGGCTAACTGCCTCCTTCTTCTAACCTAGGGCTAGTCCTGGAAGCCTCCGTACAATCTAACCTAGACCTAGAATGTTTTAGCCTCTGAGACTTACTGCTTAATAAACTCACCCTTACTTGTTCTCACTGAGCTCGGGGCTGGCTGTTCTGGCTCAAACTCCTCTCCCAGCTGACTTGTTTAATCTGGCTTCTCTCTAGGCTTGGAATTGCTCTGCTTGACCTCAAGCTAACTCAGCAATCTGCTCTAATCTTCTGGCTTCTTCTTTTCTGGCCTGTTCCGTCTTCACCTGAGTTCTTTCTCTGTAACTCGTCTTTCTATTACTGTCCTGGTAAAACTGCATCCATGAAGCAAGTCCAGGGCAGCCAGGGCTACACAGAGAAACCCTGTCTCAAAATACAAAACAAAACAAAACAAAACACCCCCGCCTCTTAAGTAGCTTCCCTGTCCTCACTCTTCTGGTGAGAGTTGGCCGTATCCTATTCTGTCAAATCTTCTCTGATTCCTCACCTTTCCTGCCACTCAGACATCACTTTCAAACATGGGTGCTTCCTTCTACAAACTAACTATACCTTTGTTTGGAGTTAAAGGCTGTATCATCCAACCTGGATCTAAACCTGAAACTAGTTCTATGCCAGGCTGGCCTTGAGCTCAGGTCTGTTCGCCTCTGTCTCCTGGATTAAAGCTGTGTTTGTATTCCAGCCAGATCCCACAGACCTAGAAGATCTTTGCATGTAGTCTCTTGCCAGAACTGCCATGTTCTGAATTAACAATCCTCTACAGACATTTGTGAAAATTTCTTTAAAAATATCTGCATTTATATGTGACCTCAAACTTTAACTACAAATTTAAGAGGAGGAAATACCTGCTATTATGTACGTTTGTAACTTTTAAGCTTAAGTATTTGCCTCTTGCCTCATTAATGTTAAGCCGTCTAAGTAATTTGAAACATTTGGTTATAATTAGTAATGACTGCAAATTATGTCACGCAAAAAGAAGCACTTGTTTCAGAGTTTAAAATGTGTTTTGATAATTCCCAAAATTTGTGGACAAATGGGTTGAGCTAGAAATGATCATAATGAATGAGTTAACCCAGAAGCAGAAAGACTCAAATGGTATATACTCACTTATATCTGCATACTAGCCCAAGGGGCATGTCCCATGAAAGCCTTCACTTACCAGGAAACTGGGACAGAGGGGAGGACATCCTATTGGGACGCTAGATGAGAGAAGCATGGGAGAATAGCAATGTAGAAGGATCCAGAGGGTCCTAGAAACCTACAAGTAGAACATTATGATAGGCAGATTTGGGCCCAGGGGTCCCGCTCAAACTA
Source organism: Acomys russatus (assembly GCF_903995435.1). NCBI lineage: Eukaryota > Metazoa > Chordata > Mammalia > Rodentia > Muridae > Acomys > Acomys russatus. The sequence goes on along the minus strand of NC_067148.1, from coordinate 53,912,867 downwards.
AGGCACCAGCCAAGGACAATACAGGCGGTAAACTTTAAACCCCTACCCAGATCTAGCCAATGGTCAGAACATTCTCCACAGTTGAGTGGAGAGTGGGGTATGACTTTCACACGAACTCTGGTGCCTCATATTTGACCATGTCCCCTGGAGGGGGAAACCTGGTGGCACTCAGAGGAAGGACAGCAGGTTACCAAGAAGAGACTTGATACCCTCTGAGCATATACAGGGGGAGGAAATCCCCCTCAGGAACAGTCATAGGGGAGGGGAGTAATGGGAAAATAGGAGGGAGGGAAGAATGGGAGGATACAAAGGATGGGATAACCATTGAGATGTAACAAGAATAAATTAATAAAAAATTAAAAAAATGTATTTTGATGACAAACATACTTAAAATAAGATATAAAGCTGCAGAAAGAATACTGAGCCTAAAGAGTAATGATCTGCTTGCAACAGCCTGTGTCATCTAGGGGAGTCTGTTTAGCTTTTCTATACCTGCATTTGCTCATTGTGTACACACACACACACACACACACACACACACACACACACACGTATAAAAGCTCTGTTCATTTGCATGATCACCATCACCACCACCATCACTGCTGCCTTACTAGAGAAATAAAACTCTAGTTTGTAGATAAAATGTCATAAAAACATAGATATTAATAATTGAAACTACACCTAGGTGTCCGCTCTGACCTAGGCAGTTCACAATGGCTTTCAGCGGAGAGCATGGCTACCTTGAAGGACTGTGGCCATCTCAGCGTTGTATCTCTAGGTATGGTGCTGTGCAAGCTTAGCCACACCAGGCTCTGGCTCAGGAGAGGCCACCGTTAGTTTCCATGCTAGTGCTCTTGAAGAACATTTCCACCTTTGGAAGCAATGGAAGTGTGCTGCTAGAAGGGGCAAAGCCGACGACAGCTCACGGAACGAAGGCGTCTGCCGAGCGTGACATGCGCAGTCACAGATTCTTTCGGTGTCTTTCCACTTTGTAGAACAAAGGACCTGAATTCTATTTTGGCTCCATTTGTGTGAGTCTCTGAGGGGACTGTAACACATTTGGGGCTGTCAGGTTTATTACCTTTCTTTTTCTCCTCCAATTACTTTATAATATAAAGACTATAACGGATAGTGGGGCCACAGTGTTCCTAAATCACTGCTCGGCTAATCAGCACCGACTCGCGGCGTGATTGCCAGCCCTAACGTTCCCTAGTTTCTACCCGATTTCTCCTGTGTGTCTTTTCTAAGCCAGCCTTTCCAGTTCAGGTGAACACTTGCCCATCCAATACCCATTTCATTCCTTACTTTGGGGAATGAAAGAGGAAAAAAGAAGAGATAACAGAATGTGAAAGCTGCATAGTGGCCATTTTTCCTCCTTATTGATGCTTGATTACAGTCCAGGATTTATTGATCTATCCATCACCCCATGTCTTCTGATTATACTAAAAGGTTCATCCTTTTAGTATATATTGGCCATTGTAAAATATCTTGTGTTTAATGCCTATAAAGATGGAGTAAAAAGCAATTGCTGAATTTGTTGTACAACCTACGCTAGAACTGCTTTAAAAATCCTGTAGAATTTACATATTATAAGATTCACAATACAGATTATTGGTTTTATCTACAAGTAGGAAACTCTCTTTTCCTTGACGCTGGCTGGACATAATTTCCTCTTTTAACGTTCAAGTGATCCAGAGCCATGGATTCCCGCCAACTTTGACAAGCGCTAACACTTTCATTAGCCTCGCAACTGCAGAGCCCGATTGCCGGATTGAATTTCCCACTCTATCCTCTGCTTGGTGGCAGAGCTGAATTTTCTAAGCACAGTTGTCACGCCATAATAATAACATAGTTCTTTGGAGAATATTTTAAACTCAGCTGAAGTGGAGTAGACCCTTTATTAAATGCTATTATCTGAAGTACAAACAGTTCCCTGAAAAGTAGCAGACACACCAATTTTATATTCTGACGTGATTAGTGGCCTCTTCTCCTTTTGTATTTCACACACTCAAGAAGCAGAAAGGCATGATCAAAATCTGGGACACTCTGCTGTACTGCGGGTGTAAAATTTCCGTCATTTGCTAAAAGACGCTAGGCGCGGCATTGTGATGAGACACACGCCTTTTAAAACTGGGAGCATTATCCCGTTGGTCATGTTGCTGTTTGGCTAACACGGTTGCAATAAGAGGACTTTTCACAGCAGTGCCACCGACCCCTAAAGTCACTGAGAACAAGATGAAACTCAGAATGTCACATCTGAGCAGCCACAGCAGAACAACCACCCCCTCCCCACCCCCACCTACCCTCTCCCCCAAGCTCATCCCTGCGGTAAAAGAGCCTGATCAGTCACTCAAGGGAAATGCACTTATAGTCTCATAAATGCCAGGGTGATGGAGTTACCTGAATTCCCAGGACGTCAACAGCACTTTGGTAGGTGCGTGTCTCACAGCAGTCACGGGACAAGCTGTAGACACAGCCCAAGGCTGGGCAGCGAGGGAGGGAGATGGAGGGGTCACAGGAAGCAGTCAAAGAAAAAGAAGAAAGAAGACAGGCAGGCAGGAAAGCAGAAAGGGATGGAAACATATTCTCTAAAGTCATTGGATCCTGTGCTTGGTGCTTATAAAATTATCATCCAGTAAAAGTCACCCTCAGTCCCCGCCCTTTTGTGTATTTGTACACATGCTCATGTGTATGCAAGTGTGTATCTCTGTGTGCCTGGAAGCCAGAGGTGAACACCTGGTATCTTCTTCTTGCTGCTGTCTACCCACCCTGTACCGTGGGGACTGACAAGCCCCATTATGCCCAACTTCATTGTCAGCGCTGCAGATCTGAACTCAGGTCCTTACACTTCTTTCTTTCTTTCTTTCTTTCTTCTTTCTTCTTTTCTTCTTCTTCTTTCTTTTTTTCTTTGATTTCTTCTTTCTTTTTTTTTCCTTCTTCTTTTCTTTCTTTCTTTCTTTCTTTCTTTCTTTCTTTTTTTGAGACAGGGTCTCTTCATGTTGGCCTTGGCTGTCCTGGACTCACTTTGTAGACCAGACTGGCCTCGAACTCACAGGGATCCGCCTGCCTCTGCCTCCCGAGTGCTGGGATTAAAGGTGTGCGCCACCACGCCTGGCCAACCTTACTCTTGTGTAACACACACTTCCTTGGCTGTACACTCTCCCAGACCACCCCTTTCCTACATCAAAGCCACCACAGCATGACAATTTACAAAGTGAAATAATGAGGAATTGTAGGAAAAAAATAAAGCATGACTTAACTTTATTAGATTGGACGTGTATACAGTCGTTCTGCCAGAGAGCTGCAATGCTTTAAGATGTTCATTCATCTTTGCGCTCTGGTTGACGTCTGTAGGCGGTATTCGTCTTCCGACCCCACTAGACAGATCCAGTCTAAAGACACCAACTCTGCAGCACGCGATAACTGTCGGGGCTGCTCTTTCTTGGTCTGTGACAACTGGATTGAACCACGTGATTATCATTATTACAGTAATTCTTTCCTTTTGATAAGCCGAAGGCCAAAGGGAGGAGCGTCAGAGACAATGGGGTTGATTCCCTGGTGGAGGGAGACAGGAGAAGCGCAGGCCTGAGCTTGGGCGAGGAGCTGTGGAGACCGAGACCGAGGGGAGCCCAAGGAAGCAGGAGATCTCTTCAGATTCTCCCACTGAAAAGCAGGGGTGATTTTATGACTGAGTGTTTTGTGGGTGACACAGTGGCTTTGTTTTGGTCTGTGCTAAAGAATAAACATTCCTAAATGGCTTTAAAAAAATCATAGTTTTGGAGTAATATCTGGGGCATGTAGTTTATGCGTTATGTCCAGCCGATCAATATGACCCGACTGAATGAGGCCAGTCTGCAGTAAGTAACGTCAAGGCAGCTGCAGACAGCAGAGGTCCCAGGCTCTTCTCCACGATGTGTAAAAATGACGTCATATAAAATGGAAATAAAACATGGAACTTGCTCATAATCCTCACCGTTTTTTCATGCTTCATTATTTTGTGACAGTATCTCCCTTAACTTCCCAGAGGTGGCTTCAAGTCTGCCATCCTCCTGTTTTAGCATCTCTTGTACCGGGCACTGGGACTATGGGCTTTGGTCACACAGCCCACCTCCTAACGCTTGCTTGCCTTATCGTGTGTTAGTGCAGATAATTATTTACCTAACTTAATAATCTCTGTAGCCAGATAGTATCTATGACCTAGAAAAATAAATAGTTTAAAATTAATTGGCCAGGCCACCTCGAAATTGTAAAACAGAACTTTACCCCTGTTTGTGTGGCCTGCTTTTGAAACGTGAGGACACGCAGGGAGAGACGCCAAGGGCTACTGAGACAATTTCATTTATATGGCTTTTACTTTTTGGATGGGCCCCATCACAAGGCAGAAAAGTGAGCTGCATGAGCACTTACCAAAGTCAGTGTGTCTCAGTCCAGTGCCTTACGTTTTCTCAGAAGGCAGCTTCTCCAAGGGCCAGCAAGCTGTGCACACCGTCACTCTAGCACTGTTCTCCAGCATCTAACTATCCCTGACGTGAAGAGAATTGGTATGCACCCACAGGACATAACCAAGCATCTGACTAGAAACCTTACTAGAAACCAGAGAGGTTTACTCTGAAATTTTATACAACCTTCCAGCTGTTGTAGAGGACTCAACATGAAAACTGTCTTTAGATTTTGGCTATGGTATTCTACATAATAACTGAAGACACAGACCCCCTTAGACTTAAAGTGTTTATTAATAGTATGGAATATGGGGGGGCTAGAGAGATGGCTCAGAGGTTAAGGGCACTGACTGCTCTTCCAGAGGTCCTGAGTTCAATTCCCAGCAACCACATAGTGGCTCACAACCATCTGTAATGTGATCTGGTGCCCTCTTCTGGCCTGCAGGTGTACATGCACTGTATATATAATAACTAAATAAAAAAATACAGACTATGAACTGCTTGTGATCCGGGTGACTTGGGGCGGCATGGGGAGGGGAGTATACCTTTGGGGCAGGGGTTGGGGCAGAAGATGAGAGGGCCACGTTGTTATGAAATGCTGACCACTACGGCAGACCAATTATTTAATGACATTATCAGGGAACACTTAGAGAAAACAAATGAGAAAACCCCGTCAGATATAAATCCGTTGTCCTTTAAAACTTGCTTAACAGACATTGGTTGTACTCTGTAAGACATGTATTTGGTTGTTACTGTAGAGAAATTCACATTTCAGGGCCCAGTTTGTTACTGGATCTTTGCTCAAACTCTTCCTGTTGGTCTCTTGACCAGGTGTTGCAAAGAAGGGAGACACAGAATCTGAGAACACTACCCCCAATGGTGGTCTGTCACAGGATCTGGCATTTTTGTTTTACTGTAGGCTGATTCATTCAACACAGGGACGTGCAAAATTTTGTGTAAATATTAGGCTTATATCAACTATACATACCTAATATAAAAATACTTAGGAATGCCTGTACTTAGTAAAACATGAAATGAAGCGAGTGTTCATTTTTATTTGTATATTTAAAATGTGTTTTCACGTCTGTGCAAGTTAAAGAACAGATCTACCTCCTCATTGTCATTTCAGAGGCGCTGGCAGCTGAGTGAGGGGGGCTATGAAATCAACCACCTGCTCTGGCACTGCGTGGCTGCCTGGTCCTGCGTTCAGAACAACAGTCCTCAGCTGGGTAAAGTGCTTGTGCATCTCCTCACCCACAAAGCACAGCTTCAGACGAAATGCTGGTAAGGGCAACCCTATAAATCCAGAGCGACTCAGAGAGACCTGTGTGCTGAAATGTTAATCATGGCTCAGCTGACTAGCAATGCACTTTATGGTCCCGGCTCCAGAGACAAAAAGTGATGCGCGTGCTTTCTCGTGGTCGGATCAGTGAATTGCTGCCTCTCTGCTGTCTTGTTGTGCTGGCTGCTCTGGGTAGTTTGTCTCCAGTACATGAAAAGTGCTACCGATCAGGAATCTGTTCCCGTGTTTAAAACATTTCTCCTCGTGTTGTTAGAAGGCAGCGATGAGGTCATCTGTTGTGTGTTCGATTGGAATGTACTGAACCTGCTTCTGCTTTTTCAAAGAATATATAAGAAAATTAAAGCCCAGTAAGGGTTGGCTTCTTCTAGTGCATGTGCTGATTTAAGGAGGAATATGGGGGGAAAGGAACATAGAGGGACTACAAAAGCAGGCTGGGTGTAGTGGACCTTAGTTTGTATAGACTGACCAATAATACTTGTCTATACTTGTGGTTCAGTGTGATGTTTAGTGTGTGTGTGTGTGTGTGTGTGTGTGTGTGTGTGTGTGTGAGCACTCTGTGTAGTGATTAAACTCAAGCTAATTGACATACTTACCACCTCTCATACTTGTTTCTTCTTGGTGAGAATGTTAAAACCTATGGTTAAAAATTTGAATTTGCAGTGTGCTGATGATGGTCACCATGCTGTGCGGATCACTAGAACTCGGTCCCACTGTTTAACATTCTCTCTTTCTGTATCCCGACTGCCGTCCTTCCAGCCCTCAGATTAGCTTCTCATTAGACTTCTAAGAATTTGGATTTTACACGTGAGATGATTTCTTTACTAGTCCTATTCACTTGGTGTGGTGTTGTCCAAGTTCACCCATGTTGTCACGGAAGGCAAGATGTTTTTCCTCTGAACTGAAGGCTAAATTTGTGTCTTGCTACTGAGTGGAAGCAGGCATCTACTTAGCATTCTGATAACAGATCCTTTGATCCCTGGTCAGAAGAGCAATTGCTGGGCCATAGGACAGCCTATTTAGAGTTTTTTTTTTTTTTTATGAGGTGTTTTAATGCCCTTTTTCATTTTGGCTTTTATTATTATTATTGTTGTTGTTATTGCTGCTGCTACCACTACGATGACTACTACTACCTGAAGGTTTTTTTTTTTTTTTTTTTTCTCATTCCTCACAATTACCTTCTGCCTCATTGCAGTACCCATGGTAGCAGGCATGAGGTGGCAGTTCACACCCACAATAGCAGGCGTGAGGTGGCAGTTCACACCCACAATAGCAGGCGTGAGGTGGCAGTTCACACCCACAGTAGCAGGCGTCAGGTGGCAGCTCATACCCACAGTAACAAGTGTGATGTGGCAGTTCATACCTACAGTAATAGGTGTGAAGTGAGAATTCCCCAAGACTTCAGTTTTCATTAATTTATTAGTGAGGTGGAGCATAGTTCACATAACTGTGAGCTGTCTGTACTTTTAAGAACTGTCAAGTCAGGGCTGTTATCTTTTAAATTGGGTTATTTATTTGCCTGATCTTTATTTGAGATCTCAATTTGTTTTACATGCCAATTCACCAGATATATACTTTTTCTCCACACAGGAGTCTCTCTCTCTCTCTCTCTCTCTCTCTCTCTCTCTCTCTCTCTCTCTCCTCCTCCTCCTCCCTCTCTCCTCTCTCTCTCTCTCTCTCTCTCTCTCTCTCCACTTTATCCTCTTCTTCTTCCTCTCTTTCTTCTTCTTCTCTCTCTTTGACAGAGCCCCGAGTAGCTCAGCTTAGGTTTGAACTTACTGTGCCGTCCAGGCGGGCCTTAAGCTCACAGTAACCCCTGCCCCTCGCCTCAGCCTTGCGTTAACTGTCTAACCATTTTTAATGTTATTGTATCAACACACATTTAATTAATTTGCTGACATTTATGTTTAAGGCTGACACTAGGCCTTTAAGATCCAGCTGTTTTAGATTACTACTTCATAGATTTGGGGTGAGAGACAGGACAAGCTGCTGTTATTTTAAAAATGAAACTGGAGCCAGTTTAGTGTGTTTGCCAGAGGCTAGAGAAAGGTTCTAAGAGTCACAGTAGAGGACGTTTCCCAGGATATCACCGCACTGTCAACTGGTAACTTCCTGGGTCATCTGAGTCTTTGTTTCTTTTTTTATCTGGGAGGATGTGAGAGTCATCAAGGAGGGCGGGACAGGTATTGCACAGTGTTGAAGGGTAGAGGGGTAAACTGCAAATAATAGAAAGGGCACAATAATTGCCTGGATATTGCCAAATTGTTTTGGTACTGTTTCCTGTGTTTACTTTTTCATTTTAAAAGAGTAGTCTTTCTTTAGAAAAATAAAACCATGATTCTAGTCAACAAAACACTATTGATGTTCAGAGACCGTGGCCATTGAGATGTCTCCTAGTTTACCATTAAGACTGAGAATCTGAGTTCAATTCCTGGAACATACACACTGGAAGATGAGAATCCATTCCCCAAAACTGCTCTTTTACCTATACCTATGTGCCTTGGCATGTTCCTGTATACATGCCTGTGACACACAAGCAAGCACACACACCATACTAAAGCTTATCTTTAAGAGTGTCTTAGTCCGTGTTCCATTGCTGTAAAGAGACACTATGACTCTTATAAACAAGAACATTTAACTGGGGTTGGCTTACAGTTCAGAGACTTAGTCCATGATTGCCATGGCAGGGAACATGGCAGACATGGCGCTGGAGAAGGAGCGGAGAGCACTGCATCTAGATTGGCAGGAAGAGAACTGGCTTAAGCTTCTGAGGCCTCAAAGCCCATGCCCACTGAGACACATTTCCTCCTGCCCCAACAAGGCCACACCGCCTGATAGTGCCAATCCTTGTGGGCTAAACGTTCACACACACACACACACACACACATACACACCTGCACACACACAATCTATCAAAAAATTAAAGTAGCCTTGCTGTGCCTATTCAAACCATCAGGAAAAGATTGACTAACATTTTAAGCTTGTGTTAAATCTGTTTAGAATAGCATTGTATTGAATACAAAAATAAGTTTTCTTCTTAGAGTGTTTATGTACATATTATACACCGGCATTACACAGCAGCATGTGCAGATGGCAGCAGGCCGTCTCTCCAGGTAAAACAAAGCACTGACCTAATTGTTGGAACTACACCAGGACTGCCATTATCCATTCTAGGGAATCTTGTCTGTTATTTTCACAGTGTGCTCTATGATATCATTAACACTACTGGGAAAGCTGGGGAGGTGAACGATGTATTTAGAATAAATAGAGATACGGGAAGGGCTGATGAGGAGTAGGCTCTCTCAAGATTTTCTTCATTGTGACATAAGAAAGACACCATTTTTTCAGCTCTCCTCACCACCATAATGACACCAGTGAGGATTAAGAGAAAATGCCCGTCCAAAATATGTCAGTCCCCGTATGTATCAGAAACAACATAATGATGAATAACGTTGAGCTATTTAATGTAATGAAAGACAGCTTGACCAAGATATCCAATGACGTTCCATTTATGGTGGTCAGGTCCAGATAAGTAGCTGTCATCTGCTCATTCTGGTTGGCTGGTCTGTAGCTGACTCATACACCTTCCTATATGACTTCTTATAGACCCATTTTTTAAAGACTATAATACAAAAGGAAGCAAAAACAACCCAGAGATTTTAAGCCTGAAAATGGACAGGGCCAGGATCTATGAGAAGGGACACACACACACACACACACACACACACACACACACACACACACACACACTCTGTCATAGAATTAAAATAGCCTTGCTGGGGGTCATGATGTCCCAAGAGGAAAGGGTGCCCTAAAACCAATGCAGTATAGAACACAAAGGAGAATTAGGGGGAAAGGCAGCCCCACCCCAGCTGCCATACAGTGGCCTTTGTGTACCCAGAGCTGGAGATAGGCTGCTTGCTAGAAGACAGGCCTCTCCTTAGTATGGTTACATTTCAAACTCTTGTTTTATCCTCTCAGGGCTCTTCTCTGTAGTTTGGCCTTTTCACAAAGTGTCCCATTTTCTTTGGGGAGCTAGCTCAAGCCAACTCCAAAGGCTTTCAAATCTTAACAAGAAAAAAAATATGTATTTCGATTCAATTTTTGGCCAACAGAGATGACTGGAATGTTCAGTGGAACACCATTACATAAAATCTCACGTCCTCAAGCAAAATAGCCAGTCTAACGTGCCCCGTGTGTCTATCCCAAAAATGCTCAATGATTTCAAACTGTCTCAATGTGCCAAATGTTTGTCAGATTTTAGAGTAGAAAGGATCAGGTTTTGGGGGACAGTAGGCCCTGCACGTTCGGATTAGGTCATTGCTATCCCTTGTCTGTCTGTCTCCTCAGCCTTGGTAACTTCGGTGTTTGTGAGGAAGTCTCACTGGAAGGGTTTAGACAAAGGTCATGGTGTTGACTTTCTTCACTCTATGAGTTGAGGTGGCTGTGGGTGAATTTTCTACTTTCTGTTTCACTGGCTCTTCTTGATTCTTATCCCATTCCCCCTAGGTCTACAGGTCCCCTCACTGTTTGTGGGCACTTAGTCTGCTGGCGAGAAGTATGCATTTATGCATCTCCACATTATCATCCAGTGAAAAAAATGTTCACCTTCAAGTCTGTCAGTAGACCTGCATTCCCGATCTCTTACTGCCTGTCCCATTTTCAATGAGTCACTTACTGTGGACGAACCACTTTGTTGACCATTTAGAGACAAAAGAACCATCTCTCCCATCATTTCTCCCTTCCCTTTCCTCCCTCCAAACCCTCCCATGTAACCCCCTTCTCTCTTTCAAATCATGACCTCTTGAATTATTGTTACTATGTGGACACAATATATAAGATACAAAATGTCCTGTTCAGTCTGTGTAACACTTCTTGCATGTATATGCCTTCTGGGCTTCTTAAAAAGTTTCTGAGATGTTTAAATAAGACAATTCTCCCCTACAGTCTTCACGCTCTTCCAACTCAAATTTGAACCAATTTTCCTTAGCTAGTCTCTGGCTGGCTGAGATTTCACTTCAGTATATTTCATCATAAGCTAATAAAATTGGTCTATCCTCTCCTCTCCTCTTCTCCTCTCTCTTTTTCCCTTCCCTGCCCTCCCTTCCCTACTCCTTCCTCTTTCCTCCTCCCTCTTCCTTTTTATATTTTGAGACAGAGTCTCTCACTTGGCTAGCTTTGAGTTCACTGTGTAGGCTAAGCTGTCCTTGAACTTATAGAAATCTACCTGCCCTTACTTCTCCCTTTCCTAACTAGTTGTCTGAATGGGCTGCAAATACCCCTGTTGCAGCTCACACTTCTCCCTTCTCGCCATTTCGTGCGCTCACAGCCTTTTGCAGTCCTATCATTGCTGTTCCCAGTTCCCAACTGGCCTCTGGGATATAGATGTTTCCCTCAACAGTGGGGTCATGCACGACATGCTGCCAGGGTGACAGCATAAACGTGATCGCATCCCTCTCGAGCTCGATCTCATTTACTAAGCAGTGGCTCTCCGCGGCACAGGAGCTGCAGCCCAGTTAATGCCACACAGCTTACCAGGATACTGGAAAACCAGTAGGAGCAGCAAGAGCAGATCCTGATGCCTGGATTCACTGCCAGTGGCCATGGAGATGAGACAGGAGGACTCTGTGGTGGTGTGCCTGACAAATAGAAGCCGCAGCTCCCTGACGGTGCCTTAGTTTCCCCCAATGGCTTCCCTGCAGCCACAGGAATGAAGGAACCCCTGTAATCCAGAAGGTCACCTCATCACAAAGCACAGCATGCACGCTGTTTGTGGTCCACAATGCAGACTAGACTAGTAGATTTACACTAACCCTGTTCTACTTGGTCTGTTAATATACTCTTGTGTTTCTTTATGGCATTAAACTAATTATTTAAAAGTTGCTACCTTCTACTTAGTGAATTATGCGTGCTTCTGGGAAATCCTCCTATCTCTGCCTCCCATCTTGTCAGGGAGCCTTGGGATTACAAATGTGTTCCATGTTGCATCCAGCTGATTTACATGGATTTGGGGGATTAGAATTCAGGTCCCCACACTTGTGTGGCCAGTGCCTTACCCACTGAGCCACATCCCTGGGGCCCTGTAAGAAATATTCTTAAGAGTCATGGTCTTCTCTGAGTAACCAGACTGATACTTATTTTACTTAGCATATATTTTCACTGGTCCCAAGGGAGTCTTCTTGGCCATTTTTCACTTTACTTAATCTCAGAATGAGAAGATACTCATGCAATTTGACATTTTAAGGGAAGATATTTGTGTCCGCAGACATTAACGTTGTGCCTTAGCACAGTGGTTTTAAGTAGTTGAAGACTGTGAGCCTGCCACTGTACTTATCAAGGACCTCCACTTGTCCTCACTTCTGTAGCTTACACACGAGGAGAAAGCCCAGCCCTGCATCCCATGGCATTGCTTCTCCTTACATCCTCTCTATGTATGTCTACATACTTTAGCTCTTTGAAACTTGCTAACTCTGAAGAAATCTGAGGAGATAAAAGTGAAATGAAGCAGAAAATTAAGATTAAATATATATATATATATATATATATATATATATATATATATATTTTTTTTTTTTTTTTTTTTTTAGACAGGGTTTCTCTGTATTAGCCTTGGCTGCCCTGGGCTCACTTTGTAGACCAGGCCGGCCTCGAACTCACAGTGATCCATCTGCCTCTGCCTCCAGAGTGCTGGAATTAAAGGTGTGTGCCACCACGCCCGGCTCTGAATATATTTTTTTATTTTTATTTTTTATTTTTATTTTTTGTGATTCTGTGAATCACAGGATGAACCAAAGCTGAATGCGTTTATTTCTCCCTGCAATTTTTTTTTTCCCCTTTGAGTGTTGACAGTGGGGGTTCCTTAGTGCTTTTCCTCATCCAGGTCTACCAAGGTTACCAAGGTTACGGCTTGTGCTGTCCCCGTATGTTGCTGTGTGACTGACCCTTCTTGTTACCAGATTTCAAGGTCGCGCGGATTTCAGTATAGTCAGAGTTTTCCAGAACATTTGAATTCCATTCCTGCAGAAGTGCAACCCGCTCCTGAGGATACAGCCTGGAGGAGTAAAGACCCTGGGATGGTCAGATAATGGTGGCCTCGCCTCCTTACAGATGTGTGTGTGTGTGAGCAATTGTGAAGCCGGCATCAGTCTCTTTGTTTACACACTTGGGGGCAGTGCACGGTGCCTGAACCGTACGTGCTACCTGTTTGGTTCCAAAGCGTTGTTAAATCAGGTTGCTGCTAACTGAACTCTCCCTGCGTTTATTTTTTTAAATCTTTTTTTAATTAATTTATTCATATTACATCTCAATTGTTAGCCCTTCCCCTGTTTCCTCCCATTCTTCCCTCCCTCCCATTTCTCCCCTTTTCCCCTCCCCTATGTCCGTGACCGAGGGAGACCTCCTCCCCCTATATATGCTCTCAGAATATCAAGTCTCTTCTTGGTAATTAGCTATCCTTCCTCTGAGTGCCACCAGGTCTCCCCATCTGGGGGACATGGTCAGAAAAGGGGCACCAGAGTTCGTGTGAGAGTCAGATCTCACTCTCCACTCAACGGTGGAGGGTATCATGTTCGTCGGCTAGGTCTTGGTAGGGGTTCGAAGCTTACTGCCTATAGTCTCCTTGGCTGGTGCCTTAGTTTGAGGAGGACCCCAGGATCCAGATCTGCCTGTCATAAAGTTCTTCTTGTAGGTTTCCAGGACCCTGTGGGTCCTACTATTTCCTCTTTCTTCCATGCTACTCTTGCCTAAAGTCTCAATCGGATATCCTCTCCTCTGACCCACTTTCTTGGTAAGTAAAGATTTTCATGGTACGTATCCCTTGGACTAGTGTTTTGATATAAGTGAGTATATACCGTTTGTCTCTTTTTGCTTCTGGGTGAACTCACTCATTATGATAATTTCTAGATCAATCCATTTGTCCACAAATTTTGGGAATTCCTCGTTTTTAATAGCTGAGTAGTATTCCATCGTGTAAATATACCAGAGTTTCTTAGTCCATTCTTCTACTGAGGGACACTTAGGCTGTTTCCATGTTCTGGCTATTATGTATAGAGCAGCTATGAACATGGTTGAGCATATGTCCCTGTTGTGTGGTAGGGCATTTTCTGGGTATATTCCAAGGAGTGGGATAGCTGGGTCTTGAGGAAGCCCTATTCCCATTTTTCTGAGAAAGCGCCAGATAGCTTTCCAAAGTGGTTGTACTAGTTTGCATTCCCACCAGCAATGAAGGAGTGTTCCTCTCTCTCCACATCCTCGCCAGCATGTGGTGTCGCTTGAGTTTTTGATCTTAGCCATTCTGATGGGTGTAAGATGGAATCTCAGTGTCGCTTTGATTTGCATTTCTCTGATGACTAACGAGGACGAGCATTTCTTTAAGTGTTTCCAAGAAGGCGGTAGTGGGGTGTAGGAACTTCCGGCCCATTCCAGCTCCACCTCTTCTGTGTGCATTGATTTTCAATTTTGACTTTTAACAAATTTCAGCTCCCATGTGTGTCGATGCTTCTATTCTATTTTCGGCAGAAGCAGTTTTGCTTATAGAAGGTATTGCGGTCAGCAGCATTGATTGAAACTACTGTGTTTCTAGCGAGGCAGCATCTTTCTGCCGTTAAGTGGCTGGCACTGAGATGGTTTTCAATCCATAGTTCAGTGAGCGTGCCCTAGTTTAGATATAGCTTTCCTGACAAAGCGGGGGGGGGGGGGGGGGGAAGGGGGGAGCAGAAGAAAGTCTAAAGAGGCGCGCTGTCCTCAGGGGCGGGCAGGGGCGGGCAGGGGCAGGCAGGGGCGGGGAAGCTCCTGAACTCTGTCTTCTGTGAGCCTTGGCCCACCTAGGAAGCATGTGCGAGGAATGACTCACTCACGGGACTCCTTTCAGATACCCCGAGGCTTGACAGGGCACGTTAACAAACTCCTTAGCTTTTAGCTAAGGAGAAATAGTAATTCAGTTCAATTCAACACTTTAATCCGGCCATTCCAAGTTGGTAATGACCCATGACTCTCAGATTTTGTAATTTATTTATATAGACAAGTGAATTAAGAGCGAGCCAGGGGGGAAAGCGACTGCAAGGTGCTGCGCCGTTTGGTCAGCAGCATATACTTAGGAGCAAAGCTAAAGTGCTGCGCAATATTTCTGACCCGGAAGTCCGTGATCAAACATGCTGTGTTGGGTGTACCGGCTGGGATTTGGGCTTGCCAGAGAAATCCAGCAACACTCAGTGACCAGGTAGGGCTTCAGTTATGCACAGGACAAGCAAAGCATTGTGATGCGGATGCTTGGGTCCTCCTGACTCCTGGAAGTTCAAGTTCTGGCATTAGTATGTATTTTAGGCAGGAGGAAAAGGATGAAGGAGGAGATGAATTTTTTTTTCTAAATAAACCATTTTAAAAAAATTAACCAGAAACATAATAGCTTACCTAGGAAGCCTCTTTCTATGTCTCCTTCAGCCTCAGCTTACCAAGTAGAATTACAGGGGTGTGTCACCACATCTTGTGGTATAATTTTATTTCTATCTCATTGGCCAAACCAATGTCACACAGTGTTTCCAATCTTCAAGGACATAAGGAGTTAATTTTAAGTTAAATGTACTGAACTATAACTTAGATATAATATGTACTTAGATATAATCTCAGTATATTTTTATATAGATCTGTCATTTTTGACCAGCCTACTCATACATTGCATCCAAGACACACGACATCCCATGTTGAAGGGACAATCTGTGCCAAGCATTTTGCTGTCTTGAGTGAAAATTGGGCCCTCTGAAGCAGGTAACAGTCGGTGTCCACTACAGTGTGCTTTAGTGTTGAAACACTTAAGAAACAGCTTAGAAAAGGAAGAACCGCAAACCAATACGCTATGTCAGAGAAGATCTTAGTTACAGCTCTGTGAGCACTGAAGGAACTGTGCACATGCTTTGCAAGCTAGTCTGTGTGTACAATCCGTAATGGTGAAAAGAAAGGCATTTGAAAAGTCTAAAATGAGTACAAAGCCGTCACATTTAAACCAAGTGGGATAATTGATGTGAAAACCCCTTGGGATCTGTAAAACTCTGTCACTGTATTTAGAATTGTCTTTGCATGAGAAGGCGTTCCCTTTTTGTACCTTTTATAACCTATTTTGTTAGCATTTATTAATTGTGGAAAATAACGGGTTCCATTGTAAAATTTTCACACGAGCACAGAATGCATTCGATCACTGCTCGATCCCATTGCTCTGTGTCTCAGTCTTTTCACCCTGCCTCCTGCAGCATCCCATCCCTTTTCCATAGAGGACCTATTCTATGCCTTTCTACCATCTTGCCTTTTTTTTGGGGGGGGGTCTAGATTCTGAATAAAAGGGAAACATGCACACTTGTTTTCCTTAGCCTGGCCTATCTCACTTACATGTTGTGTGTCTGTATAGGGAACGGGAGATGAATGAACCCAGGCTTACTGACCCGAATTAGTACTGAAATCCAGTTTTACTATTACAATACTCAGGATGTTAAACTTGTTAAGTACTCAAAGGCAAGGCAGCAGACAGATCTGCATGCAGGCAATTTTACATTTGCTATCTCTTAATTCTCTTTCAGCCTGTGTCTATTTCGGTTGGGTGAACTGAAAGCAATGCCACAAAATCCATAGGCTCTGGAAAACCCCATTATGTCCAAATATTAACAGCTAACAACTTTAAGTTTAAATTCTCACTTATACATCATTAAAAAAAAACTAGCCTATGATCTTATTATTCACTTCTGTGAAATATACATTTTATTTCAAAAATATTTCACTTTTAAAAAAATAAGATAATACCAAAGTTTTGGAATATTTACCAAGATAGTTTGTCATTTGTTCTATAAGTTAGAAAACAAGACACTCTTTAAATTGACCTCATTGAATCATTTTCAGGGAGATGGACTCAGGGTCCCTCTGGAGAGCCCCAGCCTTTGACTGTTGCACCAGGCAGGAGTGTGAAGAGCCTCATGGTTCTTATTACTCCAATCTCGTCAGTCCAGTATCTCAAATTCACACATCTTCCCAAAACGTCACTTTTTGGGTAGACTTTTATTATAATTGATGCCAACCAGAATCTTTCAATATTGAAAATAAATTGTATCTGACAGTCCAGCCATCAACTTCCTTTGGTTTCAATGCCTTTTCATTAAAATTGATTAACGCTGCACTGTATTAAGGCCTTTATTCACTTGTTCACGGTCCAGGGTGGATTCAGCGCTGGCTTTGTTGGTCCTGGGAGAAGCAGCTAAGCTGAACATGGCCTGCTTAAAGACGCTGATGGACCTCGTGAGAGATTTCCTTTTGAGTGTCTTGTCTGCTCAGAATCAGGTAACATCTTGCAGTTTAGATGTGAAAAAAAGACCTGAGTGGAAACGAGCTTTATTCCTACCATTATGTAAATTGCACATCATATTCGGGCATGTGATGTGTGTATAAATAGGAACTGGTTCTGACTAAATGTAAAAGTGAATACTCACTCGCCACACCTTCACTATTTATCATAAACTCTCTTCTTTATTACTATGTCTGTTAAGTTTTGTACTTACATGTTCACTGTTGTCTATGTGTATGCACTTATCTGTCCCTAGGGACAAGAACCACATGGCTGGCAGGGCTAGAACCAGAAGAGCCACCAGCTTTATGTGCCCTTCGCAGCCTGTGCCCATCACCTGCGTCAGTCCTTGCTCATCTCCTGACACTTAGCCTTCTTATTCTCTTTTCTGAGTGTTATACTATAACCATGTGTGCGTTTGTTTACACATATGCATACATTACTAGCTAGATTCCACATAAGAGGGAGAAAGTGTAACATTCAGTGTGAATTTGTGAAGCTATGAAGATTCAATTCTAAGTGGCTCTCCTTTTTTTTTTTTATTTTAAGATTTATTTATTTATTATGTAGACAGTGTTCTGACTGCATGTGTGCTTGACGGCCAGAAGAGGGCACCAGTTCTCATTACAGACAGATGGTTGTGAGCCACCCTATGGTTGCTGGGAATTGAACTCAGGACCTCTGGAAGAGACTCTTAACCTCTGAGCCGTCTCTCCAGCCCTCTAAGTGGCTCTTCTAACCATATAGAAACTCTTTAAGATGTGTAGGCTTTGAGTCTTGCTAATTTTGGTGTGTGGTTTCTTTTAAATGTAAATTATTTATTATGATATTTATGAATATGTTTGAAAATTTGACATTTTAATGGAAAGATGGTCATTTCATCCTATATTGTTAAATATTAAGATTGTTTTTGATTTTAACAGTTAATAAAACAGTTAAAAATAGTTAATAAAACTCCTTTTTATTTTTTTCATTTCCTCCCACAGTTTCATATATGAATACAATGTATTATGGCTCTATTCCCCCTATCTACTATCTCTTACCCTCTCTCCATTGTGCTGTCTTATTTCTATTTTTATATAATTTTTATCCTTCCTGTTTTGTTTGATTTTCCTTTTTTGTTTTAATTAAAAAAATTTATATAATATATTCTGATTATGGGTTTCACTTCCTCAAGTCCTCCCACCTCCCTGCCCACCCCACTCCACACCCTTTCTTCCTTTTTCTCTTTAGAAACCAAACTAAAATTCAAACCAATCAAGAAAGCAAGCAAAAAAAAAAAAAAAAAAAAAAGAAAAAGATTAAAAGAAAGTACACAAGAAATACACCCACATACACACATAGACACACATACAGACACACAGACATACACATATACACACTCACATACATACACATACACAGACATATACACTCATACACACATACAAATACATAAAACCCACAAGAACACAAAAGTAGAAACCACAATATATAATCACAACATGTAGAAGTTTCCCCCTAAAATATATAAAATATACGTGAAGTCACCACATCATGATAGGGGGAGAAAATGTCCCAATCAAATGTCTTTTGATGCCACGTGAAACTTCCATGGCCAGGAGTGGGTTACATGGCCAGCAGTTGTTGACCAAAGGGCTCCACGGACTCTTAAGCATCTCAGGCTATTGCCCAGTTTATTGGTTGCTCTCCACAAACTGAATAGCTCCTGTGCTCTCATGATTGCAACAGCCATGCATGACCAGAACACAGCGTTTTGCAGCATTCTTTCCCAGCCTCTGGCTCTTATGCTCTCCCCACAGTGTTTAGTGGGCCTTTAGGGGCTGATAAAAATGTGCATCCCATTTAGGGTGCAACACACAACTGTCACGTCTTCTTAACATTTGAGAAGGTTTGAAACTCTATGATCTTCCCAGCCATAGACGTAGTTGACCATATTTATAGTATCAGTTCTGTGGGATAGACCTAAAATTCAATCTGAAAGTGGGTGGTTACCTGCATCCCCCAAGGAGCCAAGTTGCTCTTGTACCAGTGGGAGTGTCTTGCCTGGCAGATTAGGGTTGTAGCTTTCAGGGTCTACAGCTGGATAAGGCTGTTGATTTTTGTTTCCTAGCAGTTTGCACAGGACGTTCTGGAACTATGAATGCCAGCCATCATGAGGGATCTGATAGGTCAATTCCAGCTTGATTTCCCTGTGTCCTGTAAGCAAAGTATGTGGTATCAATGATAGGCTTTTTGCACCTAGGACTGGAATTCTTTTAAATTAAAAATATTTTATTAATTTATTCATATTACATCTCAATTGTTATCCCATCCCTTGCATCCTTCCATTCCTCCCTCCCTCTTGTTTTCTCCCTACTCCCCTCCCCTATGACTGTGACTGAGGGGGACCTCCTCCCCCTGTATATGCTCATAGGGTATCAAGTCTCTTCTTGGTAACCTGCTGTCCTTCCTCTGAGTGCCACCAGGCCTCCCCATCCAGGGGACGTGGTCAAAAATAGGGTGCCAGAGTTCGTGTGAAAGTCAGTCCCCACTCTCCACTCAACTGTGGAGAATATAGGACTGGATTCTTATAAATAAAAATGTAACTGCATTTTTTTTTACTGTTTCTTTTGAATAAATTATTTAGTGAAGTACTATGATCTCTCTCTCTCTCTCTCTCTGCCTGCCTCCTGTGTGTGTGTTTGTGTGTGTGTGTGTATGCATGTATGTGTGTGTGTGGTGTGAGTGTCTGTGCTTGTGTATGTATGTGTGTGTGGTGTGTATCTGTGCTGGTATATGTGTGTCTGTAGACTAGAGGTGAGGGCAGGTATGTTTGTCTATCACGCTCCATCTTATGTTTTGAGACACTCTCTCACTGAACCTGGAGCCCACAGACTGGTAAGGTCAAAACACTCTGCTTCCATATCAGACACTAGTGTTCAAAGCATGTGTTGCCACCCATGGGTGTTTTATGTGGGTGCTGGGGATCTGAAGCCAGGCCCTCAGGATTGCATAGTAAGTATTCTTGCACTGAGCTCTCTCTCCTCAGCTGCCTCCTTCCTTTTTCTCTGAACTTTGCTCTGAACATATTTCTATGGGACTCTTGGGACACATTTTCAAAGTCTGCCTTCCAAGTTGCAATGTAGTTTGTATTTTTATGACTGTGAAAGTTACACACACTAGGAAAGATTATCTTCCAACATAGCATGGAGGGTAATATTTCTTTTAGTTTATTATTTGAGAACTTCAGACAGGTAAGTAGTTTATTTTGATCAAATTCATCTCCTACTACCATCCCCCATTCTTCCATTTTCCCCTTCCAACTACATACAGTCTTAAAAACCAAACCAAACCAAACCAAACCAAACCAAACAAGAAACAACTCGCTTAGCACCCTTATTGCTCCCAGTGTGTGGATGGGTGTAGAGCTAACCACCGGACAAACATGTGGGAAACCTACCAGGCACCACAGCCCTGAATAAAACAGACTCTTTCTCAGTGGATCAGTTCATCTTCCACTGATTAGTAAAGAAATTGAATGCTTGTTGCTTAACATATATATTAGCTACTTATATTTCTGAACAATTTTTTAAATAAAGCACACCCATCAAAAACTAGTTTTAATGAGTGCATTTAGAAATTATGATTTGTTTTACAATGACTGAATAACATTTGAGTACTTTTTTTTTTTTGTTACAGCTGTACTATTTGGTTTCTAAGTTTGACAGAATGTACCTCAGCGCTCAAAGACGTACTTTTGATTTTTCTTGTCTCAGGAAGAGAACAGCGAGGCTTACGACCCTTCCTCGGCCCCAGATATTGTCTTCACATACACAACAATCATTGCGGAAGTCTGTTTGTACGCGGCGACCTCTTACCTGAGGAAGACGGCTCTGATTGGGTTCTGTGGCTGCACAAGTCCCCAGCGGGATGTTTTACTTGTCGACAAGTCAGAAGAGCAGCCAGAATTGGAGGGAGCAAGCATTTTAAGTCTTTTGAAATATTTCTCTTCCAAAATCTCTAGTAACTGTAAGTAACATACTTTTCATTTTAGTGAATAATGCTCTCTGAACACCCCTGTCTTCTTTGTATAATAACGTATTTTCACAAAATGCTTATATCTAAATGTGAAAAATAGCTTTCAACTTAGCAAGACTTCCTAGGGTCAGTATTTTATAAAATGGATTCCTTAAAATCAGTAATTATAGGACAGCTGATATGTACAATAAGCTCAGTAGGTTTTTGGTTCCTGCGATGTAACTTGCAAAGCTAAGATGGCTGAGGCGCCTGTGGGATGCGTCTGCCCAGCTGCGCCCTCTTCACTTCCGCTCTCTCTTTCCTAAGGAGTTTTCTTCTCCGTTCCCGTAAGTACCTGACTTTTCTCTTTTTCTCTCCTGTTCTTTTTCTATCAAAAAACTTCTCTTTAAATTACCTTCTTCTTCTTCTTCTTCTTCTTCTTCTTCTTCTTCTTCTTCTTCTTCTTCTTCTTCTTCTTCTTCTTCTTCTTCTTCTTCTTTCCTCTTCTTCTCCTTAACATCATAACCATCACTGTCATCCTCATCCTCACCAGCTTCATCATCGCTACTACTGTTTTATTTTGCTACTGGGTTTCAGTTGGCCAGAAACTAACCATCTTCCTGCCTTAGCTGCCCAATCCTGGCATTTCCGGCCCATGCCCACTTACTTAACTTCCACTCAGTGTGATTCATTTTTCATGCCTGACTCCATATCTGTCTTGAATGCCAAATCTAAAATCAATCTTTCTACTATGATTCTTGGGACTAGCAGAATTGCTAGTATTACTTTTAAAGGAGGGACCCTGATTTGAGAAGGTCTCTTAGGCTGATTGTTGCTGCAGGTCATTATTGGCTTAGGCTGTTGTTGGTATGATGCTATCCTCCGTGACTGGGTCTAGAGAGCCACCTCTCACTTATGTATCTTTCCTCAAAACCATAATTTAGCGGTGCAGCATGAGTTGTGCTTAATGGAATTTGGGATAGTAAGATTCCAGTGGCAGACTTTAAGATTCCCCTCTTTTTAGCTCATATATTCTATTTTCTCTTATTGAAAATAGATTTCTTTCAAACAATATATTCTGATTATTGCCTCCCCTCCCCAATTCCTCTGTCATTCTCCCTACATTCCCTCCTATTTAAAAATCATTTTCAATATACCTTGCTTTAACAGATTGGATTTTATTATTTCTGAGTCAATATGTTCCACTTTTTTTTATTTTTAAAACTTATTTTCATTATGGGTGTTAGCTCTAAACATATTTTTACTCTTCAGTACACAGTTATATTTCTCTAGCGTTAGTGACATTGATAAAGCTAAGAGATTACTATTCACTTATCTTGGCGCTCACATTCCTAATTGTTCATCTTCTTCTACAGCAGCTCAAAACATGTTGTTTTAATGTGCCATGAACAAAGTATTCTGAAAATCGTAGGTTCCAGCTCCTGCCTTGTCTTGGGTAGCTGGGTATGTCTGGTCCTGTTGAGTCCACACACAGTGTCTCCAATGGGAGGGCCTTTCCTCAGGAATGCCTCTTAGCCACCCTAAGCCGGGACCTCTTTTAAAAATGGTCATTTCCCCCCTCATCTGCAGCTTAGTTTTCCTCAGATATTTGATAACTCATCAAACTAAGTTGCTCATTGTCATTGTTAGATGTTCATATTTTTCTGGGAAATTTACATTGGTCCAGAGTCTGGGTGAGTCCTGGGGCGAGGCACTGTGTCTATCATCTTCCATGTACTGTTCAGTTTTCAGGCAAACACACCCCAAAGATCGTGTTTCCCCTCCAGGAGAGACAGTGACCTGGAAGTAAAATGGAACAAACTCTTTTCTCCCTTACACTGCTTTTGGGCAGAACCTTTTACCACAGCCACAGAATAAGAGCAGAACAGCCATATTATTTAATTTTCACAGATGCCTGACATGTTTCATTCTTATCTTAGTCACTGTCTCATTGCAGTGGAGAGACACCATGACCAAGGCAACTCTTATAAAAGAAAGCCGTTACCGGGAGCTGGCTCACAGGTTCAATTGCCATCATGTTGGGGAGCACGGTGGCACACAGGCAGGCATGGTGCTGGAGTGGTAGCTGAAAGTTCTATATCCTGACTCACAGGAGCAGGAAAGGGGAGAGACAGTGGGATTGGCGTGGACTTCTGAAACCTCAAAGCCCACCCCGGTTGCACACTTCCTCCATCAGAGCCACACCTAATCCTGGTCAAATCCAACAGTCACTCCCCGGTGACTAAGCATTCAAATATATGAGCTTATGGGGCCATTACAATTCAAACCACCACAATGCTATTTTATTTCCTCCACTTATAATCCATATGTATGCATATGGTTTAATAATTATAAAGCCTTTTTATGTTGACAGCTTCTGCTCATTTAAAATATATCCTTGTTTAGATACTGATTATTTTTGTTAGATTTGTCAAATACTGCCTTTTCATTTTCTTCTAACTTTATAATATTCTAGTTTTCTCAGTTTGTGGTGTCATTTTATTTCCTTCCAGTTTTCTTTTTTTGATTTTGTTTTTTAAAGTAACACTCAGTGGTCCCATTTATTAATGGTTGACATTAAGGCCTGGGCCGTTGGTGTTCTGTTCAGGAAGTTGTCTCCTGTGCCAATATGTTCCAGGCTCTTTCCCACTTTTTCCTCTAAGTGGCTTAGTGTCTCTGGTTTTATGTTGAGGTCTTTAATCCACTTGGATTTGAGTTTTGTGCAAGGTGACAAATATGGGTCCAGTTTCATTTTTTTACACATAGACCTCCAGTTAGACCAGCACCATTTGTTGAAGATACTATCCTTTTTCCATTGAATGGATTTGGCTTCTTTGTCAAAAATCAAGTGACCATATGTGTGTGGATTCATATCTGGGTCTTCGATTTGATTCCACTGATCAACCAGCCTGTTGCTGTGCCAGTACCATGCTGTTTTAATTACTATTGCTTTATAGTACAGTTTGAGATCAGGTATGGAGATTCCTCCGGAGCACCTTTTATTGTACAAGATTGTTTTAGCTATTCTGGGTTTTTTGTTTTTCCATATGAAGTTCAGAATTGAACTTTCAATGTCTTTAAAAAATTGTGTAGGTATTTTGATAGGGATTGCATTGAATCTGTAGATTGCTTTTGGTAGGATGGCCATTTTTACTATGTTAATTCTCCCGATCCATGAGCAAGGAAGATCATGCCATCTTCTCAGGTCATCTTCAATCTCTTTCTTCAGAGTTTTGAAATTTTTTTCATACAAGTCCTTTACTTGCTTAGTTAGGGTAACTCCTAGATATTTTATATTGCTTGTGGCTAATGTGAAGGGTGTGGTTTTCCTAATTTCTTCCTCTGCAAGCTTGTCATTTGTGTATAGGAAGGCTACAGACTTTTTTGAGTTAATTTTGTATCCATCCAATTTGCTGAAGGTGTTTATCAGCTTTAGGAGTTCTCTGGTGGAATTTTGAGGGTCACTTATGTACACTATCATATCATCTGCAAATAGGGATAATTTGACTTCCGCTCAAACACTGAGCTCCTGTGAGAATGTTACAAATGACTTGACTGAATGCACATGAGCCTTGGTCTAATCTAGGTCTATGAGGAGTGGCCTAAACATGTGCCCTGCGCATCTGTGTGGCTTATGGCTGATGTTTTGTGAAAAGTGTACCCTGGAAAGTAGCTCTGCTGTTGTGTTACTATGCTGTACCTGTGGGACAAGCATTACTAAATAGTGTGGCCCTGGCTCTCTGTTCTACTCACATTAAGAATATTTGAGAGCTGGGAGGTAGTTTGCCTTCACGCAGTATGCTTCCCCGCACATACTTGCACGCATGTACACAGAACTACATGCACAAACGTGTGTCACAAATAGTTGTTTATATGGTTCCCATGGTGATATTTGATAAATGTAGCACTCAACCAGGAGGAGAAAAGAATTATCAATAAATTGAATTTGTGTAATTAATTATCCATTTATTTAAAGTTTTAATCATCACATGTCATAACCATACACAAGTTCAAAGTACTTCATGGAATAGCACATTAAGTAACCAGGAGACAATATGATATGGTATTTTCATGTTTGCTAATGGGGGGAAGACTTCATAAAACAGAGAAATCACAACTTAAAAAGACACGATTAGACGGTTCACAACAAGAATTTCTAAGACCTGTGCATAAAAATTGGTTAACATTAAAATGCAAGTGAAGGTTGGAAAAATGTGTATACATTATAGAGAGGATAAGAAAAGAAATTCCCCTGCCAATACTGTTGCCATTCTCAGCTCACAGTGTCATTTGTAAGGTTGGTGGATGGCTAGTACCGGACCAAGGGCAAATCCTCTCTTTTTCTCTTTTTCTCAGCTGGCCCCTGCTCTGAGATGAAGCCGTGTGCTGTGTTCTGACCTTTAAGTCAGGCTTGGAACATTAAGTGTTATTCTCATCCTTGTAATTTTCTCTGAGAAAGTACCTACAGCACCCAGCGTGAGATGGCTTGACCAGCTCTCCAGGCTGCAGCTGGGTGCTTTCTGTTTTCTTACACAAGAGCTTCAATGTGGGACTAAGAAATCCTGGAACAATTTCATGTGCCAGGCAAATGTCCCTGAGCCTGGGACCGTGGAGGTGGCAGGCGGCTCAGAACTGCTATGGGTTCTCTTTCTTCTCCGCTTATTGCAGCCTTGAGCTGGGGCAGAGAGTTCTGGAGACTGTAGAAGAGGCAGAAGGTTGTGTTTTCAGTTCAGAGTGGGTGACAATAACGGGCATAGTGATTATAAAGGAAGGGAAGACTCCATGGTCCATTGGTACTTCATTTCCAAAGCTAAGTCAACAGCTGTAGTCTGTGGCCCGTGTGCGCTGTGCTCAGCAAACGTGAGGCAGGGTTTCCCGTCTCTGTCAACATTGCGTCAGTCAAGTGTAGTCTGTGGGGTCTGTAGAAAATAGTTACAGAGTTTTAAAGCTGAAACAGCCTTCTAAATTTATTTTAAGATTTTCATAAAGTCCAAACTAGGTAACCAAAGAGCTACTGGGATGTTTTTAGAGTTCAAGAATGTTGCTGTTCTCCCCAGGAGGCTCTGTCATTCCTGTCTGTCTTCAGATTAAACTAAAGGGCTCCCATTATTTTGTTTTCCTTGCATCTGGTGTGGTTACCATAGGGCAGCGGTTCTCAACCTGTGGGCTCTGACTCCTTTGGGTCACAGGGATCACCTGTGACCATCAGAAAATACAGACGCTTCTATTATGGTTTGGAACAGTAACAAGATTACAGCTACAAAGTAGCAAGAAAAATAACTTTATGGTTGGGGGTCACTGCACCACGAGGGACTGTGTTAGAGGATGGCAGTGTTAGGAAGGCTGAGAATCACTGATCTAGGGGGAAATAACTGGATATTTCAAGCACTTTCCTTACATGAAGGTTTCGACAGTCCTATGAATTAGCATTTCGAACCACCGATAATACAAAGTATTTCATTTGGTTCAGTTTTAAAAAACTCCGTCTGTGGCTGAACATAGAAGAAAAGGGGCCATGACCTAAGATAATGCATAATTTCTAAAGCACTTAGATGCGCTCTAGTCTGTCACTTCTTAACAACGTATCAGCAAAGAAAGGAGAGAGGGTTAGACTTTCTGTCCAAATCAATTAAGGATTGATGTATGTGCACTAATAAAAAGTAACCAGTTACGTCCTTGTAAGCTCTATGTTACATGTGTCGGAATTAAGGTCACCAGTGTATTTCAGAATGATTTTCTCATATTTTATCTGGCCTAGAAGTTAATACGCCTTCCATCTATCAGAGTAACCTGGTTTGCTGGGTAGTGGTGGCACACACATTTAGTCCCAGCACTCAGGCGGCAGAGGCAGGTGGATCTCTGTGAGTTCAAGCCCAACCTGTTCTACTGAGTGAGTTCCAGGACAGGTGGGGATACACAGTGAAAGTTCATCTCAAAAAACCAAAACCAGAAAAGAAAGAAAGAAAGAAAGAAAGAAAGAAAGAAAGAAAGAAAATAATAAAAAGAACTTCAAGAGTTACCTGGTAAAGCTCAGACACAGAAAACACTAATTTAATCTTGCACATTAGAGTGGATTAGAGTCTTTTCAGTGTTTTGACATGGTCAACACAAAATTTTAATATTATGGTATTAGCACACATACACACATACCTAATTCCACATCAGCACATTTAGGACCTTTGTCCTATAGTGTTCACTGTGTCCTTTATACGTGAGGGGATACTTTACGACTGCAGAGGGAGAGCTACTTGCTAAGCACACCCCATAGTGTCTATCTGTGCCACATCGCCACACAGATCTCAGAGGACTGTAAGTGGCAAATACATCACCCCGTGTGCCCACTATTCTGCTCTGTCGTTCTCAGTTTAGCTATTTTTTCTGGCCATTGATTTTTTTAAAAATTCACAGACAAAATGATTCATTATGACAATTTCATCCAAAAAATGTCACTGCACCTTCATATCGCTCATTCAATTACTCACCTTTGTCCTCCCTGCCACCGCCCTCTTCTTCCCTTCAAAGTGCCCTAATTTTTCTTTCATATATACATATATTTGTGTATATAGCATATATACACAAATAAGATGTATACATACATATGAAATATATAAACATTTGTAAATTATATAACAATGTGTCAAATATATAAGTATATAAATAAAATATAAAAATATATGAAGGCAGCAAAGAACTAGAATACGGTAGCTCAAGCATTTAGAGTGCTAAAGTAGGTTCTAACCTGTCACTTTATAATAGCATGTCGGCAAAGAAAAGAGAGGAAGTTTAGACTTCCTGTCCAAATTATATATAATACATAAAATATATGTACATGTATACACATGTGTTTCCTTTACATGTCTGTAATGCACATATGACATGATTGCTTCAGAAATTTTCATGTCATCCTTGTCCAGAGTCATGCCAACCATCTGTGCATCTGACCAGTTTTGATGCCTCTAAAGCCAGTACCTGATCTTAACCATTTCTATTACCTAACAAATGTGTAATTCTAGTATTCATGCTTCTGTGACTGGCTTGGCTCACTAGCCACAATGTCATTAAGGGTCATATATGCCATTGCAGGCATCTCATAAACATAGGAATACTAATATACTTTCAGTTCTTGAGGTTTTCTTTTCTTTTTACATTTTTATCAAACATTTTTTGTTTTTTACATATACATTTATATTATTACACATATATACAGTAAACTACCTATAGCAAGAAGAACCATGACACAATCAGGAATTATATAAATGTTAAATTCTTAGTGTTTTGGATATTTGTATTTGACAGCCTTGAAGAAAACATCTTTCCTATCTTGGTGAGTCTAAAATTCTGAATGTAAATCAGTATCTATCATATCTCATCATTATCAACTTAAAACATCTATCGAGACCTGAAAACATCTTAACCCCTAAATTACTAAGCTTAATTGTAAAACTGCACTATCTGATCTTCAACCCTCTCAGAGACTTGAGAAGGAATAAAATTGATTACCTGAGTATACAGGAAGTGCAGGTTAGTTGCTTTCCAAATGAGAAGACGACAGAGACAGTTTGCTACCTGAGTAGTCACCCAAAACTATAACGTTTGAGCATCATCTGCAGCCTTCTGGCCCAATATATCTGACAGCCATATTTGTGAGGCAGGAACCACTGAGGACTTGCTTACCGTCTTGGCAGAGTTTGGCCATCGACTCTGCCTGCATCCAAGTTTGCCCTTTTTTAGGCAGAATTCTGTCTGTGGTAGAATCAAGGACATTTTGCCCAGTGGCTTGTTTGCCACATTTGAAGCCATCTCCATAAGGAGGTTCTTTGATGCTCATCATCCTCTTTGAGGTAGGCTGGGGGTTGCCAGGAGTTAACCTGTCTCATTGTCAGTGAATCTTTAAAATAATAAACATTTTAAAATGCCATATTCCATATGTGTCTGAGGTTTCTGAAGACCTTGTCTAACTATTTTACCTTATCTTTCTATAGAATCACATCTATCTGTTGCGTCTAATATGTATATTCTTGTGATAAAAATAGACTAGTAATTGATATGACCGTAATTTCAAAGAAGTCACTTATCGCTTTCCACAGTGGCTGCACTGTGTTATGCTCTCAACAAAAGCATGGGAGGATCCCAGGTTCTTCACAGTCTTGATGATGCCTGTTTGGTAACCTCAGCACCGCTCACATCCCTTTGAACATTTGGTGTCTTCTTTATAGAAGACTTTACATGTTCTATTTTTGGTGGTGGTGGTGGTTGGGAGCAAGGCAATTGCTGTTTCATTTTCTGAGAAGGTCTGGGGAAATTTGTACTTTGCTTTTGTTTGCTTGTCTCTTTGAGATGGGGTCTTGTCGTGTAGCTACTCCTTGCCTGGAGCTCACTATGAAGCTCTAAAGTCTTGGTCTTCCCACTGCATCCTCTGAGTGCTGGGAGTGCAGGCGTACGCCACCCACTAGGCTACCCTGTGGATTTTCATCTTGGTTGCTGAGAGGGAAGCAAATATGAAGTCGTCCTCTGTGGCTATGGGAACTCACAGCTTCCTCAGGAAGGTCACATATTCTCAGTTGAGAAAGGTAGAAAATGTTACCACAAAATGAAATCAGACACCGGCCTGTCGAAGATCAACATTTCAGCATATCTCTTTAAAAAAATATTGATTTATTATGTGTACAACGTCCTGCCTGAATGTGTGCCGGCTCGCCAGAAGAGGGCACCAGATTTCACTACGGATGGTTGTGAGCCACCGCGTGGTTGCCGAGAATTGAACTCGGGACCCCTGGAAGAGTAGTCAGTGCTGTTAACCTCTGAGCCACCTCTCCAGCCCTGTCTTTGTTATTTTTTCACTTTAGGATTACCCACCCCATTCCCGTCTCTCCCGCCAGCTCTTCTATGTTCTGCCCTTAGCCTTCATGTATCACCCTTGGTTCTTGCCGAATTCATGGCCTCTTTTTAAGGCTATTGCCACACACACACACACACACACACACACACACACACACACACACCTCCCACATACACACCCACATACCCCCACACTCACACACACACATACATAAAGACACAGACACACATAGACACACACAGACACACTCACAGACATACACACAGACACACACACACATACACACAGACATGCACACAGACACACAGATACACAGACATACACACACCCACACACACACTCACACACATTCACACAGATACACACTCACACAAGGCACACATACATACATTCACATACACACACAAACACAGACCTCACACATACACACCCACGTACCCCCACACTCACACACACAGACACACAGAGACACACATAGACACACACAGACACACTCACAGACATACACACAGGCACACACTCAGACACACACTCACATACACACACATACACACAGACATGCACACAGACACACAGATACATAGACACAGACACACACACACACATTCACACAGACACACACACTCACACACAGACACACAGACACACAGACACACACACACACATACCCCTGCTGAAGTCCATTCCATGCTCCTCATATACTCATGCAACTTAGAGGGCTCAGGGCTCATCCCTGGGGAAGGCTAGTTCCCCCTCTCTCAGCACGCATAGTTCTTTGTCTAGAAGCATGGCCCGGTGAGATTCCCCCCTCACTCTGTGCTATCAGCATGTCTGATGGTGTTGTCACGGCTCATGTCTTACAATCTGCCTGCCTCTTCCTCTGTGATGTTCCCGAAATTGTGCAGAATTGTGATGTGCAGAAATTGTGTCACAGATGTTTGAGTTGGGGCTGGCCACCACATGATCAGCTCTTCTGTGTATTTTGACCTCTTCTCTGAATACACGATAGAGCTCACTCATTAGATCGTCCGTCTCTGGCCTTGTCCTCGGGGTGAAGGTTTCGGTTATTGTGATCCATCTTACTGGTTGCAGTAAGTGCATTCACACTGCCTTTAGTTATAATTAATCCTTGATAGATTACATATGTCCAGAAACACTTGTTTGTACTGGGCTGTGTAACTACAGTAGCTAACAGCTTTTATTTTATTTTTATTTTTATTTTTTTTCACTTTTAATATTTTCTTTTCTTTTTTTTTTTATTAATTTATTCTTGTTACATCTCAATGTTTATCCCATCCCTTGTATCCTCACATTCTTCCCTCCCTCCCCTTTTCCCTTTATTCCCCTCTCCTATGACTGTTCCTGAGGGGGATTACCTCCCCCTGTATATGCTCATAGGGTATCAAGTCTCTTCTTGGCTACCTGCTGTCCTTCCTCTGAGTGCCACCAGATCTCCCCCTCCAGGGGACATGGTCAAATGTGAGGCACCAGAGTACGTGAGAAAGTCATATCCCACTCTCCACTCAACTGTGGAGAATGTTCTGACCATTGGCTAGATCTGGGTAGGGGTTTAAAGTTTACCGCCTGTATTGTCCTTGGCTGGTGCCTTAGTTTGAGTGGGACCCCTGGGCCCAAATCTGCCTATCATAATGTTCTACTTGTAGGTTTCTAGGACCCTCTGTATCCTTTTATTTTGCTATTCTCCATGCTTCTCTCATCTAGCGTCCCAATAGGATGTCCTCCCCTCTGTCCCAGTATCCTAGTAAGTGAAGGCTTCGTGGGACATGCCCCTTAGGCTAGTATGCAGATATAAGTGAGTATATACCATTTGATTCTTTCTGCTTCTGGGTTAACTCACTCATTATGATCATTTCTAGCTCAATCCATTTATCCACAAATTTCGGGAATTCCTTGTTTTTAATAGCTGAGTAGTATTCCATAGTGTATATGTACCACAGTTTCTTTATACATTCTTCTACTGAGGGACACTTAGGCTGTTCCCATGATCTGGCTATTATGAATAAGGCTGCTATGAACATGGTTGAGCAAATTTTCTTGTTGTGTGCTGGAGCATCTTCTGGGTATATTCCAAGGAGTGGAATAGCTGGGTCTTGAGGAAGCCCTATTCCCATTTTTCTGAGATAGCACCAGATAGATTTCCAAAGTGGCTGTACTAGTTTGCATTCCCACCAGCAATGAAGGAGTGTTCCTCTCTCCCCACATCCTTGCCAGCATGTGGTGTCACTTGAATTTTTGATCTTAGCCATTCTGATGGGTGTAAGATGGAATCTCAGAGTTGTTTTGATTTGCATTTCTCTGATGACTAAGGAGGTTGAGCATTTCTTTGTTTCTCAGCCATTTGATATTCCTCTGTTGAGAATTCTCTGTTTAGTTCCAAACCCCATTTCTCAATTGGGTTATTTGTTTTGGTGGTGTTTAATTTCTTGAGTTCTTTATATATTTTGGATATTAGACCTTTGTCAGATGTAGGGTTGGTGAAGATCTTTTCCCAGTCTGTAGGCTGTCGCTTTGTTCTCTTGACAGTGTCTCCTGCCTTACAGAAGCTTCTCAGCCTCATGAGGTCCCATTTATTAATGGTTGACATTAAGGCCTGGGCCGTTGGTGTTCTGTTCAGAAAATTGTCTCCTGTGCCAATATGTTCCAGGCTCTTCCCCATTTTTTCCTCTAAGTGACTTAGTGTCTCTGGTTTTATGTTGAGGTCTTTAATCCACTTGGATTTGAGTTTCGTGCAAGGTGACAAATATGGGTCCAGTTGCATTTTTTTACACGTAGACCTCCAGTTAGACCAGCACCACTTGTTGAAGATGCTATCCTTTTTCCATTGAATGGATTTGGCTTCTTTGTCGAAAATCAAGTGACCATATGTGTGTGGATTCATATCTGGGTCTTCGATTCGATTCCACTGATCAACTAGCCTGCTAACAGTTTTTAATAGTAGTTTCACCGTCTTTTTTATGTCTTATGTTGGTTGTGATACTGTTATCATTTTAGATTTTATCTGTTTCTTATTATTGGTGTAGCTAAATTAATATTGGTGAGTTTTGTTTATTACTTAAACTTTAGCTTTTATTTTTTTCCATTTTTTTCCCTTTATTTCTATTTGAATTCTTTCTTTGTTGCGTTCGGCTAGTTTTGGGTTTACTTTGTCTCTGTTTTGTTGGTTGTAAAATATTTCCGATTTTTCTTTTCAAATCTCAGTAAACGTTTCTCTCCATATTGCTGTGGCACCATTTGAGGTTTCAGTATGTTGTGTTTTTGCTTGTCTTGGGCTATTTTCCAATCTTGCTTTGATTCCTTATATGACCGAGTTGTTCTCCAAGATTACACTTGATTTACACAGTGTTCCGTCCATGTCTGTTGGGGCCATTTAGTCTTCACTGCTGCTGAAGCTCATTCTTCCTGCAGTATTCTTTTGAACTGTTCTTTCTAATAGTGGAAGCAATGGAGGCTGAAGAGGCAGCTGGGAGATTGAGTCTGTATTGCTTTTGCAGAGGACACAGTTCAGTTCCTAGTGCCCATTTCAAATGTTCAAAACCTGCCTGTGAGACCAGCTCCAGGGGCCTCTGGCTTCTGTGGGTACATGCACATGCATATATATGTACACACACACACACACACACACACACACACACACACACACACACACAATTTTAAGAATAAAACCAAATCTTTATTGTATATATTTATTTGTTATTTTACTTAAATTTTTTATGTTTTGGGAATCTTAAATATGAGTACTGTATTTACATAATGTCCACCCCACTCCCTCTCAAACTCATGGCCTTGTCTTCTTTAGTTACTATTGTTACACACATACAGACAACCTACTGGGTTCAGTTAGTGTTGTTCCTATGGACATATGTTTAGGGCTAACAGCTTGGAGTTTGAGAACCTATCCAGGGCTCATCTCTGGAGAAAACTGATTCTCCTTCTTGGTGGGCAGGCGACCATTGATTGCCTGAAGCTCTTCCTCTAGGAGTGGGGCTTGTCTACTGGTGTGGCCATGACTCCTGACTTAGTCAACCACACTGTTGTGAGTTCATGGGTGTGGCTTTTCTGTCACATCTAACATCAGATGCACTGGTCCTCTGGTCTTATGATCGGCACACCTCTTTGTCCACAGTTCTCTCCAAGTTTTGAGTGTAGGGCTTATAGAATAGTAGATTTGTCAGTTGGGCTAGTCACCTGGGGGTCAGTAATTCTCTGCTCTGTGAGCAGTTGTAGAAAGGAGCTTCTTTGGTAGGGGTGAGAGCTACACTTGTCATGGGCATGTAATTAAAATACAGTTAGAAATTGGATTGGCTCGGGCAAATGGCAGGAGTAGGTTCTCATCTAGGGCCTATGACCCCTCCAACCACTAGCAGTTGGCTTGATGCACAGTTGCAGGCATGAATCCCCACCTATTGAGTGGGCCTTAAGTCAAGTTAATCAGCTGCTGTTACCTCCCCCCTCCCCAAAGTAAAAAATGGCCGTTGTTGCACTGTGGGGCTATCCAGCTGGGCCCTCACCCTTGGGTGCAGGCTTTATATTAGGGCTATTGTTTGCTTGTCCCCGTGGGCAACATGCAAGGGATGCTGTGGTGGTTAGTGCTTTGGCTGGAGGTTTCCAGGCCAGTTCAAGCTGAATTCCTCTACCTTACGTAGGGGAGGGGAGGGGTTGCGTCTCTTAGGCAATAGTGTCTTACTGTTAACATCTGGGAGGCAACTAAGGGCTGCAGCAACAGCCTATGTTGTTTTGTAAGATTCTTGGTTTCTCCTGACCAACAATGTGAAGGGCTAGTCCTCACTCTTGGCACTGTGATATGTGAGGCAGTAGATCTTGAGAGAAACCTTATTACCTTGGATGTCATAACGCCACTTCACACACACACACACACGCACATGCACACACAACACACACCACACCACACAAATAATGTTGTTGTTTTGTTCTGTTTTTTTCAAGATAGGGTTTCTCTGTGGAACCTTGGCTGTCCTGCATTCATTTTTTAGACCAGGCTGTTCTTAAACTCACAGAGATCTGCCTGCCTCTGCCTCCTGAGTGCTGGGATTATAGGCATGTACCTCCATTCCTGCCTATAATGCATGTTTTAAAGTAATCTTATAAAATGTGTCATTATGGATTTTCCAAATATCTGTAGTTTTATCTCTCTTCTTTTTTCTCCTTCTGTATTCCCCAACCTCTTCCCAGTTAAAGTCCCTTTCTCTTGTCTCCATTTCCTCCTTTATACCATCTGTGTCCTCCACCCCTCTCTAGGACAGGTGCTCTCCATCTGTGTCCCCCACCCCTCTCTAGGACAGGTGCTCTCCATCTGTGTCCCCCACCCCTCTCTAGGACAGGTGCTCTCCCATCTGTGTCCCCCACCCCTCTCTAGGACAAGTGCTCTCCCATCTGTGTCCCCCACCCCTCTCTAGGACAGGTGCTCTCCATCTGTGTCCTCTACCCCTCTCTAGGACAGACTCACTAGTCTCCTGGCTCTCACTCACTAGTCTCCTGGCTCTCACTCACTAGTCTCCTAGCTCTCACTCACTAGTCTCCTGGCTCTCACTCACTAGTCTCCTGGCTCTCACTCACTAGTCTCCTGGCTCTCACTAGTCTCCTGTCTCTCACTCACTAGTCTCCTGGCACTCAATCACTAGTCTCCTGGCTCTCACTCACTAGTCTCCTGCCTCTCACTCGCTAGTCTGGCTCTCACTCACTAGTTTCCTGGCTCTCACTCACTAGCCTGGCTCTCACCCACTAGTCTCGTGGCTCTTACTCACTAGTCTCCTGGCTCTCATTCACTAGCCTCCTGGCTCTCACCCACTAGTCTCCTGGCTCTCACTCACTAGTCTCTTGGCTCTCACACACTAGTCTCCTGGTATTCACTGACTAGTCTCCTGATACTCACTCACTAGTCTCCTGGCTCTCACTCACTAGTCTTCACTAGGGTGTGGACTTATTTGTACACATTTTTGAGTCCTGTGGGCTTCCCGAATTGAGAGTCCATTTCCCTTTTGAGGCTGGGTGCTTTAGTTGACTGTCCACTCCAGTTTTACAGCGCTGTCCTCAGGGAGGAGTTGCGCTGTGGATGGCTCTGTCTTTTCTACTGGTGTTGGAGTGGTTCGAGTCATATTTCCCAGAGTGCAGAGGTTGTTCTCCTAGTTTCTGTGTTTTTCCTGCAGTAAACTGAGGTCTCTCTGTGGTGGGAGGAGGACCTGGGCTTTCCCATTGTGCCTTTGTTCTAATGTCACCATTTCGTGTTTTTAAACCACACCCCATGGTCTCTGCTGATCAGAAGAATGATAAGTAAGACAATTGGTAAGAGATTCATGTAAGGATGGGAGGGAAAATATGTAACACAGAGAGATGTTGGTGAAAAATGTTCACTGGACACGACCTAGTGTCAGAAATTGTGCATGCCTGAAACTCAAGATGAATATAGCTCTGTCATTGAGCTCTCAATTTGGAGAAAATTATCTTTCAGGATCTTTTTTTTTTTTTTTCGAGACAGGGTTTCTCTGTGTAGCCTTGGCCATCCTGGACTCACTTTGTAGACCAGGCTGGCCTCGAACTCACAGCGATCCACCTGCCTCTGCCTCCCGAGTGCTGGGATTAAAGGCATGCGCCACCATGCCCGGCTTATCTTTCAGAATCTTAGTCTCTTTAGGCTTATAGACTTTGAGTGAGAGGAGGAAGGAGAGAGACAGAGAGAGAGAACGCATGTGTATGCTGTGTGTACTTGCTGGTGTGGACATGTGCACATATGTATGTATGCAGGGCCAAAGGTTGACCTCGGGTCTCTTTCCTCTGTCACTCTCCTTGCCTGGCTTTTGAGACAATGCTTCTCACTGAGCGTGGACTTATGGACTCAGGGGACTGTCTGGCCAGAGACTCCACCTGTGCCTGCTGCCCCCAGTGCTGGTGTTACAGGCTGTGTTGTCACACTCGCTTCCTTATGTGGGCTGGGGACCAGAACTCAGATCTTCGTGTTTGGAGGGCAAGTGCATCACCCGCTGAGCCAGTTCACGTTGTTGTTTTATGTAACACACTTGTGAACACAACATCTTTATTACTTTGCAAGTTTGTCTTTCATATTTTTATTCTTCTTATTCCTTTTTTTTTTTTGATCCGGGGATATAAAAACTTATGAA
Organism: Acomys russatus; assembly: GCF_903995435.1. Lineage (NCBI taxonomy): Eukaryota > Metazoa > Chordata > Mammalia > Rodentia > Muridae > Acomys > Acomys russatus. Next base: position 53,875,816 of record NC_067148.1, on the reverse strand, counting down.
AATTACCTACTTCTGTTGAGATAATCCGTATCTCATGATAGTATAAATTTAGCTTAGTGAAATTTAAAAGAAGTCAAGGAATTAGGAGTCTAGTATTTTAAAAATTTATCTGTAAGAATCACAGTTGGTCCTGAAAAAAAAAAAAAAAAAAAAACCAAAGAAACCAAAAACTACTTCTGTCCTTTTCAGATATAACTCCAGAAAATAATTATTTTTAATTAACAGATTTCCATAACTTACAGTTGGAAAAGATTATGGAATTTAAGTGAGGCAACTTCCACTCACTTCCTTAATTATTCACGAATGGTTTGACACCCTCCTTGGCATCCTATCCCAGTCAACTGTCACACTGTAATAGAGCCTGCTGACGTTTAGTTCTTGGCCTTCAGTTCTGCCTGCAAACATGATGAACGTGTTTGTGTGGAAGTTCTCCTCGGCTTATTCTGTTGCCTGCTTCTTAGTGTGTGCAGTGGTGAGCAGACGTGGTTATATACGCAGAATAACTCTCGATGGCGCCTATATGTAAATGTGTCATGTATGTGCGTATAACATAATTTCCAAGGCTTAACAACATTCTGAGGAGCGATCATATTACGCAACCTTTATTTTCACACTGCCTGCCCCTGTTGCTGTTTGCTCTGAAGCTCAGGTGTCCTCAAGAGCACCTCTGTTCTTGGCAGCAGCGGCAAGCTGGAGAGTCCCAGAGTTTTGGGTGCCCATTGTGATGCTGCGGATCACAAACACAGCTTTTGTATTTGGTATTTTGTTAAAGGGCTCATAAAATTAACAAAATCACTTACCCTTCATTATGACTTAAAACTGTGAAAAGGCCGGGCTTGGTGGTACATGCTTGCAATGTCAGTGCTTGGTGAGGTAGAAGCAGGTGGATCTCTGTGAGTTCGAGGCCAGCTTGGTCTACAAAGTGAGTCCAGGGCAGGCTGGGCTACACAGAGAAACCCGGTCTCAAAAAACAAACAAACAAACAAACAAACAAAAAACCACCAACAAAAACCTGTGAAAGGATACAAATCAAAAGCAGCCAAGACTAGAGATGGTCATACTGAGTGAGTTAACCCAGAAGCAGAAAGACTCACATGGTATATACTCACTTATAATTGGGCACTAGCCCAAAAGGCATGTCCCACAAAACTCTTCACTTAGCAGGAGATTGGGATAGATGTGAGGACATCCTACTGAGACTCTACGTAAGAGAAATATAGGATGTGGGAAAATAGAAGGACCCAGAGGGTCCTAGAAACCTACAAGAAGAGCATCATGATGGGTAGATCAGGGCCCAGGGGGTCTGCTTAAACTCTTGCACTAACCAAGGACAATACAATAATAAACATAGAACCCCTACTCTGATCTAGCCAATGGACAGGACATTCTCAACAGTTATGTGGAGAGCGGGGACTGACTTTGACATGAACTCTGGTGCTCCATATTTGACCACCTCTCCTTGGTGGGGAGGCCTGATGGCACTCAGAGAAAGAATAATCAGGCTACCAAGATGAGACTTGATAGCCTATGACCATATAGTGGGGGAGGAGGTCCCCCTCAGTCATAGACCTAGGGGAGGGGAATAGGGTGAAAGCGGGAAGTAGGGAGGAATGGGAGGATACAAGTGATGGGATAACAATTTAATTATAATCTGAATAAATTAATAAAATTAAAAAAGAACCCCCCCAAATAAAAGTAGCCAAGAAAAAAAAAAAGGTGTATAGAGCAGAGTCCAGGAGCATGCAAGCACTTACGTACCTACTGTCTCCTGCAGTGGGGCTGTGTGGACGGCCTTTTCCACAACTAGCAATGAGTGACAAGATTCTAAGGTATGCTCAGCTATTAGTCATAGTTTTTATTATGGCTTAGACAGGCGGTTTGCTGACTGGCTTGCTCTAGTCTCTGGCACTTCCAAAGGTTGAACTATTTTATGTGGCTCAGGCCACCGTGAGAATTCACATTTTTAATTCACAGATCATCTATCTATTTATCTGTCTATCTATCTATCCATCTACCGTGTGTGTGTGTGTGTGTGTGTGTGTGTGTGTGTGTGTGTGTGCACGAGTACATCATAGTGCACAAGTGGAGGTTGGAGAACAACTGGGGCACTTGGTTCCCTCCTTCCATCACATGAGGTCCTGGGCTCTATCTTTCTTGGTAACACGTCCTTTACCCATGGAGCCCTCTCAGTGGCTTTATCAAGCAAGAAGGCATCTTTATTTTAACCAGGAAAAATTCATCCTTCTATTTCTCTAATTGTGTAAGCTGCTTTTTGATCAAAGCCTCTGTGTTCTCACTCTCCTGTTGGGAACACTGTTCTGGAGTTCTTGGACAGTTTATGCCTTCATCCTTTGAAACGTTGCTGAGCATCACCGTCCCATGGCCTGCCTTCCTGGTCCAGGCATTCTTACACTATCATCCGTGACTCTTGCAACATCACTAGGCACTGATGCTGTTTTGTTCACTCTCTTCATACCTGCTTTTCCCACTAGATTGATGCATCCCAAAGGCACTGATGTTGCCGTTTTCGTTGGTGTAGAGAGAAGTGCTGGCAGAAACAATCTATTCTGCATTTGCCAATGCATGGCTTGCTGTGAGCCTTATGCACATTTGCCAGTGCATGGATTGCTCGTGAGCCTTGTCCACATTTGCCAATACACAGCTTGCTGGTGAGCCTTGTCCATGCATTCGTTTTCCGGCACTGATCTCATCAGTTTCATTCTCTGTAGCATTTAATAAAGGCGGCACTGAGAACGACATCACACGTTTGGGCTACCTGTCAGCCACACATTTGATTTCACAATATGGAATTGTATTTGTCAAAATCAGAAAGGCTGTCGTCACTGATTTCCATTCATACGAGTGGAAACATTAGCATTCCACGTTTGCAGACTGTTTGCAGTCTGTATATCCAGAATGGCGATGAAAGGCTACACTGAGTTTAGCCAGTGTCGAGAGCTCCTAGTACTGGCTTCCAAATGCCACGAATTCTTAATAAAATTTGAGAACATATAATTTTGGTTCTGTTCTCTCCCTTCCCCACTGGGGCCATGCCTGCTTAGTTGCACACACAGACACTGTTTCTCTCTGTGTATTTAAAGTAACACACTTGATAGCTGCCATAGAGTCAGAACTGAGGACTGCCTGACACTGCGGCTTGGTCCCTGGAACGGGAGTTTCGTAGCAGGCATGCTTTGCAGGAAGTGTCTGTATGTGCCGATGAGGAGGCTTCCTGTGACAGCTGCAGCAAATGCCATCTGTCTCCAAAAGGTTTCTCCCGTGTCATTAGCTGTCAGCACACTACCTGTAATAGATTCTTCTCTTTGATATTATTTATTAGCAACACTCCAGCGGAGTTCAAACAGCTGACTTTAAAAAAAAATCATAAAGCATTTTCAAAAGAAATTTGAGTTTGAGAACACAATTATCAGAATATGTTTTATGGATTTGTTATTGACCTTGAGGACTATAAAACCAAGTCATATTCTCTTGGACATGAACTACTGTAGTCTTACAAAATATTTTCCTTTAATTAATAACTTCAATGTATGAAGAAAAGTGGTCTGTACATATTTTAATCATTTTTTTTTAAGGTCAGAAGGTTGGGAGATGGGCATGGTAGCACATGACTGTAAAGCCAGCTCTTTGGGAGACTAAGGCAGGAGGAACAAAAGACTGAGATCAAGAGAATAGAAGCTAAAGAGCAACATGCAGACACAATCTATTAGACTCTCCAGGTTGTAAACTATTGGATAGAAACTATCTGAAGAGATGGGGGATATCCAGACATCCGTGGTTTAAATATCAAAATAAAATGGGAAACTATAAGTCAGAACAGGAGAAAGTCCAGAGTTCATCCCCGAGGGACAAGTGTGGTGGGGAGCTCTTCCTCCCAGGGAATGAGAGATGTGGCATCAGAGGGCAGGAGCCATGACAGAGAACTCTGGGAAATGTGCGCTGTGTGCGTATTAATGGACACCTTAAAGATCAGAGGAAGAGGAAGAAGGATTGTCCACTGTACTGGCAGAGGGAGGCGGCACCAGGAAGAGCCTCTCTCCTGGGCATCTCACTGCAGCAACGATGAGAAACCATTTCAAAAACAACCCTGCTTCAGGAGGCAGCTTGACTATCCTGGTCCCTCTGTGGATTGCAACCAGGGAAGCCCAGAGCAAAGGTGGATATGGCAACCTGGCCAACAGACTACTTCTAGATTATAGAGAGGAAACTTAGAGTCAGAACCATGTAGCATTCAGTGAGATGGGAGGCTGGTTACAGACAGAGAATTGAAACACAGTCTCCAAGCACACGTAGTAGACATTGGGAAGGACCTTTCAGGGGAGGGATCAGAGTCCCGATCCACCCTGTAAAGGCCTTCTCACTGATGGGCCCAGCCAGCATCTGTGATCTGAACTCCCACAGGTGTGACTGGCACCTGGAAGTCCAGGAAGGAACACTGAAAATCCCGAGGCCCAGCAGCTAGAAGACCACATTCAGCCTCTGCACACACACTCATCTCTCTCCCCTTCTCTTTTATTTAGTGTCCAATGTCAAGTTATCAGGACACTAGTCTATTTTATTCTTTCTCTTTTCTATTCCCTTCTTTACATCATCATCATCATCACCACCACCACCATCATCATCATCATCATAACCATCATCATCATCATCATCACCATCACATCATCACCATCATCATCATCATCATCACCATCATCATCACCATCATCATCACCATCATCATCATCACCATCACATCATCATCATCACCATCACATCATCATCATCACCATCACATCATCATCATCATCATCACATCATCATCATCATTACATCATCATCATCACCACCATCATCATCATCATCACCATCATCATCATCATCATCACCATCACATCATCACCATCACATCATCATCATCATCATCATCATCACCATCACATCATCATCACCATCTCATCATCACCATCATCATCATCACCATCACATCATCATCATCATCATCACCATCACATCATCATCACCATCTCATCATCATCATCATCATCATCATCATCACCATCACATCATCATCATCATCATCATCATCACCATCATCACCATCATCATCATCATCATCATCACCATCACATCATCATCATCTAGCATTTCTAAAGAACATCAGATAGTCTGGTCTTGGATTCTCCATGTCTCAGACTCTGAAATCTGGGATTGTTTTAGGTTATCACATTTTAGTTTTCTTTACCTCCTTTTACTCTACTATTAGTCAGAGACACCTCTTCTTCCCCACATCCCCGTGTTTCCTACCTCCTTTTGGTTGTGAACCTTAGCCTTAATGGCAGAACCATCTCTCCAGGCCCGTTTCCTACCTCTATTGAGTTTTATCTACCATTCCAGTACTAATCACTAGTCTTTCTGACTCACACACAGTAATTAACACCCCACATCCTGTGTGCCCAGTCAAGTGTTCATCTCCATCCTAACAGGATTTGAGTTAAAGGCGTGGTCATTTTTCATTTGACGATCCCTGCATTTTCACAGCGGCCTTGCCCTTTGATAGTTTTTCTTACAAAAACTCTTCTACTCTCTTGGGAATGTTGGATAGTGGTCCTGGTGCTGAGGATCTAACTAGTGGATTAGAGTTCCAGCTTAGCAAAGAAAAGTGAAAGCCTAATTTTACTGTAACTGAGGCCCTCCTATACATTATGAGCCCTGCAAACACTTCCACTGGGTGACTGAGGGTGATCAAAAGCAATAAATATCCAACCAATCATCTAACCACGCATGTGAAAGCACCAATGCACGTATACAAGAAACATGAAAACCCAAAGCAGCGTGACTCCTCCAAAACTCACAGACATGCCCTCAAAGGACAGTAAATTAGTTGATGTCCCAGGTAGGAAGGTAAAACAACAGTTTGTTCAAATAAATCTAAGAAGCCACACGTACACCTCTGAATGAATTTCAAGAGGACATAAACAGAATGAAATAAAAGATGGATATGAAAGTGGAGGCCAAGAATGATATAGAACTATTGAAAGAAATGAATATGAATGACTAGAGATAAAAAGTGCGGGATGTTGAATAAAAAAAATCTCTGCAGAAAGCTTTTTGCAACAAAATGTGTAGACAGACTTTAGAGCTTGAAGACAAGAGAGGTGAGTCAGTGTATTCAGATAATGGCAAAGCTAGATTAATAAGTAAGTACACAGAGGATGCATGAGATCTGCAGGACACTATGATACAACTAAGCCTATAAATTATTGTCTTAGGATTCCCATTGCTGTGAAGAGGCACCATGACCAAGGCAACTCTTACACAGTCTAACGTTTAACTAGTGCTGGCTTGTAGCTTCAGAGGCTTACTGCATTGCCATCATGGCTGGAAGCATGGCAGCATGCAGTCAGACATGGTGCTGGAAGGGTCTAGAGTTCTGCATCTCGATCCTGACCTGGAGGCAGCAAGGAGGGACTGGTTGTATTTCACACTGCTCCTAGCTTGAGAATTTAAGACCTCAAAGCCCCGCCTCCAAGGGACACACTTCCTCTAACAAGGCCACACCTCCCAATACTGCCATTTCCTGTGGCCAAGCATTCAAACACATGAATCTTTGGGGGCAATACCTATTCAAACCACCACAATTATAGACATATAAATAGGAGAAGAATTTAATGTAAAATGCCTAGAAAATATTTTTTAAAAGCCGTGAGAAAAGTCTGTGCAAAAAGATACACACCCAGGTATGGTAGGCATTTATAATCTCAAACAGACAAGATGAGAAACGAACCTGTCCGTGGCATATTATAATTAAAACACTAAATATACACTACAAAAAGTATATTGATAGTTGCAAGAGAAACATCAGGTCACAAACAAGGCAAGCCTATCCGAATAAAAGCAGAGGTCTTACAAGGAGCTTAAAAAGCCAGGAGGGTTTAGAACATGACATTTCAGCGTCTGAAAGACAATTTATAACAACCTAGACTACTGTATTCAGCAGAGCTGTCATAACTGAAGGATACCAAAAAGGCTTCCATAGTAAAAACAAGCAAGGGGTCTATGAACCCTAAGCCAGTTTCACCGAAGACACTGACGGGATAATTTGGACTAAAGAGAAACAAAAACACATTTATGAGGCAACAGGAAAGTATAAACCACGTTAAAAGACAGAAGAACAGTTAATAAGTGAAAAGCAGGAAAACGCCAAGTGCTAAAACATCAACAAGATGACAGTAATCAGTGGACACTTCCCAATGGCCCTGTCAGTGCCCTCAGTTATGCACTCTAAAGGCACGGGCTAGCAGGTTGGATTGAAGACAACAAAAAGCAGGGTCATCTATTTGTTGCCTGCAAGGGATGTGCCCATCCATTAAAGACATTCAAGCTCAGGGTGAAAGGACGGGTGAAGAGGTCAAATGGAACAAGGAAGCAAGCCTGTGCCGCTCAAAAAGCTACATTAAAAAAAATCAAACAAGTCAACGAATAATACTGAGTAAGGTTAATGGAGACGAAGAATAAATGAAGAATCATGTTCAACCATCAAAGAGATGAAAAGTCAAGCCTTGCTGGAGTTCTCACACCAGTCAGAAAGGCAGTCAGTCCCTAGGAAAACACAAAAGAGTCAATATAGATTGTCAATACCCCAGTCACAAAGGAAATCAATGGAGAGGTTCCCCCCAAAACTAAAAATGGATTTAGCCCATGACCCAGTTTATACTCCTCTTGGGTAGTTACCTGAATAACTCCAAGGAGATGTTTGTGCAACATTCTGGCACATCTGTGTTCACTACACTGCTCAGGGTAGCTGAGCTGCACAACCAGACTAAGACGTTCATCAGCAGAGGATGGGCAAAGGAAACGTGACATATGGAAACCATGGGAACCTCTTCATCATAAATGTTGCTGGTAGGAAAGTGGGTGCAAATGAGGATGACTAGATTAGTCTTCCAGAAGACTCACCGTGGTCTGCCTAATGTTTGCCTGTGGGTCTCTGCATTTGTTTTGATCTGCTGCAGGGTGGAGCCTTTCAGAAGACAATTATGGTGGACTCCTGTCTGCAGGCAAGGTGGAGTATCATTAATAGTGTCAGGGGTTGCCTCTCTCCTATGGGCCAGCCATTGGTTGGTCATTCCCTCATTCTCTGCTCCATCTTCATCTATGTACCTCTTGTAGGCAGTGTAAATTTTGGGTTGAATGTTTTGTGGGTACGTTGACGTCCTCCTCCCTCCACTGGAAGTCCTGCCTGCTAGGAGGTGGTCACTTCAGTCCCCATGTCCCCTCTGCTAGGAGTCTCAGCTAGAGTCAGCTCCATATCTTCCCAGGAGCCTACCCTGTCATAGGTCTCCAGTTTGTCACAGAGATGCTTTCTCTCCTCAGGTTCCCCTTTCTCTCCCAGCCTTCTCAGCCCCTGTCCTCACTTTCCCCATATCTGGCCCCCATCTTCATTCCTCTCCGCATACCTTCTCCCACCCTGTCCCCTCTCTTCATCCATTTCCGATGTCTATTCTATTTCCCCTTTTTAGTGGTTTTCAAGCATCTTCCCTTGGGTCCTCCTTGTTACTTAGCTTCTTAGGGTATGTAGATTGTAGCATGGTTATCCTGTACTAAATGGCTAATATCCACTTACAAGTGAATACGTACCATGCCTGTCTTTCTGGGTCTGGGTTACAATACTCAGGATAATTTTTTTCTAATTCTATCCATTTGTCTGCAAATTGCATAATTTTCTTGTTTTTAATAGCTGAGTAGTATTCCATTGTGTAAATGTACCTCATTTTCTCTATCCATTCTTTGGTTGAGGGACATCTGGGTTGTCTCCAGTTTCTTCCTATTACAAATAAAGTTGCTATGAACATAGTTGAACAAGTGTCTTTGTGGTAGGTGCAGCAGTTTTTGAGTATATGCCAGAAGCGATTCTTGAGGTATATCTATTCCCAATTTTCTGAGAAAGCACCAGGTTGATTTCCAAAGTGATTGTACAAGTTTTCATTCCCACCAGCAATGGAGGAGTGTTCCCTTTTCTCCACATCCTCAGCAGCATGTGCTGTTGCTTGTTGCTTGAGTTTTCAGTCATGGTCAATCTGATAGGTGTTGGAATCTCAGAGTCCTTTTGATTTGCATTTCCCTGATGACTAAGGACACTGAACATGTTTCTCTGTTGAGAATTCTCTGATTATTTTTAAATTGGGTTATTTGCTTTGTTGGTGTCTAATTTCTTGAGTTCTTTATATATTTTGGATATTAGCCCTTTGTCAGATGTGGTGTTGATGAAGATCTTTTCCCAGTCTGTTGGCTGCCATTTCATTCTATTGACAATGTCCTTTGCCTTTTCAGTTTCATGAGGTCTCATTTTTAATTGTTGATCTTAATGCCTGAGCTATTGGTGTTCTCTTAAGGAAGTTGTCTCCTGTGCCAATGCATTCAAGGCTGATACCCACTTTCTCTTCCATTAGATTTAGTGTACTCAGTTTTATGTTGAGGCCTTCGATCTACTTGGACTTGAATTTTATGCAGGGTGATAGATATAGATCTATTTGCATTCTTCAACATCTAGTTAGACTAGTACCATTTGTTGAAGACGGTATCTTCCCCCTCCTCCCTCCCCATTGTATGGTTTTGGCTTCTTTGTCAAAAATCAAGTGTCCTAGGCCCATGACACATATGTAGCTGATGGGCATCTTGGTCTTCATGTGGGTCCCCTAGCAAGTGATGGGGGGGTTGTCTCTGACATGGACTCTGTTGCCTGGTTTTGGATCCTTTCCCCTAGCTGGGCTGCCTTGTCTGGCCTCAGTGGAAGAGGATGTGCTCAGTCCTGATGCGACTTGATGTGCCGGTGTGGATTTGTAAGGGGAGGCTCCCCTTTTCTGAGGAGAAGGGGAGCAGAGAAGAAACGGGGGGTATGGTGGGAGGGTGGGACATGGAGGAGAGGAGAGAGGGGGCTGTGATTAGGATGTAAAATGGTAAGTGAAGACTTAGTACATAAGTTCAATAAAAATTTAAAAGAGAAGCCATAGAGACCTTTTCACTATAAATGTTGGTAGGAAAATGGTGCAACTGGTACTGATTTTATTAGTTAAGTCACTCTGAGAGAGTCAGTTTTACATATGACCTTTCATTTGTTCTTCCTAGAGTTTATGTAGACTCATAAAATCATGTATGCATAAATGATATGAATTAGATGTAAAACCTGTTGGGAGAACAAATGGAGGGAAGCTAAATGACCAGGTAGACAATATGGCAGGGAATATGCTCCAAGTATATCATATACTGTGTGAAAATACCCTTCTATAACCCAGTCCCATGTACAGTGTATATACAGCAATAAAACAACTACAACTAAAAACAAACGATTCAAACACCCTACTGTTATGTTGCAATGGCCTGTGTGATGAGGGCTCAGATCTCAGCTTTTACTGGAGATGATGAATCCGTTAGAAAACTGGATTTGGTCAAAGGGAGCTGTATGGTTAGGGCTTCCTTCAATAGGCTGCCAGAACTTTCCTGTATTGCTCTCTGCCTTGCTGTTTCCTGGCTGCTGTGTTGCTCCAGGACATATTCCTTACAGTGAAGTTCTGCCTCTATGGATCAGTGCTTCTCAACCTGATACCTCTTTGGGGGCCACATAGCAGACACCCTGCCCATCATATCTTTATATTATGATTCACAACAGTAGCAAAGATTACAATGGAATTAGCAATGGGATAGTTTCATGTTTGGGGGTCGCCACAGCATGAGGAACTATATTAAAGGCTCCCAGCATTAGGAAGGCTGAGACCCGCTGCTCTAGAGCAAAGCATAACAGGCTAACTGACCACAGATATGAACAACTGGAAAGGAGCCAAAGCCTTTTCCTCAGTAAGAACAGTGCTAGGTTATGCTGGATAACGTGGTGAGGCCTCTTCTCTCAGAGTTTAAGCACAGCTATGTGTGATGAATCACAAAGAAGAAGTAAATACGGTGGGAGTTGAGTCTATAAGTAAATAGACCTATGACCCAACAATAGAGAGGTAATAGTCCAATCAAGTGTTCAAGGCCAGCCTTGGTTACATAGTCTGTTCAAGGTCAGTCTGGGCTACGTGAGACCCTGTTTAAAAAAAAACAAAAACAAAACAGAAAACAGTTCAACAATAAAAAATAGTTAAAATCTACAGCAAATGATACTTGTTTTATGGTTCAAAGTCTTTTTTGAAGCTGAGGAGACGGCTCTGTGGTCACGAGCAGTTGCTGCTCTATCATGAGATGGTGTTCAGTTCCTGTTGCCTCAGTTGGGTGGCTGACAATTGGCTCTATGTTCAGCTCTTAGGGGGCCTGACGCCCTTTTCTGTCTTCATAGGCATCTGTGTGTGTGTGCACGCACACACACACACACACACACACACACACCACACACACCACATGGATACACACATGCACACACACATGCATAAAGAAAGAGCTGAAGTAAATCTTAGTAAGCCTTTCTCACCTGAGACATAGTTTGAAAAATAACTTAAAAATCCAGAATTTGGACAAATGAGGTGCCTCAGGTGGCCCAGGCATTTGCGATGAAGATGATGGCCTGACTCTAACCACTGAAAACCCACATGGTGGGAGAGGAAGTCGATACCCTCAAGTTGTCCTCTGACCTCCACATGCTCACAATGACATGCATGTACCTACACACACACACACACACACGCACACATGCACGCATGCACACATGCACACACACGCACATGCATGCACACATACGCATGTGCACATACACACGCGCACACACACACACGCAGGCACACACACATACAGTTAAAAATGTAATACAAAATTTAAGAAAATGAGCCTCAAAATAGCCCATTCCCTGTCGTGAAACCCAGCATCATCTTTCTGCTGGTCTGTAAAGCACCATCACCCATGTTTGTCTTCATGCATTTTCTTTTTTGGCTTTGTTTTAAGAAAAAGCTGTGTGCCGCTGGAAGCCGACTCTCCCTTCAACCTTCCCCATTTTCCAAATACTCTTCACCTTGTCTCCCGAACTGACTCCTCCAAACGGCAGTCTCATCTTCACGAGTGACTCCATTACTGTTTCTCTGAACGTGTGCTTCTCCTTTGACCTTTGCATTCTTCACTCAAAACAAAGAATTTGTCCCAGTTGCCCTCCCTGAGAGCTGATGTTTGCCTCCTCCTCTCCAGTCTCCTCCTGCCCGTCAAGTGAGGACCTAGATGATTATACAACTTCTATCAGGCTGCGCAGTTCACTGACGGATTGGTTATAGCATCTTGTGGAACAGACAGGGAATTATTCTTTTGCTGAAAATCCAACCATTACGTATGACACCGTTTCCTGTGAGCTGCTCTACAGCGTCACATTGATATGAACTCATTTCTTCAGCCCAGTGTGAGATCCTTTCAGGCACCTTCACTCTTCTCTCTCCTTAGAGCTGCATCTCTGCAGGAATCCTATTATTGGTTCAACTACCCAGTTTTCTTCAGCACAGTTCTAGTTTTGTCCTCAGAAGCACCGTGTTTTAAGCAACACGCTAATCCCAGACAAACGGAGACAGTTTCTAGCACCTTCTCCTCCCTGTATACTGGGCCGTCGTCGTCACGGTGTGAGTGCTAGGTATTCCAGAGCGAGTGAAGTAATTCCCGTCTTCCTGGGACTGTGGGTGACACGAACAATTCCAGTATGATGTACATAGAATTTCGTAAGTGCAAGGCAGAGAAGTAACCTCGAGGATCTGGAGAGAGCTCCTTATTAGAGTGCAAGCAGAAGAACAGGTGGCAAGCCGCTGAGGTAGATGTACCGTTGAGTGGACTGGCTTCCGGTGAGATGAAAGGAACAATTTACATTAACCTCAGAAGGAAGAACTCGGTGTTTACTCCAGCTTTCGCTTTCACCTTTCTTTTTGTAATGCATGGGATGCGAGTGGGATGGGCATCAGGGAGTGGTGTGGATGCATTCTAAAGCGATGCATCATAATGACAGAGCCGAGGTTGTCAGACTCCCCAGCTTGGGCTTTACCCAAAGACAAACGACATACCATAGATTAGTAGTGGCTGTATAGCCTGCAGTAACTACGAATACTGCAGGGAGTTGCTACAACATTTGCTGGCATTTTTTTTCTTTTTTTGGTGTCTTCCAACATGTAGCCAGAGTCCAACTCCTTCTCTACCCTTTCTCCAAAGGCCCCCCCCTACTTGCAGGTCACGCAAGGTCTCACCTTCTCAACCCCCTTTCTACTCTGCCAACCCTCGCTGAGAATCTTGCTCTGGTAATTCCATTTCACCATCTTTGTAAGGACCTATTGCTCTGCAAGTTCTTACGTAAGTTATCCTACCTCCCAAGACCGGTCCACTGATTGAAGCCACTGGTTGTCTATTTCCCAAGAAAGAAAACATATAATTAAATTTGTATTTCTTGATTATATTCTGTTTTTATGATGAGAAACATTATATTCATTAATAGACCCATTTTTTTCAGTTTCAGATTTTTGAATATCACAGTCTATTAATTGTATATAATTTAGTTGACAAAAGGGGAGCCTTTCTAAGTGCCTGGTTTGTTTGCCTCTTGCTTGCACTCCTCTCTTCCTTCCTGATGTCAGTGACACAAAGAGTGAAGGAGCCTTTCTTCAATTTCTGAAGTGTGCACACACTTTCTCTTCCTACCTAGGCTTTCCCTTACTTTCTTACCGTGTAATTTTTTCTTTCCCTAGGAATGAAACTGTGAATTAGAAAGAAATGTCCTCGTCTGAACTGGGGCATGTGCTACTTGGGATGGACTAGTAGGGCTTTAGCTATTAGATTTCCTCAGCTGTGTGACAGTAGGTAACTTTCTAGACAAACTGATGTCATGTGTTCCCTCTTATGTGCTAAATATAGTAGGGCCCATATAACAGAATTACAGCGTAGAATCCAGACTTAGTTGGGACTCCAGTTTAGTCCAGTTAAAATAATAATTATTCCCTTGCTTGTTTATTTTGTTTAAGACAGGGTCTTACTATGTAGTCCTGGCTGTCCTGGAACTCACTATGTAGACCAGGTTGGCCTCCAACTCATAGAGATCTGCCTGCCTCTGCCTTCCAAGTTCTGAGATTAAAAGTGTGAGCAACTGCACCTGGATTTTAAAAATAACAATTATTCTTATTGAAGTTTTAGGGCTTTTCACCTTCCATATTTTCTTGTGAAAGCTGCTTCTTTTGAATATTTAAGTTTTTCAGATAGGCTCAGTTTTTTCATATTGTTCTTTGACTAAATTTAGTTTATATCTCTCCCGAGGACTATATTTATTACCTTACTATTCAAAGATATTTTTCCTGTCTCTACCTGAATAAGAATTATCTATGCTAACCATCATCACATAGAAATATAGCCTAGCTAGGTAGAAAGAATAGTTGAAGCATAAATGACATTATTTCACTCTTCCTAAGGATAATATTGAGAGTAGAACTTAACGTGGTTAAATTCCTAACTATTTTGTAGCTTTTGGGTTGTGGTGTAGTCTAGATTTCAATTTCGGTAGATTAATTAGCATTGATTATTATAAATGTGTATGAAACTGGCTTTGTCTTTTTCTTCATGAATAAGACAGTATATTCTCAAAAACAGTTAGTATTGCTATCCCTCTCCTTATCATCATCATCATCATCCCTGCAGGTGCGAAGGTGGTCTGGACGGGGTATTACAGCTTAGTGTACAACCTGGTGAAGATGTCATGGGAACTTCAGGGTGATGAAGAACAGGACGGACTTAGAACCCTGATATGGCAAACACTGCAAAAGATAAAGGATGTTGAGCAAGACCCTCGAATCCAAGGTGCATTAATTATAGCCCAGGTAAGTTCACAAACTTGTCCTTCTAGCGGCAGAAATAATGTTTGTCAGTTCTCCATTAAAGCGGAATTTCCACATTTGATGACCAGTAGTGACTTGTGATCAAGAATATGGATTTTAGAATCAAGAACATGGACTTTCTATACTTGCCTATTTTTGTTTAACAACGAGAGCTAAGCTCCAGGTGACACCATAAGATGAGACCCTTGACATTTTTAGTATAAGAGAAACAATAAGGAACCCAGGCCAAAACAGAGCAAAACAAAACTAAACCAACCAAGCGAACAAAACAACCCAAGGAAAGACTAATGCAACCACTGATTTTTGGCTATGGTGAAGAGTTCTGACAGATGTGTAGTGGGTACACCATCAAAGGTACCAACTCATAGTTTTTTTTCCACTCTTTTTAGAAAGAAATGGTGAAGAGGCTTGGTAAGTGATAGATATTTCAAGAACATTACATGAACTTCTGACTTGGAAGTTCCTTCTGGAAAGATTAGTAGATGAGTGTAGGCACCACTTTCTACCAGGAGCTGCCAGAGAGGCCAGCTGGCCCCCGTGACTTCTGACGGTTTGTACGCCATCTGTCCAGGCCCTTGACTTGTAGAGTCATCACTGAGAAGTCACGTGTTTTCTAATGGTCACCTCTGTATGTTACTTGGTCTTTTTCCCTTGCAGCTTTAAGCATTATGTTGTATACACTTACTATTTTGATTGTTATGTGTTGTGTGTAATTTCTTTTTGGTCCTTCTATTTGGTGTTGTGTATGTGTCTTGTATGTTGAAAGCTGCCTTCTTCTTTAGCTCAGGGATGTTTTCTTCTATGATTTTGTTGAAAATAATTTCTGTACATTTGGCCTCAGCTTTGTATCCTTCCTGCCCTATTATTTGTAGAATTGGTCTTTTGTAGTGTATCCTTCCTGCCCTATTATTCGTAGAATTGGTCTTTTGTAGTGTTCAAATTTTTCTAGATGTTTTGTGCATAGATATGCTTATATTTAACAATTTATTTTTGACTGTGGTATCCATTTGTTCTACCGTGTCTTCAGTGTCTATGACACTTTCTTCCATGTCTTATAACTTTTTTTGTGAGGCTTACCTCAGGCTTTTGTTTGACTTCCTAAATTTTTCATTTTCAGTTTTATTTCAGTTTGTGTTTTCTTTAGTAATTTTATTTACACTTTCCTGTCTTGAATTTATGTACACATTCTCACACAATCCCACACATCATGCACATATACAAGCTGCTTTCAGGTGGACTATAGGAGCATGTAGAAGCAAAATTTAAGGAAAAAATTTAATCTGTTTGCAGAAACTAAGAAATGATATTAAGAAAAATAAAGTAATAAACTATGAAATCAAACATAAAATTGATAAATTTGGAAATTGTTCTTTGGAGTAAGGTAAAATAGACAATTTGTAGAATAGGCAACAATGAGAAAAATAGAGAAATATTCATCACAAAAACTGGAGGGGAAAATGGAATAAAGCTCTAAGAAAATAATTGTCAAACAATTACTTGAAGGTCTTTTTTGTACAAGTTTATATTAATATATTTGAAAATACAGAAGAGCACAATGGTTGGTTTTAATGTCAACTTGCTACAAGTTAGAGTTACCTGCGTAGGGAGCTGCAGAAGCGTTGTCCTGATTGGCTATTGCTGTTGCCCCTGGTTGCTTCCCAGACATTGAAGGTAAATCCTCATTGCTAAAGACACCATGAAGTTTGGATACAGGACTCTTGAGGTTCTGACCTGAAAGCAGTCTCTCTGCAGGTGCTTTTATAGTCCTGGAAGGTTCTGTGCAACATGCTAGAGGGGAAGTTACCAACAGTCTTAGTCAGCTGTGAAGTGTTTGGACCACATCTGTGACCAGCAAGGCTTGATATTCTGAAGGGCATGTAGCCAGTCTTTGCTACTTTGTGGGTTCTTCTTTTTCCCCATTCTTTATTCCCCTGGTTTCACCCCCATTTCTAATAGGGGAGAAAGGTGGACATAAGGGAGATAGATAGATAGATAGATCACCGAATCTAATTTACTTCCTTTTGTTTCTTCTTTGACCACAGCTACTAATAAACTACAACGCCCCCCAATTGATGAACAACCACCCGCCCCACCTATTAGGGTCTTGCATTTATATAGCCTCTGAAGAGTTCCCAGAATTCCAAATTTCATACAGTAGCAGAATCTACCTCCAGCTGGCGAAACCACCCTTCTGTTAGAACATGAGGCAAAGCATGCTGGGACAGTCCAAAGCAGCCCCACATCCCTACAGCTGGGATTAAAATGAAAAGCGGAGACAGCAATGCATGGAGGGACTGGGATTAGAAAACCAGATAATGTCTGTACAAGCCTCCTTCCTCCTTACAATACCAAGACAAACTGTACTTTCAAAGTTACTGGGCATTTTGATATCAGAGACTTCTAGCCATAGCCTGACCTATTACATTAGCATAGTACATGTCAAAACCAATAGTGGTCACATCTTTTATCCATTTTTTTTCCACAGGCGCTGCCCTTACCTTTAATGGTCTAATAACTTTTTACATTTCGGTATTCACATTTTCAAACACCGAGGTTTCTATAAACACCTGCCTTGAGTCAATGAAGGCTTTGTTTTCCCTGCGTTCCTCAACCTCGTCTCAAGCTCTTAAAGCCACTGAGTGACATTATTTTGTAGTAGTGGCATCAAATCAAATATCTTCTTGTATATCAGAGTACCGCCCTTTGCCTAGCAATTTGTCTTTTACTGTATTAACTCCCCTGACTCTATTTTGTTGTTCAGTATTCTCAGTTGTTAACCACTGCAACTCTGAACCAGCCTCCAGTATAGCTGTTACCAATCCCTTCTAGTTTTTGGATAATAATTCTGTTTTGAGTAGTACAGTTATTTAGAATTTGTTTCATGTAAGGCAGGTATGTGCCATATAAAATCGTGGCCTCTTTAAAACGCCTTAGATCTATTATTTCTATAGGATGCCATCCTATCTCCTCATAACCTTATTCTACACCATTAGTAGGTATATGCTGAATGACAAATGGGAAGGCTGATGGAGATCTCATGTCCCTGGGCTGCCCCTCTCCCACCCTGGCAGTACAGTTGGGAGCAAATCAGGGGATATCTTAGTGATAGCAGCTACAATAAATTTTTTGCTGGCCTCTTGGGAAAAAAAAATCTATTCCTTCATCTCCTGACATTTCCTCTACAACATTTGCAGTCAAATTTTGCATTTTTATCCTTAATTTCTGAGTCCTACATTGGGACACCACTTGTAACTGGTCTTTACTATTTTGTGGGTTCTTCTTTTTCTCTTCTATTTATCCCTCTATTACTAGATAAGGGTGGGGGGGGAGAGAGGGAGGGAGGGAGGGAGGGAGAGAGAGAGAGAGAGAGAGAGAGAGAGAGAGAGAGAGAGAGAGAGAGAGAGAGAGCGCCCTAAACCTAATTTCTTTTCTTTTTTCTTTGACCACAACTACTGACAAACTACAAGCAACCCTCCTGATCTAATAACAATATCCTCCTCACCTATTAGGGATATTGCATTTACAGACCCTCTGAAAAGTTCCCAGAATTCCAAATATCAGATAGTAGCAGAAACTATCTGCAACCGACAAGACCGTGCCTCTGCTAGAGCATGAAGCAAGTCATAGTCAGCTTTGGACAGTTTGAAGCAGCCCCACGCCCCTACTCCTAGGATTAAAACAAAAGCACATTTTTTTTTTTCGAGACAGGGTCTTTCTGTTTTAGCCTTGGCTGTCCTGGAGTCGCTTTCTAGACCAGGCTGGCCTTGAACTCACATTGATCAGCCTGCCTCTGCCTCCTGAGTGCTGGGATTAAAGGCGTGTGCCACCACGCCCGGCTCAAAAGCACATTCTTATAATACTTCTGTGCTTTCCAAAGAAACCAAAATTTCAGAATTCTCACTATAATGGTGCAATAGTGGCATTCATATCTTGGTGGTAACCAACAACTCTCTAGTTGGACTCACGGCTAGGTCAACAGCGACAAAACCATCCTGATACTGGAGGTTAGTGAAACCATGGATTTTAGAAGAGAAGACATTGCTGTCAATTGACTAAACCAGACACTTCTTTTTTTTTTTTTTTTTTTTTTTTTTTTTTTAAGATTTATTTGTTTATTATTATGTATACAGAGCTCTGCCTGCAGGCAGAGAAGGACATCAGATCATATTATAGATGGTTGTGAGCCACCATGTGGTTGCTGGGAATTGAACTCATGACCTCTGGAAGAACAGACAGTGCTCTTAACCACTGAGCCATCTTTCCAGCCCAACCAGTCACTTCTTAACTGCTTTTTAAGCACTTACCCTTGAAGCAACACTTAGTGTAGCTCCCACTTCTCACCAGTGTGCTTTGTCTTTACAATGCTCAGAGAGATTATCAGAGAAAACTGTACCGGGTTAAAATGCAGAGACCAAGTGATCATGTGATGCCAAGGCCCACTGGACACATCTACAACATAATTCCTGTACTTAGAGCTCAGGGAACGTCAAAGATGAGGGAAGAAAGATTGTAAGAGCCAGAGCACCAGGAAGTGTGTTGTAAGACTGTTTCTCTTAGAAACAACAGGGAAGCTTTGCTGAATGACACCTCAAAAATATGGCTATCTAAATAAGACCCAGACAATGACAACACCAACAGACATGCAACATGTACAGGGGAAATCTCCAAGAGCTCCCCCTAGACAACGAAACAAAACCATAACAGCCAAAACCATATAAACAACTAGTGGATGATGAGAGCTAGAGAAGTCGTCTTTCCTCAGGGATGAGTAGCATAAAAGATTATTCAATACCAAGTGGCCAGCCCTACAATCACCCCCTGTCCCCCCGACATACACCTCACCCACCCACCCACCTCACCCACTCACCCACCCACACCCACACATACCCACACCCACACCACCAGGTAGGTCTAGCAAGTTGTGTTTATATACTTATTCACATATGTATATATGCATTTTATGTACATATATTTTTATATATCTGCACATATGAATTAGAGGGTCAGAGTCAGGAATTTGATAAGTGGCAAGGAGAAAAGGACATGAGAGGACTTGGAGGTAGCAAAATGAATGAGAGAGAATGATTTGATTATATTTTAATAAATTAAAAGACAACCCATCCTCC
The DNA here is from genome assembly GCF_903995435.1 of Acomys russatus. Taxonomy (NCBI): domain Eukaryota; kingdom Metazoa; phylum Chordata; class Mammalia; order Rodentia; family Muridae; genus Acomys; species Acomys russatus. The sequence goes on along the minus strand of NC_067148.1, from coordinate 53,855,862 downwards.
AAAGCTACAAACGTTATTTCTGAATTCTTAGACCATTCCAGCAATAATTGATTTACTGTATGTAATATGACGGTTTAGATTTAGTTGAGCAGTAATTGTTAATGATCAAAGTTAAACACATAATTTAAAACAAGGAAAGAAAGCAAGGCCCGATTGCTGTAACTGATGTGGGAAGGTGTGAATGACCCTTCTGATGGGAGGCCAGATACAAAGACCTTTTGGTACCTCACCTTCCCCTTTGCTCTGAGCTGACTGACTCTGCTGTTGCTGCTCCTGTTGTTCAACCCTTAGCTAGTGTCAGACTTGTGTTTCCAGGCTCCCAGCCTTCACTAAGGTCCTGTAGCTTTCCAAGAACCTTCCAAGTTTTTGACACCAGATTGTGACTGCTGAGACACCCCGCCTCATGGACTGAGCAACTGGGCTTCTCCAATGTGAGACAGCCACGGTGGGACTCCTACTGCTAAGGTGTAGGAACCAGGCCCGACTGGGCTGCCTGCCTGTCTTGCTGTTTCATGTCCTGTTTCTAGCAGCTTCCGTGTCTGTGTTTATGTTGGTTAGCTAGTCATGTTTACTGCTCTGAGAATGCACCCCTCCCCTCCTTGAGACTTTCCCTCCTATGTGCAATCACCTCTTCAGGGATTTCACCTGCAAGTGACATGCCTGTTTTGCTGCCTATTAAAAAGGCTCTTTGGACACTGAGTAAAAGCTGCTGCTGCTCTCTTAGCATGAAGGACCCACTGTTTTATTGTGTGTGTGTGTGTTATATCCTCAGTCCCTTGCCCTTGACTTGGTACCGTGGTGGCGCGGGCGCCACACTAAGGCACCCAACCCAGGCAACCAAGTGACTGACGCGTTCACATCTTCTTAAGTGTGAAACAATGGTTACTATTTTAACATAAGCTGATCCAATACATTCTTTTTTATAGATGTTCATCCTTTTGGCTAATACAGCGAGAGAATGAATGATTTTTTTTTTTCTGAGAAGATAAAAATGATAGAATTGATTTAGTGTGTGTAGGAAAGTAAGATGAACGTATTCATTATCACATTATTTAACACGGCACTTAATCGTGGCAACCTGTGCACTTATGTGTGGCTATTTGCCATTGGGAATGTGTCAGATGACACCACATCCCACATGCTGGCGAGGATGTGGAGAGAGAGGAACACTCCTTCATTGCTGGTGGGAATGCAAACTAGTACAGCCACTTTGGAAATCTATCTGGTGCTATCTCAGAAAACTGGGAATAGGGCTTCCGCAAGACCCAGCTATTCCACTCCTTGGAATATATCCAGAAGATGCTCCAGCACACAACAAGAACATTAGCTCAACCATGTTCATAGCAGCCTTATTCATAATAGCCAGAACATGGAAACAGCCTAAGTGTCCCTCAGTAGAAGAATGGATAAAGAAACTGTGGTAAATATACACTATGGAATACTACTCAGCTATTAAAAACAAGGAATTCCTGAAATTTGTGGACAAATGGATTGAGCTAGAAATGATCATACTGAGTGAGTTAACCCAGAAGCAGAAAGAGTCAAATGGTATATACTCACTTATATCTGCATATTAGCCCAAGGGGCATGTCCCATGAAAATCTTCACTTACCAGGACACTGGGACAGAGGGGAGGACATCCTACTGGGACTCTAGATGAGAGAAGCATGGGAGAATGGCAAAGTTGAAGGATCCAGATGATCCTAGAAACCTACAAGTAGAACATTATGATAGGCAAATTTGGGCCCAGGGGTCCTGCTCAAACTAGAGCACCAGCCAAGGACAATAAAGGCTGTAAACTTCAAACCCCTACCCAGATCTAGCCAATGGACAGGACATTCTCCACAGTTGAGTGGAGAGTGGGATATGACTTTCACACGAACTCTGGTGCCTCATCTTTGACCACGTCCCCTGAATGGAGAGACCTGGTGGCACTCAGAGGAAGGATAGCAGGCTACCAAGAAGAGACTTGACATCCTATGAGCATATACAGGGGGAGGAAGTCCCCCTCAGTCACAGTCATAAGGGAGGGGAGTAAGGGGAAAATGGGAGGGAGGGAATGGGAGGATACAAGGGAGGAGATAACCATTGAGATGTAATATGAATAAATTAAAAAAAAAATAAAAAAAAAATAAAAAATGTGAAGACCTTCTCAGACTTCAGTCCCGGAGCAGCCGTGATTGTAAATGAAACAATAGCATTTGAGCTCTAATGTCATACGATCGCCTGCACTGGAACAACTGACAGCGTGCAGCCTCAGTTTTCTTAGGTGCTTAGGAATTCTAGCCTTGCTCACAGCTTGAGCACTGCGGACACACACACAGGAGAGGGAAAGCCCAGTGACAGAATGCAGTGCGCCAGGGAGGAGGCCCTGCAGGCCAGTCCGGGGACAGTGCCCTTGGGTGACCTTGAGTATATTTATACCTCAGTCCTCTGAAAGTGAGGCCAATAGTCCTCAGTGAATATGCTGCCTGTGATTATTGAGCTAATATTATAAGGTAAACACAATTGTTGCTAAACAAATAAATAAAAAGATAAAAGTTATACTTTGAAGCTTTCAGCCTCTTAATATTTCTATTATGGAGCTATGAGTGAAGGGGACATTTATATTTAATATGAAAGTTTGACATCATATGTTGATAAACGCCAAGTGAAGAAATTAAAAGAAAACTGGAAAATATTGTGAAAGAATTGAAGGCAATCACAACACAAAGGGAACCCATTAAATCATTATTTCTTCTATAGTGGTTTCTTTGTGTCTTCAAGTCGTGAAAACATGGTCCAAAGGTCAGAAAAACTTCACAGAATTGTTGGAGTAATGCTGATTTTGGGAGTAGGACTTGTTACAACATTCCAAAATAAGGGGTGAGGAAGCTGAGCTGCTGTGCATCGGTCTCTTCTGGGGACGAGTCACTCTCTGGATGTAACTGTGAGGGAAATGCTGCCTGTGAGCGAGTCTCCCTGTGGTCGGCTTTCCATCTTCAGGCCATGAGGGTAAGCAGCCCTGCTGACTGGCAGGTGGATCTGAGGCCCGCCCAAACATGCTGCTTGAAGTTTTTTTCTTTTTTTTAAAGATTTATTTATTTATTATGTATACAGTGTTCTGCCTGCATGTACATATGCAGACCAGAAGAGGGCACCAGATCTCATTATAGATGGTTGTGAGCCACCATGTGGTTGCTGAGACTTGAACTCAGGACCTCTGGAAGAGCAGCCAGTGCTCTCAACCTCTGAGCCATCTTTCCAGCCCGCTGCTTGAAGTTTACTGTGAGGAGGGAAACTGTTTTGTTTTAGGTTTGCTTCCTTTAGAGGCATTTAGAAGCATGCTGATTAAGCACTACAACTTGTTTACGTTCCGTGGGCGTTTTACAGCTTGTTTATAGCAGTGAATTAATTGTTCACCTTCAAAAGCGTCTGACTTTGTGCGGTAAGTAATTGACTCACTTGACTTGCAAGTTTCTCCTCTCTGGACTCAAATCCTTTTCCTTAAATTAAAAATACTTTTTGCATTTGCTGGATCCTTAGGTGGTTCTTACCGAATGACCATGTACGTATTTTCTAATAAAGGCATTTTGAAGTTGGTGAGTCACCCTCCTGAAAATACAGATATGGCTCTGCAGTAATGCTTTGCATGCACAATGCCCTGGGTGTTTACAAAATGCTGTCATTTCTTCCTGGTCTTATTTTCTGTCAAGTTAATTCTTCATCATCTTGAAGTAGACATTTTCCTGTTGTTGAAGTTTCTTGTTATTTCTCAGGGTTAAATTAGTTGTTCAATTGTGTAATTCACTATTATGGATTTAACAAATGTTAATAAGTGAGGACATAATTGACTACACTCTGTTCAGAGTATTGTCACGGCATGCGCGCCACATTCTTAGTACAAGTGAAACTTTAACTTCCCAGCTTTTTAATTCTCAGTGTGACGTGAGTGATAATCTGTAGGAACTATGTAGGATTAGAAAGGTTAGTAGACAGGAAATATTTTTTTCCCTTGGAAGAAAACAGACAATTGACTGCCCACTGGAACTAAAATGTTTTAATTTCACCAATTTACCATTAGGCTCCAATTAAGTTTTATCTTTGTTTTTTTTGATTGAGAACTCAGAGAAAAATAAGAAGAAAATATCAAAGCAGTTGTAGTGAGCACTAACACATCGCTCGGATCCCTCCACTGGGGACTTGTGACTGAAATTCTCCCCACTCTAATGTCTGTAAGCTTCACTCCTGACCTTGTAGAGACTGTTCGGGGTAGGGGCTGGGGGGGGGGGGGAGAAGGGAGAGAGGGGTACGGGGCACAGCAGGAATGGCAGTCAGAGTTCTGGACAGCTTTTAACAGACTAGGGGGCATGTCTTCCATGGAACTTTATTCTTTCCTTTCCTTTCCTGCTTGTTTCTGTGACTTGTTCAATTGTGCCCACTGCTCTCAGACCTGCTACCCATTTTCTACGCCATCTCGAATCTCGAATGGGCCGGTAGTAGAACCCAGCAAGCCAGCTCACCGCGCCTTCCGTATTTAGAATTCTGTTTAACGGCTGTTTTCCAGGCCGATCATTTGATGTAAGATGTTCTTGTTTCTCAAGCTTTAGTAAATATCTACAGATAATTGCATTTCAAATTCATAAGTCAATCAGACACAGCAAACATAGTAGATACTGGATGCTGCAAGCAAAGCCTTGGCACTCAGGCGGTTAGCAGACAAGGCAGACAGGGTACACGTGCTGAGGTGTTTGCGGCACTTAGAAGGCTTTAGAAGGGCTTTGCTCACTTGAACTAAGAATTGGGAGGCAAGTTTTCTTCAGAGAAAACTCTAAATTAGAAGTTTCTGAAAGCAGCTGTATTAATTTACTATAAAAATAAGTTAGTATTATATAATATGATGTACGTATAATGCATATGAGGAAGATCAAAACACAGTCACTCTAGGCCTGCCTTATATCAAGGCTATTTAGAATCAGATAGAGCCAATTAAATCACTCAATGCAAAAATATGGTTTTTAGACACAAATCCTAAGGTATCTAGCCTATGGCGTATCATTTAACTTATCTTACTAGTAAGATAGTTCAATTGAAGGAAAAGTTATATGTTTCCTTTGGCTAATATAAATTTCAGGATAGCAAGCCCCCTCCGCCTTCCTCCTAAGGCTGCTGTTGCCTGTGTGTGCCCGTTGACTCCATCTTGGTGACCCAGAGCCCCAGCATGGTGATTAGTGCTGGTGAACCGGGCTATGATCTAGAGTTATTTTGTATGCCTAGTCACATGTGAGTTCTTGGAAAAGATGTTTATTCCTCATGGGCTGAAAGGCTTGTTAAAGATGCCATGAAAGCGTGGCCCTGGGTGTGCTTAAGGGAGCCGTGCACTCTTTGCTGGTCCAGTGATTGTATTGATCATTAAATAGAAATAAGGATAGGTCCATTCCTAGGACTGTAGATTTTATGAGGCTGAAGAGCTACGTTAGCGATCAGTGAACAGAGAACACCGACACTGTTGGGGACAATGCCTCGGGTGCAGCTGGAACAAGTGTCTTGGTGACAATGTAATTGGCACTGGGAAAGCCCTGCAAAGCAGCACAGCTCCCAAATACTAGTCTTCACAGCTTGTTGGTGAACATGACCTCTCAAAGGGTTGGATAGAGGCAAGACTTTGTTGGATTTAAAATTCCAGACAGTAATTGTTTTTGGATGTGCCCTTGATTTGAATTATTAGTGAAATTGGGAAAAGCTAAATACAAAGCCTGTGACGAGAGTTCAGGTTGAGTCTACAAACAGGAGGCGTCCCATTGGCATTGCCAGCTACCAAGCCTTCAACTTCTGTGGTCATCTGCTTAATAAAGCTTTGCACATTGTAAGAATTCTATGTTTGATATTTTTAGAAACGTCAGTGGCAGCATTCCCAAACTTTTGATTTGCACTAATAGCCTACGGACAGACTATCTGTTCTCTCAGGTAGATTGCTGCTTGTGAGCAAAACAAATCGCTTAAGTTACCACTATTAAGCAACTTGACTACACGGCTTGACTTGTATAATGGCAAATCTTATGCAAGCCAAAGTTTGAAAGATGCTTGCGAAGTGAAGTGTTTTGTGTCTTCTCTGGAACCTTGCAACTGTCATGTCCCAAAGTTCGCATTCAATACAAGATGAAATAAAACATGGCGCCACCAAGTGGAGCCTTTCTGGCTCATCCGCTTCCTCCCCAGGACTGGTCAGTCTGCACTGAACCCAACATCTTTCTGCTGCTCCCAACTGAAGCTACCGACCTTGAAAGGAGGAGTCAAGCAAACGGTCGTGTGACGATCTGCCTGTGGGTGTGACATTCCCACACAGTGAGTTTTGAGTTTGACAGCTAATCAAATGGAATTTTGTCCCACTATGCCGTTTGTATTTATTACATTTTTTCTTCAGTTTTTTGAGGTAAGGTTTCATTGTAGTAGACATTTTGAGTTCCTATCTGCCTCTGCCTCTACCAAGCAGCAAAATTATATGCATGCGCCACTCTTCTGGCTCATTCTTATTATTAAAAACAGGCAGTAACAGTATTATTAGAACCGGTAAAGCACTTACTGTGTGCCCTATATTTGCCTTAATTACTGGACTATCATTTAATTACAGCATGTATTACTTTTACCTTTATTTTACAGATGTGGAAATTGAAAATTTAAATGAGGATTCATATTTTCTCCAAGATTAGCTAACTATCTTTTAGGTACGCAGTTATTCATACTGCTTGAAATCGAACCTATATTATACCCTGACTTCCTTTCATCTTCTGAAGTCCTTTAAAATGTTCAAGTGTGTTGTGTGTGCACATTTGTGTGTGAGTATAGCATATACATGCTGAGCCAGCCGTGGGGAGTGAGCCAGTAAGCAACGCCCCTCCATGGCCCCTGCCTCAGCTCCTGCCTGCAGGTTCCTGTCCTGTTTGAGTTCCTGTCCTTACATACATCCTTTAATGATGAACAATGTGGAAGTATAAGCCAATAAACCCCGCCCACCCACGTTGCTTTCCTCGGGAAGTTCCTTTTTGTGGGCATTCCACCCAGAAAACAGTAATCTTAACTAAGACAGAAACTGACACAAGATATGGGATATCGCTATGACAGACCTGACCGTGTTTTTGGAGGATTGTGGAAGGACTTCAGAACTTTGGGCTAGAAAAGCCACTGAGAGTTGAGAGCCCAGAGGACTGATGTTCTGTAGGAGCTGGGAAGACAAAAATGTTGAGAGCAGTACAGACAGTGGAGGCGTGGCTTGTAATGTTTCAGAGGGAAGTTTGAGTCTCTTAAAGATTCTGTTGGGGCCATTTGCGATTTAAATTAAGAAACTGTGGTTCTGGGCAGCTGCGATGAACAAGATACAAGAAACTAAGTGAAACCTTTGCTTTGCTGGGACACTCATTGCCGGTCGGCTGGAGCCGAGACATTATCCGTGATTAAGAAGAGACCAGCATCAGTGAGGTGAAGTCTTCTGGGAAGTGTTTCCCTAGATTGGGTACCTAGAAGCCGCGCTCCAGAGGTAGTCAAGGCTGTGCAGCGTGCCGGCAGATGAACTGGATTTTGTGTAAGGGCCTCCCAGGTGGTGCTGGTTTTCACGGCTCAAAGGGGTCCTATAAAGCAGCTGGGGCTTGGTACTGTGAGAGGCCATTGGTGAAGACACAGCGTCGGTGGGAGCCTCAGGATTGAAGGGGCCACGCAGAGAGCTGAGGAACCACGAGGAGAGACCAGGAGAGGCTGGGCCAGAGTGCAGTGAGCTGCAGGAAGAAACCCCAGCATTTTGGAGATGCCAGAGCCATGGGACAACCAACAAGGGAAACAGGAACTGAAGAGTTCCCCCACCCCCAGCCCCCAGACTATCAGATGAGCTTTAGCTGTGTGTGCTGCAGCAAACCCTTAGGAGAAGCCCAGACCGCGGTGAGTAATGCCAGAAATCTCACACCAACCGTTAAATTATTGGAGCTAGTTTTACTTTGTTTAGATTGTGACTGTGCCCTGTTTTTCCCTCTTGGAAAAAGACAGTCTTTAACTTATTTTGCTTTTACGTGAGTCTACAATTGAAAGGCTTTGAACTTTTAAGGAGATTTTGAAGTGTTACAGTGACTTGGGATTTAAAAGAGAATTTGGATGTTTCAAAAAGATTGAAATTTTAAAGTGTTGGAATTTGTAAAGATTATAGGCCTTTTAAGGTTTTAATGCAGTTTTTATTGTGATGTTTATTAATATGAGATTTTTTTTTTGGATGAACAACAGGGAAGGTTATTGTTAAATAGTGTTGCATTTGTTTGTCAAGGGTTCAGTTATCCTGGCTAGTTTTATGTCAACTTTATGCAAGTTAGGGTCATTTTGGAAGAAAGAAACTCAACTGAAGAAAATGTTCCTACTAGATTGGCATGTGGCTAACGCTGTGGTGAATTTTCTTGATTGGTGATTGCTGAGGGAGGGCCCAGCTCACTGTGGGTGGTGCCACCCCAGGGCTGGTGGTCCTGGGTGCTGTAAGAAAGTAGGCGGAAGGAGTCACTAGGAGCAAACCTATTAGTAGGATGCCGTCATGCCTTCCGTGTCAGCGTCTGTTTCTGTCCCGTTTGAGTTCCCGTCGGGTTTCCTTTAGTGATGAACAGGGACGTGGAAGTGCACGCAAAATAAACTCTTTCATCCACAAGTTGCTTTTGGTCCTGATGCTTCATCACAGCAATAGTCACCCTGAGACAGACAGTGGGCCCTCTGTGTGGGTGATGGGACAGGTGGTCCTCTGTGTGGATGGTGGGATAGCATTGGTATACAGGAATAATCTGTGATATAAATGTTTCCTTTTTAATACAAATATAGTTAGTTTTTCACCTCTTTGCCATTTGGATTTCCTTCGTTTATGAATTGGTAATTCAAAAGCATTTTATATTGGTCTCAGATTGTCTGTATTGTTCAGTCATCGTTACAAACTCTAGATGACACAACTTCTTTTTCTTTTTCTTTTTCTCCTTCTTCTCCTCCTCCTCCTCCTCCTCCTTCTTCTTCTCAAGACAGGGTTTCTCTGTGTAGCCTTGGCTGTCCTGAACTCACAGTGATCCACCTGCCTCTGCCTCCCTGAGTGGTGGGATTAAAGGCGTGTGCCACCATGCCTGGCTTAGATCTAACTTTTTTTCTGAATGGTTATACAGTACTATTTCTACTAAATCTATGTATTCTTCTGTGATTTCCACATACCTTGTTTTGTGCTGTTCATCTTCCTCCTCCTCCCATTGCTTTTCTTGTTTAACACTTTCTTACTTTATGGTGTTAAACAGTGTTGCGGTATATGGTTTTAATCTTCCATTCACTGTAGTCTGACACTTTATAGCCTTGTGTCTAGATTTAATTTTTTTGTTGAAACAGAAACAGGTAAAGAGACACAGATTAAAAATGTTTAGCTCTGCTATCTAAGCTGAACACTTAAGAAGTGAATATTTAAAGAAAATACTGAAGAGACTAAGATTTCATACCTTTATCCCATCTAATCACCTTAAAATAAGGCATTTTTCCTGATTTCTCCATTTTGTTTATGTTAGTAGATTCTTCATACCCAACTAGTATTTGTCTGTGCCAGCTAATGTATTTCCCAGATTCATCAATATTCTGTGTAGCAATTTAAATGGTGGCTCAGGATTCCATCATATTAATTTGTAATTCATCTATCATATTTCCTATTGATAGAGATGTGTTATATTTTCCACCTCAGACTATTCTACCAAAGCAGTCTTGTACACATTTTCTCATTGTCAAATAGCTGATTCTTACTTAACTTTTAATTTCAAAATTAGCATAGAAGACATTACGTATCATTGTGGCATTTTCCAGGTTTGTTTTAGTAGCTGCTTCCACCTTCTTATGGCTCGGCCCCTTCCTCTTTCGGCCCTTGCCTGTAACTCCATCTTCAGTCTTTCTGCTTTTGGGTCACGCGTGTTGTACCCCCGCTTCTTCCGAGGCACCGAGCTTTATCTTCTTTTGCTTTCCTTTTTAGTTTTGTAGGCTAAGCACGCATTTGCACCCATCTACATACAAACACGTATACATTACAAGCTAGATCTGCATATGAGAGACACTGTGGTTCTTGTCCTGAATTTGCGTCATTTTATTTAATATTATAATTTTGAGATCCAGCTAATTACCACCTGCCAATTTTCATAAGTCTGGTTTTTCTTCATAGAAATGCTGATATTTAAATAGCGTTTGTCATGAAGAAACTGGAGTTTTACGATGGTTGGCTAGAACTGGGTATTGAAGAGTGAAAGGACTGGGTCATGGAGATGGTTCTAGTGGGTGACGCCAAACGCTTCCTAAGCTGAACGGGAGGTCTGGCTGCCTCACCCTTGTCACGGGTTAATTACGGAAGGCTTGAATTATGTGTGTGTATGGGATTCAGGTAGCAGTGAATTTTGCAAGTTTTCATTTATTTCAGGCTTAAGTTTTCAATTTAATTTTTTCTTTTCTTTTTTTAAAAATTTAATTAATGCAGATTACAACTCAATTGTTATCCCATCACTTGTGTCCTCTCATTCCTCTCTCCCCCTCCCACCCTCCCCGCACCCCCCGTCCCCCACTTTCAGGATAGATGTGAGGACATCCCACTGGGACTCTAGGTAAGGCAAACATAGGAGATGGGGAAATAGAAGGATCCAGAGGATCCTAGAAACCTACAAGAAGAACATCGTGACGGGTGGATCGGTTCCTAGGGGGGAGTCTGCTGAAACTATTGCACTAACCAAAGACAATACAAGTAGTAAACTTCAATTTAATTTTAAATGCTGTCTTAGTTCCCTTAACTGTTCTTGTGATAAAATACTTTGATGAAAACAACTTAGAGGAGAAAGGGTTCAGCTTCTGAGTCCTGGCTCCAGCCCATCACAGCAGGGAAGCGCAAACGACAGGGGCCTGAGAGAACTGGCCATGTTATATCAGAGACAGAGAGGACCGGATCAGTGCGTGCATACTGGTAGTCAGCTCCCCTTTCCTTTTTTTGTAGATTTTATAACCCAAATCCAAGAATGGTTCTGCCCACTGCCAGGCTGGGTCTTTACCAATGATTAACACAGTCAAGACAACCCCCCACAGACAGGCACACAGGGCAGCAGAATCGAGGCAGTGTCTCATTGAGACTTTTCCTACATTATTCTTGGCTGTGTAACACTGACAGCTTTGTGGGCTGAGATTTTTCCAGCGGCACAGTGAGATGAGAGTTTTAAGTGTCCAGTCAACTGCTTTATTATCATTTCAGTGCCTTTTTTTTTTTTTTTTTCCTCTTGCCTCATTCTTGTGTCTTTGGTCATAAAAGGCTATTCTAAGTTTCTTTGATGGGATACATGGTATAGGCTTTAGGAGAAGTAATCTGTAAACTAACGCCTTGAAAGTCTTCACACTTGCTTTTCAACCACTCAAAGCAGCCGGCCAAAGACCTCTGAGCACCACTGGCAGTCTCAGCTTCTGTCTCCCTCTGCTGCTGGTATTGCGATGTGGAATTTAGATTTCCTGCATTCCAGAGCATTCTTATCCTTCTGAGCCACTTTCTCAGTTAAGCACACACATATCCAGTTATGTTTTTATACCCTTCCTTCTTACGACAGTTAGTACTGCCACACCGAGACAGCTAACGCGACGTCCCGTAGACAGTAAGGCAAACCAAAGTCAGTTTGTAGAAAATGAGAACACTTGACCCGCAGGCTACTGTGCTAAATGTTTTGGCTCCATTAAAAAAACCATATTTTTAAATCAGAAGGAATTGGGAATATTTTGTAAGCAAGCAACCTTTATCTTATAGTTAAAAAAAAAAAAAAAAAAAAAAAAAAAAACCATAGGACAGACCTCTTTTATTTCTTCCTTTGGGCATTCTGTTGATAGCAGACATTTACAAAAAAATAAAAACAAAACAAAACAACAAAAAACCAACCAACCAACCAACCAAAAAACCAAACCCCTCCAAAGTCCATCTATTTATTCCTATGTGTCGTGTCCCCGTGTCCCCGCCCCCCCCCCCCCCCCCCCCCCCCCCCCCCGCGCTTCTCTGACAACTTGCTTATGCATAAGCTCCGCAGGGCCATCTTGCATGTCTTCTGTGATGTAAATTGTCTGGAAGATGTTCTCTCTCTTTTTTTTTTTTTTTTTTTAAGATTTATTTATTTATTTCATATACAATGTTCTGCCTACATGTACTCCTGTATACCAGAAGAGGACATCAGATCACATTATAGATGGCTGTGAGGCACCATGTGGTTGCTGGGAATTGAACTCAGGACTTCTGGAAGAACAGTCAGTGCTCTTAACCTCTGAGCCATCTCTCCAGCCCTGGAAGATTTTCTTTATGAGCAATTAAAGTGAGTCTGTTTTTAGCTGCCCCCTCTTTACTCCATGTGAGTAGGAACATGAAACACAACACCTGCACATTGAAGGCTCGTGACTTAAGACATCTGGCCTAAGTAAAAAGTGTATTACATGCTCAATTTTGGTATTGCTAGTAACTGTGTCCATAACACACGCTTTGCTCTGTCCTGCCCCAATTCCTTGCTTCATGTCAGACAATACTATAACTTACAGTGAGTGGTAAGAAGCTTTGATTATAATCTACTGCGTATCGTACGGGGAAGCTTTGTACTAGAATGTTGACAGAGGTAAATAGAAGTCTTATGCACTAAAACCAAATATGTATTTCATATGATAGATTTTAAAATTTAATGAACAATTTTTAAATTTAACACGTCAACTCATCTTCAATGTTGATAAACCCATTGCTAGCTACATTATGTATGGCCATGCAGTGCGTGTTTTTAATCCATAATAACATCCTGCCATCGGTAATATTGCTGTATCTGTTCATGATACTGGGTGCTTTGGGAGATTTGACGAGAGGTGAAATAGCTAACAAGAATATTTGAAATGAAAATAAATTCCGCATAGATCCCTGAACACGAGTCCTTTGTGCGACAAAGTGAATATAAACTCCATACCTGTCATATTTGCAGAGCGGCTTATAATAAACAAATTTGCATTAACGTGTTGTGTTTGAAATGTTTACAGAAAGACTTGTGTTGAGCAAGGCTTCTCTGTGCCGGTGATTCTGTAGCATAAGTTGACGCATGCCAGAGAAGCCATCTTGTGTAAGGGCTTTCTGCCCTCTGGTACATCACCCGGAACATCAACGGGAAACAGGCACAGCTCAGATGAATATATGACTTTCTTCATGAGTCTTTGGCTCATTCAGTAAAATCTTTTGTGGCTATAATTTCATGGCAAGATTGTTAAAATTGTTTTTATACTTCATGACGTTTTCGTAGCCTGAGTGCAGCCCGTTGGGCAGAAAGGGCATTGGTCAGTCTCTATTAATCTCTTAGTGCCTGTCTGTCTTCCCCTTCACGTCTGACTTATTTTGGCATAAATGGGAAATCTGGGTGTGGAAAGGTAGATATGTTTTTGGAGAAGTGTTCTCCTTCTAGTCTCAACAACAAAATGTGTAAGTCACAGTACCATGTTGAAGGCGGCAGTGATGCTCCCGGAGTCTGCGCAGTACACAGGCCGGGCCAAGTACTGCTAAGGGTCATCCATCTCTTCCACTTCAGCTACACAGCCCTCCCAACGTCGTCGTTGTCAATGTGGCTCGGGGGGGGGGGGGGTGATAAATGGCAGGTGGCTCGCGCCCTGTTGGTGAGTGCGACTCGAAGGCTCCGCCGCGGGCACTACACCATGCTCTTTCAGAACTTAAACGTAAAGGAGGATTCAAGGTCAGAGAGAGCTAGAGAACACGGCCGACTTCCATGTTTAGCATTTACGAGAACGCTTGGACTGGTCGTTCTGTCTTCAGCTCAGCGGCTGGGAGAGGTGCGCAGAGAGATTGAGTAACCAACAGCAAACCACGTGACTCATGAGTGGGGAAACAGCGTTCCCATTCAATCCTTTCTTTAATCCTGTCCGTCAGTTGGTCTTAAACGTTAATGCATCTAACAAGGGTGGAGACTGGCGTGTCGCATGTGTAACGCTGTAACGAAAAGTGATGCCCTTGTAACCAGAATTATACCGACAAAGAACCACCCGCGCTGCTCCTTCCTGTGACTGGAATTCCTACAGAAAGTGACAATTAGGTACTGAAACTTGGAAAAACATTTTTTACAAAGCAAGTAAAGTAATGCCAGTTCTATATTACATAAGAAAATTTAGAGAGCTGTCCTCTGTCACTAGGAATCTGAGTTAGCTCAGATTTTGTTGTGGCTTTTTTTTTTTTAAATTTTAATTTTTTGTTGTGGTTTCTATATTTCTTTAATTGTTGATTCAAACTTTGAGACTCTGGAGAACTTTTTTTCCCCCACCTTTTGTATTGCTACTATATCCTGACTCCCTGGGAGAATGTCTGCTTTGCTGACTCACCACCTCCCTACCACCCTGCATTAATTCCGCCTTCATCATCTTTATTCCCACTACAAAACCAAAGGGCGCCATCTGCTCTCACCCATGGCTAGAACATGTGTGCGGGAGAACTCCCCCTCAGGAATTCCACTCTTATAATTTTAATTCTAGGTTACATAGACACTAAAAAAATTGTCACTTACCCCAAACAAAATGAAATATTAATAGCCCAATAAACATACAACCCTGACCCATTAAAGCATATTATATAGACACCACTGAAAAACAAGAACATAGCAGTGAAAATTAAATCCCTACAGAATAGTTATAGATGGGGAATGAGACACGGCCCATAGGCAAGCTAGTTGTAGGAATAAAGTAGGGATGCAATTTGAAGGATGATTCTTAATACTTTAACTATGTGGGCAAGAACTGAGGACTGGTTTGTGGGTAGGAGGCACTTAAATGTTTGAGTAGTAGCACCTTAGAAGGAAGCCGGATGTAGACCACGACTCTAGAATTACAGGCATGACCTCATTTGGTGAACTTCCTTGCACAGAAGTTGCTTTGGGACTAAATGCGCTTTGAGAAGCCAAAGGCCGGGCCGAGTAGTTCTCGGCGGGCATGAAAGGAGCTGAGGTCTGTTAAGACTGACGCCACGTGATCTCACGTAACCCTCCTAGGCAGAACAAAACTCAAGAGAGGTTACATTTCCTGAGTTTCCTGGGAATATGTAAAAGCAAAACCTAATTTCAACTATTTCAAACTGTAGAGCCTGTTTTCTTTCCTGGAAATTTCCAGGAAGAAACAATCTTTTTCTGTTTATAATGTATCTTAATTTAATCACAACATTTCTTCAAGCCCTTCCTTCCCTCATTTCTCCCATGCACCCCTTTTCACTCTCCCTCAAATTCATGGGTACTTTATTTAAATGGTTGTTATTGCACTCATCTACATCTGTAAGTACAACCTGTTCAAGCTGAATCATGCCATTAGTATGTGTGTTTTCAGGGTTGACCACTTGGTACTGAATACCCAGTTGGTGTGCTTTGCCCAGGGGAGACTATTTCTGCCGATCCCAGCACTCCTTAGCTGCCGGCAGTTCTTTGTGTGGGGTCGAGGACTTGTGGGCTTTTCCCTATCCACTTTGGCATGTCTATTGGTGTTGTCCTTGTTCAGCTCATGTTTATGGATGGAGCTTCCGCTATTACTAGGAGCCACAATGTCACGGCAAAGTTCCCCGTCCTCTGGCTCTGACGATCATCCTGCCCTACTTCTGCAATGTTCCCTGAGCCTCAGGTGTGGGCGTGTGTTGTAGATGTATCATTTGGAACTGCGCTCCACAACTCTTGTGTTTTGATGGGTTGTGGTTTCCTGTAGAGGGTCCTATCTGTTGCAAAAAGAAGTTTCCTTGATGAGGGGTAAAGACTATGCTTATCTGTGTTTATAAGGACAGGTGTTTAGAGTGTAGTTAGGGACTAGTGATGAGGTATTGCAGGTTCTCCACAAGGTCACCATCTCCGAGTAGTTGGGGTAGGATTCCAGTACCAAGCTTTTTGTTGTTTCTGTTGTTGATATCCAGCTTTAACTCTGTGGTGGCCAGGGAGGATACAGGGTGTTATTTCAATTTTCTTGTATCTGTTGAGACTTGTTTTGTATCTGAGTATGTGGCCATTTTTGGAGAAAGTTCCATGGGATGCTGAGAAGAAAGTATGTTCTTTTGTTTTGGGGTGAAATGTTCTGTTTGTCAGGCCCATTTGATTTATGTAATTGTTAACTCCGGCATTTCTGTCTAGTTTTTGTCTGGATGACTTGTTTATTGGTGAGAGTAGGGTATTGAAGTCACCCAGCATCACAGTGTGAGGGTCAAAATATGATTTAAACTGTAGTGGCATTTCTTTCATGAACTTGGTTGCCCTTGTTTGGTGCATAAATGTTTAGAATTGCAATATCCTTTTGGTGGATTTTTTCCTTTGATGACTATATGGTGACCTTCCCTATCTCTTCGGCTTAATTTTGGTTTAAAGCCTAGTTTGTCAGATCTTAATGGCTACACTGGCTTGCTTCTTGGGTCCATTTGCTTGAAATATCTTCTCCCCACTCTTACCCTGAGGTGATGTTTGTTCTTGATGGTGAGGTGTGTTTCTTGGATGTACAACAGAGTGGATCTTGTTTCTGTGTCCAGTGTTAGTCTGTGTCTTTTTACTGGTGGAATTGAGGTGATGGATGCTGAGAGTTGGGCTGGTAGATAGCTACTGCTTCAATTTGTTATTTAATCATAGAATGATTTTCTTTCTCCATCTATTGTGATTGATAGTTTTGAGGAGTGTAGTAGTCCGGGCTGGCATCTGTGATCGCTCAGAGTTTGTCGGACATTTATCCAGGCCTCTCTGTCTTTTTCAGGTCTATTGGGCAGTCAGGTGCTATTCTGATTGGCCCGCCTTTATCTGTTGCTTTTGTTTTTCTCCTTGTAGCTTTTAGTAATCTTTGTTTTGTAAGCTTAGTGTCTTGGTTATTACATACAGTGGGGATTTTCTGGCCCCACCTCTTGGTGTTCTGTGTGCTTCTTGTAGCTTGATAGTTAGGCACTATTTTACTGAAGGTATTTTCTGTGCCTTTGACCTGGGTTTCTTCTCCTTCCTTTATTATTATTCTTAGATTTTTTTTTCTTTTCATTGTGCCCCAGATTTCCTGAATGTTTTGTGCCAAGATTTTTTTTTGTGTGTGTGTTTAGCATTTTCTTTGACTCAGCTATCTATTTCCTCATCTTGTCTGAGGTTCTCTGTTGTATCCCTCGTGTTCTGTTTATGAGGCTTTACCTCCAAGGTTCCCGCTCCAGTTCTCAAAGTTTTCATTTCCGGTTTTCTCACAATTTATTTATTTATTTATTTATTTATTTATTTATTTATATTTTTCTTTCCTTTGCAGTCTTGAACTGTTTTGCTCATTTCCTTCCACTGTGTGTGTATGTGTGGGTGTATGTGTGTATATGTTTTCATAGACTTTAATTCATGGATTTAGTCATATTCTTTTTAAGGTCCTTGAACATAATTATAATAGTTATTTTGGAGGGTTTGTCTTGTGGGTTGGCTACATTACCCTTCCAGGGCCTACTGTAGTAGGGTGCTGGGTTCTGCTGGAGACACATTGTCCTGCAGGTTAATTGATACATGTTTGACCTGGCATTAAGGCATCTGAGTTTGGGGTTGTGTAGGTGTTGATAAATGGTCTTGTCTTTGTTGGGTGGGTGTTCTGTTCCTTGATTGGTATTGTCTTCTCTGGGTTGTAGGGGAGAGTGGTGGCTATGGCTGCCTATAGGAAGTGCTTCTGAGCTCCTGCCAGATGTGGCCACTGGGGCCTCTGGTAGGCCCTGCTTCTAGGCATTAGGGGCTGACACCATGGAATAAGGGAGAGCGAGAAGGGAGGGTGGTGCTGAGGGTGTCCACAGGAGGGAGGAAAGTTGCCAGGAGGATCTGTGGAGGGAGTGGAGTTGGAGCGGAGGAAAAGCCCCTGCAGACTGTCTACTCCAGGGCTGCAGATGAGAGTGGGGCATTGCATTCGGAAGACAGAAGGAGTCCCTGGCTGGTGCGGCCCGCAGGTTTCCAGGCAGAGAGTCTCATTTTCCCTCGCTGCTGAATCAAATTCCTCAGGGAGCCATTGGTTGGCTGTAGGGCAGGTACATTGCTTCCATCTTGTAGCTATTGGGAAGCGAGCAGCATGAGTTTGACTGAGCAAAGATTTATGAAGCATGGGGCCTTTGGAGGTATGCCAAGGAGTGTATGGTAGGGTTGTATGGGGGATTTATTCCTGGCGTTTTGAGAATTCTCCACGCTGGTTTCCTTCATGGCTGCACCAATTTGCAATGCCACCAATGGGATTGCAGTGAATGAGGGTTCCTTTTACCACACATCCCTTTCAGTGTGTGTGTGTGTGTGTGTGTGTGTGTGTGTGTGTGTGGTCACTTGTTTGTTGATCTTTGCTATCCTGACTGGTATATGATGAAATCCCAAATATGTTTTGATTTACATTTCCCTAATTGCTAGGGATGATAAACATCTTTTTTGAGACACTTGTTCACCCCCTACCCCCAATCCCTTTGTTTTCTTCTTTTGAGAATACTCTGTTCAGGTATCAGGCCCATTTTTCAAATGAGTTATTTGCTTTTTCAAATATTTATTTTTGAGTTATTTAAATATTGTAGCTATCAATCCTCTGTCAGCTGGCAAACATCCTCTTCCATTTCATGGGATTCCTCTTGCTGTGCTTGCTGTTTTATACAGAAGTTTTTCAGTTTTATGAGGATCCATTTGTCAGTTGTTGTCTTTAATTCTGGGGCAAATGGAGTCTTATGCAGGAAGGGCCAGAAGGATGGGTCCTGGCAGAAGCATGTGATGGTGGCGGCAGCGCATGTGGTGGCGGCCAGACGGCACAGAATCACTGTGTGTGGTCCCTGCGTTAGATGATGTGGCAGGCTGGGGAATGGTGGGTCCCTGCGTTAGATGTGGCAGGCTGGGGAATGGTCGGATAAGGGGTTCAAGAATGGCCCCCAGGCTGGGTCGAGGAGAAGAAGGCAGGCTGTCTGTATGGGTGGAGGGGTTTTATAAACATGATTGAGATGTGAGAAGGCCTCGGACATCAATGGGGGGGGGGGGGTTTCCCTGAGCTCCCGACAGGGTTTCCAGAGGAGAAGGTGAAGGAACGCCTGCGTCTTGATAAGCCAGCTGACAGCTCAACCTACCTTGAATAGAAGAACGTGAAGAAACACAAAGGAGACACAATGAAACTAGCATCAAAAGTCTAGGGTTAGATTGATGTAGCCTTCTGCAATAGTGTTTAATTTTATTTTATTACCGTACGTGATATTCTGAGAAGACATTGTTTATGCGGGTCTGGATCCTAGTGCGTTCATGTAGTCATTTAGCCTGCCTTACTAATTAGCGTGCTCATAGTGAAGTAAGACAGGGGAGGTACGTTGAGGACACAAATCCAGGTGTGACTGACATCTTACCGAGGAAGCCGTAGACTTCGAAGAGTTAAATAATGTCCCGAAAGTCATGACAGCTATCTTGTGTCCTACACAGTCTGACTTCCTGTTTCCGGCTGAGCGCTGTGCCCAGGACTTCTGGTCAGTAGGCATCAGATTCAGTTCAGCTGTGTATAGTCTGAATTGTAAGCTGGTTGAGGTATCTGGACACACTCGAACTTAAATGCTTTAAAAGTAGATACAATCCAAGGAGAACTATTGATAAAGTTCTCTTTTCTGGAACAGCACAAAAAGGTTCCCTGCTTTGATGATGTCACTTATTAAAATTTAATTTCATTTTTTAAAAGTTGGAAGCACTGTATGTATTTTTAAGTACAGTTCTTTGAAATGTATACATGCTGCATGCACGTGGAATAACTAAATCAAGCCAACTAACATGCTTCTCATGGGTCACATTTTTGTTGCCGAACACTTACAATCCCCTCTCGGCATTTTTCGAGAAAATATGACATAATTATCAACTGTTTTCACCAGCCTGTAAATAGATCTTTTGGAATTATGCCTCCTACACAACCACAACTTCATGTTCTTATTTTAAACACATAGAATGTATTTATTTATGCTCATATATGCATGAAATACAACTTTATATCAGCAGCAATTCAATATGTTCATAATAGTTCATCTGAACAGTAGACCAGTGGGAGTTTTTAAAATTTATAATAACATTTTTTGTAAATTTTTCTTTGGCACTTTCACCCATGTACATAATACTTTCAGGTTTTTGTCAGTCATATACTCTTCTGTTTCCCCCCTATCCCTCCTATCCCCATCACCGGCTAAGGACACGCCCAGTCTTGAGCATGCCCAGTGCAGGCAAACAAACTGTGAGGTCATTACTGAGATGTTGCGTCATGCGGAGTGTTTAGTGCTTTGTAGACGCGGTCTCTGCCCTTCAGCTTTTACGTTCTTTCGTCACTCTCCCTCCCCGTGTTCCCTGAGCCTTCAAGAGGATGGTACAGCCTGCTTAGGGCTGAGCTCTCAACTGCCACTTAATTCTCCACACGTGAGCGTCCACGAGTCTCCGTATTCACTGCAGGTCATTACAAAGAGAGGCTTGCGTTTTACGTGGGTTCTGGGGGTCACAACTCAGGCCCTCAGGCTTGTCACGGGGGTACTTTATTGACAGAAGCATCTGCCATTAGCTCTGACCACTCTTATAAAGTTGATTTATAACCGGCATTTCAGGCATCTAAAACGAACCATAACTGGTGATAGAGAACCATGGGAAGACCAATAATATTCAATAACAATGCCACATGGAAAGAAAAATAAACAGCACCCAACTTGTAATATGAGCGTTTGTAAAACATAGCATGTGAAAATTTAAAATCTCCATTTCCTATTACAAAGTCAAGCCAAAAAAAAAAAAAAAAAAATAAATAAATAAAAAAATAAAATAAAATAAAATAAAATAAAAAAAGTCTCTGAATATTTAAAAAATATTTAGTTAGTCTTGGATAGTATAAAAAATATGTTGTAGATTTCAAACAGTATCTTATTTTGAATAAATTTTGTGGAAATGTTTTGGATTTCTTGCACTCTTTGGCATATGTCACTAATTAGAATCTACATACGTTGAAATATAACATGGTACATGATTAATATGTATAGTTTTCATGTTTTATGTGTCATTAAAGTACAATTTTAAAAAAACAATAAATAAAAAGCCTAAAACATTTTCAACTGTAGCTGAATGCAAAGCTGTTGTTTCTACATTTCTTTTGATTTAAAAATCTATTCTAAGCCAGGCGTGGTGGTGCACGCTTTTCATCCCAGCACTCAGGAAGCAGAGGCCAGCAGATCTCTGTGAGTTCGAGGTCAGCCTGGTCTACAAAGTGAGCCCAGGACAGCCAAGGCTACACAGAGAAACCCTGTCTCGAAAAACAAACAAACAAACAAACAAACAAACAAACAAACCAAACCAAACCAAACCAAACTCATTTAATAGAAGGAAGTCATTGTTAGTCAAGCAAAATACACTATACTTTATCTTTTATTATATAACTTTGATTTTTTTAATGCAATCTTATTCCAACTACTTTTTCTTTCCTCCCCCAAACAGGCTGAATTAAATGACCCAGTTGGCCCTTTTGGTCGGGACGGCACAAAAGCGACACCAAACGAAGGAGAAGAAATTTTCTCTAAGTACGTTGGGTGGAGAATCGCCAACACCCTCTCCAGCCTCTTCTTTCCCCCTCTGGATGCCCGTGCCCTCCTTTCAAAGAAGCCGGTGGAAACAGATCTGCAAAGAGAACGCACGGTCAAAGAAGAGCAGCCCGCAAAAAAGAGAGTTCTACGTTTTATTGTAAAGTAAGCGAAACCGTGTTTTATTACTCTGATGCATGACAGTATCGCAGGTATCAGGGCGGGGGATGGGCGCGGTTTTCACTTAACTCAGTTTCTCCTTTTCAGTTTTTGGCGCAGCCGCCTCCGAAGGTGGTTTTATCCTGAGAAGGACCCTCTTCTTCTCAGGAACGATCTCTCCGTGTTTAGAATAGAATCGCCACGTAATGCAAAACAATGTTAATGTGAGTCCTGTGTAGGAAGAATGCAAGTAAAAACAAAAAAACACGCCCAGTGTTCAAATATTTTGACTTCGTTTTTAGACGTGTTTGTATGTATATGTATATGTATATATATATATATACACACACGTATATATATACATTATTTATATAATATATACACACATTTTATATATATATATATATATATATATATACACACACTCACACACACACATTTCATGTGTATTAAATGCATGTATCCCAATAGCCTTAAACAGTAATAATTTGATAAGTTGCAAGTATAAAGATAGTAACTATGTTTTGTACCTTGAATACTTGTGTTTTTAAATTTACTTCTAATGTCTTAGGAAAATGTAGACTTGAGATAGATTGATTTAGGGGAATATTTTCACTATGCAGGGTCTTAAGATGTTATTACGAATGTACTTAGCTATTTCCCCTCTTGGCACTCTTCTGGTATATTAAAAAAACAAACCCACTGTCTATCTATTCTATGGGCTGTGGTTTATGCTGATAAATATCCCTGTAAAGCTTTATTATAACAGAAGGCTTTATTTATTTTCAATCCAGCTCATTTAAAGAACATATATTATCTAATTTTTTGCTATACATTTTGACAAAGATCACAGAGAATGCATATATATTAGTATTTTTAGCAATTCATTTTTTGTTGTCTCCTTTCGTAGTTGGGCAGGGTGTTTATTAATGACTGATAACTATTAGACTGGACTTTAAACTGACATCTTACACACCTGACTGTTTCAATAGGATATGTGACGTTTCTTCTCCATATTTTAGAAATTATGCCTGACAGCCTTTGTTTTGAGTCATTTTCCTGTATGATCTCTGTCTTTTATTTCTGGCCTGATCTAAACACAGCGAATAAATTTAGCTGCTCCAAATTACATGCTAATAATATATCTATAAACTTAGCTTTAATTATGTATTTTATTCATATTACTACAAATGACGTATTTATTACTTGACTGAAGTATTGTTGATTTTTAAATATATACTGAATATTAAAAAAATCAGTTTGGCCCTCACAAATGAGAGTATGGGCATGCACATATGATTATGGATTGACAAGGCTGTCTTTTGTGCTCTTTTGTACTATTGGAACTTTCATTACTAAGCATTTCATCTGGTTTTTAATCTAACCTTTTCTCCATATTTAACATTTCAAGATTGTTCCTTACGTGTGTTACAGCCTGTGACAATGTGTGCATTTAATTAGTATAGACATTTAGTAAATTCACTTAGAGATTTGTTTTCTAGACACACAATTTTAGTTTTCTTTCTTGGTTTATATATTGCCTTTTTCCTTTTCTCTTATGTGTTTGTTGCTTTGGTAGCTCTCTGAAAACAGATTTTCATCTCGAGTGTGAACCTTTCTTTATCCCTGTTTCTACTCAGAATCCTTCTTTGTTTCCTGTTCCTTGTGATACTGGGTTTAGGACCACTTTCTTACACTTATTAGTTGTATTTGTAAAAATCTGTTTGGCCCGTTTATTTAAGTACAGTTAGGGCAATGTTGATGGGATAGAAAAGCATACAAGCTGTAAGCAAAAGTAAAGGTATCTATCTACTTATCATCTATCTATCTATCTATCTATCTATCTATCATCTATCTCTTTATCTATCTAATGGAATAGCTATTAAGTACCAAACTGTCACACAAAACAAAATGCATAAGAAAAAGACCAACCTGTGTGAAAAATCTAGACTTTGTAAACTTATATGCAATTGATATTAGAACTTCTAAATATATGAAACAAATATTGATGAACTTAATCACAGAATAAGATAGAAACATAAAAATAATAGATATTTTAATATTTAGCATTCAGTAAAAGAAGAATCTGATAGGTCAATATGAAAAAATTGGGTTTGAATAATACTAGATCAAACATATCAAAAGATACCTAAATAACACTGCACCCAGTAACAGTAGAATTTAATTTTTCAAATGCTATGGAACCTTTTCAGAGTTAATCATATCATGTCACAAATAATCTTTTTTTTAAAAATCTAAGAAGAATAAAAAAAAATACCAAATTTCCCCCTAGCCAACAAAGTACAAATATTAGAAAATTTCTAAGAGTTTGAACACATTTTTGAGCAATAGTTGGGTCAAGATATAAATAAAAAAGGAGATTAGCATTTAGAAACAAAACTAAACTATAACATAAGACATAACATAAGTTATGAATAGAGTTGGGGGAAGGGAAGCAAAGCTCAGAGGTCAGGGTGAGAAGAGCAGAGGACCCACAGGTACTGAGTGTGACAGAGCGAGCCTGGGAGCAGGCACTTGCTAATAGGCAGCTCAGCCAGCCCGTTGTCCCCACTTCCTTTGGGACCTGAGGGTAAATATCCTTCAGATACAGCTGCTTTCCCTGTTGCGTCAGCAGAGTAGAGAGCGCTCTGATTTCAGTGTGATGATCTGGAACCACTTGCAAGGGAGAATCGGGAGCTTTTATCATGTGCTGTGGGTAAATTTCTTTTTAAACGAATACTTTCCCTTTTATTTTTAACACAAAAAATTGAAGACAGAATTGTGATTTTTGGCTTATAAATGACTCAAAGTTGTTGTCTTTTATTCTTTTATAAGCATATATTTTAATTTAAGTGATTTATAGAATTCCCTTCTCATGTGACTTCTCAGAAGGAAATTGATCACTTTGGCTCTGTGTGTTAAACTGGGAGCGGGGTGTTTCTAAGTTAGTTAGTTTGCCCCCGTAGGATTCTTTTTTAAATGGAAAAAACATCATTATGGCTTTTCACTGTTTCATTAAAAACTGCAGGCAGAAACCAAGGTATATAACCCTTCCACTTCAAAGCACAGTGTTTTCCATTTTCTCTCCTTGTCAATAAAGGTATCTTAAGTTTACCTTAAGGCTGGACACTTGAAAATCCAAAAACTAAGTAAAAAAAAAAGTTTTTATTTCTAGCCTTCTCTGTCTGTTTCTAAAATGAACATTTTCTATGCTTACACCTTGAATTAGATAATTCCTGAAAATTTCTGTATAAATGTAGATCTAGGAGAATAGTAATTTACAACTTTATCACTAATAAAGCCCAGCTGCTCAATACTTTGAAGGTTTCATTTATCCCCAACTAGACAACACCGGGTAAATGCAGTGACTGTAGACTGCCGGCTTCTGCTGCCGTTTAGGCAGATGTCGTAAACCGTCGCGCGTGGACGGACGTTCAGAGGCAAACCTAACGTCTCCTCGGCACCCTCCTCCATACGGGCATCTAGCTCCAGAGTGTCATTTAAACCCACAGGCACAAGGTAGAAGGTCAAATCCTGGAGACATTTCACTATAGGGGAGGGAAAAAAAAAAAAAAAAAAAAAAAAGACTTAAATGGAGGACCTAGAAGCCGAAGGTGGGCGAAAAGAATACCATGGCTTCTCCTTATCTCACTGATTACAAGGCAGAGCTCTGCAGACACAGCTGGCTGTGCCTGGAACTTGGATTTCAGGAACAAAGACGGCCTCATTGCTGTTCTAGTTTCTGGTAAACATAAAACCTCCATTTTTTTTAGTGCATAAGTGAATAAGTTCTTTAGTTTATTTTAATAAATAAATATTTATTTATTGTTCATCAACCCTCTATTAATGAATGAATAATAAATAATCGCCTTAGTTTCTAAGTCCCTGTATGGTCAAGGCTGGCCTCCCCTCAGCTTTCTGGCGTTGGGATTACGATGGGCACCACCACACCCTGCTAGTTGCCAAGCCATCTGAGTTTTGTTGAGTGATTATTAATATTTAATATTGATTCATATAATTATTAAGGTGGTAGTTATTTGTTAACCTGCCCATTTTATAAATAAAGACATAGAAGCCTGTTAGATTTTTAATAAGCATTAATGCACTGGGGCTGGGCAGATATTAACTTGCTAAGCTATCTTGTCTGCTCCCCAGTCCACATCCCCATAAATACCTGCACATGTTTTTCATTTGGGCTGCTTCTGTCCACCATGCGGGTCCTCAGAGCAGGCTGCCCTTGGCCACCTGCTCCTGGTTACAGCTAACCCAAGGCAACTTTCTCTTTCCCCGCTTCTCTCTCCCCATTGCCCCTCTCCAACCCCCCCCGCCCCTCCCAGCCCCCAACCCCCCCCCAGCCCCGCACCCACAAAGCCCGCAAACCTAGGCTCTGTTTACCTCTCTCCTGCCCAGCCCAGCTGTAGCAACATCATTTGCCAATCAGGGACAATTTTTGGGAAGCAAGGCTTCCACATGTCTTGTGGATATGTGAGAATTTGCTTGCAAGAATCTTGGGGAACAAGCAATTAACATCTGAATACACAGTAGCTCTGGATCAAGCCCCATGGAGTTTGGTAGCAGCTGCACTAGGGAGGGATGTTGGAAAAACGCCAGAAACTCAGAATTCGGAGCTTTTGATACATGTCCATTTCCACGGTCAAGAGGAGCCGCTGGGACTTTTGAGAAATCCAGTTTAGAAGAACCTTCATCAAGGAAGAGACCCTTAAGACTTTAGTCCTGGACAGCCCCTGCCAGACGATCGAAGATGAATTCTGTTTTCCACTGGACACTCGGTGCCCTCCAGTAGGGGGTCTCTGTGTGGGAGACCATGTCAATGTTTATGATTTCTGCCCCTGCCGGCTGCTATGGATAAGGAAGCTTGTTTGGCAGCGGTGCCTGTGACTGTAGACTCATAACTGATAATGAGAGACACTGAAGGCTTCTGTGACAGCCTCTTCCCCTCGCCCCACAAAAGACACAGTGCAGACAGGAAGCCATTGAATAGAGTCCTTAAAAACAGTGCTAAAAGATGCTGTAGTGCCGCTCTTCGCAGTTGATGGCTTACGGTGGGGAAGGCCTCCCTTATCTTTAGGGGGTTGGCCACTGCGTGTTTGATCATGCTTCAGTGAGTACATGGGTGACACAAATAGGACTTGGTTTTTTTTTGCTTGTCTGTTTTGCCGGGGTGGGGGTGGGGGAGTGGGACACCGGGAAGGAAGGGTAGACCTAGGGGGTGGTGGAAGTGGGTATGATCGGAGTGCATTGTATGAAATTTCCAAATAATTAATAAAAATATTATGTTGGAAAAAGTGTGATTTTTTTCCCTAAGGGTTCACAGCTGATTTTGAAAACATGAGGTTGATTAGGACGAATATCTTTAGTAGTGGCTGAGCCTCCAGTTCATTAATAGGGAATTTATGCCAAGCAAGAAGCATTTTCTAATTTCCATGACTTTTGCCAAAGCTAATGGGGAAAACTGATATATGTATAGAGAGTTTAAAAAGAGAGTTCTAAGCATTGATTTAGTCTGCTATTGAGTATTTTCTGGGCTTGACTCTACCTCTAGGATTGCTAAACAAATCTTGTGAACAAATCTGTTTATTTCTGTTTCATACGGAGAACAAGGCACGAGACACATTTTGTTTTACTTTTGACTTGTAGTAGTCGCACCTACTGAATATGATGGCCAGGCCAAGGCAGCATTGCTCTCGCTGTGCCTTCGTGTTTGGAGTGTTCATAAGTGATGGTGAGCCGAGGTCATCCTGTTGTGCAGAGGAACAGTGAAACTTGTTCTACCTAAGCATGCTTGGTTGGCCACCGCGCACCTTCCATTTGCCCTTCCCCTGTGCTTCCTCACCGGAACACATCACCAATCTACACTCATATAAAGTACAGTCGGTTTAACATAATGTCCCCCTGTTCCATCCATTTCCTCCAGAAGCTCATTCTTCACGGCAAATGACCTTCTACGGTACAGAGACCATGTTTTGTTTTTGTTTTTTCTCATCCATTTATGTGTGGGCACCCGAGCCGGTTCTGTATCTTTGCTAACGTAAATAGTGCAATTAGCATACGCATGAAGGTAAGCACTGCTGTGCCGACGCACACTTGGATCCGACAGAGCATCTTTTCTTAGGTGTTTGAAGCCTTCCACACCGTCTTCCATGGCCATCCTATCCACGTTTCTACCAACAGCGGGGGAGTTCACCTTTCTCCACACCCTCATCAGCACCTGGGACTGTTTGTTGTCTTTATTACAGCCATTCCGATGGGGGCAGATGGCATCTTATATGGATTTAGTTCAACATCTTGATAGAGAGTGACCCTGTGTGTGCTTAGACACCCATTGTCCATTTGTGTCTCCTCTGGCACTGTCTGTTTAGATCAACAGTACATTAGTCAGATTGCTTACTTCTATGCTAAAAAAGATTTTTTTTTTGAGTCCTTTACATAGTTCTGAACATCAATCCTTTATCCTTGTGGATGAATAGTCTCTAATGTTCTCTGTTTCTGTCTTCCCATGACTCTCCTGCTGTGGGAAAGCCCCTCAGGTTGATGAAATGCAATGCATCTGATTTCTACTTTGTTGTCTGTGCTTTTGGGGTCATTTCTAGAAGACCATTGCCAACGCCACTTGTCTCACAGTGGTTTTTCTGTTTTTGTTACATTGCTTTCCTAGTGTTAGGCATTGCATCACGTCTCTCACCCACTTAATTATTTTTGAGTAGAAGGGTCACACTTTAGTCCTATTCCTATGGGCATACGGTTTTTCCAGGACGACACTGTCTTTTCTCCAGACATGTGTTGGGCATCTTTGTCACTGAGTAGTTGTTTGTAGATTCTTGAGTTTATCTCTATGTCTGTGTTTTCTTCAGTTACCCTGTATATCTACTTTTATTTTATTTTCATTTTTCTAGAGAGGGTTTTTCTCTCTTTTGCTTTGTAGATCAGGCTGGCCTTGAACTCACAGTGATCCTCTTGCTTCTGCCTCCCAAGTGCTGGGACTAAAGGCGTGCACCACCATGTGCCAATACTATAATCTTTGGTTCAAAGATGAATTTAGCAAAACTAAAATTAATTAGAAAGATTGAACAAAACCAAAACATAGAATGGGTATTCTTTTTTTTTTTTAAGATTTACTTATTACTTCTTATTTTATGTGTATGTTTCTGACTATATGTGTGTGCCCTGCATGTATGCAGGATCCCGAAGGAGATGAAAGAGAGCCTCAGATTGCCTGGAACTAGAGATGCAGTCAAGTGTGGACCAGCGGATGTGAGTGCTGACCACGGCCTCTGAAAGAGCAGGAGATGCTCACCACCAATGAGCCGTTCTCCAGCCTCATGACCGTGTGCTCTTAAGGTGATGGATAGTACAGCACACCACATACACTATGGTACATACCTATAGGCTTTAGTCTTTCTGTTGCTGCAATACAATACCAAACAAAAGCAACTTTACGGAAGAAAGAGCTTATGCAGTTTAGAGGTCATAGTCCATTGTCAATGGTAGTCAGCCTAAAGGAAGACACTACCCAAGCCAGGGCTGCCCACTGGCGTGCTCAGCTTACATAGCCCAGGACCACTTGCCTGGGCATAGTAGCATCCACAATGGGCTTGGGACATATCAATCAATCAATCAAGGAAATGCCCCATAGATATGCTCATAGCCAATCTGTGAAAGCGACTTCTCAATTAAGCTTTATTCTCTCTAGATAATTCTAGTTTCTGTCAAATTGACAAAGACTAACTAGCATACACTCACAGAAATTAATTTATGAATCAGGCAACAAGTAAGATATTAAAACAATAATAAAATGGTTATAATGGTATTCTGTTATAGTAATTGCTCAGTGTTAAGATCACCTGTAGCTGATGCAGAGGACCTAGGTTTGGTTCCAACACCCACCCAGTGGTTTACAACCATCCCTAACTCCATTTATGGAGGGATCTGCTGCTCTCTTCTGACCTCTGTGAACACCAGGCATGTTCATGCTTGCACATACATATATAGACAAAACCCTCATACATATAAAGTGAAATACACATTAAATAACAATTACTTAAAACTTTAAAACCATTCATGATCACACATAATATTTACTCTGTCTTCTGACAGCTTCTTTCTAATTGATTTGGGTAAGTTAGTTAGCTTCTCAAGCCTTAGGAGTTTAACCTTCAGAGGGCTGTGTGATGCTGTCAGACATATTCTGAAGAGAAGTAGGTAGGTAGAGTGCCACACACGTTAGTTCCTTATCTTGTTCAATCATTAGCAGATTTTCTTAAGTACTTATTTTTTTCACAAAGTAAGATTACACTACTAAGGCTGTAATAAGGAATAAGTAAAAAGCATCTTATGCTTTTGCCTGTATTTTTTTTTTCAAGATACAAGCTTCCAGAAACCTTCAGAGAACACACAGTGTTAAGATGGTTTTGCTTTTATCTATTATTTTTCTCTTGCTCCTGTCTGGTTTTCATCACATCATAATGCGATGTATATGTGCTTCATGGCTGTATTAGGTACAATTCTCTATAAGAACAGGCCCAATAGACTACATATATACTATATACGTGTACTATAAAGGGACACTCAGTAGAGTGGTTTACATGGTAGGGGCTGGGTGGCTCACCAATGGGCATCTATACAGGGGAGAGGCTGAAAACTGTAACTCCACGGAGCTGAACTTGTCAACAATCTCAACCTGGCACCAAAACCAGGAAGTCTGATAAAGACTTACTTATTTCCAGCCTACCACAGTTCTGAAGAAAGCAGGAGGCTGGTGCCATCAGAGGACAGGAGCAGAGGCAGTGTAGCATGGCGGAGGCAGCAGCAGGAGGAAGGAGGGAGGGATAGGTGCATTCACAGCAGCCAATGCACACACAGAAGCAACATGGATTTTTGCTCAGACTCTGTATCTGGGCCTCACATTGAGATGTGCATAACTCTGATAGATACCCACTCTCAGGTAACCCTTTCTGGAAATGTCCTCACAATCCCACCCAGGAGCGTTTTCTCATCAATCCCAGATCCTACCAAATTAAAATAAGTATTAACTATAGTGGTTATGCTGTGCAGGGTTATTGGAAAAGTAAGGTGGACATGTCAGAAATCCATGCTGTCAGTCACACTTGTTGGCTTGAGAGAAGTAAAGGGTGTGCAGTGCTTCTTCAGAGAACAGGCTTTTACTTCTTGTCTCTTGTGAGTAATAAGAAACTGATTGTCACATTAGATCAATCCTGCAAAGTGTTAAAGCTTCTGGAGATCTGGAGTACAAATAACTCTTTGACATACTGTCTTATCCTCCTCTTTGGATACAGACCCAGTAATTGGGATCCTGAATCAGGTCATAATTATATTTTTATCTTTTTGAAGATTTCCCCCCCAAAATATCTTCACTACTTACATTCTCATCAGTATATAAATGCACTATTTATATTTTTTATTTTAGTTTAAATTATGTGTATGTGTGCTATCTGAGGGTGTGTGCACATGGGTGCAGATGCTTGTGAAGGCCAGAAGAGGGCAGCAAATTACAGGTGCATGTGAGTCACCCAACATGAGCGCTAAAGCCTTGGATTAGCTGCAAGAGCAGTAATGTACTCTTAGCTGTTAAGCTTTTAATGTTGGCTGTGTGGTTTTGCAGATTGATGTAGTCCCACTTCTTATTTTATTCTGTTGAGATTGAGGAGCTATAAGGTGAAACCCAGTGGCCAGTGATTAAAAAAAAAGTGCTTTATTTGTCCATTTCTATCACACATCTCAGCATCACCCATGGTCTGGTCTGGAAGCCTCCCTGTCTTTGTTCAGCTACTGTTCCTGTTTTAATTGCTCAGGAGCCTTGACAGCAGGAACTTTTCTCTGCATCGGTGGAACCATGGCAAAGCTTTAACTCCTACTTTTCACCATAGATATTTGCCTTCAAAGCAACCATCACCCCCGAACTCATCATTAAAAAGTGGAATGATAGGTTGTAGATTTTTAAACACGACACAGGAATTAACACGATATCAGTGAGATAGAAAAAGTTATATTTTAAATACAGATTAACTAGAGTCAAAATGACAGCCTTATGGGAAAACAAAATTATGCCACAGAGAACAAAATCTACATGTTTTGTTTTGTGTTTCACTTTTCATGTGCTCTTTGGTCTGTCAAAGAAAAGGGCAGTATTCAGCTTGTTATATAATGTTTTTACAGTAGTTGACAAGCATTTATTACCTGTTTGGTTAGAATGAACGCTTGGATATGACACTAATCAAATTTTTACAATTGTTCCACTTTCTAAGCTCTCAGAAAACATGAAACTAGCAATTTACAGGACTTAATCTTTTCCTCTCTTAAAGACTTGATAGGGTCAGGTATTTGATCTGAGCAAGCACCTGCCACCTCTCACGGTGAATGAGGCTGCCAGCTAACCCAGCTGACCCAGCTAACCCAGCTAATCCAGCTAACCCAGCTAACCTATCTAACCCAGCTAACCCAGCTAACCCAGCTAACCCAGCTAACCCAGCTAACCCAGCTAACCCAGCTAACCCAGCTAGTCTAGCTTTACCACAGCAGACACTGACTACAGATTTAAATGGTAAGCAGGCAACAGAGCTCCCTAGAGAAGCTATATTCCTTCGGAAAGCACTAATTGAATACCTCCATAAGCAGGCACTGTGTAAGGTACCACACAATAAAGATAAGGTACCATAGAATAAAGAAAAAATAAGCCATAGCCAGGGGTGTGTCGGCTAGCTTCTGGTCTAGGCTAACATTTGTGTTTCTAGCATATCTTCCCGGTAGAATTAATTCAAAATTGTCTATTCCAATAGCTTAGTTTTCATGCACATCTTCAATTGTTGTTTATTGGATGCCACAGATAAAATGTGTAATAACATAGTTATATTTCTTTCCCATGGGAACTTAAAATCAAGTTTGTAAGATAGATAGCGATTAAAATCATGTATGTAAAGCTGAGCGCATATGTTCAATATCTGTACTAACAAGCATAATGAAGAGATTTCATGGTACCACAGCAAAGGTGCAGAAGGACGAGGAGTGCATACGGCAGCATCCCGTGCATCCGGCAGCATCCCGTGGGGTGGTGGGGGGCGTCGCAGGAGGGAGACCCTGTTCCAGGCGGAGGAGAGAGAACAGGGGAGTCCCAGTGGTGAAAAGGGTGATAGAACACTTAAGCAGATAAAAGATTGGTGGTGTTGGTTCATGCACCACAGGGTAAAGGGGTTGGAGACATGGTCAGGACTTCTAGTTTCATCTTAGGACACACAAGAAGCATTTGGTATACTTTTTATGGTTAAATGAGGGGAGGGAGGGAGAGAGAGAGAGAGAGAGAGAGAGAGAGAGAGAGAGTGTTTCTGACATGGCCTGAGATAATAAGTGTTATAGTTAGGTGACACTGGGCAAGTTAATGTCTCTAAACATAAATATTTGGATTTTTTTTTTTTTGAGACAGGGTTTCTCTGTGAAATAGTCCTGGCTGTCCTGGAACTCTCTTTGTAGACCAGGCTGGCCTTGAACCCACAGAGATCTGCCTGCCTCTGCCTCCCGAGTACTGGGATTAATGGTGTGCGCCACCATGCCTGGCTTAATATTTGTTTTAAATAGGGCAATGACAATACTTTTGTTGTTGAATGCTCTTGAGAAATTATGAAGTAATTAATTAAAAGTTATTATCCACTATGGAATATATGCTTATTATATGACATGATAAATAGGGTATGATTTAGGTATATGTGTGTGTAATATGAAATTACCTTGTAGAAAAGAGATTTGTCTCACATGTTTATTATAGCATTATCACAATTAGATATAAAATGAAAAGAACCTAAGTGTCTCTTAGCTGAGTGAGGTGTCAAGAACAGGTGGGAAACGGAAAAGCAGAATACTGTTTGATTATAAAAAGAGTGAGGCCTTGTTACATATAGCACTGTGACTGCAGCTGGAGACAGTTATCCTCAGTGAAGCAAACCAGGCCCAGAGAGACAAGTGCTGCGCGGCCTCACTGACGTGTGAATTCTTCACTAAGCTGTTGAGACCAGGCTTGCAGTTACCAGAGCCTGGGAAGAGTGAAGGGGATGGAATATAGGAAACGTTTGATTAATGATCGTAAGTTACAGATAAGAGAGGACAGTTCTGATGCGTTACTGAACAGTGCAGTCACAATAGACAACACGCACTGTGTATGTATATGCATTTAAAAAGCTAAGAGAGCTTTAGTATTTTCATTAAAAATGATAATTGTTCCAGGAGACATGTATTTGCTTACCTGATTTATATATGGATATATGTTTGTTTAAATTTCACAAGGAGACCCAGTAATATATACAATTTAATGGATAAGTTGAAAAAGTTAGTGATGAAAAAGTGGCTACAGTAACATCCGGGATTGTGAAACTACAAAACTATTATGATATTAAAGGGTATGTCCTGATGTAATCTAATCTGTAAACAACATGAATGCACGTATCACACTGGTCAAAACAGAGGAAGAAGGTGGAAAGATTTTTGTCTTTCTAGAAAAAGTAGTAGGGTGTAGCAACAGATGTGAGAAAGGGGATAGAGAGGGCGGGTGTAAGAGAAGGGAATCTGATAGCAGCCATCCAATAGGGCCTCCAGAGAGGGAAGGAGGGCGGTGGAGTGTGGCCTGGCAGAGATGACAAGCCCGCTCTGGAACATGCTGGGCTTGAGGTAGTGATTTTGCGTTCTCTCAGTAGAAGTGTCAAGTGGGCAGTGCGTTTCACAGCTCTGCTGCTCAGGAGGAAGTGTGGGCTGTAAACGCAGGTGGTGACTGAAGGCATGGGCGGAAGGAGCTCTGCTTTGGCAAAAAGCACTGAGCAGGATGGGTGCCGGGGCTGGGGTGGAATTTTGAGGAATGCTCTCATTTAGTGTCTGGAAGAAGGAGAGTGATATAAAAATGGTAAAACCACAGCTTAGAAACAGCCAAAGGAGTGGGTGAAAAAGCCAAGGTGTGTGTGTGTGTGTGTAAGTGTGTAAGCTCTTGAGGAGAAAGCTCAGAAGCCCATGATGGTCTCAAGCCATAGTACTGCTGTACAGCTTTTAAAAACTTTTCAGTGTGTGGAACACATTTGAGACTGCCCGGGGCAGTGGCCGAACCCTTCTCTTTTACGGAGCCCCTAGAAGAAGCGTGCTCCTCCAGAAGCTGTGGGGGCAGCTGGCCTGCTTGCACATCTTCACCGCTCCTTGCAAGGGACACGCACAGGCTAAATGCAGATCTCTGCTACTTCCTCCCTTCCTCCAAGTGCAACCCGCCAGTCCCATCCCCAGAGCTGTGGCAGCTCACCTGCTGAGGCTTCTCCTCACCTTTGTCCCCATCACAGGAGACTAAGAAGATCCTGGTGGAACACTCTGCTGTTCTCATTCCTGTCCCCCTCCCCTCAGCCCATCCTGTTCCTATTTCTTAGCTCCCAATACCTAGAAACACATTTTACCAGGACCCCCAATGACCATACTTATCAGGATCCCACAAAAATTTCCTCTCAGCCAACACCCAGCCACCACACTCTCCTAAGAACCAGGGAGGGCAACGGAGACCAAGGATAAACACTCTCCCAACAAAGACAGGACCAGATTACCAGTACCTAGAATCACAGTCTTCCCAAACCCAGACGCCTGGATATTAGAATTAAAACACAGCAACAGCCAGGACAATGTGTGTCCACTGGAGCCCACCAACCCAGCACGGCAGGAATTAAAGGCACGCACCACCACCCCTGGCAGGATTTTATTTTTCTTTTAAGTTGAACAGTATTCCATAGTGTATATGTGTAGTATTTGTTAATTGTATGTGCTATTAAGAGTATCAGTGCGTCCTTTCTATTACATGGTTTAGCAGCACTGCCACAGAGGCGCGCAGTTGGGGAACTGCCTTTGCCCGGAGCCGTTCTAGTCCTAGTACTTAGTGTCTTCCATCTTCATCTGAGAGAGGGAACTTGACGCTGAAATAAACCAGACCGTGGGAAGGGCTGTTGTCAAACCAGAGGCCTTAATCTGTGGCAGCATATGTCAACGGCCAGAAGAGAACTAAGGGGACAGGATGCCACGAAGACCTTAGAGTTGTGTTTCACGAGTGCCTTCCTGACCCCCAGGATACACAGCTGCTGGGGTTCTAGCTGCGTACTGTGCCTGTGCCTTTCATTTCGAAGTTTAAGTTTCTATGTCCTGAATTGTTTTTACATTTGCTTCTGTTTCTCTTCTCCTATGCCTGTTGTAAGTGGATGCATCTGCACCCAATGCTAATCGTGCCTTTGATCTTTAATAAATTGCTATATCCGTTTATCACCCTCAACAGCTTCCACTTTCAATGCTAAGACTGTCAGTGCAATATAAGACCAGTAATTGGTAAGCATTCATCATTTCTAAAGTGATGTGTCACTAAGTTCTTGGCACTCCACAGCAGTTCACTAACCTGAGTCTTGTTGAGTCAGAATTAATGTCAAGTAGCTTTGGTTCTGTTTACATTAATGTAAAAGAATTCAGAGGGAAAAGCCTACCTCAAGCATTGAGATTTTACTAAACCATTTATGTAAGCAAACCAGTGTTGTCAGACCGGATCCTCAGCGTTGCAAGCATGCCTGGCTGATGCATCAACCGCCTGTTATCGTCCTGTCATTAAGATGGAGAGATAGGCTAAGTGAACCACAAGGGGACAGCCGCATGGTAATTACAGAAGCTGCTTTTCTCTCTGGGATGGAAATAGTTTGGGATGCAGCCAGCAGTGACCTGTTAAGAATCTCTTACTGAAGCCCCGTACATTTATAAAACACATCCGACATTCCCTCGCAGTTCCCAAATGCCCGTTGGCCTCGTCCTGGGAATGTTCACCTTATGCCAATATATAAAATACAGGAGAAAAGGAGCATAAATGAAGGGGTCCATGTTGCACTCAGCTTCCACCATAGAAATTTATTTGCCTGGGAGAAGCAAGGCAGCTGACCCAGTGAAGGCCCTGCGTCTCTCCTGGCATTCTATGAGGTGTCCCCTGAGACACCTCAGTTGACTGTGAGGTGAATTTACACAGGCACGAGACCTTCCTCGTTCTAGCTTGAGAAGAGGCAGAAGCAGCACAACTGGCTGAATAATTGGGCTTCCAGAATCTATTAGCAAACTCCTACACTGGCTTTTAGAAGTGCTTCAAAATCTCTACCGTTGCCGTTTCCAGTCACTGCATGGCGCTTGGTGTCATGTGGAACTCTAAATGTAGCTGGCCAAGCAATCAACACAAGCTAACAGAGAGTCAGAAGTAAGGGCGTCTGTGACAAGTGCGTGCATCAGAAGGAAAAGTCACACAGAGAACTCTCAAGCTCCCTTTCACTTCTCTTGCTCAATTTTATGCTCTTTATATCGATCGGCCCAATGTAAAAACAGTGACCGTCTCTTAAGTTCTGGTTACTAGGAACCTGTTACTATTGCACCCAAGCCAAGATGGACTCGGGGAATAGTTTTGCTATAAATTTGCCCATCTTCTTCCACAGATCAGTGAGGATGGCCCTGTAGCTCAGCGTTTTATTACTACCTGGTTCGATATGTTCAGAAGGTGATAAATTAATAAGCCCAAAACAATGGCCACTTGGCTTGAAGATATGATAGGAAAAGTACAATTACTTTCTGAAAAGAACATAAAGACAGAACATTATATTTTAGGAAGGAGTATAGCTATATAAATGGAAGCATACAGAGTGCTCAGGGCATTGTTCTCTTCTTTCTCTGTAGTCAAAGATTCTTGTAACTCACCTGACTCAGTGGTGTTTCCAATCATCAGCAACGGCAATTGCTCAGTGTCTGAGCAAGGCTCACTGCCAGTGAGCCCCACAACCTTCCCCTTTAATTGTGGCCACATATGGTATCAGATGAATGGCATCTGGAAAGAGGGGAGCAGCTGTTTAATTGATAGAGATTCAGACTCTTGACTTGAGTGATCTTATCTGGATGTCCTTATCAATAACCACGGTGGAAAAATTGTCATATTTGCAAAGCAATGTATGTCAACAGTCTGTAACAGTGCTTATGCAGTGGATACATTTAGATCTTAGTAGGCAATTAACTGATAATGGGTAAAATTAACCTTAAGTGTATTAGTGTGTTTTCTACTAATGAGCTATCTCCCCAACCCCGAATGCAATTTTATTTAAGAATATCTACACTTACCAATATAATGGCATGGCTGAGAAATTGACTAAGCCATTAAATGTAGATGCTTAAATGTTGCGTGGGCGTCGGCGGCCATCTGTAATTCCCGCCATGGAAGACAGAAAGAGGTGATTCCCTGAACAGGCTGGCTCATGTTACTAGCCATACCCAGGAGCTCTGGGTTTGACTGAGAGACCCTGCCTCAAATAGCCATGTAGAGGAGAGTCCTTGAGGAATATTCATGTTGATAATCTCAGGTTTTCGCATGCACACGTCTTTATGTTCATGCACACCTTCATCAGAACACATGTAAACATGTACACCACACACATGTACATGCAAAAATTAATCTAGGCATAACTTACTAGAAATATACACAAGTGCACACACATAAGTATTAAAAGTTAACTATAATACAAAGTTGGAAGGAAAATTATTCAGTTTAATATTTGCTTTTAGTAGTGTGTAATAGAAGGTGGTCTTGTGTGGCTGGAGCACAGAGTGGTGCTTTAAGTACCATAGCCTGGAAAGAAAGCAAGTTAGCATTAAGGATTCACCGATTGAGAGACCAGCTCAAAACAATAAATCTAATATGTATTAACCATAAAGAAATAGAGTTAGATGTTTATGTCCGGTTTAGACATCCTGGCAGGAAAAACTCTTAAATTATTCAGTTCCCTTCACCTCTCATATTTTTTTCCCTAAGCCCAAACTAGATTAAAAAAAGATTAGTACAATTTTGCATAAATGTGAGTGTGGCTGTGCCTATT
Source organism: Acomys russatus (assembly GCF_903995435.1). Classification (NCBI taxonomy): domain Eukaryota; kingdom Metazoa; phylum Chordata; class Mammalia; order Rodentia; family Muridae; genus Acomys; species Acomys russatus. The sequence continues at coordinate 53,817,237 of NC_067148.1, read as the reverse complement.
GCAGGACACCACAGACAGTACAGACCAATTGCTCTTTTCCATTGGGTTAATAAACAGTTTAGGTTAGTCATGCTTGCCTGCATTCTTTGCCACACTGACCACCATGATTAATACGACAGATGTCCTCTTATACCGAGACCTCGTAGTTCGTCTCCACTCATGAGGAGGCCAAACAGCCAGAGACCAGAGAGGGCTGTGTCCAGTTTAAAGGCCATTCCCAGGGGGAGGCTTACAGGAGTCACCGGGTCTGGCGTCCTTCTCATATTGAAGGGGAGAAGAATTTTATAGCACTAACTGACTTTACCAAGACCACATAAGATAAGAAGCAGGACAGTAGATGTGGAGTCAGAACCTAAGATTTTTCTCAGTCCCATTTGGGGAAAAATTCTTTTAATTTTGTAGAATTATAGTGCTATTCTAAGGTTTGAAGTAAGTATTTAAGGAAAAAATGGTATACGTGAAAAAAGAGCTAACATGGCTTTTGCTGATCTCTTGAGTAAGGTGCTTGGGCTACCTGAATAAAAATAAACTTGTCATCATAGTTTTGTGGTAACGAGATGGCTGCTTCTATGCAGCATGTTGTTTGGTGCCAGTGTTTGACTATTTCATCAAACACTTGTTATGCATGTGTCTGTGACAGTGCTGTCGGGAGACATGGAAGTTGGGGTTGGTAGAATGAGGTGAGAGGATTGCCTTCCATACGTGAGAGGTTCAAATGCACTGTGCTTACAGCTTAATTAGGACAGGAAGCCTGGCCTTCGTGTAGCAGCAACAGCTCATTTCCCAACTGTGTGAGCTTGGACTGCAGAACCTTCAGGCTTCTTGATTCAAACTGAAACTGAATTATTCACCCATCCTCGAAGTCTGACCCCCTGGCCTCCATTTGTAGACTGGAATTGGAGTGGTAGGGTCTCCTGGGTCTTCAGGTTAGAATGAGAGACCCAGAATGTCTCCTGCATCTCCATCTTGCTTATGAATGTCTTGTGAGCCTTCATAACCACCTGACGTAGCCCATCCCCCGCAGGCAGAGCTCTGATGGGTCCAGTTAAACTTGTTAATATGGAGGATGCTTCAGTTTTGTACAATTCTGTCCCAACATTAGCACTTCCTTGAAAGCTCAACAGTAAAAACTTACAACTTTGCTCTGCTCAGGCAACTACGTTAAAAACGCTTTCCTCATATTTATTTTTATAATTGGAATTTCATAACTCTACTTATTAAAAGACAGTTTTAATACAGGATTGCATAATTCCTACCACATGTGAGATGAAAATTGCGCAGAGACCCACAGTAATGAATTAAAATCCTACCAATACAACTGCTCTGTCTATAAATAGACAACTATTTTCATTTATAGCTGAACACAGACATGCTGTGCTATGTTTGCAAATGACCTGATTGGTTCAGGATAATAAATTGCTGAGATATTCAAAAGAACATGTTCTTTGGCTTGCAAACTCTAATAAGTGGAGGATAACAAGAATGGAGACACACAGAGCATCAATTATCCCCCGATATAATACAATCTTAAGGGTCACCTCCTTAGGTACAGAAAAGCCAAAGGCATCATTTTTCTCTAAAGAAGTTGCAAAGGTCCATTTAATGCTCAGTCATTTGGCAAACACATTGGTTAGTGTCTTTAAAGTTAAAAAGTAAAGTGAAGGAGAAATAGTTGCTGTGAAATTCAGCAGTGAAATTTAAGGCCTGTTCTCTATTACGGAGCTAGCATAGTGGATACCTGAAAGCCAAATTATCCTGGTTAGGGTTTCTATTGCAATGAAGAGGGTTTCTATTGCAGTGAAGAGATGCCATGATCATGGCAACTCTTATAAAGGAAAACATTTACTAGGACTGATTTACAGTTTCAGAGGTTTAGTACGTTATTGTCATGGCAGGAAGCATGGAGGCATGCGGGCAGACATGGCGCTGGAGAGGGAGCTGGGAGTTCTACAGGCAGCTGGAACATAGGGTGACACTGGGCCTGGCTTGAACAGCTGAAACCTCGAAGCCCAGCCCCACTGAAACGCTTCCTCCAGCAAGGCCACACCTCCTAATTGTACTGCTCCCTTTGAGCCTATGGGGACCATTTTCATTCAAACCACCACACAAGGTAGATTTGGGGGAAGAAGCAAAGACGCTGAGCAGGTGAATGGCGTAGGGTTTCAGCACACATCTCCATGGACTGGCATCAGCACTCATAAAGCTTCTGTGTTTGGAATGTATGACAGGTAGATTACGTCCCTCAGGTCACCCATGGGAGGGTTTACAATAATGGCGATTTTCATCTGTGTTGCTGTGGTCCCCTACCCTCATTTTGTCTTCAGCTTACACACAGAAACATGACTACCAACTTTATGTATCATTATTTAAATAGATATCTAAACATTTTAGATTTAACATACACAAAACAGAAAATGTCTACTTTCCCCTCACACCTGCTCATCCTCATTAGTTTTTCAATAGTTATATAATTCATTTTTCCATTATTTGAGGTGTGGAAATGATCTTTCGCTGTTTGTTTTACATACCAGACTCGGTCTATCAGACGCCCTCACAGTTGTGTTTCTAAAATCCAGTCACTTTTCAGTGCATTTCTATCTGGTTTAAAAAGGAAGCAAACTGACATGTCAGCCGAGACAGTCCATCTGTTGAGGTGACTCTTGTTAAGCCTTTGGCTATTGGGAAAACCGAGAGAAGCCTGAGCAGAACTGGAGTTGGCCAGACCCATGTGCTGGGCTATGTGCTGGAGATGGGGTGATGAGCAATTTCACAGGGTTTAGAGCTAACTGCCCAGGCTCACCTAGACCAGTGTTCTCAACCTCCCTAATGCTGAGCCCCTTTACTACAATTCCTCATGGTGTGGTGACCTCCAGCCCTAAAATTATTTTTGTTGCTACTTCATAACTTTAATTTTGCTATTCTTATGAACCTGATGTAAACATCTGTGTTTTCTGATGGTATTATGTGACCCTGTGAAAGGGTTGTTTGGACCCCCAAAGGTGTTGAGAACTGCTGGTCTAGATGATAATCTAAGATACGAGATAGATAATTCAGAAAGCAAAGGAGGCACTGATTGTTTTAAGTTGCATAAGTGGAGTTAACAAGACAATAAAATTGAAAAATCCAAATTCTACTTTAGACATGCAGAAAAGATTTCTTTGAGGAGGTGATGATTAGATGGGGCCTGTGGAAGACCATTCCTGCCTTGTAGAGTGTGTGGGTAGAGACTGCTGACTGAGTGTGGGCCATGCAAGGCCCAGACAGAGAGAGATCACTGTGTGTGCGCGATCATAAACAAGGTGGTTAGTATGCCTGCTGCTCAGCAGTGAGAGAGGAAGAGGGAAGCAAGGCAGGTGAGGTTACCACTGACCCAGGCCAGGCAGGGGTCAGGAATCTGAACTAGCACTTCTGATTTTACTCACGGGGCAGAAGGAAGTGCTCAGAAGGTTTTGTTTTTCATTGGTTATTAGGGAATTTCACATAATGCACACCACTCTAGGGAGTGACAAGGCTGATTTACCTGTAAATGGAATGACTACAGCCTGAAGGTCATAGCTGAGCTAACATTTCTCTTATCCCATTTCCCTTTCAAAATTAAAACTGGTCTTCAAGCTGACCTGGGCTTATACTAATTATCTACAGCCCTTTCTCTGCCAGAGTTCTTTCTCCCAGTGAGTGACAAGTGCAGCCCAAGCTAGCTGAAACCCACTGGTAAACCACTTCTGGCCTGATGAGGGCAACATTTGACCAAGTCATTGAAATAATAAGAAATATAAAGAATGCTTAAGTATTACTGTTCTTATTTTCTTAGAATCCTAAAACACCAGACTGTTGAAGGTGGAGTATAATTTTGGGTAGTTTATTTTCTACCCAAGTATTTGTAGCTTATTTACTACCAAAGGTACTTGTATTATTTAATTTGTTTTGTTTAAAACGACACCATACTCTTTAATGGAGTTTATAGTGAAAGCAAAGCCCACAAAGCTATCAATAATCTCAAAATATTTTATGTCTTAATAATTATTCATGTGTGTGTAGTTGTGATATTTACTATCTTAATGACAATAATTAGTTCATCTATTTCTGTGACAGTCATGCCTTTTTCTTACAACAGAATTTTCAGTGGTCAACTAGGAATATTTTGATTTTGACATTGGTTTTGGCTCTCGTATGCGTTTTAATTTGCATATACATTTTATCCTTGAGTACCTCTGGCTACCCTTACTACTCACAAACTAATTCAATAGAACTCTATTAAAACGCAACAGAAATAGAACAGAGCTCCCTTCTCCATCTGAATGCCGAGCTCCATTGTGCTCAAGCAAAGACATGATGGGGGGCCTTCCATGCCTGCTTTAACCCTTTTTATAATTTGCCGCACTCAACTGATAGTTGTGGAGGCATCCACTCACAATGTCTTCATGAAATTTCTCTTTTGCAGCTACTTAGACTGTTAAAGAGGATCTTGATGGTCCATTATCTACTGGTCCTGTAGAATGATTTTTAACGGGAGAAATTCTCCATTTAGGGCTATTTGTAATTAAGTTATTTCTCTTTTCCCTAAATCATCATGTATAGAAGCACTTTTAAAAAGATGACCCCACACTGCCTCTATCCTGAGCCTCCATCCCGAGCCTCTATCCTGAGCCTCCATCCTGAGCCTCCATCCTTCCTCAGCTATGCCTTTGTGAAATAAGTTTGTCTCATGAAAACCTACGCTGTAACTTTTAAATGAAGACACTAAAAAGTTTTAATCCCTGACTATATTTAAAATGGCATCTTAATTCCCTCTTAAGTGTTATATGGCATGATCCTGAGGACAAACCATGATGATTAATTATGATCAGACAAATTACTATTTACATTTTACTTTCCTCCTCTGGTTCCTCTATAAAGATAAGCTAATTGATAGATGATACACCGATACTTTGTATTCAAAGGGTTCATGTCATTGGTCATTTATGCTTCAGTTTATGGTAAGCGCTTCTGTGGCATTTCCATTAGGTCGGCAACGGGCATGCATTCCCCCTTTCTGTTCCAGTGTGAGCATGGAGAAGGTGTTTTCACACCATTAGTTTTTGTTAGAGTCTGAAAAGAGTGGGAAGAACGTCACTTTCCTTAGTGGAAGCAATCTGACAAGCCACCATGGATAAACACTGTATAAGTAAATAAGCAAAATAAACACTTCTAAAAAATGTAGGATGCATTGCAAAAACAGGCACACTGTTTCATGGCTTGCGTTTTTTTTTTTTTTACCAGTTCATGAGGATTTTAGGAGAGTGGTGGGAAGTTCCTTGCATAATGAAAGAACTATTTCTAGGCCAGATGGAAACTCAGAATCTCGCAACTTCATGATTTAAATCGTCTTGTTAGTTCTTTTTGGTCTAGTTGGTCTAGTTCTTCTTTCTAGCTCCATGATGCTTTGATGAGTTTGGGGTCCTCAACTTTAAGGCGAGCACACACTAGCCTAACCTCTGGCCCTAAAATATCTATTGCGAACAATTATTTGGTCTCATTATCCCATCAGGTGGACATAGCAAGGATTTTTGCCAGCTGAATTATCTCATTGGCCCTTGGTCATTTGTAAAATGACAAAAATTCAGTGTTTTAATTTATTATGCCAAGAAAGAAAAGGAAATTAAAATTTTTCATAAGATAAAAGACAATGGAAATGCAGCACACCACAGCCAGTGGGACGCAGCCAGGGCAGCTGCAAGATGACAGCTTATAGCAGTGAGTTCCACATGGAAGAAGAAGGAAAGGGACCCTAATAAAGCACCTAGTGCTGCGACTTGAGGATCTAAGAAAAAAAAGAATGGAGACTTAGGAGTATGGTGCTGATGCTCCCTCCTGAGGGTGAGCCTGCAGAGGGTGATGTAGGTGAGGAGGGTAAGCCTGCAGAGGGTGATGTGGGTGGTGAGGGTGAGCCTGCAGAGGGTGATGTGGGTGAGGGTGAGCCTGCAGAGGGTGATGTGGGTGGTGAGGGTGAGCCTGCAGAGGGTGATGTGGGTGAGGAGGGTGAGCCTGCAGAGGGTGATGTGGGTGAGGAGGGTGAGCCTGCAGAGGGTGATGTGGGTGAGGAGGGTGAGCCTGCAGAGGGTGATGTGGGTGAGGAGGGTGAGCCTGCAGAGGGTGATGTGGGTGAGGAGGGTGAGCCTGCAGAGGGTGATGTGGGTGAGGGTGAGCCTGCAGAGGGTGATGTGGGTGAGGAGGGTGAGCCTGCAGAGGGTGATGTGGGTGGTGAGGGTGAGCCTGCAGAGGCTGATGTGGGTGAGGGTGAGCCTGCAGAGGGTGATGTGGGTGAGGAGGGTGAGCCTGCAGAGGGTGATGTGGGTGAGGAGGGTGAACCTGCAGGGGCTGATGTGGGTGAGGGTGAGCCTGCAGAGGGCGATGTGGGTGAGGGTGAGCCTGCAGAGGGCGATTGTGGGTGAGGGTGAGCGAGCCATGAAGGATGCCAGTCCCCTGACATAAGGAATAGATTGGAAACTCATACTTGGAAACTCCACAGTGGTTCTGTGAGGGTCTCATGGGGCTTGCAGGAGCTTCAGTGTTCTCCAGCCTGGCTTCTGTAATGATCTCTTTTTTCTTTTCTGCTTTAAAATCTATGATAAGAAACAAGAGACTCGTGTCCCAACCTCTGCTCCTAAAGCCACAACACATTAGAAGCAAGAGAGAGAGAGAGAGAGAGAGAGAGAGAGAGAGAGAGAGAGAGAGAGAGAGAGAGAGAGAGAAATAATAAAAATAAGAGTGGCGATATATAAGATATGGAAAAAACATTACAAATGATTGCAGAGAAAAAGAATTGTGCTTTTGGAATTAAAATGAAACTAAAAAACATTAAATAGACAAATAGACTGAACAAAAAATTCATGTGAGTTCAGAAATGCAAAGTAGAGATGTTACAGACGACACAGTAGAAGTGCAGAACGCCACAGGTGCTATAAACAATTATGTGTAAAACTAGGAAAATCTGGATGATAGTCGATATATAAGAATTAATTTATGCTATGACCATATAGTGGAGGAGGAGGTCCCCCTCGGTCACAGACATAGGGGAGAGGAATAGGGTGAAAGCGGGAGGGAGGGAGGGACTGGAGGATACAAGTGATGGGATAACAATTTAGTTGTAATCTGAATAAATTAATAAAATTTTAAAAAACCACAATTCAAAAATAAAAGAATTTATGAATAAACAGAAGAACTGGACAGAGAATAAGTAAAGAGAGTTGTGGGGAGATGGTTATGTGGGTAATGTACTTACCTCAGAAGTACATGGACTGAGTTCACATCCTGAGCACCCATATGAAAAGTGCTGGCTTCTGTGCACATGCACACACACATACACACGCACACTCATGCACACAATTAAATGAATAAACAATAAATGTAAAGGTATAGGAACAGTAATGATGTTTCCATCAAACGAAAGTCCATGTCCTTATTGTTTCATTGCTGAATTTCAACAGCTGTTTAAAAAGCCAATGCCAATTCTCAAACTCTTCCAATAAAACTGAACTGATATTTCACAACTCATTCTGTCTCCACCATTTATTCCAATATCAAAAGTCAAAGAAAGACACTAAAACAGCAATAAAAGACAAACAAGCAAACAAACAAAACAACAACACCAAGCTAAGTTGCTTGCTAAACATAAAGAAAAACATCAGTAAAATACTACCACACAACCCAAGAACCTTGTGTGTGTGTGTGTGGTGTTCAAACCCCCTGCCTTGTGCATGCCAGGCAAATGTTATACCACTAAACTATGTCTCCAATCCTATACAGTATGTCGAAAACTTATTCGTTATGGGCAAGTGGAGGCTGGCTCAGTGATTGTTCAATATATGCAAGTCAAAATATGTGATGTATTGCATTAGCAAAAGAAAAACAAGGCAACATGCTCATTTCAATAGATGAACAAAAGATATTTGGCAACATTCAATATCCCTTCATGATTGCAACTCTCAGGTCATGGGGATATGGAGGGTATGTGTGGACTCAGGGAGAGCCGGTTATGGTGGAGATACACCTAACGCTACATGGGGATATGGTGGGCATGTGTGGACACAGGCAGAGCTGGTTATGGTGGAGGCATACCTAATGCCAATGGGGATATGATGGGTATGTGTGGCCTCAGGCAGAGCTGGTTATGGCGGAGGCACACCTAATGTCACATGCAGTAGGAAATGTTTGAAAGCGTTCCCTTTGATAGGAAAAGACCAGGGTACTCAATATATAGTCCTAGCCAGAGCAGTTAGGCAAGAAAAACCATAAAGGCACCTAAGTTGGAAGAGAGCAAATTAAATAGTTTGCAGATAACATAATCCCAGCTCGTCTAAATTGTTTGTGGTTTCTTTGCTCAGAGCCTAATCTGAAAAAGTCACCATTGATTCTGTGTAATAAAACTGCATTCATGATCATTTTAAATGGTTAAAGAGCCTAGATGGTGTCCAAGTAAATTTAACATAACTAATTTAAACACATAGAAATTTTAAAAATTCAGAAAAAAAACCTATACATCAAAACTGCCAAAATAAGTTCTAAATTCTTAGCAAAACTTCTGGGTTTCCTCAGATTGTTGTGAATTGAAGGGTTGGTAATTCTGCTGTTTGGTAGAAATTTCCTAAGAAATCATGCTATTAAAGTTCATTGTATGTGAAACACAAGTCAAAAAGATAACCTCTGGGCTGGGATGGTGTCTGAGGATCTATTATTTCTTCCTCTGTATAAGGGCGCCTGCATCTTGAAAATCGCATAATATTTATTTTCCCCTATTAGTATTTGGTCTGAGTCAGGAATAGACAAGCTCTCTGCCATTTGGGTTACAATAAAGAGAAAGGGTGCAAGTGTGGTACTAACCTAATGACATTTAAAAAATTCTTACAATGGGCCAGCAAAAAAAATATTGTACCCAATCTATGTCACGTTGATGGCCATCATGTCTGTCAATAGGTGCTCCTAACTCATTGCATCTTTGGGTTGTGGCATCTTACATTTTCTGTCTCTAAAGACTCACGTTTTCATTTCAACACACTTTTAGTACAAAGTAAGACACCGGGCTAATGCTATGTCTCCTTTAACCAATGAATACATTTTCTTTTTGTTCTGTTCCCTAAGAGAGGTAGTCTCTGAAACACGATTATTATTTTAGAATAGGTCTGTGGTTATTGGACTTTGGTGCACATTAGAATTACCCGAGAGATTTTTTTTTTTTAAATGAATCTTGAAGTCAGGGCATAGGTAAATTAAATCAGACCCTTTGGAGGTGGAATCTGGACAATGTTACTTTGTTAAAACCCCAAAGGTAATTCCAATGTACAAGCAAGTTTCGAACAAAATGGAATAAACAGGAGAATGCTGAAACGTTAGGCTAAATGCAGAGTTAATTTTTAAGATAATAGTAGTAATAATTATTACTGAGCTGGGAGTCTCACATTGTTGTCCAGGCTGGCTTCGAGCTCCTGTGGCCCAAGCAATTCTGTATTAGACCCTCAGTTGGCTGAGAGTCCGACCTGTACCTTTAGTACTTACGATAAATAATTTAACTGTACAAACTTATAGGGCACTATATGATAATTTGACAGATGTATGTAGTGATTAATAATTAAATCAGTAGAGTTAACTTTCATATTTCCATGAACACTTAAACACGTAACACTTAATAGTTGTATATGTGTGCAGTTTCCCCCGAGGTATTTTAGTACATGTGTGCAGTATTTATAGATCAGAATAACTACTTTTGCTGTCTCCTTACTAGTTCATAGTTGGCCTTAACACCTGTAGAGCAGCTTTCTCTTCGGAAAGTCCTTCCATGTACCTGACTGATTTAGTGTTTCTGACAGTGGGCCACATCAAAAACTAGGGAAAATATTTCCAGATGTTTGCTTGGCAAAAAATTTTCAGGAAGACATCCCAAAGCTCAGAAACCACCCCCCCACACAAAAGTGTGTTTTTCCCCAGCAAATAAAACAACACATAAAGAGACATTATTAACACTGGAAATAAGTAGTTCTGTTAATTTTATAAGGGATTGGCAGAACTATAAAATTTCCAAAATCTCATTAACAAAAATTTGTTGAAAGAATCCAATTAACAAGGAGAGAAAGGCAAACATGTGGCCGAGTTGGGGAGAAGGCAGCTGGGACAGTGCACGTGCCTTCAACCCCAGCGATTCAGATGCCGATGCAGGAATGGTGTGAGTTTGAGGATATCCTGGGCCACAACCTGAGAAACTGTATCAAGCAAATGACAACCAAAGGACAAAAGATGTCATATACTGACAAAGACATGGAAAGGGGACCTTTGCTCATTGTTGGTGGGGTTGTATAATATTTGCAAAGCCAAAATAGAAAATAGTGTTGAGTCAGCTCAGAACTACAGCTAACAACTGTCATGTGACCTAGTAATCTCAGTACTTGGGCACATATCCAAGGGAAGTGGCATCAGCTCACTGAGGAAACACTGGTCCGTGTGTGTGTGTGTGTGTGTGTATTGTTCACAATAGCTACAAACAGAAATTGTCTAGATTTTCTTCTATCTGATAATGAATAGACAAGAACAAGTGGTATGTATATACTGTGGAATACTATTCAGCCAGAAAAAAGAATCCCATCATACATAGTGTTACAAGGACTGATAATGATTACGTTATATAAAAAGACAGTAATAGACAGACTGCGCAATCATTGTGATACACATGACCTAAAAGCAGTTGACTTTGCACAAGTTGAAAATAGAATTACAGTTACTGTAGGGTAGGACAATCAAAAGGGAAGGGGTATGGTGTACTTCTGATTGACAGTTACTAAGTTACAGTTACACACGACCCACATCTTCTATAGCCTTCACAAAGATAGAAGAAAGGATTTGAGTTTGTACCAAAAGAAAATATCCAGTATTTGGAGAGATAAAATATTGGACCCAATTTAATCATTGTACAATTTGATGTATATCAAAGCATCACATTCCACTTCTAAGATGTATTCAAGTTTTAGGTTGGCGTGTATCAGTAAAATAACTTTAATTGAGATGAGAGAACTATAATGATGATGTCATTTTATACGCACAAGGTAGGGGCTAAGTTGTTAGTGGTCTGTTCCCATCCTTATGCCCACGGCACAACTTACTTAATTCTGGATTTCACAAAAGCTTTCATTTTTATATCAATTTTAGCTTATTTCTATTTTATTCTGGCTTTTTTTTTTTTAGCATTTTGTTCTTAGGAGTGTTACCTCCAAGGTATATAGAAAAGCAGAAAGTACGGTTATTTTAATTTATTTTTTTTATTAATTTATTCTTGTTACATCTCAATGTTTATCCCATCACTTGAATCCTCCCATTTTTCCCTCCCTCCCATTTTCCCATTATTCCCCTCCCCTATGACTGTTCCTGAGGGGGATTACTTCCCCCTGTATATGCTCATAGGGTATCAAGTCTCTTCTTGGTAACCTGCTATCCTTCCTCTGAGTGCCACCAGGTCTCCCCCTCCAGGGGACATGGTCAAATGTGAGGCACCAGAGTACGTGAGAAAGTCATATCCCACTCTCTACTCAACTGTGGAGAATGTTCTGACCCTTGGCTAGATCTGGGTAGGGGTTTTAAAGTTTACCTCCTGTATTGTCCTTGGCTGGTGCCTTAGTTTGAGCGGGATCCCTGGGCCCAAATCTGCCTATCAATGTTTTACTTGTAGGTTTCTAGGCCCATCTGGATCCTTCTACTTTGCTATTCTCCCATGCTTCTCTCATTTAGAGTCCCAATAGGATGTCCTCCCCTCTGTCCCAGTTTCCTGGTAAGTGAAGGCTTTCGTGGGACATGCCCCTTGGGCTAGTATGCAGATATAAGTGAGTATATACCATTTGATTCTTTCTGCTTCTGTGTTAACTCACTCATTATGATCATTTCTAGCTCAATCCATTTGTCCACAAATTTTGGGAATTCCTTGTTTTTAATAGCTGAGTAGTATTCCATAGTGTATATGTACCACAGTTTCTTTATCCACTCTTCTACTGATGGACACTTAGGCTGTTTCCATGTTCTGGCTATTACGAATAAGGCTGCTATGAACATGGTTGAGCAAATTTTCTTGTTGTGTGCTGGAGCATCTTCTGGGTATATTCCAAGGAGTGGAATAGCTGGGTCTTGAGGAAGCCCTATTCCCATTTTTCTGAGATAGCACCAGATAGATTTCCAAAGTGGCTGTACTAGTTTGCATTCCCACCAGCAATGAAGGAGTGTTCCTCTCTCCCCACATCCTCGCCAGCATGTGGTGTCACTTGAATTTTTGATCTTAGCCATTCTGATGGGTGTAAGATGGAATCTCAGAGTTGTTTTGATTTGCATTTCCCTGATGACTAAGGAGATTGAGCATTTCTTTAAGTGTTTCTCAGCCATTTGATACTCCTCTGTTGAGAATTCTCTGTTTAGTACCAAGCCCCATTTCTCAATTGGGTTATTTGTTTTGGTGGTGTTTAATTTCTTGAGTTCTTTATATATTTTGGATATTAGACCTTCGTCAGATGTAGGGTTGGTGAAGATCTTTTCCCAGTCTGTAGACTGTCGCTTTGTTCTCTTGACAGTGTCTCCTGCCTTACAGAAGCTTCTCAGCCTCATGAGGTCCCATTTATTAATGATTGACATTAAGGCCTGGGCTGTTGGTGTTCTGTTCAGGAAGTTGTCTCCTGTGCCAATATGTTCCAGGCTCTTCCCCACTTTTTCTTCTAAGTGACTTAGTGTCTCTGGTTTTATGTTGAGGTCTTTAATCCACTTGGATTTGAGTTTTGTGCAAGGTGACAAATATGGGTCCAGTTTCATTTTTTTACACATAGACCTCCAGTTAGACCAGCACCATTTGTTGAAGATGCTATCCTTTTTTCATTGAATGGATTTGGCTTCTTTGTCAAAAATCAAGTGACCATATGTGTGTAGATTCATATCTGGGCCTTCGATTCGATTCCACTGATCAACCAGCCTGTTGCTGTGCCAGTACCATGCTGTTTTAATTACTATTGCTTTATAGTACAGTTTGAGATCAGGTATGGAGATTCCTCCGGAGCACCTTTTATTGTACAAGATTGTTTTAGCTATTCTGGGTTTTTTGTTTTTCCATATGGAGTTCAGAATTGAACTTTCAATGTCTTTAAAAAATTGTGTAGGTATTTTGATAGGGATTGCATTGAATCTGTAGATTGCTTTTGGTAGGATGGCCATTTTTACTATGTTAATTCTCCTGATCCATGAGCACGGAAGATCATTCCAACTTCTCAGGTCATCTTCAATCTCTTTCTTCAGAGTTTTGAAAATTTTTTTCAAACAAGTCCTTCACTTGCTTAGTTAGAGTAACTCCTAGATATTTTATATTGCTTGTGGCTAATGTGAAGGGTGTGGATTTCCTAATTTCTTCCTCTGCAAGCTTGTCATTTGTGTATAGGAAGGCTACCGACTTTTTTGAGTTAATTTTGTATCCATCCAATTTGCTGAAGGTGTTTATCAGCTGTAGGAGTTCTCTGGTGGAATTTTGAGGGTCACTTATGTACACTATCATATCATCTGCAAATAGGGATAATTTGACTTTCTCCTTTCCCATTTGGATACCCTTGATCTCCTTTTGTTGTCTTATTGCTCTGGCTAGAACTTCGAGTACTATATTGAAGAGATATGGAGAGAGTGGGCAGCCTTGCCTTGTTCCCGATTTTAGAGGAATTTCCTTGAGTATCTCACCATTTACTTTGATTTTGGCTGTTGGCTTGCTGTATATAGCCTTTATTATGTTGAGGAAAGTGCCTTGTATCCCTGATCTCTGTAAAACTTTAAACATGAATGGGTGTTGGATTTTATCAAATGCTTTCTCTGCATCTAAAGAGATGATCATGTGGTTTTTTATTTTCAGTTTGTTTATATGGTGAATTACATTGATGGATTTCCGTATATTAAACCATCCCTGCATGCCTGGAATGAAGCCTACTTGGTCATGATGAATGATATCTTTGATGTGTTCTTGTATTCATTTTCCAAGTATTTTATTTAGTATTTTTGCATCGATGTTCATAAGAGAAATTGGTCTGAAATTCTCTTTCTTTGTTGAGTCTTTGTGAGGTTTAGGTATCAATGAGACTATGGCCTCATAGAAGGAATTTAGTAATGTTCCATTTATTTCTATCTTTTGGAGTAGCTTGAATAGTATTGGTATTAGCTCGTCCTTGAAGGTCTGGTAGAATTTTGCACTGAAACCATCTGGCCCTGGGCTTTTTTTGGTTGGGAGACTATCTATTTCTGTAGGGGAAATGGGACTATTTAGCTTGTTTATCTGTTCTTCACTCAACTTTGGCAAGTGAACTTGATCAAGAAAATCTTCCGTTTCCCTTAGATTTTCGAATTTTGTGGCGTATATGCCTTCAAAGTAGGATCTTATGATTCTTTGTATTTCTTCAGTGTCTGTTGTTATGTCTCCCTTTTCATTTCTGATTTTGTTGATTTCAATACTGTCTCTCTGCCTTTTAGTTAGTTTGGCTAACGGTCTGTCTATCTTGTTGATTTTCTCAAAGAACCAGCTCTTGGTTTTGTTGATTCTTTGGACTGTTTTCTTAGTTTCTAATGTGTTAATTGCAGCCCTGAGTTTGATTATTTCCAGACATCTACTCCTCTTGGGTGTTTCTGCTTCTTTTTTTTCTAGGGCTTCCAGTTGTGTTGTTAAGATGCTTATGTGCGATGTTTCCAATTTCTTTTTAAAGGCACTTAGTGCTATGAATTTTCCTCTTAGCACTGCTTTCAATGTATCCCACAAATTTGGGTCTGTTGTTCCTTCATTTTCATTGAATTTCAGAAACTCCTTGATTTCTTTCTTTATTTCTTCCCTGACCCAGGTGTCATTTAGCAGAGAGTTGTTTAGTTTCCACGTACGTGTAGGCTTTTTGTTATTTCTGTTGTTGTTGAATTGCAGCCTAAGAGCATGGTGATCTGATAGGATACAAGGTATTATTTCAATCCTCTTGTATCTATTGAGGCTTGCTTTGTGACCTACGATGTGATCAATTTTAGAGAAGGTTCCATGGGGTGCAGAGAAGAAGGTATATTCTTTCTTGTTTGAGTGAAAGGTTCTATAGATATCTGTTAGATCCATTTGACCCATGGCATTGGTTTTAATGATGTTATTTCTTGGCTTAGTTTCTGTTTCAATGACTTATCCTTCAGTGAGAGTGGGGTATTGAAATCTCCCACTATTATTGTGTGGGGATCGATGTGTGGTTTAAGCTTTTTAAGCATATCTTTTACAAATGTGGGTGCCCTTGTATTGGGAGCATAGATGTTCAGAATTGTGATGTCATCTTGGTTGACTTTACCTTTGATGAGTATGAAGTGTCCTTCCTCATCCCTTTTGATTAATTTTGGTTGAAAGTCTATTTTGTTCGATACTAAGATGGCTATACCTGTTTCCTGCTTGTGACCATTTGCTTAGAATATTTTTTCCAACCTTTTACCCTGAGGTAATGCCTATCATTATGGGTGAGATGTGTTTCTTGAATGCAGAAGAATGTTGGATCTTGTTTATGCACCCATTCAGTTAGTCTGTGTCTTTTTATTGGAGAATTGAGGCCATTGATGTTGAGAGATATTAATGACCAGTGACTGTTAAGAGTCTTAATTTTGATGTTGTTTCCAGTCGAGTGTTTGTGTAGTTGTGTTTTTGCCATGGGATAGTTATCTATTTCCTGAGTAGTTTTGGTTGTAGCTTGACCCTTTGGGATGGAGTTTTCCTTCTAGTACCTTCTGTAAAGCTGGATTTGTGGATAGGTACTGTTTGAATTTGTTTTTGTCATGGAATATTTTGTTTTCTCCATCAATGGTTATTGATAATTTTGCTGGGTAAAGTAGTCTGGCCTGGCATCTGTGGTCTCTTAGGGTTTGCAGGATCTCTGTCGAGGCCCTTCTGGCTTTTATGGTCTCTGCTGAGAAGTCGGGTGTAATTCTCATAGGTTTGCCATTAAATGTTATTTGGCCCTTTTCCCTCACAGCTTTTAATATTTTTTTCTTTGTTCTGTATGTTTTGTGTTTTGATTATTATGTGACGGGCAGTTTTTCTTTTCTGGTCAATTCTATTTGGTGTTCTGTAAGCCTCTTGTATGTTTATAGGCATCTCTTTCTTTAGATTGGGGAAATTTTCTTCTATGATTTTGTTGAGAATAGTTTCTGGGCCTTGGAGTCTGATATCTTCTCTTTCTTCAATGCCTATTATCCTCAAATTTCTTCTTTTCATGGTGTCCTTAATCTCTTGGATGTTTTGTGTCAGGAGTTTTCCAGATTTGGCATTTTCTTTAATGGTTGCTTCAAGATCTGTGATTGTATCTTCTAGACCTGAAATTCGTTCTTCCATCTCTTTGATTCTGTTAGAAAAGCTCACGTCTGTGTTGCTCGCCTTCTCTGAAGTCTCACGTTCTCGTTTTTCTTCTGTCTGTGTGTTTATCATTGAATCCATTTTCATTTTCAGATCTTGAACTGACTTTTTGATTTCTTTCATCTGATTGTTTGTATACTCCTGAGTTTCTTCCATTGCCTCTTTATAGGTCTTCAGAGCTTGAACCGTTTTATTTATTTCTTTCATCTGGTTGTTTGCATTTTCCTGCAATTTGTCCAGTTCCACTCTATGTGCTTCTTTTATGTCTCTTACCTGTTTTGCTGGGTATTCCTGCATTTGAGGACGAATTTTATTTGTTTCCTCCATTACCATCCTCATTACTAAGGATTTGAGGTCATTTTCTTTTATTTGAGTTCTCTGGGTTGTTTTCTTTGGGATAGCTGGAAACTGGAGATGCCATGTTGTTTTGTTTTTTTTTTTGTGTATGTTTTTTCGTTGTCCTTTAGACATCTTGCCATCTTTGTTTTTGTTGGGTAGCTTCCAGAGTTGGATGAAGGGAGTCTTATGATAGATTCATTTGTTTTCTCATGATTTCCCTAGGCTGGAAGCTCTAACATTTCACTGGTGTGGATGGTAGGAGGTTAGCCCTGTTGTTTTGGTCTCTCTCAGCCAGTGATCTTCAGCTCCCCTGTGCTGTGGGTCCTGCAATCGTTCTGTGTCTCTGAATGAGCGTTGGGTCAGTCCAAGGTATCCACAGCCTTCTGTGTCCCCTGCCAAGTCCAGCCAGGAACACTGGGCCCAGACCACGGGCCGAACTCAGCTAGATTCTCAGGGCCTGAACCTTCTGCCGAGCTCAGCTAGGGATTCTGGGCCCAAAATGCACACAGGATCCAGCCAGAATTTTTGGGCTGGGACTACGCACCAAGCTCAGCTAGGGGCTTTTGGCCCAAAGTGCGTGCTATGGCCAGTTATTGACTCAGGGCCCAAACTGTCCGCCAAGCTCAGCCAGGAATTCTGGATTCAAACTGCACACTGTGTCCAACCAGAGTCTTAGAGCCAGTGAAATTAAGCGATCCGCCCAGCTTGCATCACAGCAAGAGAGCTGCGGCTGCGCTGAGCTAGGGCCTCCGGTGGAGCTGAGCACTCCGCCCAGCCTGTGTCACAGCAGGAGAATTGTGGCTGCGCTGAGCCAGCGCTGGTGGTGGAACTGAGTGTTCTGCCCAGCCTGCATCACCGCAGGGGAGCTGCCGCTGAGCTGAGGTGGTGCCTAGGGTGGAACTGAGCGCTCTGCCCAGCCTGTGCCACAGCAGGGGAGCTGTGGCTGCGCTGAGCTAGTGCCTCGGGCAGAATTGCTTGCTGGGCTGAGCCAGAACCCAGGACTCTGGGGCCGAACTGTCCGCCGAGTCCAGTCTGTGTTCCAAGGCACCACATGACCCAAATCCTGCCCAGAGTCCCCTCTCTCGCAGCAACTCCCACCAGCCACTACACCAATCGCCTCCACTGGAAGGCTATGAGCTGCAAACCTCAGCCACCGCTGCTGCTGCTGCTGGTGCCGCTGGTGCTGCTGCTGCTGCTGCTGCTGCTGCTGCTGCTGCCTCTGCTGCTCCTGCTCCGATCCAAGAAAATCCGCGCTCCTCTCGTGTGCAGGGGCACACAGGTCCTCCGCATCCTGGTCCTTTCGAACCATGGAGCACTCCCGCTGCCGTGGTGTGGGGACCTCGGTGTTTCTGGCTCAGAAATCTGTGCAATTCCCTGAATTGTTCACTGGAGCCTCCAAACACGGTCCACATTGCTTGCCGCCATTTTGGATCCTCCAGAAAGTACAGTTTTATCCTTATGACTCCAGATACAAATTCCATTTTTAACAGCTAACCTCCATGGCAAATCTTGTTTTATTTTTCTTAACACCCACTCTCCCATCAAATCCAAGTAATTTCTAGTCCATCACTGGTATTACCTAACTTTCTTTAAAGTAATGCATTATGGTTTCAACTCTTTTTCCAAGTAATATTCCATCTTCTAGAGTACATAGTGCCTCTATACATAGTTCAACTTATTTATTTGCACTGAAAAATTATTCGCTTTACATCTCAACCATAACCTCCTTCCTCCTCTCTTCCCAGCCCCTCACCTCTGTCCTTTCCTCATCCCAGTATCTTCTTTCCCCTAACCTTCAGGAAAGGAGAGGACCCCCCACTTCATGCAAACCCATATCAGCACTTTGAGTCTCATCAATACTGTATACTTCCTCTTTGATAGTGTCCTGGCAAGGCAGCCACACCAGGGTGAAGGGATTGAAAGGTATGCAGCTGAGACCATGTCAGAGAGAGCCCTCATCACCTTTCTGGGGGACCCACATGGAGGCAAAGATGATATATATATATATATATATATATATATATATATATATATATATATATATACACACACACACACACACACACACACACACACACACACACACACACACACATATATATATATATGAAGGGTCTAGGTCTAGTCCATGCATAGTCCCTGGTTAGTACTTCAGTGTCCGCAAGCCCCTCTGGGCCCAGGTTGTTGGGATTTCTGGTCTTCTTGTGGCGTTCCTGTCCTCTCCCTCCCACCTCCACTCTTCTACTAGGCTCCCTATGCTCACCCAATGTTTGGCTGTGAGTCTCAGTTTCTGTTTTGATCCATTGCTGGGCAGAGCCTCTCAGGACAGCCATGCTAGGCTCACATCTGCAAACACAATGGAGTATCATCAATAGTGTCAGGGTTGGCTCTCCCCTGGAGTGGGTCTTGGGTGGGCCACGCATTAGTTGCACATTCCCTTGATCTCTTGACTATCTTAATCACAGCATATCCTGAAGGCAGGATAAATTCTGGATGAAAGTTTTTGTAGGTGGGTTGGTGTTGCCCTCCCTCCACCAGGAGTCTTGTCTGGTCAGAGGGTGGCCTCTCTGGCCTACATGATCCCCACCACCAGGGGCTTCAGCTAGAGTCACTCCCATATCCTTCCAGGAGCCTACCCTAGGCTTGTCTGATAGGTGTCCCCATCCATGGTTGCTTCTCTCTCTGTAAGCCCTCTGTCCTCTCACCTGCTCATATATATCTGACCCCTCACCCCTTGTTTCCCTCAGGGTTCCCTTTCCTCTCCTGTTCCCTCTCTCCAACTGCTTCCGCTGACCATTCTATTTCCCCTTCTGAGTGAGATTTGAGCATCCTCCCTTAGGTCCTTCTTGTTTCATGATAAAAGTCTTAGAGAGATGAGGGATACAAGGCCCACACCTAAACATAATAAAATCAACGTACAGTAAGCCAGTAGCCAACATCAAATTGAATGACGAGAAACTCAAAGCAATCCCACTAAATTTCAGGGCAAGACAAGGCTGTCCCACTCTCTCGGTATCTCTTCAATATAGTACTTGAAGTTCTAGCTAGAGCACAAGGCAACAAAATGAGATCAAGGGAATACAAATCGGAAAGGAAGAAGTCAAAGTATCCCTTTTGTGGATGATATGATAGTATATATAAGCAACCCCCCAAATTCTACTAGAGAACTCCTACAGCTGATAAACAACTAGATACAAAATTAACTTAAAAAAAAAATCAGTAGCCCTCCTTTACATAAACTATGAATGGGCTGAGAAAGAAATTAGGGAAAAAACACCCTTCACAGTAGCCACAAATAGTATAAAGTATCTTCGTGTAACTCTAACCAAGCAAGTGAAAGGCCTGTATGAAAAAACTTCAAGGCTCTGAAGAAAGAAATTGAAGAAGGTTTCAGAAGATGGAAAGATCTCCCATGTTCATGGATCGGTAGGATTAACATAGTAAAAATGGCCGTCCTTTCCCCTTGCCTTGCTGTTACATCGTCCTTCAGCTTAGGAGTCTTGGCCGCTTCAGTTTCCAACAGAGTCTATCTTTTGTCCTCTTGTGGATTTCACACCCTCTTGCATGGTTATGTTCTGCAAGTTTGTTGAATATTGTCTGTAAAACTGTGTTGGCTTAATTTTATTTAAAATAATATTTTAGATTACTCCTTGAAGTTTTAAAATTTGTCTATTTTGTTTACATTTTAAAATATATTGCTAGGTCATGATCAAAGTAAATTTTCACCGTAATTTTAGTCTGTTACTTTGTTCTTTTCTAACCCTGCCTGCATTCCTTATATAGTCAAGTTTATCTACTTTAGAAATAACATTTAAATAAAGGGTTATCTTTCAAAATGTCCCGTATTGTTGTTCTCACACGTACTGCTTCCAATCTGCTTCCAAATAATGGAAGGTTCTACCTTAAATTGAAGTGTAACTCATAATCCAGAAAATTAACCCTTTAGGCTTGGCCAATTCAATACTTTTGTATATTAGTAAGTGTGTAATCCCTATCACATCTAATTCTGGAATAATTAAATCAGTCTAGAATGAAACCTATGCCCATTTTTAGAGAGTGACCATCTTTAGAATCCATTGACTTTAGTGTCTAAGGATTCTTGGAATAAATCATTTGTCCACTTCTTAATCTTATTACTTGTTTGTTCTTGCATGTTGTAAATGTACTTTAAAAATATGTCTCTTGTCAGATCTATAATTCAGATTTTCCCGTTCTATACAATTTTACTTTTTAGATAGTGTAATATCAATCATCACATGTCATATTAATTATATTTTATAGTTTCCTCCTTCTGTTTCTAATACGTTGGAGTGTGATATCATAGCTAAGACACTATCATCTAATTTACAGGAAGTTATAAATTTTTTTCTTCTAGGTGCTTTTTTTCTACTTATTTGTCTCTTATGCTAAAGTCTTAAACTTGCTTTAGTTAATTCCTTTCTATGGATTGGGAGAAAGGTCCAAGTTCATTCTACAGTGTATGGATAAACAAATTGTCTCCACAGCATTTACTTCAAGAATTGTTTGCTGCTTTGAACTGTCTGGCAGTTACTGCAAATCAGTTTTGTGGACTTTGAAGTCAGCTCTGTTGATCTGTCCCTACACCAGTATCACAGTTGGAAATGAGGGAATTGTGAACACTTGCAGATTTTAAAGCATTTTCTAAGGTTGTTTTGATGTTTTTGTTCCATAGAATTTCCATATATCAGAATTTTATTGTTAATTTTGGAAAAAAATGAGATTTAACCAGATTTTAAATACTGAATGATGCAATATATGAAAATGGTGTGCCTTTGCTTATGTTACTGGTTTAATTTTTGTGCGTAATTTCTCTCCATGAGGCTCTCAAGGTTTTTTTGAAAATAGTTTCATTTCTCATACAATATGTCTTCATTACAGTCCCCCCTCCACTCCTGGGGCTTCCTCCCCACCTCCCATCCCCTCCAGATCAACTCCATTTCTGTCTATCATTAGAAAAAAACAGGTTCCTAAGAGATAGCAACCAACATAACAAAATAAAATATAACAAGATGAAGCAAAAAATTTCATATGAAAGTTGGACACAGCAACCCAACAGGAGGAAGAGAACCCTGAGAGCAGGTAATAGAGTCAGAGACCCACCCATTCAAATAGGAGTCCAATAATAATACTAAGCTGGTGTCTACAGTATGTGCACAGAGTACCTGCTGCTAATATCTATAATATGTGCACAGAGGGCCTGCTGCTAATATCTGTAGTACATGCACAGAGAGCCTGCTGCAGACCTTGTAGGCCCTGTATTTGCTGGTTCAGTCTCTGTGAGCTCATATGCATCTGTCTTAGTTGATTCAGAGGGCCGTGTTTCCCTGGTGTCCTTCATCCCTCTAACTCTTACAATCTTTCCATTTCTTCTGCAGGATTCCCTGAGCTCTGAAGGGAGGGATTTGATGGGGACTTCCAATATAGACTCTCTCTCTCTCTCTCTCTCTCTCTCTCTCTCTCTCTCTCTCTGCATAATGTCTGGTTGTGGATCTCTGCATCTGTTCTCATCTGCAGCCAGAGAGTTAGGCACTAGTCTATGATTCTAGAAGGATATCTGTAGGAGTCATTTTATCACTACTTTCCTTTCTTTCTTTCTTCCTTCCTTTCTTCCTTTCTTTCTTTTAGATCAGAAGTATTTTGTTTTACCTTAGGTCTCTGTGCTATCTACTCCTCAGTTCTTGGTTACCCAAGCAGTAGCGGGTGTGGGTTCCATCTCATGGAGTTGACTCTAAGTCAAATCAGACAGTGGTTGGCTATTCCCACAAGCTTTGTGCTACCAGTGCCCCAGCATATTTTGCAGGCAGGACAGCATTGTAGATCAAAGGCTTTGTGCCTGGGTTTGTGTTTACATTTCTCTTTGGGAAGCCTGAGAAGTTCCTGCCTGTTCCCAAGATACTAGAATGTAGAGGTCACCGTTCTGTGTAGGCACCAGCTCAGTGAGCGGTGTGGCTGTTGTCCTCAGCAATGGGACCTTGCTGTTACTTTGCGAAGAGCAACCTGTCAATTGGATGAAACTCAGCCCTGGTACTGGCAGCTTTGCTTGGCGAGATGGAGAGGGTCTGTCAGGGCTCCATCTCCATCAGTATTTGGAGACTTCATTAGGATCACCTTCATATCACCTTCATGCATTTTAGAGACTTCCTCACTGAAGTTGGTTTCCATTTCAGCCTTCAGATGCCCCTCAAGTCTAGCTGTCTCTTTCCCTACATTTCCTTCCTCAACCTCATCTCCCCTTCCTCCAACCCAATCCTCTGTTCCAGTCTTCCCCCTCCCCCACCCATGAAAGCTATTCTGTTTCCTCTTCCCAGGGAGATCCATGTATCCCCTCCCCTCTTGTCCCTTCCTTTATACATAACCTCTCTGGCTCTATGTACTACAGCTTGGTTATAATTTATTTAACAGTGTGAGTCACAACCACTAGGCAGGGAAAGAGCTAACTGGGAGTAGCATAGGTTTTTGAAACCTTAAACCCCACCTCCAAGGCACAGCTCCTCCAACAAGGGCACACACCTCCTAATCTTTCTTGAACAGTTCCACCAACTGGGGAGCAAGTGTTCAACCAAATCAGCCCCTGCGGCCATTCTCAATCAAACCACCGCACTGAGTGACAAATTCTAAAAAGGAGGCTCGAGTCCAGAGGAGAGATGATGGTGTGTAGGGAAGTGAGCACCGTGGTGGAGGCAGAGGGAGATCTGAAGAGCGTTTGCTGCAGGAGAGAACAGGACATGTGGTTCTGCAAGGGGACAACAGGAGCCAAGAGTGTAGAGGTCGCTAGAGTGATACAGGTGACAAACAGGGGACAATGTGAAGTACTCCAGACTAATATATTGGTCTGACTGGATTTGGAGTACTGAAGTTTCTCTTTCCTTGGCCTCTCTGCTAAGCCTCTCTCTTTACAATTGTCCTTACCACAATTTCATTTCTTTACGTATTTTCATTGTGTACCATCCTTTCATATTATCTGTAGAATTACTGTAATAGTAGACTAGTATTATGTGGGTAATAAATAATATATGTATATACATATATATGTATACATACATAATGCATACATGTCCCTTAATCTCCTTAAAAATTATTTATTTTATTTTACACACTATGGGTGCTTTTCCTGCATGTAAGTCTGGTTACCACATTTGTGCTGTATGTGTGTTGGCCAGAGGTGAGTATCCTGAGAATGGAGTTACAGACAGTTGTGAGCTACCATGTGGGTGCTGGGAATTGAATTGGGGGTTCCCAGAGCCCTTAAGCATGGACACATCATCTCTCTGGCCCCATGTTTTGAAGTTTTTAATGTAGAAATTCTATCTCTCAGTTACCTCTAGTTTTGTATTAATTACAGCACTATGGAGAACAATGTTTTCAACATTTGTTTTTTAAAATGTTCACTATTAGTGTACATAAAAATAGTTGAATTGTGGTAATGACCTTATTTCCCTAAACCTTGGTGACTGTATTTTTGTTTGTGTTTATGTATGTCTTGAGTATTCATAGTGTTTAACACCCCAGATTATATCCTTTGCCAACCGTGTTTCCTTTCTCTTCACGATTTGCGTGTTGTTACTTTCCTTACATGTTTGGCCACGTTGCAACACCATTGCAACGCTACACAGACGTGACAACAACAGGTGTCTCTTCACGTCTCTAACACAAGTACGATGTCATCTGTGGCCTTGACAATGGAGCCTTTTCTCTGATTGAGGAAGGGTGTTGTATTTCTCAGTGCATTTGATATGAAGTGTGACTCAGTTTGTGTTGTTTCATTTTAGTGAGATTTCTTTTTGTGTTTTGGGCAAGATGATTGTATAATTTTTGTTCATTATTAAGTTGATAATTATGTAGTACATCAACACATTTCCAGATGTTCCAACAACTTTTCTCTTGGGCAAAAAAATATTGTTAATTATATTGATGATTACTCCAGTTTCAGAGTGTAATTTTTTTTACACACTATTTAGTTTTCTAGGGTTTGTGCTTTCCCCCCGCTTCCCTTGGTTGGAACTATTAATTTATGTTCTTTGTTACTTGTTATTTCTTTTGGTAGGGGCTATTAATTTATTTCCTTTGCTATTTACCTATTCTCATAGACCAAAATGAGGCATTATCTACTTTCAGTGCAGAAAGTATGAAATAAGTTAAGTCTATAAATGGCCAATAGAATTCACCAATGTTGGCTTTTGGTGGGAGTCTTGTTTGATACATTTTCATGTTACTGTTTAATTCCCTTAGCTTATTATAGGTATTGTGGTGTTTTAAACTGATTATTGTGACATCTTTTTCTATATTCTATTTTTGCTTTATTGGTATTTTTTCATTTTAAACAGGTTAGAGAGAGAGAGAGAGAGAGAGAGAGAGAGAGAGAGAGAGAGAGAGAGAGAGAGAGAGAAAGAGAATGTGTGTGTGTGTGTGTGTGTGTGTGTGTGTGTGTGTGTGTGTCAATGAATCTATGTGCATCCATGGCTTGGATGACAGAGAACAACTTTAAGCACTGGTGTTTGCCTTTCCACCTTGTTGGAGATAGCATCTCTATGTGCTTTGTAAGCCTGGAGGGCTGTCCCTGGACCTTCCAGCCATGCTTTATCCCCGCCCCCACCTTCCGGCAGAAGCGTGATGGGGTTACAGACAGCCCTCATGCAATATATTTGAATCACATCTCTCCCCCTTCCCCAACTCCTCCCACCTTCCTACCCACCCAGCTTCATGTTCTGTCTATCTCTCTTCCTCCCTCTTTCAGAAAAAGAAGAACAACCCCTCTGCCATGAAAGCTCAAAACAAACCAAGACAAAACAGAACCCAGTAAGATAAAAATAACAGCAAAATAAAACAAAACAGAAAGCACAGGAAACCCAAGGGGTCCATTTTGTGCTGTGCAAATACTCCTTGGCATGAGAGTTGTTCTGAGGCGCCCTTGATGTGCCCTGCGACACTCCACCAGAGTGAACCGCCTTTCCGTCTCCCGGCAGGCATTGGTTAAACATAGCTTCTTGGTAAGGGAGGGTGGGACTTTGTGTTCACCTCTGCTCAGTGCTGGGCTTTTGTCGGGTTTGAACCTGTGCAGATCTTATTCCTGTTGCCACAGTCTATGTCTATTATCCCCACTGTGTCTTCAGATGCTGTTTCCTTGGACTTGTCCACCTCTGGCTCTTATACTTTTTCTGCCTCCTCCTGTGCATAGATCCCTGAGTCTTGAGGAGTTATGATAGAGACATTCCATTCGTGATTGCTTCAAAGTCTCTCACTCTCTGTACACTGTCCGGTTGTGGGTTTCTGTGTTAACTGCTGCAAGAAGAAGTGACAGGGATGAGGGTTGAACAATGGGTAGAACACTATGTCATTAGAAGTCGTTTTATCCCTATGTTTCTTTAGCAGATGATGGTAGTAGATTTTCTCCCCGGGTCCACAGCTTGCCTTATCTCATGCTCTTGGCACTTCAGCCGTAGCAGGCATGGGTTTCATCTCATGGAGTGGGCCTTAAACTAATCAAAGTGTGATTATGTACTTCCATAGCATTTGTGCTACACCTGCCCCTGTATATCCGGCAGGCAGGTCACGTTCAGGTTGTAGCATTTGTAGCTGGTGATGTTGATGATGATTCTTTAGTAGCTGCAGAGTAAACTGCGCAGGCCATGAGCACACTCAGGAGGGGTGCAGCTGCTAGGTTTGTCACCAGCTCAGTGTCCTCATGCTTGTTCACAGAAGTTAGTTGTGTCTTCAACAATAGGGCCTTACCGTCAAGGTGTGCAGAGTAACAGATAGCCTTGGCAATAACATATGATGTTTTGGGGAGTCTCTATAGCACCCCTTTGGGCAACGATTCAATGATATGTAACCCATCCTGTTCCCAGAGGTTTTCCTTGATGACATAAGCTGTCTAGCTGGGGGCAGTGTCGCCTCCATTATATGATGACTCCATTAAAATTTCTTTCACACACACATATATATACACATATATATTAACACATGATTATTATATATACATACATACACATATTTAGATAGGTGTTCATATACATTATGTGTATATATTATTGAAGATTCTAAGGTACTAGGTCTCCATATGGCTTTTCAGAAGAACTTCAGTGTTAGTTTTCCATCCCCACATTACCTCCTTGACCCTACCCCACTGCCCGACTCCCAACCCAATCTTCCTGTTCTAGTTTCCCCTTCATCTATTTATAAGACTTTATATCCTGTTTCTTCTTCCTCAGAGGCTCCTCTCCCTTGGTCCCTTCACAGCTACCTAGCCCTGTGGTTATTTGGAATGAAACACACGTGCCTACAGATTAAAAACTAACACCTGAGTGTAAGAGGAAATGTGTGCTGTTTGTCTTTTGGGGACTGTTACCTCAGGATGATTGTTTGCAGCTCTATTCATTTGCCTGCAAGTTTCTTTGTTTCTTTGTTTCTTTCTTTCTTTCTTTCTTTCTTTCTTTCTTTGTTTCTTTGTTTCTTTCTTTCTTGTTTTTCGAGGCAAGGTTTCTCTATGTAGCCTTGACTGTCCTGGACTCACTTTGTAGATCAGGTTGGCTTCGAACTCAAAGAGATCTGCCTGCCTCTGCCTCCCGAGTGCTGGGATTAAAGGCATGTACCACCATGCCTGGCAAAGTCTCATGTTTTAAAAAATAGCTGAATAATAATCCACCGTGTCATTGTAGTAGATTTTATGTCGCCATTGGCTGTTGGACATCTAGGCTGCTTCTTGCTGCTATAAATAGGCCAGCAGAGACCATGATGTGCAAGTGTCTCTGTGGTAAGATTTAGAGTCCCATTGGGTGTATGCCCAAGAGTGGCTTAGCCAGACCTGTGGTAGATTGATTTTCAGCTTTAATTCATTCACTAACTAACTAACGAACTAATTTATGGATGAAGATTGCCATACTTGATTTACCATCGCTGCCGCCAGGTCATCCAGTCTATTTTGTAGTATAAACAGTATTCTTTAGAAAAACCATTTAATTTCTGAGGCACTGATAACAATAGCTCATCTTTCACTCTGATTTCAGAAATTTCAAGTTCTCTTTCTCTGTCTCTGTCTTCCATCCCTCTGCCTCTGTCTTTGGTCAGACTAGCTAACCCTTGTTCTTTCTGTTGATCTGTCAAAGAAAAACCATCCAGTTCGCACTTCCTCAACTGTCTTCTCTCCTCTAGTTCATGTATTTGCACTGAAGTCTCCTTTTTTCTAACTCTTAGTTTCATAGAATGTAGGAAGTTAGGATAATTATTTAATTCTCTCTCTCTCTCTTTTTTTTTTTTTTAACTTTTTGGTACATTGTATTTTAGTTTTAATTAATCTCTGAGTATATTCCAACCTTTTTAAGAATCAATTTTTGTTAAACCACTTGATTAATATACAGGGATATAGTTTAATTTCATGTGTATAAATAATTAAGCATCATTTTCTATTTCTAGTTTTGTCCCGTTCTGGGATGAGGTGATTTAAAATATTTTAAATACACTGAGATCTGCTCGTGGGCCACCGTGTTGTTGGTCATAGTGAACATGACGCCTTCGTATGTGACAGAAGTTTATTCAGCTGTTAGTGGGGTGTTAAACTGCTGACCGCTTAGCTTGTAGCATTGTTCAAGTCACCTGTTGCCTCGTGTGCCACACTCTGTTGCTGCCCTGTCAACAGTCCTTCGTTGCACTTAGTTCCTACCTCATGTGTTTTGAGGCTTTTACTAAGTCGCTTACCTTTGTGATTGTTGGGTCTTCTAGATAGTCTGGCTTTGTTACTAGAACGCCTTTCCACTGTGGGGCTTTTAGTCTCTGAGTCCGTTTGTCTAATATAAGTGCTGACGGGCCCACTCTACCCACAGCCTTGTTTGCGTTATAAATCTTGCTCAGTCTGCCCATGCCCATGTGTGGAGCCCTGCTCTCTGGGAACTCACCTCCCCACTTGGGGAGAGCCAGGTTAGGGTCACTGGTGACCCCAGTCTCAGACCTTCCTAGGGGCTGGGGAGAGACAAGCACTCAGCACATGGCCCATAGCCCCATTAATGAGCTTTCTCTGCCCTGCATTATAAATTATATACCTTTTAACTTTCAACCCACCCAGGTCTTTGAAGGAAAACTACGTTTCTTACTGATATCATAACATGGACTATGTTCTAATTTATCTGTACATTTATATTCATAGTTACTGATGAATTACTTCTGTCAAGCGTTGCTCAACATCCTACATAAGTCACACTTCTTTTGTTACCTTTTCTCCATTTCTACTTTTTTTTTTTTTTTTTTTTTTGGTACAACTTATTGTTCTAATGAAATATTTCAATTCAGTTTTATTTTGTTGTTTTTAAAAAGTTAGTTACTTCCCTCATATCTTGAAATTTGGAATTAAGATAATTACCATTTAAATCCTGATTCTCATTGGTGTCAACTTAATTTCAACACTATGTAGATTTTGGTCTTCTGGAACATTATTTGTAAATGTAACTTCTATTCTCCAGATGTAATTGTCATCTCAGAGGCTTACTCCCTCCATCTGCTAACCTAGGCCTAGTCCTGGAATCTTCTAGCCTCTGTACAATCTAACTTCGGCCTAGAATGTTTTCAGCCTCCGAGACTTAACTGCTGAATAAGCTCACCCTTTCTAGTTCTTTCTGAATACTTGCTGGCTGGTTCAACTCAGCTGTTCTGGCTCAAACTCCTCTCCAAGATGACTGATTCAATCTGGTTTCTCTCAGCTTCTGACTTAATTGCTTTGCTTAGCCTCAAACTATCTCTAGCAATCTGTTCTAATCTTCTGGCTTCTTCTCATTCTCTGTCTCCCCCCTGTGTCTAGCTTGGTCTCTTTTCAGCCTTTTTTTGTAAAACTCTGCAGGTAATAACTGCTCCTGAATTCCACAAACTGAACTGCCATGAACTCAACTCCCCTGCACTGCCTCTCAGCTCACGGACTTAACCGAACTGCTTGAACAGCACTGACTAGAACTCAGAGATTTACATACCTCTGCCTCCTGAGTGCTAGCATTAAAGGCATGTACCACTACCCCTGGATCTAAGCTTTTCTTTACCTGAAACTTGCTCTATACCAGGCTGACCTGGAACTCAGAGATCTGTTTGCCTGTCTCTTGGGATTAAAGGCATGTCTGTATTCCAGCCAGGGTAGCCATGTTGCCTGATTAAAATTCTTCTATAATTATTCTCTCTATCCACTTACTGTTGTACTAATTAATCTTTACAGATAGTACCACCAACACAGGTTTATAATTCCCTCTTTCTTAAGTAATTTTAGTAAAACACACATTAAAGACAAAAGACTTAAAACCTAAATAAAATACATATTCTTTCTTTGATATTTCACTATAATATAGCTTTCCCTAGTATACTGTGTTTCTTATACATATTTAAGTTAATTCTGTGTGGTGTATATTTCCACCTCAAGAAATTCCTTTAACATTTCCTTTTGGGCAGTGGGCTCGTGTGAAGATTCTCACTATTTGGGAGAGTGCTTTTTCCTATGTATATAGAACCTTAGTTTGATGCCTTTTTCCTTCAGCTCTTGAAGCACGTCCTGCCTCTGGCTTTCACCTATTTTGTTACTCTGTTTTCAGATGACAGCACTACAATGCTTGTTTCATTTACTTTTGCTCCTTTTAATTTATGGATTTAATTATAAATGTCTTCTAACTGTGTGAAACCCACTTGCCTCCACTGCTTTCTATCATTTGTGCTTGCCATTAATTAAAAGGCTATTTTAAATGTTTCAACATATTTTTCTATGTGGCGGCAATCTCTAGCTGTAACTTGGTTATAAGCCCGTTTCTCTTCTATTGATGGGGCGTCTTCTTCCAGCGTTCTAGCCTGCTAATTATAATTCCTGTGATGGTGATTTGTTGTGAGATAGGGTCTTTTTACTTAAATCGTTAATGATTCTTGGTTTGAAGTGCTCAATTTTCCACTTAAAAGTTCCTTTTAACTTATCAGTAATACTGGGTCTATGTAGTTTTGTTGCTTCTTATTATTTTAGGGATAGAAGAGAAGATAGTCCCAGATAGCATGTGCCCAGACCCAGTCGTCTCACTTTTTAGTGCCTCTTTTCAGCTCTCTTCCTGAGGTTCTTTGCTGCTGGAGCGGAAGAGAGGGTGTTGTATGCCTGAAAAAAGGGGAGATTGCTCGGTGTAAAGCAAACTGCTACAAGTCGGAGGTCAGTGTCTCTAATTCAAGTGTGATATATAGCTCAAAAACAACTTTTCATCTCGTCAACAGTTCTGTGATGAATGTGTGATGGAAGTGCTTCTGTTGGGCGCTGACTGGTCCTATTCCCAACAGCCAAGTCACAGAATCAGCATCACCTAGGTGCCCATTAACAGATGAACAGATAAAGATAGCAGGCTACCGAGAAGAGACTTGATACCCTATGAACATATGCAGGGGGAGGAGATCCGCCTCAGTCACAGTCATAGGGGAGGGGATTAAGGAGAAAATGGGAGGGAGGGAGGAAGGGATGGGAGGATACAAGGGATGGGATAACAATTGAGATGTAATATGAATAAATTAATAAGATAAAATTAAAAAAGAATATCACACACACATATACACACGAGAGAGAAAGAGAGAGAGAGAGAGAGAGAGAGAGAGAGAGAGAGAGAGAGAGAGAGAGAGAGAGAGAGACATGAACACACAGTCACATAGTCTGCAGGAAAAGTGTTTAGCAACATTAGACTCAAAGAAAAATACAACATTTCTCTCTCAAAAGCAGAATCTACAGTTTTTGTTAAAAAAAAAAAAGAAACATAAAAACTTTTTTAAAAAGCATAATGGAGACTATTTCAGAAGAAGAGACCTGTGGGACAGGAGGGGACAATAGACGACAGCGAGGTAAATGGAATCAGGAGACACGAGTGGCCCATACTGAAATGCCATAAGTACGCCCATTATTTCGCCATTTTTTTGTTTCACACTATATTCCCGAAAGCCAGTTTAGCCACAGTCGCCCATCAATATGGAAGAAGTTAGTAAGAAAATTTGGTCACATGGAAGTTGTAATAGGCCCTGTGGGGTGGGGAATGAATCTGGCAGCAATTTTTCTACATGTTATCTCAAAAACAATCACATGAAAAAAAAAATCAAATCTTGGGTGTGGCTAATAATTTAACTCACAAATTGTCATTATTTTTATGTTTTCTCTGTCTTCTTTGGAAAACACTTTAAGTTCTGTACCTGCATATAGTGGCTTCTTAGAGACTTGCATTTGCATATACAGATGAAAACTATAAAATCAGCACACCTAGTCCACCAAGAAATAAAATAAAATCTTCAATGGCAGGTTCTTGACTTCTGCAAACCATTTGTTGCAAAGAGAAAACAAAAGGTTTTTTTTTTCCCTGTATGATTTGCAATAAGATTTAAACGTCGTTAGATTTTGAAGAAATTAAAACAGAAACGAATAGTTAAAGGAAAGAAGTTACATACGGAAGACAATTAATACAAATATTGTTTATTATATTATTATGTTAGCTTTGAAAGCTGTAAATACATGGCCTGTGCATGGGAATGTGAGCTTATGTGGCTTCTTTACTACCATGGACTTTCTGGACTCCGTTGCAGGAGACCATCTGCATCCAAGAGTGCCTTACTAAACATCAGCACAGTGCTACTCGGAAAATGATACATTTAGTTAATAATTGCCACAAGACAGTAAAAACAAGATTATTGAGTAGATAGATGACTTCAAGGATTCAAAAATGTGCATTGGCAGTAGAATAAATGAGTTATGGTAAGCCAATTAGCCACTCTAAAAGGAGAACGGGCAGGCCGTTTTTCCGTGAAATTAATAATGACCTCAAGAATGACCTCAAGAACCGGGATATAAAATATGTGCTTTATGATGCCATTTATATCAAGTTTAAAAATCACAAACAGTTTTAAGGCTGAATAGAGGCAGTGTTTGGAGAATGGTTAATGACTGGAAATGGAGCATGAAGGGCAGTAGGTTATTTGGGTAATTTATTTTTATTTCTTGACCTGGGGTTTTATTTAACAAAATCCATTGACTTAGTGATAATTCAAATTGTACACTTGAGGACTAAAACCTATATATTCATCTCAGCGGTGTGCATAAACAGAAAGCTAAGGTTAAAATAATTTATGAAACATTTCCTTACCTTTGTACAAATTACGGCTAACTATATTTTAACAGGAACAAGGCGAAAAGCCAGCCAATTACTATCTGAGGTCTAAAAGATGTTGCTCATGAGTTCTGTTTGGATGTTTCAAAAAAAAAAAAAAAAAAAAAAAAAAAAAAAAGATTGTCATAAAACCATGTAGACTGGCTGTGATGTGTTCGAACCAATTACCTACTTTCTCAGGAATTTCCGACACTAACAGAGACATTTTGATAGACCTTCAGTCTCAATGGCAGTTTAGCTACTGTGTGTCCTAACCAAGGACCCATCCCTGAAGCTTTTGCTACCTTACTCATTTTTTTTTTTCAGACAGTGGGATAGTTTAATGAGATGATGTTTTCCGTACATGAATGCTTTATTTGCATTACTCCCTGTCCACTTCTCGCTCCAACTCCTCCCAGACCCTCCTCCACCTACTCCTCAAATTCATGGCTTTTTTTTCTTTATTATTGTTACATACATATGTGTAAATATATAAATACAACTTGCTGACTCTGTTTAATGTCATGTGTATATGTTTTCAGAGCTGACCGACTTTTAGTCTACAAAGAGAGATGCCCTCCCCCAGCCCAGATATCTCCATCTGTTTCCTATTCATCACACTTCCTTTGTAACAATGGATAGACCAACAGTGCCTAGCACTCGGTGGAAGCTAAAAGGTACAAACAAAGACATGTTAGTGCACACAAAAAAAAAAAAAAAAAAAAAAAAAAAAATTAGGAAAACTCTAGAAATTCAAAACTTTGCTTGATGGTAGTACCGTCTTGAAAAGTGTTCCTATTCCTTTTGCCCTTATACAGACATTTAACATTTACGCTTACAGAAGTATTTTCATATTTTTTTTAATTCTACCTTTCATTTTAAATCTCACCTTGAATAACTTACAGTGTGCGTTTCTGTATGTACACATGAAAAATGTGGGGAGACCTGGCGCTCTCTTCTGAGTAGTCCCAACCCAGGCCCCAGTGGCCTGAGCTGCCATATTGTGTCAGATGAGGCTGTGTTTCTTCTCGTTTGAATTATAAAGACAATTACTGCACATCTCCGTTTTTACACACACGTACACAAAAGCATTCCGAGTGTGGAACAGTGATGAGGATTTCAAAATGGAAGGAAAAATTGTATTTTAAAGTAAAAATGTAAATTTATGGTTATTATTTTGGCTTAAAGTTAGAAAGCTTTAAAAATAACTTACTAATATTTTAGTGAGCAGATTGGTTTTTCACAGCTTATAAAGTAGAAAGCAAAGAGTGGTGAAACTGGGTTAATGAGGGTGATTAAAACAGGAAAAACTTGTAGACGAGACAGTTTCGCTGTGACTACACACAAGTAAAAGATGCAGTGTGAACCAAGAGATTCTTATGGCTGAACCACGTCACATGCTCATGCTAGTCTCAATGGGATAATGAGTGCCTTTCTACTGTAATAACACCTATCCTAATCCTCTCATCCTAAGCTGAACATAAATATAAAGGATATTAAGAATACATTTGAAATGTCAGTGAAATAAAATGCTGTCACAGGATAATGGTGTCCTGCTGCTTCAGAAAATGCCAAGCCAAAGGCAAGATGTCTCCAGGGGAGACGGTGCGGACCCCGCGCGGCCGCGTCGTGCTGCAGTGACTGCATTCCCACTCCACGGAGTGAGCGCGTGCATTCAATCAGCTCACGTGATGGATGCTGATGTGGTGAACTGACTTCAGTTTATCGTCATCCCAGACTGTGGCCGTTTCATAGTCAGCGTATCAAAGAAAATACAGGTATTTCAGGGAACTCTGTCTGGCCGTCTGGGAGGATGGTATTTCCTGACTAGTTGTAGGTTGGCTTTGCTTAAGAGAGCAATAGTTAACACAACAATGTGGGACCAGCGTGATTGACGTGCACAGAATGCTTTATGTAATGTTCTTGTTAATATTATAGTTCTGCATTTCAACTTTCTGACAGGCAAAACATAATAATTAAATATAATTACTTGAGCAAAATGCACAGTGCCATAAAGTTGGACTCCTTCTCAGAATGATTTACTAAGACATTTACAAAGCCGTCTTTGTTCTTTCGAATAGCAACTGCTAAATAATGGTTGGTATCGTCAGCCAAGAGCGTTATCCCTGCTTTCCATCCTAGTATAATGCCGCAGTGGTCCATTGTGACGGGTATCTTAGGGGTTCTTATGGCTGCTCAGCCGTCTAATCCAAAGCAAGCTTTGCTGCAATGAAACTGGCGTTGCTGCTCTTTTCCTCCTGTGGAAATGACATTGCTGCCACCCCCTCTCCTCCCCCTCCCCCCACATAAAAGGGCTCGGTGTCAATGTGTTCCGGTACTTGCTGTTTAAAAATACTTGTTAATGCCTACATGGCTGTTCGGTTTGTTTTAAGAAACTCCTAATATTTTTTAAATGGAACTGCAAGAAAAGCTAATTTATTATTCCCAAAGGCAGACTGATTTCTTATACTGTGGTCGTTTAAATGAGACTGTCAACCCTGGCCCCCAGTGTGCAGAGCCCTTTGGGTCAGGGTCAGGAGGTATGGGCTTTCTGGAGGAAGTATGTCACTGGGGTTAGACTAATGCCATTTCCTGTTTCCGGCTTATGGTTTGGGATGTGAGCCCTCAGCCTCTCTTCCACCATCAATGACCCTAGCCCTCTTGAACCGTAAGCCCAAATAAACCCTTCCTTTTATAATTTGCTATGGTCATGAGGTTTTATTACAGTAACAGAAAAAAAACCTAATCCACATACTTTTGTAAAATTTGTTGGCTACCTTTAGTAAGTGATTTTCATAACTTCAAGAGTCCATTTATTTTTTAAAAAGGGAACATTTGTGCTGCACTCTGTGCATTGGTATTATACAGCCAACAACCTGGAAGTTAAAATCTTTCTTTCTTAAAAAAACCCATGACATGAACTCTGGTGCTCCGGATTTGATCCCTTTCCCTGGTGGGGAAGCCTGGCAGCACACAGGAAGAGGATGCAGGCTAGATCTGATAGGCTGTGGTCATAGGGTGGGGGAGGAGGTCCCCTTCTGTCAGAGGTCCAGGGGAGGGGAAGAGGGTGGAAGAGGGAGGGAGGATGGGAACAAGAAGATACAAGAGAGGGAATAACATTCATCTGTATAAACTATAATAAATTTAATAAAACCCCAGAGAGCTAGATAGCTGAAACGGACTTTTCTTTTCCTAAAAACTCAGGTAATCAAGCATACTGCACATGCAGGAAAATAAACAGTGTCAAAAGTGCCACACGAATGCCATGTGGGGAATTCTTACAGTGTTACAATACTGCTGGCCACCAGGCTGGTCATTGCCTTTTGATATTAAGTACAAATCTATTTCATAGAAATATATAGATGAATGGACAGGCAAGTCCCTTAGCAGTTTAGAACTATATCTGAACTCAATTAGGACACAAAACAGCATTTTCTTAGTGTACGTAAAAATGTTTTAAAGTATATTACCACTAAAGAGATTCAAGATTTTGTTACATGGCTACAAGCCCAAGTCATTAAAAAAAGCCCTTGAAATCCAGGTAGTTTTTCTACTTAGTCCCATTATGTTGTGAAAATTTCTGCATCTAGTCCCATTTCTGCACGTGATCTCAGGGCTGAGCACTTTGCGTTGAATAACCAGCAAGGGGCTGTTCCTCAGGACGGCCAGTTCTCCCACTGTCACTCTTGTCTAGTTATGGCAGCTCTGTTGAAGGCTTGAGAGCCCGTGAGCTTCCTTCCTTGTGTGTTAGCATGTCCATGGCAGCTCTGTTCTAGGCTTGAGAGCCTGTAAGCTTCCTTCCTTGTGTGTTAGCATGTCCACGGCAGCTTTGTTGAAGGCTTGAGAGCCTGTGAGCTTCCTTCCTTGCATGCTAGCATGTCCATGGCAGCTCTGTTCTAGGCTTGAGAGCCTGTGAGCTTCCTTCCTTGCGTGTTAGCATGTCCACGGCAGCTCTGTTCTAGGCTTGAGAGCCTGTGAGCTTCCTTCCTTGCGTGTTAGCATGTCCATGGCAGCTCTGTTCTAGGCTTGAGAGCCTGTGAGCCCTTCCTTGCGTGCTAGCATGTCCGCTGATGTCATTCTCACTCAGGTCTTCCTTAGGCAGCCATGAGACCTCATGGGTGTCACCTCTCTGACATTTCTAGGAGATACAGTCTCACAGCAAACGTCCTGCTCCTTTGACTGTTATAGTCTTTCGGCCACATCTTCGACAATGACCCTTGAGCCTCGGTGCAGGGACTGTATTGTAGGTATATTAGTCAGGACCCGGCGCCATGTGATCTCTTGATCCTTGCATTTTGAGTGGGTGTGGTTTTCTGCAGATCTCTCTCCTCATCTGAGATACGCACATACGGGTAACATCATGGAGATTGAGCTGGTTGTGTTTGTGTATTTAGGAGTGTGTGTTCACACATCTAACAATAATTAAAGAAAAAGGAGGCCATGCATTTGAGAGAGTACAAGAGTGATAAGTGCAGGGAGCGTGAGGGAGCTAAGGGAAGGGGGGACTGATGTAACTCTATCCTAATTAAAGGAAATACAAAACATGTCTGGGCTGGATCTCATAGGCGAAAGAAAGGCCATTGAACAGTTGACGTCCACACGGCTTTGACTAGACTGTGAACTTTCCGTACCTCAAGATTATAAGCTAGGATTTATATTTATTCTAGTGACTTTATACTCCAGTGATCTTTGGTCTGAGTGCCGACTTGTTTAACAAAGAACATTTAAAATAGGTGAGTAAAACAAGTAGACTGTGAGGGAAAATAGAAACTCTGCCTTTGATCTACCTCTCATGGATGAATTCTGTTAACACCAGTTAAGTAATACCTCAAAGGTATGTGTCCTTAAGTGCGTGTGCTTGATGAATCAGCCTGACTATGACAATCAGGCTCTTTCCCCCTCAGATTTAGCTGAGACTCCACAGAGCGTGCGACCCTATTGTGTTCCACGCAATCCTGTCACGCACCTGGGCTCCCACATGCTAATGTGTGCTGTTAGTTTCTCCACGCGAGACAGCTCACAGGCCATCTGAAGAAGACATCTAGTTACCAGGAGCTACCTGGATGCACGAACATGCATCACACATCAAAGTTCTTTTAAGTTTTTTGAGAGTACAAGGGAGAGAATTCCTTGGAGGTGGAGGTTGGGGTGTGGTGTGCCTGCCCTCCTCAGAGCAGAGTCCACCTCATGTCCCGCCAAACAAGACGGGGGTTTGTGAAACCTTTCTGGGCTTTGCTATCGGAAGGAGCAGTGTGTCTCATGTGAAGATGCATTTAAATAAAATGTGTCATAATGAAAGGATGCACGGATGCCTCTCGTGGACAAGGTAGGGCCTCCGGGGGCGAGGGGCATTCCCACGCATATACCCCAAGTAAGGTGTGAGCTTGTGTTGAGTTCCAGCTTGTACAGATTTGCTCCTCTCATGTTATTTGAGCGCGCGCACGCGCGCGAGTGCGCGCGCGCGCGCACACACACACACACACACACAGACACACACACACTTACACACACTTTTTTTCTTACATTGCTATCCTTTACTCTCCCATCTTGGGAGGTAAATACTATGAAATCTGAGGGTATCACTTACTTCATACACACTGATCTATACTTATTTTAGATAACAGTGTACCAACAAGCTGTCTGCTTTGTCCCAGTATTTTCTCATGACTGCCTAAACATGAGCAGAGCAAGGAGGAAGCCAGGAGACATGCCAAAGTGACCTGAGGAAGCCCATGAGGCCTCAGTTCTACAAACAGCTGCAGACGACGAAGGAATGTCGAGAGAGAAAGATAACTTTCTCTAGGAAGAGCACAGCAGTTGGTTATCAATAGCAAATGGTCAGCCCTGGAAACATACACATAAGTAATATTCTACAGACTGAGTAGGTTTTACACACACACACACACACACACACAACACACACACACACACACGTGTATACGCATACACGTGTAACAACCATTAATGAACAGAGGCCATAAATTTGAAAGAGAGAAAGGAGGGATCTGTGGGAGGATTTGGAGGGAGAAAAAGGACAGGAAAAGGATGTAATCTCAAAACTCCAACCCATGTTATGTGTGTGTATTGGCTCATGTGTCCTTGGGAATGTGCATGAGGCATTCAAGGAGACAGGTCTGGAAGAAGAGCTGAGTTTAGGACCATGTATGTGCAGCTCGCTGGCTATGGCAGGATTGCCCTGCACAGTGGTTATTCAGATCATATCCCAACTGTTATGCCCTCACTTGTAGCTTCCCCTTCCTACCCTCTCTCCTGCTGCTGCCCAATTCCCCTCCCCTAGACCTCTGACAGCAGGGGACCTCCTCCCCCACCATCTGACCACAGCCTATCAGGTCTCATCCAGATAGCCTGCTTCCCCTTCCTCTGTATGCCAGCTGGGCCTCCCTACCAAGGGGAAGTGATCAAATTGGGGGCACCAGTGCAAATGTCAGAGGTAGTCCCCACTCTACGGACAACCATGGAGAAGGAGCTGTTGATTGGCTAGATCTGAGCTAGGTCTGGCTAGGTCTAGGTTTACTGCATGCATTGTCCTTCATTGGTGCAACGGTTTGTGCAGGCAGAAGAGGATTTCTTTTTCTCTGGCTTTTGCTCTAATTTATTCTGGAGCCTTAGGTTTATTTTGGCCACTTGGTGACAGTTTGATTTGTATCCTGCAGCTCCTCCCATGGGTGTGATTTTCCAAGAGGTTGAATGGCTGTTCCTCAGTGAATTTCTCATTTTTATCTTGTGCTTATTTTTCCATTGTTTGGCTCTTTTGGTCACAAAGTTAAGTTTAAGTTAAATTAAAGTTCTCACCCCAAATGTCCCCAAAGTATATGCTTTTTGTTCATTTTCTTTAGGGTTTCTTTCCATATTTTTGTTTTTAAGTTTAGTGTATTTAATCACCTGTTTCCTTTAAGTGTTCTGAATGCTTGTATCTTGTTTAAAATATTTTCTTTCTTCTTACCTGCTATATTTTAAACAGATCACCCCAGTTTTGATCTCACACTTAGGGTTTTCAACCTGTCTGGAATATTTCATTTTCGTGTGTAGCACCTTGTGGTGATTTGATTTTGATTTTTTTTATTATTTGATTTTTATTTTATTATTTTCCCACATGCAGTACAACTTACCTTGCATCCTCTGTATGTAATTCCTTTTAAAAAATGTTTGTTCTGATGTACTTGTCATGTGCCATATACACCCAATGTCTTCCGAGCCCCATGTTCTGTCTGTTTCTGTGCCAACACCACAGCTTTAATGGTGATGGCTCTACCACGGGTCTTTGCGTCAGAGCCAAACCTCTTTTTCAGTTCTCATAAACAACTGGATCTCATTTTCATAATCTTTTACTTCTCTGAAGATTTAAAGACCAAACTTGTTAGTTCTACAGGGAAATTTACCTGAATTTTAACTTGAGTTATTGAGAAATAATAATTTCACTTCAGCGGAATTCGGGTGTTTCATCTATAAATGAGATTATGTACATTTCTCTTTATAATTGAAGATGGTGACTGGACAGTGGGGCTGTTGGCTTATGATCATTGTGCTGTGTCTATTACAGCCTTTGAACTCCCTCACGTGCCGTGTAAGTTTTCATTTCAACTGTCTGTGTTGTACATCCTTTCACCTATAACAACATGATTATTGGTGTGCACATTTCTCTCTCTCTTTATTTTTTTCTACACTAGGCTATTCAGGCAATCTTGTAAACATATGCTGGCCAATGTCTGCTTTGAGTCACCCTGTAAGAAGGCAGGGTCTCCTTGCTCCAGAAGGCTTGCCTGGCCACAGCTGGCTCAGAGTT
Source organism: Acomys russatus (assembly GCF_903995435.1). NCBI lineage: Eukaryota > Metazoa > Chordata > Mammalia > Rodentia > Muridae > Acomys > Acomys russatus. The sequence continues at coordinate 53,776,574 of NC_067148.1, read as the reverse complement.
TAACATGCGCTTGTTGGGACTTAGCAGTTCTCACTCATGTGCGAGCACAGTTTTCCTACCTCTAACTAGCCACTGTGATATTCTATGCTCATAATTAAATATTAAGGTATTTCTACACAACAGTTGGAACACAGGATTTGGTCACGATTTATTTTTCCTTACGTTACTGCAATATACTCTTCATGTACAAGTTTCTGTAGCGCATATAAAAGCAGCACTGGTAGTCTTTATGCCTTTCTGTGGAATTTACATTCTATCAACATAAAATTCCATCACTGTAAGTTTAATGTTTTGTTTAATAAGTGGCTTTAATATATGAAATATGTTCTCCTCTTCATCAGTTCTGCCAATGCTATCTTATAAAGCAAAAACAAACAAACAAAAAACCAAATATAAGGAAAACAAAAACAAAGTGGGGCCTCTGCTGTTCAGAGCTGCGAAGCTTGTGTTTCTCAAATGGTATTTGAATACATCTTCTTGTCTCCAGGGCCCCTGAGTTCTGTCTTGGATTCAGTTACAGATGAACTCTCCCCTGTTTTCCCTCCGCACTATGCTTCTCTCGCTCAGGCCACTTCCATTCTTCCCCTTAACAGTAGCTCCAAGCTCTGTCTCCACTTGGTGTGTTTTCTCTCTTCACGCTGATGTTTTCCACCTCTGGACCTTATTTCCCCTTACTGCACCCAGTGGAGCTGTAGTTGGTAGTGCAGCTCTAAAATGGTTGCAAATCATCATCCTGTTAGAGGGTGTGGGGTCCTCATCACCTTGCCTCACTAATGACCACTGGTGATTATCTCTAATTTCAGGAAGACTTCTGGGGACCCCAGCTCCATCCTTCTCGTAACTCAGAATGCTTCAGTGTCTGCAGTGCACTGTGACAGGATAATGTTTTTTGTTTCTGTTTTTGTCTATGATTGGGTATTTAATCTTCTACATTCTATTCGGTTAATAAGCAAGGGTGAAAGGAAAAACTAGGTTAAATGATTCTTTCAAGGATAAAAGTAATTATAATTTGAAGAAACGTGTCATTTTCAGAGTAGGAAACCATTCACAATGAAGCAAATGTGTTTGAAACAGGAACCATTGACTTGTTTTTACAAACATGAAGAATGCTTACCCAGGGTTTTTGATTAAGTGTAATGGATGATACCAAAGCAATTCAATTAGATTAATTTGTCAGGAAAATAAAATAGTCAATCTGATAGTTAAACATAGACCTCAGCTCTGACATTAAAATCGATATTAAATAAAGCAGTATTTTTTCATTTATTCTCCTTCAAACAAAGATTTTACTTTTAAATATAATTTGATCTAGGCCAATTGTTCAGGCTTAATTTGTTAGTGGTGAGGGAACAGTGGTATCAGAATATTTGCTGCCTAAAGACTTCAGGTTTTTGCTCTGGTTGAGTCATTCCTTGAAGCTTGTTTCTTACATAAAATGGGAATAGCCATGTTTGCCTTGTGGGCTCCATCCAAGGATGAAAGGAAATGCTGCCCACGCCACTATTTATATACTCAACAGCATGTCCAGAGGCGGACAAATAATTTCAAAAGGCAGTTGCATTTTAATGATTTCAGTATCTTTTTTTTTTTTTTTACAACTACAATAGAAGGTTGGTTTTCCGAAACATATTTTCTAAGTCTAAAACATTTTTTTTTTAGCTAAAATACTTGTTTTCTTGCATCCTTTGATCTGCTAACAAGCCCCGCCCCCCCACCCCCAGCACTCAATGATACAGAATAATTTACTTACAACAAAAGCTATGAGAGTAGCCTCTCTCTTTGCTCTAAGCAGTTCAATAGCTCCGGCAGACTTTCTGTGCAGGTTGTTGTGGACTTTGGAAGGGCCTGGATGCCGTTACACTGCACAAGTGTCTCGCAGAAACTGGAGTCGATGCATCCAGACTGGATACGGCTATGAGGACCAGGGCCCCTTACGCTTCTGTCCAGTTCCTTGTTTAATTGTTTTATCAGTGGTGGCAGTCATGCAGAAGCAATTCCCCAAATGTCTGACAGGACAGAAGACACGAAAACAGCCCTCGGGTTTCCGCCATGTCTTGGCTTCTGGCTGCAGTTCCAGCCTCAGAAGTAGAATAATGAAAGGCAATGAATGATGGTGCCAAATCTGTCCCTGCCTGCCCCACACAGCTGTTTGCCTGGACTTTAGGATCACCCCTGAACATCGACGGGCAGCCTTTTCCCACAAATGGGCGATTTTATAGACATCAAAAGGCTTTTGTTAGACATGTTAGCACATGTTCACTTATTAGACGTGTTAGCACATGTTCATTTGTTAGACAACATGTTAGCACATGTTCATTGTCCACATCAATGGGCTTTGGCGATGCGTCTCTGTGCCCACATTTTTTGACCCTGTTCCCCTGAGGTCATTGCTGTCACCCTCCTCACCCATTCCGGCCTCTTCCTAGTCCCTATCACTTCCTCTTCTTCAACCTCATTTAAAAATTTTATCATTTTGTTTCGATGTATGAGAGGAAACACGTGATACTTTGGTCTTTCTATATGAACATTTTTAGGTTAACATGATGTCTGGTTCCACTCATTTTTGTCCAAATGACAGGACTTTATTCCTCTTTATGGTTTAATCATATGCCATTGTGCATCTGTGCATTTACACCAAATTGTCGTCTTTTTCTTTTTCTTTTTTTCAAGACAGGGTCTTACTATGTAGTTATGCCTGGAACTCACTTTGTGCTCACATAACCCCCACTTCTTTTATTCTCCACTCCTTTGCAGAATCCAGAGGCATCTGATGCTCTTTTCCTTTTGCCTGAAGGACTTTTGTAAATATATCTTTTTGTGTGTGGTGCAAAATATGTGAGCCTACTGGTGATGGATTCTTTTTTTTTTTTTTTTTTTTTTTTTTTTTTTTTTCAAAATTTTCCCTTTTTTATTATTATTTTCATTTTTACATATACATTTATCTTATTACACATAAATACAATAATATACACACACAGTAAGAAGAACCACGAAACAATCAGGAATTATAAAACTGTTACATTCATAAAGTTCTGGCTATTTGAATTTGGCACCCTTGAAGAAAACGTCTTTCCTATCTTGGTGCATCTAAAATTCTGAATGTAAATCAATATCTATCATATCTCATCTCTATCAATTTAAAACATCTATCTAGACCTAAAAACCTCTTAAGCCCAAAACAACTAAGCTTAATTGTAAAACTAAACTATCTGGTCTCCAACCCCATCAGAGACATGAGAACTAAAAATTAATTACCTGAATAAACCAGAAGTACAGGTTAGCAGCTTCCAAAATGAAAAAAAAAAAGAAAATGACAGAAACAGTTTGCTGTCTCAACAGTCAACCAAAACTCTCTATAATGTTGGAGCATCATCTTTAGCCTTCTGGCCCAATACATCTGACAGACATTTTTTTTTTTTTTTTTTTTTATTAATTTATTCTTGTTACATCTCAATGTTTATCCCATCCCTTGTATCCTCCCATTCCTCCCCCCCCCCATTTTCCCATTATTCCCCTCCCCTATGACTGTTCCTGAGGGGGATTACGTCCCCCTATATATTCTCATAGGGTATCAAGTCTCTTCTTGGCTACTTGCTGTCCTTCCTCTGAGTGCCACCAGGTCTCCCCCTCCAGGGGACATGGTCAAATGTGAGGCACCAGAGTATGTGAGAACGTCGTATCACACTCTCCACTCAACTGTGGAGAATATTCTGACCATTGGCTAGATCTGGGAAGGGGTTTAAAGTTTACCTCCTGTATTGTCCTTGGCTGGTGCCTTAGTTTGAGCGGGACCCCTGGGCCCAAATCTGCCTATCATATTGCTCTACTTGTAGATTTCTAGGACCCTCTGGATCCTTTTATTTTGCTGTTCTCCCATGCGTCTCTCATTTAGAGTCCCAATAGGATGCCTTCCCTCTGTCCCAGTTTCCTGGTAAGTGAAGGCTTTGTGGGACATGCCCCTTGGGCTAGTATGCAGATATAAGTGAGTATATACCATTTGATTCTTTCTGCTTCTGGGTTAACTCACTCATTATGATCATTTCTAGCTCAATCCATTTATCAACAAATTTCGGGAATTCCTTGTTTTTAATAGCTGAGTAGTATTCCATAGTGTAAATGTACCACAGTTTCTTTATCCACTCTTCTACTGAGGGACACTTAGGCTGTTTCCATGTTCTGGCTATTATGAATAAGGCTGCTATGAACATGGTTGAGCAAATTTTCTTGTTGTGTGCTGGAGCATCTTCTGGGTATATTCCAAGGAGTGGAATAGCTGGGTCTTGAGGAAGCCCTATTCCCATTTTTCTGAGATAGCACCAGATAGATTTCCAAAGTGGCTGTACTAGTTTGCATTCCCACCAGCAATGAAGGAGTGTTCCTCTCTCCCCACATCCTCGCCAGCATGTGGTGTCGCTTGAATTTTTGATCTTAGCCATTCTGATGGGTGTAAGATGGAATCTCAGAGTTGTTTTGATTTGCATTTCCCTGATGACTAAGGAGGTTGAGCATTTCTTTAAGTGTTTCTCAGCCATTTGATACTCCTCTGTTGAGAATTCTCTGTTTAGTTCTGAGCCCCATTTCTCAATTGGGTTATTCGGTTTGGTGGTGGTTTAATTTCTTGAGTTCTTTATATATTTTGGATATTAGACCTTTGTCAGATGTAGGGTTGGTGAAGATTTTTTCCCAGTCTGTAGGCTGTCGCTTTGTTCTCTTGACAGTGTCTCCTGCCTTACAGAAGCTTCTCAGCCTCATGAGGTCCCATTTATTAATGGTTGACATTAAGGCCTGGGCCGTTGGTGTTCTGTTCAGGAAGTTGTCTCCTGTGCCAATATGTTCCAGGCTCTTTCCCACTTTTTCTTCTAAGTGGCTTAGTGTCTCTGGTTTTATGTTGAGGTCTTTAATCCACTTGGATTTGAGTTTTGTGCAAGGTGACAAATATGGGTCCAGTTTCATTTTTTTACACATAGACCTCCAGTTAGACCAGCACCATTTGTTGAAGATGCTATCCTTTTTCCATTGAATGGATTTGGCTTCTTTGTCAAAAATCAAGTGACCATATGTGTGTGGATTCATATCTGGGTCTTCGATTCGATTCCACTGATCAACCAGCCTGTTGCTGTGCCAGTACCATGCTGTTTTAAGTACTATTGCTTTATAGTACAGTTTGAGATCAGGTATGGAGATTCCTCCGGAGCATCTTTTATTGTACAAGATTGTTTTAGCTATTCTGGGTTTTTTGTTTTTCCATATGAAGTTCAGAATTGAACTTTCAATGTCTTTAAAAAATTGTGTAGTTATTTTGATAGGGATTGCATTGAATCTGTAGATTGCTTTTGGTAGGATGGCCATTTTTACTATGTTAATTCTCCCGATCCATGAGCAAGGAAGATCACGCCATCTTCTCAGGTCATCTTCAATCTCTTTCTTCAGAGTTTTGAAATTTTTTTCATACAAGTCCTTCACTTGCTTAGTTAGGGTAACTCCTAGATATTTATATTGCTTGTGGCTAATGTGAAGGGTGTGGTTTTCCTAATTTCTTCCTCTGTAAGCTTGTCATTTGTGTATAGGAAGGCTACAGACTTTTTTGAGTTAATTTTGTATCCAGCCAATTTGCTGAAGGTGTTTATCAGCTTTAGGAGTTCTCTGGTGGAGTTTTGAGGGTCACTTATGTACACTATCATATCATCTGCAAAGAGGGATAATTTGACTTCCTCCTTTCCCATTTGGATACCCTTGATCTCCTTTTGTTGTCTTATTGCTCTGGCTAGAACTTCGAGTACTATATTGAAGAGATATGGAGAGAGTGGGCAGCCTTGCCTTGTTCCCGATTTGAGAGGAATTTCCTTGAGTATCTCACCATTTACTTTGATTTTGGCTATTGGCTTGCTGTATATAGCCTTTATTATGTTGAGGAAAGTGCCTTGTATCCCCGATCTCTCTAAAACTTTAAACATGAATGGGTGTTGAATTTTATCAAATGCTTTCTCTGCATCCAAGGAGATAATCATGTGGTTTTTTATTTTCAGTTTGTTTATATGATGGATTACATTGATGGATTTCCGTATATTAAACCATCCCTGCATGCCTGGAATGAAGCCTACTTGGTCATGATGAATGATATCTTTGATGTGCTCCTGTATTCGTTTTGCAAGTATTTTATTTAGTATTTTTGCATCTATGTTCATAAGAGAAATTGGTCTGAAATTCTCTTTCTTTGTTGAGTCTTTGTGAGGTTTAGGTATCAATGAGACTATGGCCTCATAGAATGAATTTGGTAATTTTCCATCCATTTCTATCTTTGGAGTAGCTTGAAGAGTATCGGTATTAGCTCGCCCTTAAAGGTCTGGTAGAATTCTGCACTGAAACCATCTGGCCCTGGGCTTTTTTTTGGTTGGGAGACCATCGATGATTGCTTCTATTTCTGTAGGGGAAATGGGACTATTTAGCTTGTTTATCTGTTCTTCACTCAACTTTGGCAAGTGAACTTGATCAAGAAAATCGTCCATTTCCCTTAGATTTTCAAATTTTGTGGCATATATGCCTTCAAAGTAGGATCTTATGATTCTTTGAATTTCTTCAGTGTCTGTTGTTATGTCTCCCTTTTCATTTCTGATTTTGTTCATTTCAATACTGTCTCTCTGCCTTTTAGTTAGTATGGCTAATGGTCTGTCTATCTTGTGATTTCTCAAAGAACCAGCTTTTGGTTTTGTTGATTCTTTGGACTGTTTTCTTAGTTTTCTAATTTGTTAATTTCAGCCCTGAGTTGATAATTTCCAGGCGTCTACTCCTCTTGGGTGTTTCTGCTTCTTTTTTTTTCTAGGGCTTCCAGTTGTGTTGTTAAGATGCTTATGTGCGATGTTTCCAATTTCTTTTTAAAGGCACTTAGTGCTATGAATTTTCCTCTTAGCACTGCTTTCAATGTATCCCACAAATTTGGGTATGTTGTTTCTTCATTTTCATTGAATTTCAGAAACTCCTTGATTTCTTTCTTTATTTCTTCCCTGACCCAGGTGTCATTTAGCAGAGAGTTGTTTAGTTTCCACAAACGTGTAGGCTTTTTGTTATTTCTGTTGTTGTTGAATTGCAGCCTAAGAGCATGGTGATCTGATAGGATACAAGGTATTATTTCAATCCTCTTGTATCTGTTGAGGCTTGCTTTGTGACCTACGATGTGATCAATTTTGGAGAAGGTTCCATGGGGTGCAGAGAAGAAGGTGTATTCTTTCTTGTTTGGGTGAAAGGTTCTATAGATATCTGTTAGATCCATTTGACCCATGGCATTGGTTAATGATGTTATTTCTCGGCTTAGTTTCTGTTTCAATGACTTATCCTTCAGTGAGAGTGGGGTGTTGAAGTCTCCCACTATTATTGTGTGGGGATCGATGTGTGGTTTAAGCTTTTTTAGGAGATCTTTTACATATGTGGGTGCCCTTGTATTGGGAGCATAGATGTTCAGAATTGTGATGTCATCTTGGTTGACTTTACCTTTGATGAGTATGAAGTGTCCTTCCTCATCCCTTTGATTAATTTTGGTTGAAAGTCTATTTTGTTCGATACTAAAATGGCTACCCCTGCTTGCTTCTTGTGACCATTTGCTTGGAATATTTTTTTCCAACCTTTTACCCTGAGGTAATGCCTTTCATTATGGGTGAGATGTGTTTCTTGGATGCAGAAGAATGTTGGGTCTTGTTTATGTACCCATTCGGTTAGTCTGTGTCTTTTTATTGGAGAATTGAGGCCATTGATGTTGAGAGATATTAATGACCAGTGACTGTTAAGAGTCTTAATTTTGATGTTGTTTTCCAGTCGAGCGTTTGTGTAGTTGTGTTTTTGCCATGGGATAGTTATCTATTTCCTGGGTAGTTTTGGTTGTAGCTTGACCCTTTGGGATGGAGTTTTCCTTCTAGTACCTTCTGTAAAGCTGGATTTGTGGATAGGTACTGTTTGAATTTGTTTTTGTCATGGAATATTTTGTTTTCTCCATCAATGGTTATTGATAATTTTGCTGGGTATAGTAGTCTGGCTGGCATCTGTGTTCTCTTAGGGTTTGCAGGATCTCTGTCCAGGCCCTTCTGGCTTTTATGGTCTCTGCTGAGAAGTCAGGTGTAATTCTGATAGGTTTACCATTAAATGTTATTTGGCCCTTTTCCCTTGCAGCTTTTAATATTTTTTCTTTGTTCTGCATGTTTTGTGTTTTGATTATTATGTGGCGGGCAGTTTTTCTTTTCTGGTCAATTCTATTTGGTGTTCTGTAGGCCTCTTGTATGTTTATAGGCATCTCTTTCTTTAGATTGGGGAAATTTTCTTCTATGATTTTGTTGAGAATAGTTTCTGGGCCCTGGAGTCTGATGTCTTCTCTTTCTTCAATGCCTATTATCTGCAAATTTCTTCTTTTCATGGTGTCCTTAATTTCTTGGATGTTTTGTGTCAGGAGTTTTCCAGATTTGGCATTTTCTTTAATGGTTGATTCAATATCTGTGATTGTATCTTCTAGCCCTGAGATTCGTTCTTCCATCTCTTGGATTCTGTTAGAAAAGCTCACCTCTGTGTTGCTCGCCTTCTTCTCTGAGGTCTCACGTTCTCGTTTTCTTCTGTCTGTGTGTTTATCATTGAATCCATTTTCATTTTCAGATCTTGAACTGATTTTTTGATTTCTTTCATCTGATTTTTTGTATATTCCTGAGTTTCTTCCATTGCCTCTTTATAGGTCTTCAGAGCTTGAACCGTTTTATTTATTTCTTTCATCTGGTTGTTTGCATTTTCCTGCAATTTTTCCAGTTCCTCTCTATGTGCTTCTTTTATGTCTCTCACCTGTTTGTCTGCGTCTTCCTGCATTTGATTACGAATTTTATTTGTTTCCTCCATTATCATCCTCATTACTAAGGATTTGAGGTCATTTTCTTGTATTTCCGTTGTATTTGAGTTCTCTGGGTGGTTTTCTTTGGGATAGCTGGAAACTGGAGACGCCATGTTGTTTTGGGGTTTTTTGCGTATGCTTTTTCGTTGTCCTTTAGACATCTTGCCGTCTTTGTTTTTGTTGGGTAGCTTCCAGAGTTGAATGGAGGGTGTCTGATGATAGATTCACTTGTTTTCTTACGATTTCCCTAGGCTGCGAGCTCAAAGCTTCACTGGTGTGGATGTTAGGATGTTAGCCCTGTTGTTCTGGTCTCTCACAGCCAGTGATCCTCAGTCCCTCTCTGCTGTGGATCCTGCAATTGTTCTGGGTCTCTGAATGAGCGTTGGGTCAGGCCAAGGTATCCACAGCCTTCTGTGTTCCCTGCCAAGTCCAGCCAGGAGCACTGGGACCGAACCACGGGCAGAACTCAGCTAGATTCTCAGGGCCAGAAACCGTCTGCCAAGCTCAGCTAGGGATTTTGGGCCCAAAATGCACACAGGGCCCAGCCAGAATTTTTGGGCTGGGACTACGCACCAAGCTCCACTAGGGCCTTTTGGCCCAAAGTGCGTGCTGTGGTCAGTTATTGACTCAGGGCCCGAACTGACCACCAATCTCAGCCAGGAATTCTGGATTCAAACTGTACACTGTGTCCAACCAGAGTCTTAGAGCTGGTGGAACCGAGAGCTCTGTCCAGCCTGTGCCACAGCAGGAGAACTGCGGCTGCTCTGAGTTAGCGCCAGTGGTGGAACAAGTGCTCCGCCCGCACTGTGTCCCCGCAGGGGAGCTGCCGCTGAGCTGAGGTGGTGCCTAGGATGGAACCGAGCACGTCACCAAGCCTGCGCCACAGCAGGAGAACTGCGGCTGCTCTGAGTTAGCGCCAGTGGTGGGACAAGTGCTCTGCCCGGACTGTGTCCCCGCAGGGGAGCTGCCGCTGAGCTGAGGTGGTGCCTAGGATGGAACCGAGCACGTCACCAAGCCTGCGCCACAGCAGGAGAACTGCGGCTGCTCTGAGTTAGCGCCTGTGGTGAAATCAAGTGCTCCGCCCAGACTGTGTCACCGCAGGGGAGCTGCCGCTGAGCTGAGGTAGTGCCTAGTGTGGAGCAGCGTGCTCAACTAAGCCTGCGCCACAGCAGGGGAGCTATGGCCACGCTGAGTTAGTGCCTCAGGCAGAATTGTTTGCTGGGCCGGGCCAATACCCGGGACTCTGGGGCCGAACTGTCCGCCGAGTCCAATCTGGGTCCAAAGGCTCCACGCGACCCAAATCCTGCCCCGAGTCCCCTCTCCCGCAGCAATTCCCACCAGCCACCACACCAATCGCCTCCACCGGAAGGCTATGAGCTGCAAACCTCAGCCGCCGCTGCTGGTGCCGCTGGTGCTGCCGCCTCTACCGCTGCCGCTCCGATCAGAGAAAAACCACGCTCCTCCCGTGTGCAGGGGCACGCAGGTCCTCCGCACCCTGGTCCCTCCGAACCGTGGAGCACTCCCGCTGCCGTGATGTTCGGACCTCGGTGTTCCTGGCTCAGAAATCTGTGCAATTCCCTGAATTGTTCACTGGAGCCTCCAAACGCGGTCCACACTGCTCGCCGCCATCTTGGATCCTCACTGCTCGCCGCCATCTTGGATCCTCCTCTGGTGATGGATTCTTTAAGTCTATCTGAAAATTGCTTATTGCACCTTAATATTTGAGGGAGACTGTTACGGGGAATGAATTCTGTATTGAGAGTGCTATTTCTTTAAAAGTGGCTCAACTCCAATTCCTTGTGTTATTTTCGATCTTGAGCTAGCTATACACATAAAAAGCTTTTGCTGCATTTATTCTTGTTTTTATGCACAAACTGTATTTTTCCTCTGATCACTTTTAATATCATTCTCTTTATCCTTGATATTTAGTAGTTTGATTTAATCATTTGGTTAGAATCTAAGTGTATGTAATTTCTGTCTTGGTAGAGTTCAGAAAGTTTGAAAAAAGCTGATTTTGATGGTGTACAGCTGTAATACCCCCATGGGAGAGGCTGGGGCAGGGGGATCATGACTTCAAGGTGAGTCTGAGCAACGTGGCTGAGTCTTATTTCAAAAAGGAAAACCAAAATTAAAAGAAATGTGGTTCTTCTCCTTCACTTTCCTACCCTACTTTTCCTACCGCCAGAGTCTGCTGCCGTCATCTGCACATATTCAGTCACTGAAAGTTCTTCTGTAGCAATGTGTTCATTTTATACTGTCTTCTTTTTCCCTCTTTGTACACTAGTTGGTCTGTTTAATCACTATGTCTTTAAGTTCACTTAATTTTTTTTTTTATTAGAAAAGGATTTTTTTCTCACACAGTATACCCTGGGTTCAGTTTCCCCTCTGCTCCTCCTAGTTCTTCCACCCCACCCCTCCCATCATGATCCCCCCTCCCTTTCTGTCTCTCAGTAGAAAACAAACCTGCTTCCAAGGAATTATAATAAGATAACATAAAACAAAAACTAACACATTGGAATTGGACAAAACAAACAGAAGGGAAAGAGCCCAAAGAGAAGTCACAAGAATCAAAGATCCACTCTTTCATACACTCAGGACTCCCACAAAAACACCAAACTTTGCATAATGTGTATGCAGAGGTCTTGGTACAGACCCAAGCAGGCCCTGTGTATGCTGCCTCAGTTTCTGTCACTTCCTTCCTATGCGCTTTGGTCGTGTTAATTTAGAGTTTCTTGTTTTCTTGGTGCCTCCATCCCCTCTGGCTCTTACACTCTTTCTGCCCCTTTCTTCAGGGCCTCCCCTGAGCCCTAAAGGGAGTGACCTCACAGACACACCTCAGTTAGGACTGAATAATCCAAGGCCTCTCGCTATCACATGTGTGGCTGTGGGTCACTGTATTTGTTCCCATCTGCTGCAGAAGGAAGCTTCTCTGATGATGGCCAAAATTAGGCACTGATCTGTGATTCTAGCAGAATGTTATCAGAAGTCATTTTATTAGATCTCTGTGATACCTAGTCCCAGGTACTTGGTCACCCAAGCAATGCTGGCAGTTGGCACTAAGTCAAGTCAGATATTGGTTGGTTACTCCCACAAGCTTTGGACCAATATTGCATTAGCATCTTTCTGGCAGGACACCATTGTTGATCCAAGGGTTTGTGGCTGGGTTGGTGTTTATGTTTCTCTTGTGATAGTGTGCAGAGTGCCTTCTTGTACCAAAGACACTAGAATGTAAGGGAGAGTACTCTATTTTTCCGTGTCTTTGCTCAACTTTTCCATGTTCAATGAGTTGTGTGTGTGTTGCCTTCATCAGTGGGGCCTTGTTTGTGGAGAGCTACCAATAGTCTTGGCAACAGTCTAGGTTGTTTGGGGATTCTCATGGGCTACTTTTGGCCCACAAGTCTGTACCAAGTCCTCTGCATATACATTATAGCTTCTAGTTCAGATGTAACCCAACCCTGGGTCTGGAAACTTCATTTGATGACAAGAGGTAGCCAGTTGAGGTTCTGTCTCCCCCATTAATTAGGCAAATTCAATTAGATCACCTTTATATGTGTAATTTTAGGGAGATTGTGGTGTATTGGGCATCCATAATATCCCTCCTATGGACCTTAATTTTAGCTCTTTATGCACAGATTGCCTCCTCTGTCCCCTTTCCACTTCCCTACAAAGCTGATACTCTAGTTCTAGCTGTCCTTTTCATTCTGTAATTAATCTATTCTATTTCCCTTTTAAAATTAGATCTGTCTCCCCTAGTCCCTTACTTTATATTAACTTTTGTGGTTCTATGGATTGTAGCTTGGTTATCATTTATGTAACAGCTAATATCCACACATAAGAAAGTACATGCCATATTTGTATTTTTGGTTCTGAGATACCTCACTCAGGATGATTTTTCTGTACTTCTATCCATTTACTTGTGCATTTCATGATTGTATTTTATTAACGGCTGTGGAATGCTCCATTATATAATTGTACTGTATTTTATTTGTCCATTCTCTAGTTGAGGGACATGTAGGTTGTTTCTAATTTCTGGATATTTTCAATGGAACAACAATGTTCCAATGATCTACCTACCTAGCTCATGGTTGAGCAAGTGTCTTTGTAATAGGATGAAACATCTTTTGGGTATATGCCCAAAGTCGGTATAGCTTGATTTTGAGATAGATCAAATTCTATTAACTTGAGGAGCCTCCATACTGATTTTCATTCTGACTCTACAAGATTACAGTCCTACCAGCAATGAGTGAGTGTTCCCCTTGCTCCACATCCTCTCCAGCATGAGCTGTCATTTGTGTTATTGATCTTAAGCATTTTGACATGTGTAAGATGAAATCTCAAAATAGTTTTGATTTGCGTTTCCCTGATGCCTAGGGATGTTGAACATTTAAGTGTTCTTAGTTGTTTGAGTTTCCTCTTTTGAGAAGTTTCTGTTTGGATCTGTATTGCGTTTTTACATTTGACCATTTATGTTCTTGTTACCTTGTTTAAAAATTTTTAGTTCTTTATATATTTTGGATCATTTGTTGAAGATGCTGTCTTTTTACGGTGTGTATTTCTGACTTCTTTATCAAAAGATCAAGTGTTCATAGGTATGTGGATTTATATCTGGGTCTTCAGTTTGATTGCATTGATCAATGTGTCTGTGTTTGTGGCAACACCATCCTTCACCCCACCGCCCGACTCTATATTTCTTAGAGACATCACCTCCCCAATTTCAAGATGTACTATCAGCTCTTGTTCATGATTGTCTTAGTGATTCTGTCTTTTGTTTGTTTGTTTGCATATGAAGTTGAAAATTGTCCTTTTAGTTTCTGTGAAGACTTGTATTGGGATTTTGATGGGGATTGCACTGGGTCTGTAGATGCTTTTGGTAGGATTGACAGGTTTACTGGATTAATCCCATCTACCTATGAGCATGGGAGAGCTTACTCTCTTCTGGTATCATCTTCGATTTATTTCAGTGTTTAAAAGTTTTTATCATACACGTCCTCCACTTGCTTGGTTAAAGTCACCCCAAGATGTTTTATATTATTTGAGGCTATTGTGAAAGATATTTCCCCCCTATTTTTCAGAACATTTACCGTTTGTATATAAGAAGGCTATTGATTTTTGTGCATTAATTTTGTACCCAGTTACTTTGCTGAAAGTAGTGGAGTATACAGGTAGAACTTTTAGGGTCGCTTATGTATACTAAAATATCATCTGCAAATAAAGATACTTTGATTTTTTTCCTTTCTAATTTGCATCCCCTTAATTTTCCTCAGTTGTCTTATTGCTCTAGCTGGGATTTCAAGCACTATTTTAACAGGCATGGAGAGAGTAGAAAACCTTGTCTTATTCCTGATTTTAGTAGAATAGCTTTCCTTTTCTTTCCATTTAAGTTGATGCTGGCTATGCGCTTGCTGTAAGCTGCCTTTATTATGTTTAGGTGTGCCCCTTGTATCTTTAATCTCTCCAGAACTTTTATCAAGAAGGAATGCTAGATTTTCTCAAGGGACTTTTCTGAATCCAGTGAGATGATCATGTGGTTTTTGTCTTTTAGTTTGTTTATATGGTGGACACATGTTGTTATATATGTTCAGTCTAGATTTTGTTCTCCCAGCTCTGTAACTTCCCTACAGTAACCTAGGATTTTCAGAACTCCTTTGTTTCTCATAACTGAGGCTGGTCCTTCATTCTTTGATGTCCAGTGTGTCAAGAGTAGTTGTGTGTATTTTCCCTTTAAAATGCAGTTTTTCAGGGAAGCATAAATATGAGCCTATTATTTAATCCTATATGTAAGTATGCATTCTTAATTCAAACTAGAACCTCCAAAAGATGGATTTTGTAAGTATATGCCTTAGGAATTAAACCTTTCCTTCCCTGTGAATAGCTAATAAATCAAGACCTAGTTACTGAAAAAAATCACTCCTTTGAATGAACACAGTGCATTCTATTTCACATTTTCATATTTCTACTTTTAGCTTTTATTTTTCCTCATAATTTCTAAAGTATACAGTTTTAGAAGATATATTATTGTTCTTTGATTTTTAAATTTAGAAATTAATTCATCTTAGTAGATAATAGGAGAACTATATACACAATGTCTCCATACATTCAAGTTACTTGATTTTTCAATTATATTTATCCAGAGAGAGAATGTTTGTTTATATAGGAGGCAACACAACCCAAAAAAGTGAACATTGCAAAATGCAAATTTTTATTTTCTGGTCTTTTCCTCAATATACAAACATTTTAATAGCTGATTTATTATGAAGAATAGCCTACATGGCCAAATTATGTCACTTACACTGTCTTAGTAAATTATTGCCTCGACATTTTGTGCCTTTTTCGGGGGAGAGATTGGTTTTATCCACTTCCCATTGTCAAGATGCGCGGCTTGTGTGTCTGCTCCCTCAACTGTTACGCAATGTAGGAAATATGTTAATGTAGCTCTTGGCTTTTCTTTGGCAACATCCAGTTTCTCCACACATCTCTCTTTCTATTTGAACAATAGCAACCACGTGGTGAATGTATGAATGTTTTTCATTTGTTTTACACCTTTGAGATTTCTCTAGTGCACGCATTTTAAAATCTCCTGCTTTCAGTCGTCTGGATGAGGTAAATAGTTTCTTAAATGTCTCTAGAATGAATGCCACGAGGGCAGGATCCTTTCTGCATATCATCGCCACGTCTCTTTATTAGAGCAGAAGGGAGCCACATAAAGTAGACAGCACACAACTGAAGGATGAATTAATAAGCTGTTATGTAGCCTAGCGAGTTAGGAGTGCTTATTACCATGCTGCTTGCAGGTGCTGGAACTAGTTCAATCAACTCTGCTATCGTTCATCATTTAGTTAACATTCAAAATTGTTGATTTTTATCCACAATGCAGCTGGACTTGGGTGCAAAGGAGCCTGGGTAACTTGGGAAAGCCTGGCTTTAAAACCAAAATTAAAGACATGGCGATGAATGTAGTTCCCTGGTGGAGCAAGAACTAGCCTAGCACCCAGAATTCCCTCGTTCAATCCCTGGTACGAAGTAAGAAGAGCAATGCAGAGAAGGTTGGCCTTGTAGACACATAGATTTTATTAAATCATGTGACTTACGATGAGTTTTCATTCAACAGTGGTCCCCGCCTACAACGGCCATCTTACAGGACTGTGGTGCAGCTAAACCATGCCTGTTTCCTACTGACATTCTGACAACTACTGTCTTGTAATGCAGTGGGGTTGCTGCTGGCTTGTGGTGATGCTGGAACAAATGGCGCCACACTGCCAGTCGTGTATGTATATAACCTCATCCCAGATAATGACAACAGGTGACAACAGGTGACATACTGGCCCATAGATGCACTGCACTGTCATACATAACTCTTGATGTAAACTTACATATAAAAGAAAGCTTGTTACAAGCAGCGTAGTATGTGACCCTGTCATCAGCCTCATATATTTTTACCTTATCTGAGTTGGACCATTTTCTCTTGTAGTGGATTTTATGTCATGTTCTTTTCTTCATCATGGTCTTGGAACCAATAAGCTGTATAGTACATATCTATCTGTATCTATCTATATATGTGTGTAGTGGTAGAGCAAGAACTTTCCTAGCATGTAAATATTCCCTAGTTCAACCCTAAATATATGTTTTACTTTACACTATGTCTGCCACGCCTCTAACTCCCAGCATTTATGTCATATAGACTAGATGTACAGCCCATTACGTTAAGTTGACGTCGGTATCCTCCATGATAGTTGCATGACTTAATGGCACATTTCCCAGAATGCACCTCTGTCATTAAAGGATATGTCAGTTCACAACTTAACTACCACTGACCCCCAGGTTATTGCACATATGCGTGATGTTTTGGATGATCAGGTTGTTAAAGCAAACCTTTAAAGTTTTTATTTATATATGAAAATGTGATGATCATCTAACAGACATTAAAATCTTCATTAAATAAATCAGGCACTAACAAAAAAAAAGTAAAGTAGTATTTTGTTACATTCAGAATATTATTCTGAGTCTTGATCCAGCTAAAATGTTAAAGTGCTTAACATAAGGGTAGTAAAGTGGCTGGATGGTGGTGACACTTCCATGGACCCTGCCTTGTTGTGGGATGCTAGCCACAATCACAGGTGACAGTGATGGAGTGGCTGCAGGAGTCGGATGTGACATTTGTGTCAGGCAAAGGGCCCAGTGACAAATAGGAAGTTGGACATGAACACAGCTCTAAGGGACTGAGTGTCGTACCAGTAGTGTGGTACCAAGACAGCTTTCCACGAGGGCCAATCCTCCTGACCCACCTCTTCCTGTCCTCATCTGTCAGCAGATTCCGTCGACAGTGTGCTGATGAAATAGCAGCAAGTGAAGACAGCTGCCCCTCTCTCTCCACAGTGGAGGACTTGCGGTGCTTTCTTGGATTGCGTCTATTACTTTAGGAAGACATTGTCGATTCATAAGGATGTGGTGGTTTCAAAAGAGCAGTCACAGGCTCTTGCAGGCTTCCCCTGTGGACTCAGCCGTAGAAACATTGGCATGCGTTCCTTCTGAGTCTCTGCACACAGTTTAGTGGCTGGAACCATGGCATTTTACAACAGGTTCATGAAAGATTATATATATATAGATAGAGTGAATGAGTAGATAGATTATGCATAGATAAATAGATGGTATATAACGTACAGAAGATTCTTGTATATATAGGGTCTTTCCAAGTGCTGTGTTAATAGTATCCCAGTTATCCTTCGTTTAAAATGGTCATTTTCTCTATATGTTTTAAAAATACAGAATAATTTTCCCATTTAGTGTGTGTCAAATTTTTATTACGTAAGGATGATGCTTTTAAATATGAGAGTCATCTGAATAAATCTGAACTTAAAGGTCACACCACATGCAGCAAGGCTGGGCTCCCAGGTTTCCATTTCTGTTTACGACAGTCTTCCAGTCTTGCAAACAGTTAGCAAGTAATGAGAGTCTGTGCGAACTGTCAGCACTCACAGGTCTAGATTCTAGACTTAGGTTTGTCCCCAGGAGTGACTCGTCCAGACTTGAAGAGAGATGTTTTTGCTTTCCTTTACTCAGCATTTCCACTTTCTACCCAGAATTGACAGCCCCAAATTGCTGCCTAGAGCTAAGTGCAATGAGACGGTGTTCTGTAGAAATGTTACAGGGCTGTGTTTCTAATGCAGTGCTCATTTTCCATTCATCTGATAAACAATTTGTTTGGTTTTTTACTCCCTGATAACCACTTATGGAGCATCTGTGATTTGTCAGCCAAATAGGAAGCAAAGGGCTGCGGAGTTCTCTCTTTTGGCCCTCTGAATGGAGAAGACGCATAGCTAAAATAGCAAGAGCAGTGTGTGAAAACTGTCATAAAAAATGTTCAGGTAATGGCATGGAAAATTCATGTGAATAGCAAAGGCTTCTCCTAGCTGGTGACAACTGAGCTAGGCCTGCATGTTACACACAAGCCCCGAGGCTTGGAATTTGTGTGTTTCATGGAGCAATCGCACAGGTCCCAAGAACGGAATCGCTCAGCTTAGCTTACTCAGGGACAGAAGAAAGGCCAGCGTGTCTGGAGAGCATGAGGCCATGTGGGGATGCTAGCGGAGGCTGGTGAGGTGCACCTGA
This sequence comes from Acomys russatus, assembly GCF_903995435.1. NCBI lineage: Eukaryota > Metazoa > Chordata > Mammalia > Rodentia > Muridae > Acomys > Acomys russatus. Next base: position 53,758,111 of record NC_067148.1, on the reverse strand, counting down.
GGAGCTGGACTAGGGAGGGGGTGGTCCAGGTGGGGGAGGGGGTGGTCCAGGTGGGGGAGGGGGCTCAAAAGAGGACTTACCAACACGGTAATTGGAGCCATGAAAAAGACTGGCAAAAAGCACAGGAATAACCCCTGTATGTTTGGGCTCTGCAACGGAGAGCATATTATAAAAATAAAATAAGGAAGAATGGCTTACATAGACAGGGAAAGGAAGGACTGATTGAACAAAATTAAGAGATTTAATGTCAGGATCATATAAAGTTTAATATGGCTAATAAATATCCAAATGATATACATAATATATCGTGTGTGTGTGTGTGTGTGTGTATGTGTGTTGTGAGTGGGAGTGTGTGGTGTGGTGTGAGTGGGAGTGTATGTGTGTGAAGTAGAAAAGTTTCCTTAAAGATAATTTAAAAATATGTTCCATCAAGTGATTAAGCAAATATAACAAATGACTTACAATGTTTTATATTAAGTAAATACTTGATATTCTGCTGTAAGCCTTTTTGGTGCCCCCACCCCCACCTTGATAGCTTCAAGCATAGGAAAAGAAGACCAGTCATATATAAACACACAGAAATTATCAAAATCAGGAAATAGAAATGGACACGATGCTGTCATGAGATCCGTCATGACCAGCTGTTTGTACCCACCTAACAGTGCTCCTCCGGGTCCAGCCTCTAGTGCAAGGCTGCACACTGCTCACTTCCTGCTTCCTCTGTGAGCCGTTCCCCAACCTTTCTTTGTGGTTCTGGAGTTTAACATTTCCAGAGTCCACAGGAGATTACTTTGTGAGAGGAAGCTCACCTGACTGTTTTTCACTGCGGTTAGCTCTATGCGTTCCAACTTCAGTACGGCAGATAGCGGGGAGGTGGCACATCCTTGCCCACCGGCTGCACCAGGGGTGTGTATCAGCCTGCTCACTGTTGGTAACTTGCACTTTTACCATTTGAGTCAGGGCGTCCAGTCGATTCTTCCATTGTAAAGCTACTTTCCATTCCTTTTATAATTAACAAAAATTTAGGGAAACATTTTGCTATTATTAAATATCCTGTTTCCTATTAAGTGTTTATCTCCTAATTTCAATAGTCATGGATTTTTGGCTAACATTTCTTGTGTTGTCATAAAGTTGAAAAATTACTTTTTTTTAACTCTCAAAATTTTTAACTGTAGCTATAAGTTATCATTTTCTTGAAGTAGCTTTTCAATTTTTAATTAGTGACTTTTAAAATAAACTATTTATATATTTGAATTTCAGTGGGTTGTATAAATGCTTTGGTAAAGTTTTAAATTTACTAATATAACGTTAAAAAGGTAGGACTAACTCATAAGATTAAAAAAAAAATCAACCTTTGATTTTTGTATTTTCAAGATCAATCTTTGAGCTCTGTGTCTCTGAAGCTTTGTGAGTCTTTTGACACCGAGAGACACCAAACCGCTGATGCATCAAAGAATAAAACCTTTCGTTTAAAAAAAAAAAAAAAGTTGGCCAGCACAGTCTAGAGATATTTCTAGCATGCCGACAGGGGCCAGGAACTGCTGCCGGAAGAGGTGGCGTCAGCTGCAGGAAGTACATAAACAAAATGAATGTAATCAAGGCTGGTAAATATTCCTGAAAATACCCCACCTCCTCAAAGATGCCCAGAGTTCACCTACCCTAAGGAACCAATTTTTGATCCTCTCCTGGAAGTATAGGGTGTGTGTGTGTATGTTTATCTGAAAGGAAGAAGAAGAAGAAGAAGAAGAAGAAGAAAAAGAAGAAGAAGAAGAAGAAAGAAGAGAAGAAGAAGAAGAAGAAGAAGAAGAAGAAGAAGAAGAAGAAGAAGAAGAAGAGGAGGGAGGAGGCAGAACGAAGGTGCACTGTCTTGTCTTAGATGTCATATTACACACGTATTTGGAGTAGGTTGCGCAGCAGAGCCTCTAACCAAGCAGCACAGCAGCCTCTAGCTTTAACTCCTCAAACGTCTCATCTCCTCTGACTGCCTCAAACACTGGAGGCATACAGGAATGTCTATCCTTAAAATGAAAAACATCCACAGAACTAGAAGAAAATAAGTAAAAATAACCATATCAAATCCAGAAAAATCAATGGGCAGTAGGGAACGGAGCTGACGACAGGAGGCAGGAACTCACAAGAATCCCTTGAGTTCCGGTGCTAGGCGCGGGCTGTGAATGATGCACCCCACAGAGAGCGGAGGGCGACCGACCGACTGCTGTAGTTCAGTTGGCTCCATCTCTCCTGCGGAGAGTGCTGGGGGGCTGCTTGCTGCTGTTATTGCTGCATAAGCCTGGGCCTTATGTCAGGCCACGTTCCTGGGGTATTAAGAGATGTGACTGTCAAAGAAGCGAGTGAGCTTAGCCTCCAGCTAACCTGGTGACCTGCATTATCCTTCTGTCGCTCAAGGTCACGCTCCCCCTTTGGTTTTTCCTCAGTGAGTCAAATTGGGAAACAGTGACGTAAATTCTAAAATTAAGATGTGGGGAAAGAGACCAAGAGGGCAAATAGCAAGTGAAAGGGAGAGGGGGAGGAGAGAGAAGATAAACGTCAGCTTCAAAGTGACCTGCGGCATTGCGGAAGGAGCAGAGAGAAAAGAGCACGGGACAGGGAGGGTTGCTGAATGAAGCCCGCTTCGCAGTGGAGTTAGCGGCACAAACCTACACTACACTGCATAAGGTCTGGGGATAGAGTTATTTTAGGTCTCATCTTTCTCAGAGGGACTATTGACAGCTAACTGCAGCTGAGGGAAAGGTGTCGCTTTCTTGAGTGGTGTGTCCGCTGATAAGTTGTTCGTACACTGGGAAGCAACCTCCCACCCCTGCTCGGGAAGTCAAGCCTGACTGCACCCAATGTGTCACACACACGAGAGACACTAATGCAGAACAGGGATTTCTTGGGAAAAGGACAAGAGAGGGTGATTGAAGTGAAAATGACTAAAATTCATTATATACATGTACAAAACTGTCAAAGAATAAGAATTTTTTTAAAAGCTGCAAAAGATGAACTTCATAAAAACGGATTAAAACACCCAGCAATGTTGGAGCCTGACAAGCATTCTAAGTCCCTCAGCTTGAAAGACCCCAACCGTGGGTGTCCTTCTTCAGGGAGACCCTCCCCAAGGACCAGCGAGACCAAGTTGTTCGGTTTGCAACTGCAAGAGGCTTTATTCAGATACACAGGTACCCGGGGCGTCCTAGTCATTCGGAGGACTGGCGCGCGCACGAGCTGGGGAACTGGGTTTTTATAGGGTTTGAGAGCAGAAGCGCAGGCACAGAAGCGAGAAGCTTGGTTACAGGGTTCTGATTGGCTGATTTAAATGAGGCCAGGGCAAACTGAGGTCATGGCTCGTTTCTCGGAACGGGGAAGTCGGGGCGGGCCCGACCGTTATCTGGGTACATCAGGGACTTTTGCTAGGGGCCAGGTGGCTGACCACAGATATCTTGTTCGGCAGGGTGGAGTGGGGGACATCTGGCTCTCTTAGGGTGTGGTGGGTTGGCGGTTACCCTGCACCAGTTCTGCTTTGCAAAATGGCGTTACTCAAGTCAAGCAGCCCAGCAGAGGCGGGGGTCTTTCATTCCCCCATTTTCTTTTTTTTAACTTCGAATGGAATCTTTCATTCGATTGGCCTTTCTTCAGTTTGTCTGAGTTGTTGGTACTGTTGTGTGAGGACTAAGGCCTGCACCACCGACAACCGATCTTTGACGAACTGTATCACCCTGTTTAGGATGCAGGGTCCAAACAGAAGGATTAATAAGACAACTAGCAGGGGGCCCATGATGGTGGAAATTAAAGTAGTCAGCCACGGGGACCTACTGAACCAGCTTTCGTACCAACTTTGTCCCACTTCGAACATCTGTTGTCGCTGTCTGAGCCTCTCTCTAAGTTTGGCCATGCTATCTCTTACTAACCCAGTGTGGTCTGCATAGAAGCAACATTCTTCTTTTAGGGCAGCACAGAGCCCTCCCTCCTGTAAAAAGAGGAGATCTAGTCCTCTTCTATTCTGTAGAACAACCTCAGAAAGGGAGGTTAAGGATTTTTCTAAATTACTTACTGCCTCTTCAAGGGCCTGTAAATCGACGTGCATGGCCTGTTGTAATTGGTAAAACTGATGAGTTTGTACTAAAGCGGTGGCCCCATTCCCCACTCCGGCATCTATTCCTCCTACTGTTAGCCCTCCTAGGATGAGTGCCAAGGTGATTGAAACCGGCTCTCTCGGGTGTCTAAGGATCCCTTCAAAATGCCGGTAAATTTGCTCTGACTCATGATACACCACTTTAGGCCATAATTCTATAAGGACACAAAAATCTGAAACATTTTTGAGAAGCTGAGCGGACACGCATGGTGTCAGACCGGTCTTGCAAACCCAATAAGTTCCGCTGGGTCCTTTGAGATAATAGGGCCCAGGGTAGACCTTAAGGGTGAAGTTGCAGAGGGCCTGATGGGTCGGTGGAATGGACCCAACGCAAATTCCCTGGCCCGTAACCTCGGACAAGGTTAGTCCGTGTGGGGAGGGGGAATCACATGGGGTAGAGGGGTTGGTTAAATTGGTGAGATTTCCAGTGATGGCTACCCCCTCATAATAGGGCGGAGTAGAGACCAGACAAAGCCAACACTCCTGAGTTTTCTCTGGTTTGGTGTAATTAAGAGCCTGGTAGGCCCCACTTATTAGGTCGAGGAGCCTATCTCCAGTACTGGGCCTAGAGACTTGCGCCGGGGAACTTGGGTCAAGGGAACTAACAATGGTGGGGGTCAGGGGCTTCACTGGGGGTACATAGGGCTGGCATAGGTGTGTCTTGGATGGGCATCTCCTTTCTGCCAATACAAGGTTGGGCCCGACAGGGAGAGGGGGGTTTTCTTGACGAAGTAACTGTAGGTGTATTATTCCCCCGTGGGTCCCTGTTTTCCACAGATGGAGCCCACAATATTTACCCTTTAGCCACCCCGGATATTCTTTTCCTCTGCTTGTGAAGGAAAGCTTAAGTGTGTTGCATGTCTTGGGAGGGTCTTCCCTAGCGTCCGAATTGACAGCCCATCCACAACCGCGGGGGAGGGGGTCCCAAACCAGTTGGATAAGCCCGGTAGAGGTGGGCTTCCATTGGGTGGCAAATTCTTCACATCCCCAGGACTTTCAGTAAAGGTCAATCACGGACCCACATTTTCCTTGCTGAGTTGCCCCGACCGGGGAGGGACACATATAGAAGTGTATTCTATGCTGTTCAGTCAACATTCTAGCGTAGGACCCTAAGGGCATAGCGCGAGCGAGGTCGAGATGTAACTCAGGAAACCATGAGGCCGGGCGTGTCACCCGACTCACTGAAGTGAGAGCATTGCCCTCACCATCCCACACAACCCAGGTATAGTTATGGACCTGGTGAGGGGATGCTCCACCCCTTGAACTGTTAAGAACCATTAGGAGAAGGGTAGGGATTAGCTGCGGGTGAGTCTTATCTTTAAAGGGTTTGGAGTGCGATGGAGTTTCCATGAAGACCGTTGTTGATCTGATTCCCGAGTGTTCGATGTCTCGTGGGCGGCCTTGACGTGGGAAGCGTGTACCCAGGCAGCAATGCCGTCCACTTTCAGGGCAGTAGGAGTGGTCAACAGCACAGTATACGGCCCCTTCCAGCGAGGCTCTAGGTTCTTCGTCTGGTGGCGGCGCACCCACACGGAGTCTCCAATCTGAAAAGGGTGGGGCACCACGGGCCTGTCCAGCTGGTCTTGGTAGGCAGCCGTCAGGGGCTTCCAGACTTCTCGCTGGACGATCTGCAGGGCCTGCAAGTGGGCTTGCAAAGAAGGACTGTTAGCAAACGAGGCAATGTTGGAGTCAAGGAAGTTGACAACAGGAGGGGGAGTTCCATACAGAATCTCAAAAGGCGTGAGCCCATGGGGGCCAGGAGTGTTTCGGGCCCGATATAAGGCTAACGGGAGGAGGGTCACCCAGTCTCTAGTGCCAGTTGCAAGCGTTAATTTAGTTAGAGTCTCCTTAATGGTTCTATTCATACGCTCTACCTTCCCTGAACTCTGGGGCCGATATGCACAATGAAGTTTCCAATTTATCCCCAGTAAAGTGGCCACCTGCTGACTTACCTGGGAGACGAATGCGGGCCCATTATCCGACCCCAGCACCTGGGGCATGCCATAACTGGGGAAGATTTCTTCCAGGAACTTCTTGGTCACAACCTTTGCAGTCTCATGCTTGGTGGGATAGGCCTCTACCCATCCTGAAAAGGTGTCTATAAAAACTAGTAAGTACTTGTAACCATACATGCCGGGCTTGATTTCTGTGAAGTCAATTTCCCAATAAATCCCTGGACGGTGGCCCCTCTGACGGGTTCCGGGTATTGACCTTGCCTTATTTGAATTTACCTGGGCACAGGCTTTACAGGAAGCTGCGGCTTCCTGCAGGGCCTGCTTTTTGCCCAAGAGATACAGTCCAGTTTCTTCTCTGTCCAATAGAGTCTTCATTTTCTTGGCACTTAAGTGGGTCAGCTTATGGAAATAGTCAATGAGATATGCTGTGGCCTTGTGAGGGACCACGACCCTGTCTTGATACACCCATTGGTTCTTTACTGTGTCGTGGAAGGCTCCCATTTTCTGGAGCACCTCCAGGTCTTTTTCCTCGTACTTCCAATTGCCCTCTCCCAAGTCCTCCTCTTCGTATTTTCCTTCTGTGAGAACCTGGGTGATTATGAGGTGGCTCTGTGGACCGAGTGCAGCCTCTTTGGCAGCTTTATCTGCCAACCGGTTCCCTAGTGCCTCTGGACTGTCTCCCTTTTGATGCCTGGGGCAGTGCATGATGCTAACCCCTTTGGGGAGAAAAAGAGCTTTTAATAAAGCTAGTATCTCTGGTTTATTTTTGATCTCTTTCCCTTCTGAGGTGAGGAGGCCTCTCCTCCTATAAATTTCCCCGTGTATATGGGCAGTGGCGAAGGCGTAGCGGCTATCAGTGTATACATTCAGCCTCTTACCTTCTGCCAGTTGGAGTGCCTGGGTTAGGGCGATGAGCTCTGCTTTCTGGGCTGACGTACCTGAGGGTAATGTGGTGGCCCAGATCACTTCTGTTGTAGTGGTGATGGCAGCTCCTGCTCTGCGTTCTCCGTCTTTTATAAAACTGCTCCCATTGGTGTACCAGGTATGATCAGCGTTTGGGAGGGGCTGATCAGTCAGATCAGGCCTAGTACCATGGGCTTCTGCCAGAATCTGGAGACAGTCGTGAGTCTCTGGGCTTTCCGGCAGGGGGAGCAAGGAGGCAGGATTTAAGGCTACCGTTGGACCGAACTGGATCTTGTCGGTATCCAGCAGTAGGGCCTGATAATGAGTCATGCGAGCGTTGGAGATCCATCTATCTGGAGGTTGCTTAACCAAGGCCTCTACTGCATGGGGAGCCAGGATGGTTATTGGCTGTCCCATGGTGAGCTTGCCAGAGTCTTTGGTCAAGAGGGCAATGGTGGCTATCATCCTAAGGCATGGTGGCCACCCCGAGGCCACCGGGTCCAATTTTTTTTGATAGGTATGCTATAGGCCTCCTCCATGGTCCAAGTTTCTGGGTCAGTACCCCCTTGGCATATCCTTTTTTCTCATCCACGAACAGCTCAAAGGGCTTGGTCAAGTCTGGGAGGCCTAGCGCGGGAGCAGACAGCAGGGCCTCTTTTATGGCTGTGTACGCCTGCTGCTGTTCTTTTTTCCAAGTAAAGAGTGTCCCCTGTTTGGTGAGGGGATAGAGCGGCGCAGCCATTTCTGCGAACCCTGGAATCCAGAGGCGACAGAACCCGGCGGTGCCCAGGAATTCTCTTAGTTGTCTAGGATTCCTAGGGGCAGAGATTTGCAGGATAGCCTGTTTCCGGGCTTCTGTCAACCACCTCTTCCCTTCTCTAATCTGGTACCCCAGATAAGTCACCTGTTGTTGACATATCTGTGCCTTCTTGGCCGAGGCTCGGTACTCCAATTCACCAAGGGCTTTCAGCAGAGCCGCTGTCCCTTCCTGGCAGCCTTCCCTAGTCTTGGAGGCCAAGAGCAGGTCATCTACATACTGGAGCAGGATTAACGTCGGGTGTTGAACCCTGAAGTCAGCCAAGTCTCTGTGCAATGCCTCATCAAACAGGGTGGGGCTATTTTTGAACCCTTGAGGGAGTCGGGTCCAGGTCAATTGTCCAGAAATCCCTAATTCAGCATCTTTCCATTCAAAAGCAAATATCTGCTGGCTCTTGGGATGGAGCCTCAAGCAAAAGAACGCATCTTTCAAATCCAGCACCGTGTACCAAGTATGTGTTGGGGCCAATCCAGTCAACAGGTTGTATGGGTTGGGCACAGTGGGATGTATGTCTTCCACCCGTTTATTGACCTCCCTCAGATCTTGTACTGGGCGATAGTCCCCGGTGCCCGGCTTTTTAACTGGAAGTAGTGGGGTGTTCCAGGGTGACTGGCAAGGCACTAGGATCCCCTGGTCCAGTAGCCTCTTAATATGGGGCCTAATCCCCTGGTAGGCCTCCTGGGACATGGGATATTGCTTGATAGAGACAGGGGAGGCGGTGGCTTTGAGTGGAACCAGTAAAGGGGCTTGGTGAGAAGCCAATCCCATTCCTCCTGTCTCGGCCCAGGCTAATGGGAACCTTTTAAGCCACTCGTCTGGAGTGGATACCTGGAGTTCTCCCTCAGTCTCATGTAGCCTGTACTCATCTTCCATATGTAGGACGAGCACGTGGAGGGGTTGTCCTTGGGGCCCCGTAACTCGTGCCTTGGGCCCTTCAAAGTAAATCTGTGCCTTTAGTTTTGTCAGGAGGTCCCTCCCTAATAGAGGGTAAGGACAGTCAGGAACATGTAGGAAGGAATGAGTCACCTTACCGGAAGCCAGGTGCACTTGCCGTTCTGTTGTCCACCGGTACCGTTTTCCTCCAGTGGCTCCTTGGACCCAGGCCGATTTATTGGAGAGAGAGCCCGGTGCAGTTGTAAGGACCGAGTGTTGGGCCCCAGTGTCCACCAGGAAGGTGACCGGTTGCCCCCCCACGTTTAGGGTTATCCGGGGTTCAGGGGGGCTCCTGACCCTGACCCCCCTATTCTTCTTCCAGGTTGAGTAGGGAGCTCTGGGGTGTAGGTTTCCGAGATCCCTTGGGTTTCTTTGGGCAGTCACGAGCCCAATGACCTTTTTCTTTACAGTAGGCGCATTGGTCCTTGTCCAGCCGGGGGCCCCTTCGTCCTCCCTGGTCCTGTCTATTCTGTCTCTGTCCTGTTACTACGGAGGCCAATAGTTTGCTAAATTCCTTATTTCGCTTACGTTCTCGCACACTCTCTCTTTCCTCAGCCTCTCTCCTTAATCTCTCATCTCTCTCCTCTGGAGTCTCTCTCTTATTAAAAATCTTTTCAGCTTCTTTCAACAAATCTTGCATGGAACTTTCTCTTAATCCTTCAAGTCTCTCCAACTTCCTTTTAATGTCTGGGGCTGATTGCCAAATAAAGGACATGGCTAAGTTAGTGGCTTGGGTGGGGTCTTCGGGGTCATAAGGAGTGTACACCCGGAAGGCCTCTTTTAACCTCTCTAGAAAGACAGAGGGAGACTCATCAGGCTTCTGAGTGACTAATTTAACCTGGGCCAGATTAGTGGGGCGTCTAGCAGCCCCGTGGAGACCCGCCATTAGCAACTGGCGATAGAGTCGTAGGTGGTTCTTACCCTCCTCGGTGGCGAAGTCCCAATCAGGTCTCTCCAAGGGGAAGGCACTATAAATTTCATTCGGCAGCTGGGTGGGCTGTTCATTGGCCCCTGGGACGTTCTTACGGGCCTCTAGGACAACCCTCTGCTTTTCCTCCGTGGTCAGGAGAACCTGTAACAGCTGCTGACAGTCATCCCAAGTGGGCTGATGGGTCACCAGGATAGACTCAATGAGAGCAGTCAGTTTAGTGGGATCTTTAGAGAAGGAGGGGTTATTGTTTTTCCAATTGTAAAGATCAGAGGCAGAGAAAGGCCAATACTGGGGCCAACCGTCCGCCCCAGTGCGCAGGGGAAGAGCCTGCGAAGTGGAGTCTGGAGGGGGCTCTCGGCGTCCCCTCAGTCACCCAGCTATCGGAGACGGCTCCACCGGAGGGCTGGCGGCCGCTGCCTCTCCCGGGCTTTGGGCATGGTCAGGCGCCAGAGCCTCCTGCCGGAGGTCTGGTCCCCGATAGGGCGGGGGCTCCTCGGAGAGGAGATCCAGGAGGGGACCCCCCTCCAGCGGCAGGACTGGCGGGGTCTTTGTGTCCTTTGGAGGACGGTCTCCTACAGGCTTGGTCACTGCCGGATACAGGGTGGACCTAGAGGGTGTAAGGGGAGGGGGCAGAGCGGGAGCAGAGGGAACGAGGGGGGGAGTGGGAGTGGTAAAGGGCTTGACCCAGGGAGGGGGATCCTGGGCCAGCTCCTCCCAGGTGATAATGTATGGGACTTGGTCCGGGTGCCCATGGGGTCCAGGGTCCATCACTTTTGATTTAACCTGCAAGATAAGAGATAGGTCAAAACTGCCGTCCCGTGGCAAATGGACACCAAAGGTAGGCCACTCTGAGGAACAAAAGGTCTCCCATTTTCCTTTCCGGACTTCCACCGAGAGGTTGCAAGCCTTAGTCCGGACATCTTTCCAATGCTGTAAAGTAAGACTTAAGGGAGTGGTTACGGACTGTCCCATTCTCTCGGACACAAATAGACACACAAGTACAACTAGAAATATCAGAATGACACTAACACAAACAAGCTGTGCGGCACGACTACGGCGCCAAAGTGAAAGTAAAAATTCAGATGGAGAACTTAGAGAGGGTCCGGATCCCTCATCTCCCAGATGAGGCACGTATCCCTCGGTCAGGGGTGAAGCCCCGAAAAGACCAAGGTGTTGGACCGTGTCTCCAACCAGATGGGTCCAATGGACCCCAGACACTTTCAGGACGTCTCCCGAAAGTCGCGGAAAAGAAGTTCGAGCCCGTCAGCTCCTTCTGGTTTCCGCCAAATACAGATCGACCCAGCTGAGCCGTACGGATTACAGAGTAAAAGTACACACAGACAGGAACGGACAAATAAGAAATGCCAGGCAACTCACCTCTCGAATTTGGGTCGGTGGTCCCTGGGCGGGGGTCCTGATCTCGGTGGGACCTCCAAATGAAAGACCCCAACCGTGGGTGTCCTTCTTCAGGGAGACCCTCCCCAAAGACCAGCGAGACCAAGTTGTTCGGTTGCAACTGCAAGAGGCTTTATTCAGATACACAGGTACCCGGGGCGTCCTAGTCATTCGGAGGACTGGCGCGCCCACGAGCTGGGGAACTGGGTTTTTATAGGGTTTGAGAGCAGAAGCGTAGGCACAGAAGCGAGAAGCTTGGTTACAGGGTTCTGATTGGCTGATTTAAATGAGGCCAGGGCAAACTGAGGTCATGGCTCGTTTCTCGGAACGGGGAAGTCGGGGCGGGCCCGACCGTTATCTGGGTACATCAGGGACTTTTGCTAGGGGCCAGGTGGCTGACCACAGATATCTTGTTCGGCAGGGTGGAGTGGGGGACATCTGGCTCTCTTATGGTGTGGTGGGTTGGCGGTTACCCTGCACCAGTTCTGCTTTGCAAAATGGCGTTACTCAAGTCAAGCAGCCCAGCAGAGGCGGGGGTCTTTCAAGCTGATCATCAGCCTGCAGTGTAGGTGTTACTGATGTCTAATACATAAGCCACAGTTAAGCGAGAATGAGTGGCCAGGCGGCTCAGGTCACAGATGCCTGGAAACCCCACACCCCAACCATTTCCATCTCAATAAGTGATCTTAGGACCGAAGAGCAAAGCAGAGCAAAAACAAACCCAAACCAAACCGAGTAGCCCAAATTCCCACCATTGCACAGCAAAAGAGAATCAAACAAATGAATCATTCAAGATGAAATAACAGAAAATAAATCTTAAATGCTTACAACACAGGTGTATAGGACATCAAAGATGCAGTTGATGGAAAATGCCTGACATATAAGGTTAAACATTGAGATAAGAGATGCAATTTTTATTCTTAAACACAATAAAACATAATATATTTACTTAGATACATGAGTGTTTTGTTACGCTATTTTTATATTACAATCACATACATATATTTTATAATTATATAATTTACAATTGCTTTTTATTTGAGTCATTTTTTTAAAACTATGAGTAGGCTGAGCAGTTTTTCTAATATGTAGCACTATTTCCATGAGACCTTTCCCACCGCTTTGACCCAAATTGCCTACAATCTCTCCTAACTGGCTTCCCTCTTTAACTATGATGCTTTTGAGATCTTCCCGTGACACTGTTGTGTGTAGTTGTAACTATTTTGTTTCACCACCGAGCACCTCATTCTCTATGTGTGCCAAGTGTTTATTCCTAGGCCACTTAAGGAATTCCATTCTCAGAATTTTTTTGGTAACCATAAATATCCCACTATTTAAATCAGCATGTTTTTATTTTCTTTTACCCTGTTAAATCCCTGCTGGTGGAGTTCTGGGTTGGGTGGTAAATGCTTGCCAAGTACCTTAATAAAACAGGCAGGCTGGAGTCTAAAGACGCTGTTTCCACTTTGTCTTCCCATCAGGAGCTTATGTGAGCTCCCGTCAGCAGCAGCCTTTGTCATGAGTGGTTTGCTTTTCTGTTTATTGTTTGTAGTTGTGCTCCGGGGTGTGCTGTGGCCGGAAGCTGTCTCTGCTGAATGACTCATTATGCACAGCGAATTTTATGTCCTAGCTGGGCATCCAGTACACTGTCCTTTTTCTGGTATCTTCTTTTGTAAAATAATTTGTCCACTTTCCCTGTTATTAATTAATGAAATGCAACAATATTTTTTTTTTTACATAGAATAGATAGTTTGGTATAATTATTTAGCCAACATTTCATCCTTGCCTATGCTTATTTTTAATTCTTGGCATTCTACATAATAGAAATATCTGAAAAATTTGATAAAATCCAGTCTTTAAATTTTATTTAAAATAAGTTTGGTCAAGGTTTTGGAATAAAAACACTTTCTTCATTTTAAAAGTTTCTTATTTTTATTTGTACCTTAAATTTAAATTTATGGTTCAATTTTGTTGATCTTTTATATCATGGAAGGAAATATAAATGTTACTTTTATCATGTATGGAAGTTCAACTTTCCCAGAGCCCTTTGTTTAACAGACTAGTATTTACCTATTATAATTGAAGTTTTGCCTTCATTAAAATTACAATTGACTGTGCATACAGTAATATATTTCTTAAATATTTTTATTACAAAAATATACTTGTCATCAGTTTTAATGTCAAGACCATACCTTTTCATTTACTGTATCTCTTTAGGTCTTGAAACCAGGTAATATTTTTATTTTTTTAAGCTTTTTTTTCACCTTCACTATCTCAGGGTTTTTAAACTTACCATTCCTTGTAAATTCTAAGGTTTGCCTATGGCTGCTTAAAACCTTTCAAGAATTTTCAGTGAGATTAGACTCCACTTCTAGGTTGTGTGTAAAATGGAATCACTTCCGTGTCCACTACTCCAGCTCACGAACCCTCCCTCCTTCCCTTCTTCTTCTTCTTCTCTCTCTCTGTCTCTCTCTCTCTCCCTTTCTTTCTTTCTACAATACAGTGGGAAACAGTTTATTTTTAGGATACAAACAAGCAGCTAAAAATGTTAAAGCAAAATAAAATGAAACAAACAAACTCTAGCAGGACAAAACAAATGAAACAAGAAAACAAGCCAAAGACAAAGCTCAAGAAGCACGGTAGACAGAGATCCACACATTCTGACTCACACAGAGAAATCCCATAAAAACACAAAGCTGGAAACCATAATGCAGAGAACCTGTACGGGGCGGGGAGGGGGAGGGTGAGGAGTGGGGATGGGGGAGGGGTTGTTGACAAAGCACCATGAGACAAGAGTCTCTAGAAACCTGTTGAGTTTGTTGTGTGTGGCCATCTACTGCTGAGCACTGAGTTTGCCCTTCAGAGAGGTTTGTTTCCCCAATGAGGCGCCATTGGAGAAAATCTACTTTTAGTTTGAGAGTGGTTATCCACCTATGGATTGGAGACAGCCTCTGGGTTAGAGAGGGCAGTTTCCCCTCTTGGTGCTGGGATGCCATGGGGTGTAGAGCTGTGCAGACCCAGTGCATGCTGCCCCAGTCTCTGTGTTCATCTGTGCAGCAGCCCTGCTGAGTTTGGAAGGTCTTTGTTCCTTGGTGCCCTCCATCCCCTCTGGCTCTTACAATCTATCTACCCAACATCCCAGAGTCCTGAGGGGAGGGATTTAATGGAGAATCCCATTCAGGACTGAGTGTCCCAAGGTCTGTCGCTCTCTTCACGCTGTCCATCTGTAGGTCTCTGAAATTGTTGCCCTCTAGTGCAGGAGGAAGTGTCTCTGATGATGGCTGAACAAGAAACTCACCTATGAGTGTAGCCGAATGTCAGTAGTAAGCATTTTATTGCTATATTCCTTTAGCAGAACAGTGGTATTTGGTTTCTCCTACATAAATTTCGGTGTCTTTTAACCAGTGTTTTAAAGTTTGAAGCATGTGGTTCCTACACATATTTTCTTAAAGTTATCCCCAGCTATTGCATTTCTGTTGTAATTACAGATTTTTTTTACTGTCATTTCTAATTAGTCCACTATACAATGTTTTGTACATATTAGGGTTTTGTCATAAAACTTTATTAATCTCAGTTATACATTTAATAAAATATAAATTCAATGGCTCTTGAGGTCAACTGCACAAATGGACACACCTTAGAACTTTGTACCTATTAGTTTATTTCTTTTTTAAACAATTAAAATGTTTAGTACTACCCCAGTTTCTTTTCTGTTGTGCTAAACACTGACCAAAGAGCACCTTAAGGAAGGAAGTATTTACTTGTCTTATAGTCCAAGTCTCAGGCCATCTTCAAGGGCAGGACGTCAAGCTAGAGCACGAAGCAGAAACCACAGGGATAGGATGCTTGCAAGAAGCTTTGCTACTTCCCTATGTAACCCAGGTCCTAGGGGATGACAATGCCCATAGTGGACAGAACCCTCTTACATCAACTAAGACTTGAGATAACCCCAAAGGATGCACAAAGGCCACTTGCATCTGGGCAATTCCTTGACTGAGATTACTTTCTCAGGTGGCTCTAGGCTGTGTCAAGTTGGCAACTAAAGCCAGCTTGGATACCAGCTCAGTGTTGAAGAGAAGCCATGAGAGAAAATGTCTTACTGTGTTTCTGACTTGAGCAGCAGAGCGTTCAACTGACATCATCATGTGGACAAGGGCCCAGGTTGTCACAGGTTGGGGGAGTTCTTTTGAATTCCTAGTTCTTGAGCAAGCTTTTAACATGAATGAATGTCATATTGAATTTTGCTATGAGGTTTTATGTTATTTGTTGAAGTAAACCTATGGATATTTTCCAGTTTGAGTCTAGTGATATAGGTAATTACACCGTCTTGTTTTCCAATGGTAGAATAGTCCTTCGTCCCTGAGGCAATCCCTCTGTGTGTGTCTCTCTTGTTACCCCTTTTATGTACCATTTAAATTTTTTGCTCCCCACCTTCTATCTGATTGCACAAGTCTCTCAGAAATCTTATCATTTGCTGGCAGCAGTATCCATGGTTTTAGGGTCAGGACAGCACTGGCTCTAAAAAATGTAATGGGGATTGAGGCTTTAACGGGGAGAGTCCTCTGACTTGACACAATTTCTCCCTTCGAGCTCTACAGTGTTCAATGGACACAGCAGAGCATCCATTTGCATGGAAGCATTTTAACTCTGAGCTCAAAGTCTACAATGTATTTCATAGTCATGTTATATGCATTTCTTCTCGAAAGAACGTCTACTACACCTCATGCCTTTCCGGACATTCGCCCCTTGCATCCCTGTTGAAGTGATGAAAATGTATTTAGTTGTAGCATTACATTTTTTTTTTAAAGCACCTGAGTTTCTAAAATGAGGCATCCTTTATAAGATTTGTATTTACAGAGAGCAGAGACTGGGTTTCCATTTGCCTGCTTGCCATCCACTCTCAGTTCCATATGCAGTTCATTCTATGTACTATTTTAACTGCACTGAGCATTTTGTTGTTTGCAGCTTCTTACTGTTTAAAATACTTTATGATCATTATTTCTTTGTCTTCGAACCATGGGACTCCAGAAATGGATAGTGTAATTCTGAATGCTTGGAGATTTACCAGATTCCTTTTTGTCACTTTTTTTTCTAGCTTAAGATTCTTATGGTCAAGCCAGGTGTGCTGGCACACGCCTTTAATCCCAGCACTTGGGAGGCAGAGGCAGGTGGATCCCCGTGAGTTTGAGGCCAGCCTGGTCTACAAAAATGAGTCCAGGACAGCCAAGGCTACAAGTGAAATCCTGTCTCTAAAGAAAAAAAAAAATCTTATGGTCTTACGCTTTATCTGATTTTATTCTCTTATTTTGTTGTTATTTGATTTATGATCCAGAATATTATCTAATTTTGTGAGTGTTTCTTGGGTACTTAAAAATCCTTTATATTCTGCGACGATAGTTCTGTCCTATTAATGTTAATTACATAAAAATCGTTTGTCAGTGTTTTCTCAGTCTCCTGTCTCCTTATTGATTTTATTTCTACACTCTGTGTTAATCATTGAGGGAAAATTGCTGAAGTTCTCAAGTATAATTACAGATTTGACAGGTTTTAATTCCATTATTCTCCCTTTTCACATTTTCGGCTTATATCCATGTAGGATTGTTCTTTACTCTTAGCTGATATTTTTCATCATTTTGTAATACTCTTTCAGCCTGGCAGTATCCCTTACTCAGGCCACGCTGCCCAAGGTGATTAGGACTTATAGCGGTGGCCAGTGGTATTTACTTCTTTACATACGAAGCTGAAGCTCAGCCTTTGCTGATTAAAAAGTAAATCGTAGAAGAGTCAAGCAGACCAACTGAGATGGAACAACTCTAGGAAAGGAACCAAGACTCTGAGAACGCAGGTGGGGAGAAAATGACTCACAAGGGAGGCTCAGACTCGAGTTAAAGCTCTGTAGGGCGAGGTTTACACACAGCTCGCGACAGAAGCAGACCGGAAGTCCTTGCATTATACAACCTGGAGCCCTGCCTGCCCTGAGATGTGTCTGGAGATGGCTTGTTATTGTTATAAGTGCTTGTTACGAGCCGGGCATGGTGGCACACGCCTTTAATCCCAGCACTCAGGAGGCAGAGGCAGGCGGATCGCTGTGAGTTCGAGGCCAGCCTGGTCTACAAAGTGAGTCCAGGATGGCCAAGGCTACACAGAGAAACCCTGTCTCGAAAAACCAAAAACAAAAAAAAAGTGCTTGTTACTGGGCTTAGGGTAACCACCACCAGGAGTCCACACTCTGCTCACAGATCCCAGGAAGGCCTGCAGTGTGGAGAAGCGGAACAAAAGAAGTTGCAAGGCCATTTACAGTAAACTAACAGATGCCTTATTGAGCAGACAAAGAAGCTACCTTCACATCATGAGGCAATTACTATAAACTAACGTGGTGCCATGTTTCCCTCTCGGGTGCAGCCACTTCACCGATTAGCTAGTATTTGTTAGTGTTCATGCTGTTTCACCCAAAATCTTCCTGTTAAGCACCTCACGAGAGAGAGAGAGAGGAGAGGAGAGAGAGAGAGAGAGAGGAGAGGAGAGGAGAGGAGAGAGAGAGAGAGAGAGAGAGAGAGAGAGAGAGAGAAGGAGAGGAGAGGAGAGAGAGAGAGAGGAGAGGAGAGGGAGAGGAGAGAAGAGAAGAGAGGAGAGAGAGGAGAGAGAGAGGAGGAGGAGAGGAGAGAGAGAGAGAGAGAGAGAGAGAGAGAGAGAGAACTCACGCAGCACGTGTGGGCGGAGCCTACACTTTGTTCTGGCTGCCTGTAACCATTTATTCAAGAGAACTGGTGGGGGCACACACTTTGGTGTGACGTCTTTATAGTTTTCATTTCATCTTTTCCTCCCGTGGGCCTTTACTCCTAAGCTGGCAAACACAGCCTAAGCCGGCAAGTTCTTTGGTTTGGACATATCTCGTTTGTCTTTTGCATTGCCTTAATTGTACTGCTGCAGTATAGTTGGGGGCTTTTGTGGCTTTCCTTCTTAGTATGATTTACAGACTGTGCACAGAGAGTATTTGACAAAAATCTATTTTTGGTGTCAGTTGCAGAATCCTAATTTGCATCTTCTTGTGGATCACCATGGCCTAAATTAGATGTGCACTGACCTGGCTCACTTTAAATCACGCAGGGTTTTTCCTCATGAACACAGAACAAAACATTTCCTGTACCCCAGAGGCTGCAAAATCAATCCCAAGGAAATTAAAGTGATCTGGATGAGTTCTTCAAATACAAGTGTGCTCTGTTCTTCTCTACAAAGTTGAGAGCAGTCTCAAAAGAAACTAAAATGCTGTAAGATACCATCTAGGCAATATTTGCAGCAGTAATGTGTGATACAAAACATTTTCCTGATTACTATGTGATTAATATTGCATTTAGCAGCAGAAATGAATTCTATTAACCAAGTCATATTATATTTTTTGAGCATTTTTACCAACAACTTGGCACAAAGGAGAATTTTATTTCACTATAGTTATAAGGGTTGCTTCTAGCCAAGGTGCTGTAGCCACCTCTCCTTTAGAGGGAACGTGTAAAGAAGGTGACTAGAAGTGAAAAAGGCCCATTTAGCCAGTGAACAAAAATGATAATTGAAACATCTTTGAGTACCTTAGCATTTATCTACAAATAAGAGTCTTTAAATAGACTACCAAACTATATGTCACACCTGAAAATATACTACATTCACTGAAATGTTAAAAAAGTGATTTATATATATTTAGTAATTTTTATTAATAGATATTCTTTTTATTTTTATTATTTATGATTTGAATAAAGGCCTAGAAGGATCTCCAAAAGGAAACTCAGTGGAAGAGATTAGGACATGCTCAGCTGATAGGCAATTCAGTTATCCAAGCCTGGAAGAAGGAAGCAACTTAGGGTGCGGAAGGAGGAAAGCTAGTCTAGGTAACAGGAACAGTGTTTAAATGTTAAAGCAAAGGACTATGGGAGTTTATTGATGATAACGACTAGAGCACTAAGAGGCTAAAGGACGCGGGAATGATGGGTGTAGTAAATCGGGCTATGCCTGAAGAGCGTGACCCTTGCAAGGCACACGAGGCTTCGAGCTCCCCTCTAAAGACAGTGAGGGGCCAGGAAAGACCCAGAGCCATTGAAACGCAGCATAGAACAGAGGCCTCATTTGCTGTGTGACTATCTAAAGGGTGCATTTCCAGGAGGCACATGCATGTTCAGTTTAAAGGAAGATGTTTAAACAAAAGCGCACGAACCACAAACTGACTTCTTCCCTAAAAGAACAGGGTGCTAAAGAAACAGAAGGCTAGCTCCAGAATCAGACCTTACATTATAAAATGGTTCGGTACAATGGGCATTCATTTTCATCCTATTACGGGCAAGTGTGATGTGCCTTGTCTGTTGGCCTAACATGTGGCCATTCAGTACCATAGTGTCTTTGATTTTGTGGCTCCATTCTTCCCTGGGTCCATCATGCCATTTCTATGGGTAAGGATAACCAAGAGAGGCGTCTGTGTTTAACTGACTCAGGTGAGAAGGCTGGAGTTCCTGCTCTCTTGCTGGGACCTAATAGAGCTGTACACGAGGTCCAGCGGTACGCACAAGACAAGCACTGTAAGGGTTCTGATGTGTACACTGCAGCGTGGCCTGAAGAACACATCCACGGAGTGAAGTGTGTACATCCAACGAGTGACAGAGTCCCGAGAGAGCTGCAGTTGGCTGTTGCATTTAGCATCGGTCCCATTTATCAGAACCCGCGTCACTGATTCTGATTAGGTGGTGCTCATGCCGGTTGACTGGTAAACGTTTAGACTCATTTTTCCCCTTTGAACTTGGAAGTCTCAGGTGGGTGCGCCATACCACTGATTTTATTTTCATTATATCTTTTCTGTTCAGTTGATTTACTGTGACACTTTGTTTTCGTGCCATCCTTTCCCATTTCATAGTGTTTTCCTTTGTTTCATCTTTATAAATGTCTCCTCCTATTTTTATAGCTATTATACTTTACATTCTGTCAAAAGCATCAAGTACCAGCTTTCTGTTCCCTGTTCCCAGTTCTTACTGAAAATAATTTTTAGGATTGTATCTTCTTCCTTATCTATGAAACGACGTATCAATGTTCTTTCCCTGAAATGATTCTCAGGGTTTTGGACATATTTCTTCTACTTGCTATGTATGGAAGTAAACTCTACAGAGGACTGGACTGTGCCAGTAGGTACATTTATAAATTGTCTTTGTGTCCCTGCCTTCATATTTATGTCACAGTGGAGACCATTTATATCTATATCTCTGTGTCATGGTGATAGCCAAAATGCCTAGCCTGTTCCTGAGTTCTAGAAGGCATTTATGTGTTATAGTTGGGTTGGTATCCTGTGTATGTATATATCCCACCCATGGTACCATATAGAGAGGAGGCTTGTTGGTCAAATAAAAAGTCCCATCCAAGTCCATAGGTGAGCCATGGAGTTTCTTGGGACTACGTAAGCAAACATGGACGACTGACAGGCATCTATACCAGGAAGCATCCTTGGTTATTTATGGCACCTGGAGAGTGCCAGCCACCCACAGTGTAGACGGTCTGTGGAAATCTGTGCACTGAAGAGTTTCCTGGCTAGCCAATGGGCAGTTTCACCACCACAGTAAATCATTCACCCTTTGCATAGTCTCAGCGACGGGAGGAGCCTCACGGGGGTTCTTGAACCTTGGGATTCACATGAGCCCCAGGACCCCTTGACTCCCTTTCAGACCATGATCCTCATGAGATTCCACCCATGGCCCATGAGATTCAAGAAGGCCATGGTCCTGTAAGAGAAGAAATAGCTCACGAGAACTGGGATGCCGCATTCCACGTGTCTATCTATTCTTCCCGGATCTCTGATGTTCCAGCAATGACAATTCTTACTCCATCTGGAGACCAGAGCCTTTCCAGTTCCCTTAGGTCCCCTCTCTTCCTCCTCAACAGACCCTTGTTCACAATAAGTATTCTTTCTAGGATGAACTGTAATCTCCATCCCTCAATTTTCTTCTACTTGCTTTTTAAATTACTTTATACCTCACAAAGTCTAATTATAAATATAAGTGATGTGATGCAGGGAGGGTGAAAGAACCCCTTTGGTGCTAGATAGCATCAGTTCCTGTGGGATTTGTACCCGTGTTGTCGTGAGACCAAATGGCTTTACCTGCTTTTAGATTCCAGAATCTGGAAAGCATTTTCTCTACTTCTGTTTAAATGGGTCTCATTTTCAACCATAGCTCTTAGATCATTGTATTGCCTCATAGGAAATACAGCTTCCAGGTTGTGCTCAGCTTTCAGCATGCTGGCTCTGGCTCCACTAGTCAAACTCTACCCAAGAGCCACACAGTATTGAATGACAGTGAGAAGCCAAGGCCAGGATACTCAGCTTTAAAACAGGAGCTTGGACCCATGGACGTAGCTCAGTGAATGCGTTTGCCTCGCCTGCATGAAGTCCTGGTGTGGATGTGCACCACTGGACACAGGAAGGAACACTGCATCACTCTTAATGTCAGTGTGCCTTATGATTACAGGAACATGCCCCCCAAAAGCCAGCGCATCACAACCAGAAGCTTCTAGAGTAAAGCAGACACAGGACTCTAAAGTTTGGCATCCCTTGCCGTCCAGTCTGAAACAGAAAGCCCCGTACTGCTGAGTGTGTCATCTAGTGGCAAGGAAGTCACTCAGAGACAGGGAAGAGAGGGGGAAGCACGCATTTTAACATCCTTCTATTTCTTCTTCCAAATCTTTATAGTTGCCATGGCAACCAATTGCCCCTCTGCTGAGATCACTCTTTCATAATTACCAGCGCCACTCTGCTTCAATGGGTTCAGAAATGGTCCCACATCGCTAAGTATTTCTTGTTCCGGTTGCACAACTGTTAGAGTAATCATTCTGAAACAGAATTCTGATCACACTGTTTTCCTGCTTAAACACTTTCAAAGCCTCGAGGCCGTAGTCCCGAATAAAGGTAAAGACATCACCTGGAATGGCTGTCAGACTTAAAGCCCTTGGTTTATCTGTAACTTCCACTCCCACCCCTTCCCTCCTCACCTTATGGCTCGGAGTGGCACACGCGGACACGGGACTACTGGGTGCTGCTTCTTGGCACAGCAGCAAAGGCCCACGCATGGGGATCGACTCCAGAAAGGGCAGCCCCACCATGCCCTCCAGGGCCCTTGACTTGTGAGTAGGCGTGCTAGTGTCTGGTATGTTCATAGACTGTGGTGTGAACTCAATACTTAACTTCTAAGGAATAGAGTGTGTCATGTGATGAGAAACCATTTCCAAGGCTGGGTAACAAAATGGCTTCCATCTTGGAGGCACTCAACCTGAAGAGAATCAGTTGCCACATTCTGAGGTGCTGTAAGGACAGACGGAAGTACAAGGAAATAAATCCATGTGTCTGACCAGCAGCCAATTGAGCCACAAGGCTTGCCAACAGTCACGTGAGTAAAGCCATCAGTGGGTGCTCACCTGACTAAGCTTTGAGGTATCTGAGGTACCTGGCAACAGTGCCTTTCTGTGTTGGGTGCTGTCCAAATTCCTGACCCGGAAAAATTGAGATGATAAAATGTCTGTTATTTTAGCCTGCAAATTTGGGGGCAATTTGTTATGCAGCACTATGTAGCTAATGTAATCACTACCCAATCACTCCACAATGAGAATAATTTTTCACCATGCCCAGCAACCCAACCAGTTTCCAGTTGTCTTTTACTATTTTGTTCATAAACACAAATAATGTACAAGAGGTACACAGAAAAAAAAATAGATGCAGTGTCATGGTTAACATTGTTTAAGATGATGACGACGATGATGATGACAACAATCATGTGCCCGAGGCAAGACAGTGAAACAATTGCTTCAGGGTATTGAAAACTAATTATACCAACTCTAGAACTGTTACTGTCCCGGGTTATATTTAGCTAGTAATATTTCATTAGCTAGGAAGATTCATATACAATTTATTGAGTTAAGATAAGAAATGATGCCTAAATATGTCCCATCCCAGACTACTGAATCTGGTAACGCAGTGCTGGGCTTCACACTAGCAACTTCAGCTCACTGGTTATTCACCAAGTGAGGAACTGGGCCAGGAAACAGACAGGCAGCAGGGGTTGGCCCCAAGAGAAAACTGAGATAGAAAAACTGTCTCCATAGAGTATTCCCAGGGTGACAGTCTGCCAATAGGCCAAGACAGCAGCCTCCGATTTCAAGGAATGCAAGCAAACAAAGCAAAAGCAAAACCAAATTAGAAACCACAACAAGCCCACAAAACAATAATAAAACAAAAACCAACATCCCCCACTTCCCCTCCTCTGACAAATAAGACCCAAACAAATGAAAACAAGCCAACCAAAGCCACTAAAGTCCAACAAGTTCAAGCTGGAAAGTACCTCTTGCTATCCACCAGCCTTGCCTTTCAGGACACATTGCTGCATCTTTTTACTGGTGTCACGTCTTACATCATACGGACCAGACTGCATCACGCCACTTACGTCATGCGGAGCTGAGCACAGTTCTTGGTGCCTCTACCCAAACTCTTGCTCAGTCTCCTTGGGAGGAGCCCTGCATCACCTGCTTTGCTTTG
The DNA here is from genome assembly GCF_903995435.1 of Acomys russatus. Lineage (NCBI taxonomy): Eukaryota > Metazoa > Chordata > Mammalia > Rodentia > Muridae > Acomys > Acomys russatus. The sequence goes on along the minus strand of NC_067148.1, from coordinate 53,734,495 downwards.
CGAAACCGCTTGCGTATCAGACTGACTACATCTTCTGACTTCTTTTGGTTCTTTGCACCAAACGCCACAACCCTGTTGTGAAAATCACATAGATTAGTGTCTGCACCTCAAGTAATGAAAAGGCCCCAGTCTCTGATCTATAAATTGATTTAGGAGATTGCTGACAAACTGCAGGAGGGCATTCGGTGAGAGGGCAACGTGAGAGTATCAGTAGATTCTGTTTGGCCCCAAACTGGAACATTTTATGTCTAGAAATATAGAAAGAATTGCTTCCAAGGGGCATGTATACAGGCTATTTTGACCAATTGAAAAAAAAAAACGTTAAAGGCATTTTATTATGTGTTGCTTTGTTGCTTCTGTAGGCTCTATTCAACGTGAGGATACTTGAAAATTTCCAGCTGAAACTGTATATGGAAACCGCTAGATCAATAGTCTGGCTGGCAGGCGATATTGAGACTGACACTGTAGAAACTGGTGGCTTAGCGGCCCTGGGACAGCTGTATTGGGCATGTATGAGTCCATGACCCTGGGAGCTCCTCTGACTGTTTTCCACACTAAGCACTTAACCAGACCATTGCTCAGCCCGGCACTGCTTTTGGAGAGGCGAGAGAGTGGAACATTTTCACTCCTTTGGGTGGACTGTGATCTATGGATGTTCAAAATCTAAGAACGGCGCAAAGTTCAGTTGTTAGAGATTTTAAATGCGGGAACAGGCAGTGGTAAAAAATAGCCAGTTGAGAGCCGGGCGTGGTGGCGCACGCCTTTAATCCCAGCAATCGGGAGACAGAGGCAGGCGGATCGCTGTGAGTTCGAGGCCAGCCTGGTCTACAAAGTGAGTCCAGGATGGCCAAGGCTACACAGAGAAACCCTGTCTCGAAAAAACAAAAAAAACCAAAAACCAACAACAACAAAATAGCCAGTTGAGAACCAGCCCTTACTTAACTACCAAGAAAATGGGTTTGGTGTTAGTTCAGTTTGGGGGTGGTGTTTTTGTGGTTTCCTTGAATGCGAAGGTTCATGTAAGGTGTAAACCTACTCTTTCTAAGCACCTATATATATAAACTCGAGGCTGTACTTGGGTGAGTCAATTCAGGCAAATAAAATAAAAGTAATACTCAAAGTATAATCAGATATGATTTACAATTTACCTCACTCAGCAATCCCAAATGCAAAATAAAAATATTTAATTGGGATAGAAGAGCTTTCCCCGAAGTGCTCAGCAAGTCATCTAATTAAAAATCCCCTCTTTGAGAAATGCATGAAAGATTAAATCTGACAGGTGGGCTATTGAGTGTAAAAGTTATAGCTGAATATGTCCCCAAAGAGTTGAAATATTTAGTTTCCAGGGATGGGGCATGGTTCTTAAGAAATGTGACTGAAAAATTAACAGATGGCTCAGGCCTTACCTTCTGAAGGCTCAGTCACCTCCCTGCACTACTGCAGGTGAGGCACTGTTGACAAACTCAGGGACTTTCAGAGCCTAGAGCAAGTTATGATCAGTTTGTATTCTGACTTCTGGTCTTATTTTCTGCAAGCCTTGGTGAGGGAAAATAAATGCATGACTTGCTCTCCCCACTCTACCCATAGCCTTATAGTCAAACAGTAAAACATGGGTAAATCCTGTCAAAAATAAAAATGAGCCACAAACATGATGCTATCTTAAATGAACCACATTAAGTACAAAACAAATGTGTTTCGTTAGAGGAAAAAAAGACTCATTATTTCTTACCAGCGTGTGTTCTGGGCACATGAGATGCAGCCTCCAGTGCACTTTATGTAGTACCTTGCTAGGCTCTGGAGGGTGCTAAGCAAATGAGACCTTAGATGTACAAAGTGGATTTACTCCTGTGTTTCTGTGGACAGGTATGGTCTAAACTTAGCCGTGCTGAACAATATAATCAGTGGACAATTGTATATTATCAAATAAACCTGGAGAAATAGGAGTGCTTCTCAATGGGCACAAAAAAAAAAAAAAAAAAAAAAAAAAAAAGAAAAAGAAAAGAAAAAAGAAAAGAAAGAAAAAAAGAAAAGCCGGAAAAAAGCACGAGCAGGAACCGCAGGCGGATGGAGTGTGCTCAGTCTTGGGCGCACCAAATTGGACAACAGAGCCCCGTGGGCAGCGGTACCTCTAGCACATGAGCCCAAGGATTTTACAATGTGTTATTGGAAAGCCTGGGTATGCTTTCAGATGATTCTACTGTGGCTGTGTAGAGATGGCGCACTGCCCAGTGAGAGCATACAGGGCTTGCCAGTGGCCCAGGAAAACCCCACTGCGTTCCTGGGGATAGATGGTCTGAGTGGAAGCATATGGAATCCTCCTTGGGTGATTTATGTTGGACCTATCCAGTGGCAAGTGCAAGCTTGGTTAGCATAGTTCAGTCGATATAAATGTGTTTCGCATTTTAAAGTCTTATGTTCCATATCCATCAACTGACCTATGCAAAGATACCTTTGTATCTCATTTTGATTATTCAGGAAAATGTCCTCCAGATGTACTTCATGCATGTAACAATGTGCTTTTTACTTGGCTTTTATATATGTATGTGCAAATTTAATAATAGCACTAGGTAAAGATAATAATGAAAGTGAGAGACAAATCCCTATGATCCAGATGAAGCAGTGAATGTTACTAAAATGGAAAACTATCTCTCCCTGAGTGGCTTTCTCTTCATTGCCAAAGGTGAAGCTATTCTGTGTTTTATGTCATTCTTTCAGTTTTTTTTATGTGTGTCCCCTAGTAAGGGGAGCGGGGCCTGTCTCTGACATGGACTCTATTGCCTGCTTTTTGATCACTTCTCCTTGGATGCTGGGGAAAAGGGGAGCCCCCCTACCCACCCAGCCCAGAACATCAAGCCGCATCCAGACTGAGCTCATCCTCTTCCCCTGTCTAGTGGGGGAGGTGACAAGAGCTCCACAAGAAGATCAACAGAGCCAACTAACCATGGCCCAGAGGGGCCCGTGGAGTCTGAGCACGGGCTGGACCTAGGTCTTCTACATAGATATAGCCGGTGGCAGCTCAGACTTCATGTGGGTCTGCTAGCAAGGGGAGTGGGGTGGCAGGGAGTTGTATCTGATACGGACTCTGGTGCCTGTTTTTTTTTTTTTATCACTTCTCCCTGGTGGGACTGCCTTGCCAGCCACAGGAGGAGAGGACGAACTCAGTCCTGATGAGATTTGATGAGGTGCTGTGGGTGGGTAGGGGGGCTCCCCTTTTCGGAGGACTGGGGAAGGAGGTGGGGATAGGAGGTGAGGAGGGAGGAGGCTACAGCCAGGATGTCAAGTGAATAAATTAATTAATAAGAAAAAATTATACTATGTATTTTATTATATGAATTTTTGTTTTACCTTTTAATGTAGCTTCATATTTCATATGGCTTATTATATCTAAAAGCATACTTTAAAGCATTAGAATATATAAGTAGACTGCTGTGTAGCCTGTGTGCTGTTGGTAAGACCTGAGTTGTTTCCAGTTTTCTGTTACGATAAGACTGATACTTTGAACGTTCACTTGTGTGTCTCTTCCCTTCCCTTGTTTTATATGGGTCCTCACATGATCCTGTTTTTATATGGGTCCTTACATGATCCTGGTATCGTGATTAGCCTTTTCTTTCTGTAGTTATTATTATGACAAATTTTACATCTCATTTTTTAACTCTTTCAACTCTAGTATTAATATGTAGGTTTTTAGAATATAATCCATTTAGGATCCTATTTTCTGGTGAAATTCTGTTTTTCACTATTTTATTTGAACATACTTATCACCTTCTTTTTTCTTGGTTCTTTTTTATTTTTCCACTTTTTCCTTTCCCTCCCTCCCCTCCCCAACAAGTGGTGGCAGGCAAATAAACCCAGCATCTTATGCCACCTATACAAGCTGCCCTGCCTCCCACTGTGACTCTCATACCAGCTCTCCTAGTTACTTAGAAGCCTATGCTTACAACTTCTATTTGAGTTTTCTATGTACTTTTTAAGTGAATGGTGAGATTTGTTTATGGAAGTTATGAGCCCATGGGATTGGAGAGACGGCTCAGCACTCAGGCGCAGGGAACCCAGGTTAGATTCCCAGTACCCACATTGCTGGCAGCCGCCTGTGGCTCCAGGACCCTCACCTGGCCTCAGAACTGCACACATGTGGTACTCAGACATACATAAGGGAAGACACTCACACATATTAAATACAGATAGATTAAGAAGTGTATAGATCTAGTTGATACTCAAGTACATCCAAAACCAATTCTTTCTTGTTTTGTAACTCGATTGTTAGGAGGCTCTTTGGCCTAACTAATCTGATCTGATGTAAGCAATATCTATCTATTAATTCAAATCTCTTTCTGATTCAAATATAGCCCCAAATTATAGATTTTCTTGAGACCCAAATGAGAGACCAAAATACTCATGAAAGGTCTCTTCAAATTTGCAAGTTTAGGACTTCAAATTTTCTGTCCTGTGCTACTCTAAAACTTCTGAACTCTGGCCCTGGCTTGTCCGTGGCTCATAGGTAGGCCTCTAGCCTTTTTCTGTTTAAGTATCAAGCAAGCATAGGGAGGGGTGTAGCACTCTGATTCTAATGCCCTGTTTCTCAATTCTGGGCTGCTGATGGTTCTGAAATCTAATTGTGTGTCACCAAGCCTTTGATGTTTCCAAGTCTCTACTCACTTCCGTTTAAACCAAACTTTTTAAGTTTTTGCTTTTTCCTTTGGCTCCATAAAACATTGTGTAAACCCTCCCCTATGGAGTTACATGGCTTGTAAAATATTACTTATTTCCATGCTTTCTTTCTTGGAGATTTTGGCAATTCTCATTTTGGCTGTTTCCGTGGGCTGTTGGTAATTTTTAAACAATTTTATTAAATACTGTTCGACTTTTGTAATAATTGTCTTCTTTAGGCCTCAATTTCATAGTGACAGACAAATGTCAGAATGTTTTTTTGATCTTATGTCGAGCTGTGATACAGAGTCATAGAGACCTTGAACTGGGCATGCTGCCTACCCCTGTGTGCTGACAGACCAGCCTCTTAGACAGACTGGTCTCCTAGGGCTTGAAGAACAACACTGCATTAGGAACCCTGTCATCCCTCACACCTTCTGGAAAGCATCCATGGGTTTTCTCATCCTTGATATAAGAATGAAACTGAGTGAGCCACAAATGGGGACTTGTCATCCAGCTCAACAGGTCTATTAGGACAACCACACATAATCCATCTCTTATAACTTTGTAACTCAAAACCTGTATCATACAGTTTCCCAGGAGCCTGTAGAAGTCCGCTGTGTACCTTTCGTGTGAATTGACATGTTGGATGACAGTGCCTGATGCTTTCCTTTCCTTGTCTTTTTATCAGTCCCTATGGCAACACCCTCTTTGCAATAACTATTGGTTTAATGACTTAAGAGAATAAGTGAGTCACTTCATCTTTACTGTATTTTAGGGTCCATCCACACCAGGTCTCCATACTTCTCCCCGGATAAACCTCTGTATTCCCCCTGATTGGTTTGCTACTATTTTGCAGTCCAGAGTGTGTCAATCTGAATCCTCCAGAAGATGCTCACCAAAACCCAACTGTCAGCCCCTGTGAATGTGACTTTACTTGGAAACAAAAGAAGTCTTTCTAAATGTAATTAATACAAGGATCTGAAGATGAGGTCACCCTGGGCTAGGCAGCTGCATCAAAGAGAAATCTTTTAGACAAGCGTATGGGATTCTACTCAAGTAAACTCAACAGCAGAAAGGGCTTGGGCTTGGCTTGCTTGAAGCAAAAGCCAGGATGGGTTTTCACACTGGGGGAGATGTGACTGGGAGGCTGTGCTAGTTCATTTGGAACTCATCCAAGGCTTCCAGACTTCCTGCAGAGACTGGCGGGAATGATGCCTAATTTCATTGATGGTTGGATTTAGTGGACTAGCTCCAGCTCACAGAGAAAGGCATCCTAGGTTGTAAAACTAGATGAAATTTACATCTCAAAGGGCTGGAAGAGAATTTAAAATGGGTAGCCTTTCTAAGGCAAATGCTTTAAGAAAATGGAGGTTAAAAGCCCACCGCCTAAAAGACACCCATCTAGACTGAGGGGACACTAGAGCTATTTTGGTCTCATGGATCTCAAATCTAATGATAGTATTACTATGGCCTTGAACGAGCTGCCATTGTCACCCAGAAAAGATGACACGGGGAGGTACAGAAGGAAGTGGCCCTGGGAAGACAGACACTCTCAGATAAAGTATTCCCTCAGCCAAGGGAGAACAGGATAGCAAAACTCCTCTCATAGCTAAGAGAGCCATTAGAGGAACTAACTGCCAACACTCTGGAACCACTCACCAGAAGGTACCAGAATCTTTCATCTCATTAAAGGCTCACTACAACTGCCATGTCGTCCTGTAATTGATAGTATGAGCTAAAGCCATGGCTGCCTGCTCCACGTTGTCCTGACAACAAAGGTGATGATGTCACAACTCATATCTGAGTAGTGTCTGGTGCATACCTTACCTCCTTGAGGAGGAAAGTAGTATTTTTCTATATCAGGGATACAGTAACACTCCACAACAGAAGCAGAATTACAGGATTAGCTATGCTCATTAGTTTACTAACTGTTTCCTTCATTCTCATATTGTCTTGAAGCTATTGTTATCCATGCCTTTCTTTTTTTTGGTGCAAATAAATCAACAGATATAAGTAAAAACTGTGTGTGTGTGTGTGTGTGTGTGTGTGTGTGTGTGTGTGTGTACATTCATTTAAGTTTTCCTTTTAGCACTTAAACTTTTACATATTATTTAAGAAGGAATTTGAGACTACTTACTTAAATATTTTTAACCTTAAATAATTTGTAGGATTCCACCTTACTTCTCAGAGTACTTAGCATAATTCTTTGAAGGCTGGAAATGCCCACTTTTGTGGGCTGAATATAGCTCACCCCCTGTCAGCCCCTGCCTGTACTCCAACTCCAGAGCCACATTTCTCTTTAGTTTTAATGGAGCAGTGAGAGGAGTGCGCTGTGCTCACATGCTCACCTGCTTCCCCACATTACAGGGTGGGAGAGAGCACCAAGCTCCCTGGTGCTGTGTTCGTGCTGTTGAACCAGCCATCTGCTTCACTCTGCAGCCTGCCCCCTGTGAGTCTCTTGCCACACTGTGTACTGCTCCTCTGAACACTCCTGACTAACTTCCTAGTGCCGGCTTAGAAAACACAGCCTCTTAAAGCGTACAGGAATTTCCACATGTTCATCAGTCATTCAGGGGACATACAGACATCATGTGATTACTGACACTGTCTTGGGCACTTAAAACTGAAAAGAGGCAGAAAGCTCCTTGGTTGGGGAAAACATTAAATTCACATGGGCTCATGACAAATATAAAGTCACAACTGAGGTAAACGCAATGAAGCAAAAGTCTCTGAGGACCAAATCCTGCGGCACAGGGCTTCAACTAAAGGCATTAACCCAATCAGCATGGAAGAAGAGCACGAGAAATGAGGAAACCAACTGGCAACCTACGCAAACAAACAACGAGGAACAAGCATGCTGAAGCGATTGCAAGTGAACCTGTGAGTTAGAGTTACGTAAATCTAGGGATATAAGACAAGTGGGACTCATGGGAAACTAATCACAAATACACAGTACACGTAGGATTCCCTGGTGGTGGTTAATGGGGAGAGAGTGAACAGTTAGAAGGGCCAAAGTATCTTCTGAGATTCAAGGCAGTCTCTTAATTGTAACCCTCTCTAAAAAAAAAAAAAAAAATCAAGCTTCATACCTTGAACATAGTGACACAGAATAGACATTATCATTCTCAAAGGAAAAACAGGGTAAGAGTGATAAAATACTGGACGAAACAAGACTGTTCTCTGCTGTCTCCCAACGGGGCCTTGCTGTCAGTGAAGAGAAATGTGTAGTCTTGGCAAACAGCCTTGGTTGTTTGGGATTGTCCATGGGACCCTTTGGCCAACCCCTTTCATCAATTGCATGAACCCAAGCCCTGGTACTGGAAGCTTTGCTTGGTGAGATGAGGGCCTGTCAGGACTCTATCTCAGTCATCATTTGAAATAGAGACTTTGCTAGGATCACTCTCATATCACCTTCATGCACTTCAGAGTTTCCCACTGAAGTCGCTTTCCATACAAGTCTAGCTGACTGTCTACTCATTTATTCCTTCAACCTCGACTCCCCCTCCCCCAACCTGATCCTCCTGTTTCAATCCATCCCCCTGCCTCCATCCACCCATAAAATCTATACTTTCATTCCTCCCCAGGGAGATACCTATGTCCCCCTTGTCCCTCCCTTTATACATAACCTTTTTGGCTCTACAAACTACAGCTTGGTTATAATTTATTTAACAGTGTGAGTCACAACCACTAGGCAGGGAAAGAGCTAACTGGGAGTAGCATAGGTTTTTGAAACCTTAAACCCCACCTCCAAGGCACAGCTCCTCCAACAAGGGCACACACCTCCTAATCTTTCTTGAACAGTTCCACCAACTGGGGAGCAAGTGTTCAACCAAATCAGCCCCTGCGGCCATTCTCAATCAAACCACCGCACTGAGTGACAAATTCTAAAAAGGAGGCTCAAGTCCAGAGGAGAGATGATGGTGTGTAGGGAAGTGAGCACTGTGGTGGAGGCAGAGGGAGATCTGAAGAGCGTTTGCTGCAGGAGAGAACAGGACATGTGGTTCTGCAAGGGGACAACAGGAGCCAAGAGTGTAGAGGTCGCTAGAGTGATACAGGTGACAAACAGGGGACAATGTGAAGTACTCCAGACTAATATATTGGTCTGACTGGATTTTGGGGTACTGAAATTTCTCAATTATTTCCTTTCCTTGGCCCCCTCTCCTAGCCTTCCATTTACAACTGTCCTTTCTCCCTCATAACCGCCCTTTAACCATTTCATTTCTTTACATATTTCTCACTGTGTACTATCCTTATTATTTTGTAATAGTAGAATTGTTATAGGTGTAATTTGGCTCTACTCTGCCTTAATTGGCAGCCCAGCTTCATAATAGCAAGAAATTTACAAGCTCTTGCTAAAGTGTCACAGTAATATGGCTAACTTAAAAAATATTAAAATCACATCATGTTTTAAGGTCAAACTCTTAGGCTTTGGCCTTCCTCAGAGCCTTCAAGGTGGTAGGGCTTTGAGAGCGAATGATGGGATGCCAACCTCCCCACTGAGTACACTGCTGTGCCAGCATCCTACTCCACCCTTGGTGTCCCGATGTCTCCTTTGCTATTGTCGGTTGTGGAGTTTACATCTGGCATGAGAGGATTACCTTTTTTTTTTTTTTATTATTATTCTCTAGATTTCTTTCTATATGTTATGTCTTACCCTCAAGAAATGTTAGGTTTGGTAATCTAAAATGACTTTGACAAAGTAAAATCTAGCATATCAGCAATATAGCCAGAGTTATCATTTTAGGTTAATAAAGCTGTGTCAAGATGTTTAGTATTAAATTATGACTTACACATGTCTTAGTGAAGGATAGTGCCTCAGTCTAATGCTAGACATGTTTTTTTGTGTGTTCTTTTGAAGGGAGCATCCTTCTGTCTTAGAACTTTCCATGTTTCCATATCCAGATTTCTTCACCAAGGCGGATAAGAAATTGGCAGAAGTCATTGATCATCATGTAAGATTTTCTTTTCTTAATTAAAAATTAAATACAATTACATTACTTTTTACCCTTCTTTATTTCCCACCAACCCTTCCCACATTCTCCTTCAAATTCATAGCCTGTGTTTATTTAACTGTTGATACATATGGATACATATATTTCTAAATACATAAAGATTAGCCTTCTCGGTCTGCATAATATTAAGTGTATGTGTGTGATCGCAGGGCTAAACATTTGGTGTTGGATAAACAAATTTGGGTCTCTTTCCTGGGGAAGACCATTTTCCCTACTCTTAGTATTTGTTAATAACCTGAGTTTGTTTGTTTGTTTTGTTTTTTTGTCTAGAGGTGAAGCCCTATGATATTTCCCCCTTTCGTATCACCATGCCCAGTGGGGTCATCCTTGTTTAGGCAACCATGTTGATGAGACTTCTGACATTATAGGAAATATCTGTCTTAGGACCAATACCTCTCAGATTATTCTGAAAAAATAGAAAATAAAGGAACATTTTCAAATGCCTTCTAAGTATCCAACATTATCCTAATTCTAAAACCAAAGGCATACCAAGAAGAGAGAATTAGAGACTAATCTCTCTCATGAACACAGAACCAAAAAATTGTCAATAAAATACTGGCAAACTAAAGTCAAGAACGTCAAACATATCATTCATCGTGATCAAGCTGACATCACTACAGACATCCAGAGATGTTTTAGCATATGAAAAGCAATCAATATAACTCATCAAACAGTATCAAGGGCAGAAAACCACATGGCCATCTTAATAGATATAAAAAAAGGTCTTTGACAAGAACCTTACATCACTTCATAATAAGAGCTATGGAGGAACTGGGGGATGGGCGTCAGACACCTTAACCAAGTAAAAGCTAAATTTGGCACACCTATAGCCAAAGTCATGCTTAAAGAAAAGCTTGAAGCATCCCCACTAATAATAGGGACAGGGCGAGGGTGTCCATTTTTTCATGCCTATTCAATATAGCACTTGGATGGGTCCTTTGTAAAAGGATCAAAGACCTGGAAGTCTGAAATTACTAGAAGATAACACAAGGAGTGCACTTAAACATACGAGCAGGTCTTTCAAATAATAAAGCTATCAGCTGACAAGTGGAAGCTCATGACATTAAAAAGCATCTACACTGCAAAGGAATCCAAAAACATGGGAGCAGGGAGCTCTATGCCAGCTACACACCTGACAGAAATTAGACTCTAGAATATAGAAAGAGCTTAAAATCTACATATCAAGTAAATAAATAATGTATTTAAAAATAGTTTAAGGTTTGACCACGTCCCCTGGATGGGGAGGCCTGGTGGCACTCAGAGGAAGGATAGCAGGCTACCAAGAAGAGACTTGATACCCTATGAGCATATACAGGGGGAGGAAGACCCCCTCAGTCACAGACATAGGGAAGGGGAGTAGGGGGAAAGTGGGAGGGAGGGAGGAATGGGAGGATACAAGGGATGGGATAACAATTGAGATGTAATATGAATAAATTAATAAAATATATTAAAAGTCAAAAAATTGTTTAAGGAACCCAAGATAAAGTTTTCCAAAGAAGAAACACAAATGACTAATAAATACTGTAAAAAATGTTCACCATCCTTAGCTACAAGAAAATTCAAATTCAAAGTGGTTTGATATTTTATCACACACCAGTCATAATGACTATTATTAAAGAAATAAGTAACTATGAGTGCTGGTGAGGATGAGCAAAAATGAGCTCCTGTTGGTAGGAGTGTAAACTGGTGTGGCCCCTATGGTAATCAGTGTTCACATTCCTCAGAAAGCTCAAAATGATGCTGCTGTACAGCCCAGCTCTACCACTCCATAAGCCACAACAGACATTTCTTTGCTCCCATGTTTATTGCTACTCTCTTCACAGTAGCCAGGAAATGGTATCAGCCTAGGTGCCCATCAGTAGATGAATGGATGATGAAGACAACACACACTCTGGTCATTGGACACACAGAAATTAAGTTGGAACTTACCTGGAATTTCCCTCCCTACCTACTAGACTTGATAGTTTTAGAAAGTGCTATAAAGTATATTTTAGGAGAAAAGTCATCAACATTTTTATCTAGTGCTGAATCCTACGAACTACAGTGGCCTGTGCCCTCTAGTGCATTAGTGGTATGATGGTTTTGTGAACAACCAATCATTTTCTTGATTGGAACTGAGGCCTGTCTCGTGGGTAAGAATACATTCCTGGTTCTGTCAACCTGGTTAGGAGCCAGTGGCTGGGCAGGCCATACAACTTAGGGAAAACCTCATATTACTGTTTTTCTCAGTGTGGCTGAAATACTCATGATTACACACATGTTCTAATACTGCACCCAACCTTCTTACTACACTGAGTAGGAGCTAGTAAAGCAACTCATAACTGGCTAAAGTGCCAGAAATAGGTGCCAGAGTGGTCAGGTACAAATAGGACAACTACACCACCCTCTCAAGGTTCAGAGAACATGGTAGAGATGACCAGACACATGCAGAAATTAGCAGATTGTGGGGAGCTCAGCCCAACAGACACATGTACATCACAGCTTCCATCTCTTTTGCTCAGGGAAGGTTGCAGAAGAGGGGGCAGGAAGATTGCAAGAGCCACAATACCAGGAAGTCTCCTGTGAAACAGTCTCCCCTGGAAATGAGCACACAATGTATATATTGCTGGGACAATGGCAGTATAATGGGAATGTTACCATGAAAGGAGAAGCTTTTGTGGGGTTCCCCACCCTTAGGTGAAGAATTACAGGCAACTAAAGACTGCTGGGGGAAGAAGAATCAACCTCATCCACTGTTGGTTATCCAGCACAAAGTGGTCACCCTTGAAACCATATACCTACAGACAATGAAAATGGGTTCAGCATGCTGTGTTTATATATATATTTGCATATACACACACAATCATATATGTATGCAATAAAGTATGTAATAAAGTATAAAGAGTTGAAAGTGGGATGGAGATGTGGAAGGGAAAGTGACCTGGAAGAGCTGGGAGGATACAGGGAGGGGGCAAGTGATATAGTCCTCTTTTAAGTAAAAATAATATAAGAACTTAAAAGAACTAGAAGATCAGGAGACACACAGCTAAAAAAAACGTCCTTTGGTCATGTCACAGCCATTGAAGTCATGCTGCCATGGTTGCCTGTGTAAAACTTCCAGGAGATTGGGCACGCTTCAAGATTTCATTGTGCAGGGAGTATATTGTATAAGTCCTCACATTTCCTCGAGGGACTATTAGCTGTTGAGGCATGGGTATCCTTCTCTTCAGTGGGGTAGCCTCTAATGCATTGCTTTTGCTCTAGTGGGATAGCCTCTAATACACACTTGGGCAAGAACCTGATTAAACTCAGTGGGTCGCACATTGAAAAGTGGACATGAAAGTTGGAGTGAGGGGCTTGCTGAGAAGAAGGGTTTCAACTGGGGCATTTGTTGTATAATTGCATGAGACAGGCAAACAAAAATTTTAAAGGGCTAAAAAATAAACTATAAGACCTAATAAATGAGAAAAAAGTATCTGTTGCTATTGAATGTCACAAAATTTTCAACTAAATGAATCTTAGGTTGTGCCCGAATATTATGGATGTTTTTGCCACAATTTCTGTACATTTCATACATTAAATTATTTTCTGGGAAACAGAATACATAATAATGATGTTCAGATGACATCTCAAAAGCATGATAGTAACTTGTTTCTTGTATCATTAAAACTTAAGCAGGCCATCTATTCTAAGCATATATGACTTTATGCTATAGTTTTAATATTTACTCGTGTGAGTATTTCAACATTCTGCAAAAGCTATATCATAGCCAGTAAGGCTGAACGGCATGATGTGAGTGTTGAGCTGTGGCTCACAAAAAGAACATTATAGGCAGCATCCTGAGGGGTTTCCAGCATGTACCAGGCCTGGCGTGACTCCACTCTGAGTCATGGAGGGCTTTACTACGTCTTGTAACCAATTCCTCCGCCAACTGTGTTAGAAGAGGGCAAGTTCCTTGTGGCATCTTATTCTTTGTCATCATTAGTTCCAACACTGATTACACCTTCCTGCCTCTCACCACATCAGGCACACTGGTCTGCAACAGCCAAGAACTGCATCGCTGTTAATTTCACCTTCAACCTTATTAGGAATAAGGTTTTATTCTTTAATATGAATTTTCTATGATTTTTTTTGTTTTGCTTCAGCTATATCTTTCATCTTATAATGTGTGCTGTGATGGAAATATCAGCATTGAACAAGACAGCAAAACACCCTGGGATGTAGAAACAAATTCTGCTTTTAAGATGGAATTCTGTTTCTGTGGGGCATTTGTATGATAGAGAATAAGAAAGAATAAGAATAAGAGAGACGCCTCTGCAGACACCAAGGAGAACGGCGTGCAGCATTTGTAAAGCTATTTTGACATGTACTTTTTCATAGAAAATAATATGCAAATGATTTATTATTTCTGTCACAGTGGCAAAGAGATATGGAGATCCGAAAGCAAGAAGAAGCTGCGTGTGAGGCCCAAAGACAGAAAGATGAGGAGAAAAAGGAGAAAGTCCACTTTCAAGAAATTATGAAGCAGAGGGAAAGGAAACTGAACAGAAAAACCAAGCCTTACGAACTCACTTCATTAGAAAAGAAAAGTGACCCAGGAAAGGAAAGTGGACCCGTGGAAGCGAACAAGACAGCAAACCTAGCGAAGTGAGCTATGTGGTAGGGACCCCTTCTTAGAGGTCCCTTGAGGCCATTTTAAAAAAGGAGTTGTTACCATGGTACCAGTTAGTCACAGTGTAGTCTTACTGTAGGAGGCACCTGACCATCACACTTACGTGAAGTGAGTTCGCCTGCCATGCCTTTGCTTCCCTCTGCGGCTCGCCTCTGCTTTAGCTCTTCTAGCCACTCTCAGTGTTGACGTTCACTGCACTTACTGTGGGAAGAAAGTGAACTGAGCATTAGCTGATGAGTCAGAGCATGAGGGGCAGTGTTTCCTTGAAAACGTGAGTGCACATAGGCTTAAACCCTTTTAATCACTTTTATTTGAATAAAGTTCTGATGCCTCTAGGTTGTTGTGGCTATTTTATCAGTATGACCTAATAATGTTTATTATCGGGCCTATAGCTATTATTATGGCAGTATTTTGTAACCCACTAGCAATCAGTGAAGACATGGACACCTATTATATTTTAAAATAGCCTTAGTTAACCTGGGGCAGGGCAGATCTTAATCCCCTAAACAACCTCCCATATTGGGGCAGGCATCCCATACCCTGCCCCAATCCCATGCCATCTGCTCCTAATAATTTCTATAGAGCTACCTCCCATCCATAATCCCAAATACTTGCTAATTATCATCATCTGGGCCAAGTCTCCATCCACGGCGGCACTGTGTTTCTTCCTGCCTAACCCATGGCGCTGGCCCCTTCTTCTTGCTCCCCTTCCTCAAGTCTCTTCTTCCCAAGATTCTCTGTCTCCTAAAGCCCTGGAGCCTTAGCCGTGCCTACCCCACTTGCCCTGCCCAGGTGTGATTGCCATTTATTGGTCAAACAGGAAGTTCCTTAGGCAAGGTTATGCAGCAACCTTGGGGTACAGAGAGAGCAGGTGGTAATTAGCCTCAAAGTATATCAGACCAACCTCCAACACTAGGATCTGTGTTTTATCGTCAATTTTTGAAGAAGTAAACCCCATTTGATAAATGACTACAGAAGCGAGTCCAGAAAGGCAAGACTCTGAAAATCAGTGCCATGTTTAAGGAATAGCCAAGGAGACCTCTGAGTGACGGCGGTTTCAGTTTGCCACGTGAGTATTTGAAGGAGCCCGGAACATTCAGTACGAACTCCTGAAGGTGTTCACCAAATCAGGAACTGTTTTATAAATGTTACTTCATTTTGTCTGAGACTCTCAACCTATGGGCAAGAGTAACAGGACATATTCCTCTTTTTGAAAATATAGATAATATATTTTCCAACTTCATTTCAACTTCACACACATGGTTTGGTGATACTGAAGAGGCAAGTACTTTATCAGGGAATCAGGGATGTCAAAGGCTGATTCAGGTCCAAATGGTACCCCAAATTAGTGGAGGGGCCTAGGGACTATCTACTCCATCTAGAGAGGTCTCCCTACCACTTGGACACACTTGTATGCATAGTGCTGTGGGGTTTCTTAGCCTTTCAAGAAGTCACCAGATAAGATTTCTTTTTAAAGGAGTTATTGCTTCACAGAGCTGGCAAGTACGTTTGGAGGCTAAATTCGACAGCGGGCCACAAGTTTGTGGTCTGTATGGTGTGATTTTGAGGTATTATTTTCTGGTGGTGGCGTTCAGAATAACAGTAAGCAATGGGAGGAGAACGCTGTGGTCAGCTTTCTGTCTTCATCCCTCACTTAGCTGGTTCGTGTTCATGTTTCTTCTTCCCTTCTGTCCTGTGGGGAATCTCACAATGCACCTTTCCCATGTGTCTCCATCACCTTTGCTTTGTATTCCTATGCAAAAGGAAAGGAACACTATTCCAGAGGACCAGCCAATCCATGTCTTCCCAAGCTAGTCACCGCAACCTAAGACTCCACCCCTCCACCCATGCAGGTCTAGCATTCCTTCCATCCTTCAACTCACAGCACAGTCACAGTAAAGCCACCATGGTGGGACCGTTACCAAACTCTGGCTGGTCTTATCTACTGGCGTGCGGGTACATGTACCACTGAGCTGTAAAAATTAGGAAAGGGATTTGAGTAGTCTAACTGCTATTTATAGGAGTTTCCATCAATCTTTCTTTTTCTATATATTCTTTGTAGAAAGAAACCTCCATTTCTAAGTCTTTCTGGCACCTGAGGTCTGTTCTGGTACCACTGGAGACTTTGTTTATTTTTTCCTGTTGATCCTTCTTGTTCAACTTCCCTAACAATTCTATAATTTTCTCAATATTGCCAGGGTGCCACCATATTTTATCCTTGCACATTCATAGCTTTGTTTTTTTATAACTCATTGCTGTCATAGTAATTGTGACGTGGAAAGAGGCAGCAATAGGATCTCCATATTAATAGGTAGATGGTGATACCAGGAAAGATTAGAAGGGGGGGGGAGGGAGATGACTAAAAATCTTACACTTTCTTCTTCATTACATATTAAAATAAGAAAGCACATGTTTATTATAGTTGTCTGGCTCTATCTCTGACCCTCCTGAAAGGTTGGTTACTTTATGCTTATGGATCTGGATCCATACCCTGCTTTGATTTCCAGTTGCTCTGAAATAGTAGATAAGTTAATAAACTCCTTGCACTTCAATCTACTCATTTTTGAGGTTGACATAATCAAGTAAAGATTGTCACGGGCAAAAGTTAATTAGCAAAACAAGGTTGTCAATAATTTTAACAGAGAGAATTCAATATGAAGAATTGATTTAAAAATGTGTGTGTGTGTGCGCGCGCGTGTGCGTGTGCGCATGTGCACATGTGTGTGTGTGCCTGGACAAGTTTATGCACACTATAGACATTGAGGAGTCCTTGGAGACCAGATGCAATTCTGGCTCTCCTTGAGCTAGAGTTATAAGCAAGTGTGAGCCATGATATGAGTTCTGGGAACCAAAGTTAGGTCCTTTCCAGGAACAGTGAATGCTCTTAACTGATGAGTCATCTCCAGCCCCAAGGAATTGTTTTTAAAAGATGTTTTAGAACTGAAATCAATGGGGAAAAATGAATACAGGGAGAACACTGTAAGAGAATGTTCACTCTTTAGATCCATGGACTTAGAACCATCAGGGCTCTGGAGATGGGAGGACTCAGACCTTGGGTGAGCAGACTGCCCTGCTGCTGGTTTAGGGTGCACAGACAGAGAAATCATCAAAAAAGGAACAAGCTGTCATTTACTGAACTGGCTAACAGGAGAAGCGAAATCCGGAAACTCAGACCCCTTCCCTCAATTCTCCTTCAGCTGATGTTTCCTGACTGCAATATGAGGATGGTGATCTGTTTAGATGTGAGTACCTGAATGACCAGGAAAATCTGTAATGCCCAGAATGTTCTAGACCATACAGTGTAAGGAACTCTTCCTTCTTTTGTTTTGCTAAGATATATTTCTAGTATAATTTACCGTCTATGTTTACTTCCAGTTTGAAACAAGAAGCCAAAGCTTTCTGGAATTCATTGGTTATGGACTTTTAAGTTTTTCCTAGTAACATAGTTTCCACACAAACTGACTCAAAGCCTTTTACATGACTGAGAATGAAACGCTCCTAAGACTGGGTTAGTTTCCCTGCAGGACTAGAAGCTACAAGGCATGTACCGTGGAGGCAAGAAACCGAGTAAACAATAATTTACTCTGAATCACAGCATAAAAAAAATATGAAGATTTCTCCTGTTCTAATTATAAAAGTACAGGTTAGTTGACCTGTGAAGGTTCAGAGGAACACAAGTGATAAGTTTAAAGAAGAAATGACCACCAAAAATACATTCAGCCTGGCTGAGGGGTTATTTACGGGACAACAGGACAGTGAGAGGCATCAAAGTAGCCAGCGTCAGTAATCTGGAAATGCGATGGGATTACGTGGACGTGTTACGTGTCATGCTTCAGCAGCCGACTTGTCCCTCCCTATCAGTGAGTGACTCTCCGTGACTTGAGCGTTCCTTCACATACTTGAAGTTTATTGTATCGACAAATTCAAAGAAAGTTTCACTACATCACCCATAAATTCTTGAACCACATTGCTTAAAGCTCATGAAGAAGTGGGTCAATTCCCTTCCTGTAACATGCCACCATAATTACACTAGCATGGTCACATCTACAGCACTATGGGAGATTTTATATGATACTATGGATGGATAATTATTTAATCTGGGGGATTTTCTGTGTATCTGAGCTGTTAAACTGCAGTTTTTCCTTCCTTGCAGTAGAGGCCAGTAACGCCCCACTCTGCCCTCTCGACCATTCTGCATTCAGCCGTGACAATCAAAGGTCCTTTGGAAATTATCCAGTTGCTCCTGGGTGAGAAAGACTGGAGTTGGGCTCGTGAATGCCTCATCACTCCTTGCTGTGCTGAAGTGGGAGCATAAATCATAACTTCAAAGCTTTTAAGATGCAGTTTTCTTTATTTTTTGACTACACACACACACACACACACACACATATTGCTTCCATATGTACAATGTATTGTGATTTTATTCATCCTTGATTACCCTTTATTATTCTCTTCTTGCCAGCTAGTCTCCTACCTTCATGGCTCTTTTTTCTTCAGACAAAATGAGTTTAATTAGCATTTCTTACATGGTCATTGATAGATATTATTGGTAGTGGCTACACTATTGCAGAAGATAATATCCTGCCCCAGTCACAGGTAATGGCCAATAACTGCATGGAAAGGGTGGGTCCTCATGACCACGCCCACGTCCATGATGGAAAGCTGGAGGACGACGTCCTATGTGGATCTTATGCAGGTATCCATAGCTATTGTATAGTCCGGGTTATAATAATGATGCCATGGCGAGAAGACTGTTTGATAGCATTTCTCCATCTTCTGACTCTTGGAACCTTCCCCGATAGATATGCTGCCTTTTCTGATGTGCTGACTGGATCTTGAAAGGGGCTATATAAAGGTTACATTTAGGGCTAAGAACTAAATGGTCACTAATTCTTAGGAATTTGACCAGTTCTGAGTCTGCACTAACTTTCACCTGCTTCAAGACAAAGTTCTCTGTCCAAGGCTAAGAATAGCACTAGGCTATGTGTCTAAACATAAGCTCTGAAGGCAGTTTGACAACATGTCCATTTCTCACAAGGACAGTAATAAGTTACACCCTAGGGCCTTTGACCAGGTTTATAATACATCTATTTTTTTCCCTGTGGAATGAGCCTCAGATCTAACCAGAAAGCAGCTGGTCACCCCCACCCCCCCATGTAGTCAAAGCACTATTGCACCAGTGGTCATGACTTGCGTGGTAGGCTGGTACTGTAGCATGCAGGGACCACGGCTGGTTAAAAGTGTTGACTTTTCTTCTCCAGCGAACAGAAGAGCTCCGTGCAACACTCTGAACACTAGTCAGCAGGGAGAGAGCTACCAGTGAAGTCCCAGCTTGATTTCTTTGCATGCCAGGCCTAAATGCATCTTGGGAAACAAGTTTTGAGGGCAACTGAAAGCAATGACAACAGCCTGTACTGTTTTGGGACCTCCTGGTGCCCTAGTGGATAAGAACCCATAAGGTTTCCTGTACTTGGCATAGAGATTTTCATTTAAAAGCCCATGACTTTTAGGCTTAGCGTCATCCACCTCAGTTCAAATGATCTTTTTAAAAACATACCATTATTCAATTGTATTACTTAGTAGTAGGTTTCTATATGGATTTTCATGCATCTTTAGTTCTGGTTAGGCCCTCTCCCTACATGCCTTTCCCCTATCCTTAACCCTCTTCGATCTCGTGTCTTCCCTTTCTTCTTTCCTGTCACATGTGCTTTACTATTCCCCCTAGGTTCCTGCTTCCTGGCCTCTATACACACACACACACAGGCTCAACAATAAAAATATAAAAATTCAAAGCTAGGATCTTCATAAAAAGAGAGAGCAGATGGCGTTTTTCTTTCTGGGCCTGGGTTACTTCACTCAGCTTGATATTTTTCCAGTCCGACCCATTTTCTTACAGATCTCATAGTTTCAATTTTCTTAAGTGCTGGATAAAATCCCATCAGATATCCATCCACACCACATTTTCATTCTCCATCCTTCAGCTGCTGGACATCTAGCCTGATTCCACTTCCTAAATCTCGTCATTAGAGAGAGCTGCCATGAATATGGATGAGCTGGTATTGCTGTTGTCGGATACACAGTACTTTGGGTGTGTTCCCAGGAGTGGTGTTTCTGAATCCTATGGGAGTGTTCTATTCTTAGGTTTTTTTTTTTTGAGACATATCCAGACTGATTTCTATAGTGGCTGCACAAGTTTGCACTCCCATATCCAGACTGATTTCTATAGTGGCGGCACAAGTTTGCACTCTCACCAACAGTATATTAAGTTCCCTTTGGCCACATTCTTGCCAGCCTTTGTTGACATTTATGTGCCTGATGATGGCTGTTCTGGCTGGAGTGAGATGTAATCTGGAAGTAGTTTTAATTTGCATTTACTGATGGATAATGACCGTGGACACCTTTAAAATTACTTAGTAGTCCTTTATATTTCTTTGAGATGTCTCTGTTCAGTTCCATAGAAGTTTTCTTGTTGTGGTTGGTTGGTTTTCTTGGAGTTTACTTTGTTATGCTTAGTTCATTGTATATTCTATATATTAATCTGCCATACATATAGCTAACACAGACACTCTGCATCGTCACTAAATTTACATTTTCCTTTGCCATATAGAGTCCTTTGAGGTCCTACTTGTCAACTTATAGGCTTTCGATCCTGAGCAACCAGAGCCACATTGAGAATAATCTTATCAATGTCTGTATTGTGTAGTGTGCTCCCTAATTATTTCTCTAGCTATCTTTAAATTTAGGATCTTATGTTGAGGTCCTTGATCGATTTGAAATTGATTTATATGCAAGATGAGAGACAAGGATCAAGTTTTATTCCTTATCTGTAGGTATACAGTTTTTCACACACCATTTGTTGAAAATGTTATTTTTTTTCCTACTATATTTTTGTCCTTTTTTTTGTGAAAAAAAAAATCAGATGGCCATAGTTGCATGGGTTTATCTTTGTGTCTTCTGCTGTATTGCACTGGTGTACATGTCTGTTTTTTGTGTCAGAACCATATTGGCTTTTTTGAGGATGGGTACTGAGGTTCTTATTTTGCTAACAGAGCCATAAGGAATCTCTTCTGTGGCCACCCTGGTGATAACCCTGGAGCTATGAAGGCTCCAGACACTAGGTGGGACGTGAAGTGAAAGAAACAATAACTTGAGCTAATCATATGATGTCTGGCTCTCAGCCTTGAACCAGTGGCAGGAGAAGCCATTAACTACAAAGGCCTGTCAAACCCTGGGCCAACCTGGGGCTGCTGGATAATATTAGGGACACGGTCTAGGAAGCTAATGGTGACTAATGGCTCCAGGAATTGCCAGCCCACAGTTTATTTGGCCAGGGGCTTTTAAAAGAGTTGCCAGCAGCCAAGATCTTGGGTCTAGTTCCTACCTGATTTTGAAGATCTAATTGTACTTGGCTAGTTGCTCAGATCAACACAACCTGCTAGTGATCTGGGAAAATCTGTACACTTGCAACGACTCGATCAGACAGCCAGTCTGTTTCACTTCGAGCAGGAGCCAGTTGCAGGACAACCTCAGCAATCCTTTTAGGATTAATTTATTTATTTATTTACTTATATTATTAATTCTTCCTTTCCATGGGTACGTGATGTCTTTCTCTTAGTGCCATACTCAACTTCTTCTCCAATGTTTTAACTTTCCTAACTGTAGAGCTCTTTCATGCCCTCATTTTTGGTTCATTGTGAGGCTTTCCTGATGTCTTTCTTGTCTGTCAGTGCTGTCTAGGAAGGGGATTGCTTTTTGAATGTTAATTTTATATCCTGCTACTTTGCTGAAAGTGGTTATTATTAGCTCTAGTTGTTTCCTGGTGAGTCTGATTCTCTATTTTAAGCAGTCCACTGATTTGTTGTTGCTGTTTTGCATGTAATTAATTAATTAATAAGTGACTTTCGTCAATCCTTCATGAGCTAAGTGCAAAAGAAGACAGTGATGGTAGCAGTGTGGAGCGCTGCCCAGCAGTCAGCAGACTTTTCAGGCCTCAGGTTGACTGCCTGGGGACTTGGACTTTTGTATTTCCCTGTACTAATCCCAGCTATTTTCTCTGGCACAGAATGTATATGCCACCAGGGGAAAATGCATTTTAAATTATCATCTTGTATAAAATAAAATTCATAGCTTTGCGCAGTTTCGAAAATTCTGTTGTTGATTTGGTTACTTCCGGGCTACATGAATTTTTCATGGTGACACAGATTTCAAGGATAATTTGGTTCTAATGCTGTTCAAGCCCATTCTTTCCTGCAGTCATTCTAGCTAAGGGACGTATTTACATAATACCTAATGCCTTGTTTCTTTCAACTGCTTCGTTGAGAAGCCTAAAACAAACAAAAAGAAATGTATCCTAAGGCGGTTCCTTGTTGACGGGCATTTATGGCAACTGAGTTTCCCATCCAGTGCCCCAAGCTGAGTCTATTTGGGGAAAAGGGATCTTCTTTTATGAACTAAGGTAAAGGTCATGCATCTCAGGATTTGGTGCATTTTAAAATAATATCCAGATGCCTGTTTCCAATGGTGTTTCAAATACTGAGGTAAAAGAAACTTTGGAGAAGGAGTTCTATTTGTCTCTAGATCTAATTATTTTCTCTTGCCTTCCCCATGACAAGTTTCCTCCTCAAACATAATCAGGAAGAAAATGAAATAGAGTTTCTTCGGGCTCATTATAAGAAGAAATGATGAAAAGACAAATAGATCTATTTAAGGGTCCTTGCTACCACACCTCTTAGCTCAAGGGAAGAAGGCAGGATGTGAGGAAGGCATGGTTTAGAAGGATCCAGATAGCCAAGGATTAGCAGGCTGGTACCACAAACCCTGCACTGCTGGGGACCTGGTGAGTCACCAGGACAAATATTGAACTAAGCCATTTCCTAGGACACAATTGTTAAGGGGAAGTGAGTAGCAAACATCTGCAAAGAGCACTTTCTCTTTTCCACACGTTAAATACAAATCCCAGAGAGAATTAACTCACCTCAGGGTGTGTCAGTAAAGAAAGCCCTCGGTTTAGTCACTGCTCAGGGAAGACCAGAGAGGAACCAGAGGCCACGGGAGGATTTTAGGACCCAAGTTCCATCTCCTGCCTTACGCAGACTCTGTCCCACTCGACATGTCCGAATAAGATCTTGGAAAAGATAACAGTGGGAAAGGGAATCTGACGGGGTAAATCGATTTTCTGAAGAGAACAGGTTACTCTTTAAAGAGTCTCTTCACTTCCTAGATTTGGCTAATTGTAAGTCTGAGCTCCTGAGCCTAATTTGTGTCCTGCTCCAAGAATACCACCAGCAGAGGGAGCCTTGTGAGGAAAAAAAAAAAAATCAATGTTTTCATAACACTTCAAAGACTACGTTTTCTTTTGATACTTAAAATGCAATATGAAATTAAATTTGTTTACTTGCAATGCAGTTATGAAACTGCCATTTTGACACAGACATATATATGAATAGAGGCCTGTATCTAAACATCTGTACATCGATCTGTTGCACCCACTCATTTGTTTATTAAATAGAAAATGTTTATTGATTGCCAAACTCTAGATACTTTCTTAGCCCTTGGAGATGCACCAGCGAATCAATGTGCATTACAGAAAGCATGGCATTCTATGTGTTTAAATGTAATGTGTATATAAAACGAGTAACAAGCAAAATGTTATTTCACACAGACATGGGTGAGGAGCAGATCATCCAGGGTGGTGGATGAAAAGAACAGACGGTTTTTTTGGATAGGGCCAGTGGGAGTGATCGATGTAAGGATGTTGACAAGGACCAGAATGCAGTGGCTACGTGAGTCATCAAAGGTCCTGAGATAACAGAAATTGAGCAAGGAAATCAAAGAATTAAAAACCCTTAAAATAATGTTGGGAAAATGGCTCAATGGTAGAGTCGTTGTTGGGCAAGTTTGAGGTAGGCCAGGCACAAACAGTGCAAGTCTGCAACACCGGTACTGAAGACAGAAACAAGAGGCTCCGCAGAGTTCAGTGGTTAGGCAGCCTCAGTGAGTCACTGAGCTTCAGGCTCGGTGTGAGGCCAGTCTTAGAAAACAGTGGTGGACAAAGCCCCTTGGTGACTGCCAGCATCCATGTAACCCTCCACAGGACACACTTACACACTACACACCAAAGTGGGTGCAGTACCTGTGGGGTAATGGCCTCTGCTTCTTGTTAAAAATGACCACTCTTCCTACTTTGATAAACCCAATAGCATTTTATTTTACATCTGTTATATTGTGTGGGTCATATGACTCATGCTGATGTTTGTGAGTGGAAGGGATAAGTGTCACCTTGAGCTAATGTATTTACATGCTGGGTTGAGAATTTTCAGGCTTCCTACCTTGTCCAGACTAAAGATTTTCAAAACTGTAATTCCCTCTCTTAGCTCCCCTAATAAAAATGACAGGCTTACAAAGACAAAGCCAGTCTGTTGTAAGAACCTGAGATCTTTAGGGTTATATTATTATAGAAGAGCCAGAGCTAGCATGATAAGGTTTTTTTTTTTTTTTTTTTTTTTTTTTTTTTTTGTTTTGTTTGTAGTTTAGTATGCTTAAAGAAAAGCAAAGAATACCACAGATCAGGCACGAGGCTCCAGAGGATGGAGAGGAGAGCAAATCTAGGGGGTGGATTTGGTGCAGATCACACAGCCTTGAGGGCTGGAGCTTCTGATGGGGAATTTTTTCTGAGTGTGGGAAGTTCTTCTCTGGGGACAATGAATCTAACCCATCAGGTAAATAATTATGTTGCAAAGTATAATTTTTTAAAAATTTGACAGTTGTATATTATTTTTCCTTTTGAGGTCCTGGGACCCAAATTCAGTGCCCCTTGCATTCCAGGTAAACGTACTACCACAGAGGTGCATCCAAGCCCAGAAATTAGCTTCTAACGTGCTGGACTCTTCATGTATTTTCCTAAAAGCTTAACAAATTAAAATATTTTTATCTTGAATAACAGATTGCAACTTAAATTTCCGACTTAAAGTTTCAACTTCCAAAATGTTGTATAAACTATGAGGCTTTAAAAACCAGGATGAATTTCAATATCTTCCTCTTGCAGATACTTTACCATTTTTGGAGCACCCAACACTAACTGGGAAAAGATGAAAACTTAACAAACATCCTAAACACTAGTCAGATGACTGCAGTTTTGTTGGGAAAAGGTGTGTCACAAGTAAATCTAGACACAACTTTATGCTGTGTAGGTTTATGTTTCCTGGCATTGCTGCCTTTGGCAAAGGAATTGGAGCCACTTTGGTGTGATCTATTTAATTCCTCCCCCCTCGGAAACATCATGTATTTGATAAATCAATGGTCATGATTGCTTCAACCTGAGCTAGCGAGGCAGCCATTCAAGTAAAGACAGGTTGGTGCTCTTGGTGCAGAAATGCAGGTGCTCCTGTGTTCTCATTCGCTGTGTACCTGTCATATCAATGGAAAGAAAAATAGATTTGATTGCATTTGGCAGTTGCTTTCCACTGACAGTATTTGTGAAAGACGGGCTTGTTCAAGGTTGAATTCCCAATTATTTCCTGCTGTAAGAAGCAAGATAAAACAAAGTCTCCAGTATCCAATGCAATTAGCTCTTACATTGACTTATTTCTGATGTAAAATAAATCACATTCCCTTTGGAGGAAGAAAGAGCAGGCTCTGGAGAAGTAGCCAGGTGTGTCTGTTTGGCTGTTTGTTTTGTGTCTCCACAATCAGAGCTCTGAGGTCAAAAGTCTAAAGAGATGTGATGCAGGGTATAGTAGAAGTTATGTTGTGAAAACATTAATTAATATATATTACATATTTCATTCTTCTTTCTAAAAGTTATAGTCCCTCATCCTCATCAATGGCTACCTTGTTCAGCCAGATATAGTGGCTCATGCCTGGAACTCCAGCATCTGAAAGGCTAAGGAGGAGGGATTGATACCAGTTTGAGGACAAGCTCATCTGTACAGTGAATTCAAAGCCTAAGGCTCTGCCTCAAAAACTAAATAAGTGTGTTACTCACAGCAAAAGGGAGCGGAAGCAGCATTATTTATTCACAGTGGCCAAAAGGCAGAAGTAGCCCATGTGTCCAGTGACAGGTGAATTGGGTGGACAAAATGCAACATATATACACCACGTGTTCAGGTTTAAAAAACAAACTTAAATGCGTGGAAGAAACCAAAAATCTCATTCTACGGAAAATCAGACAACAAGAGGACAAATATTGCATGATTGTGCTTATACGAGATATTTCCAAGAGGTCAAATGTATAAAAACAGAAAGCAGAATGGTGTTTGCCAGGTCTGGGGGAAAGAGGAATGGAGCCGCTGTCTAGGAGAAGCAGAACAGCAGCACTGGAAACACTGCGGATACCAAGGCTCTCCTGAGAGTCACTCTTGCCTTCTTCAACATCAAGCTTTGCTGCCTGGAGTGGGCTGATTCATTGCCCATTCCTGAACGTGCCAATAATCAGACTTGTCTAGGATGGGGTGTAGTTCTGTCTAATGGTATGTACTTAGCACAGTCCCCAGCTCAATCGTGTGAAAGAAAAATAAATGAAACACTAATATAAGATATAAAAAAACGTCTTGTTTTGTAGTGTGTGGATTAAATCAGTTTTTTTCCCCTGCCTGTGAAAATCTTACACAACACTTGGCACACAATCCTCAAAAATGTGTCATTATTTTTTATTTTCGTTGAGAAAAAATATGTGAATTATCAAATATATATTCATTTCCCAATATTGCTCGTAGAGAATAGCAGTTAACTTCAAATGAGAAGCCCAAGACTTCTACCCTCTGCCACTAAATTAAATACGGAATAGGGAAAACATTCATTATTCTGTAAAAGCAGACAAGCCATTTTTTTTTTTTTTTGTACAGATGCAAGGAAGCAACTTTCTCATTCGATTTTATAGCATCCTCTGTATTCCTACTTTGTGTGCTTGCACTTAACACTAGTGATGTCAGGGTCACTAAGTCACAGCTACGTAAAACATAGAGGCCGAGTTAGTAAACTATTAAATACAATCTCTCCTTTTACTCTGGAAGCTACACTTTCTTGAAGGCTAGACTAAGGTTTCAGAGTTAGCACTGTCTTCCCTGTTGGAGCCCGGGGAACCCGGGAGGTAAGCCTGTGGCTGTGTTCTCCCTTCTCTCGCATGCCCAGGCAGCTTTGCAACCTATCCCACATACCAAGTTTGTGACCTTTCTAATACTTCAATCAGGGGTTGAAAGGTCATAGAGTTCAACCTAAAATTCTTCCATAGAGGGAACCCAGATTCCAACAATAACAATCATGCTGTGAATGCAGTGCCCAGTGAAAAACAACAAAACAACAACAGCAGCAGCAACAGCAGCAGCAGCAGCAGCAGTACCCAAAACGACTCTAAGCAGCACATTTATCTTACATTTCAACATTTTGAAAGGGGAACGGTTTCCTATGATGACACTTTACAACTTCTGTCACATAAGTGGCAGTTTTGACAAGGCAGTTAGTGCCTGTACGTGCATGAATTTGATCACAGCTGTTTACAACTGACCTCATGTCACAAGAGCTGCATGCATGGCTGGCCCTTCGTGAACTGAGTCAAATGCTTAAAACACCTCTGAAAGGATTGCACTGTAAACTGGCCCAGAAACAAGCCAGTTGTATGCAAGGAGACAGAAGCAGTAGGCACGAATTGAATGCTAGAGAGACAAATGCTTATTATTAGATGGATATTTGCAACTTCTTATTTGCTTTCAAAGTAGCAACCAAATGAGATTTAAAGTATGGGTACCCATAAAGATGTGAAGTCACAGCCATTTTCTTGCTTACTTTATTGATTACCTATTGGTACAATAACATTGTATAACTCCACCCACAAAATCTTAAGTGTAAAACAGCTAATCTACAATCATGAATGTATCTGGTCAAGGCTAACAGTGCTTTGTGGGCTTGACTTCCCAGGCCCTCATTTCATAGGATGCTAGGCACCCCTAGGCCTAGCAGGCTAGTGGAGCCTGCTTTTCTCTTAATGATCAAGAACAAAAAGAATGAATGGGGGTGGGGCACTCAGAAGGCCATATTGGGAGATCAGGAACAGTAAAAAAAAAAAAGGGAGACAGTGCTTGATATAATCATAACAATAAGCACATAATACATTACACACACACACACACACACAATTCTCAATGAATGAAAAAGAATGGGTAAAACATTCAAGATCTCCTAAGGACCTAGCTTGGAACTAGCACAATCAGTCGTACTCAGCCTAGGGGACCATCAGAGAAACAGCTGGTAGGGAAGATATTTTAAGAAGTTCATCACTTTCGCAGCTTATGCAGCGGTAGGGTGTGTCTAACTGACATCACAGGTGGAGATTCTCCCATGCTTTTTAAAGCCTTCCACCTGGGAGGAGCAGAGACACCAGGACCACCCAGGGTGACGTCCTGAGTTAGAAATTGTACCCCGAAACCCTTCACAGTGTCAGTGTTAGTGTGTTGTTAGCTATCTGGGGATGGCATTCTTCACCAAAGCTAAAGGGGGGTGGTCTCTGCTCCTGGGTAAATGAAACTGCCGGATCACATAGGAAACCATGGGTACCAGAGGCAGGAGTAAGGCGCAGGTGTGAGACAGACGCCACACTCACAGGAGTGAGAAGACCGTCACCGCTCAGTGTAGGCAACGGAACATAACGAAAGTTGGCAAATACGTTAGAACTGAAAAAAAATTCAAAGTAAGGACAGGATGGTGTGAACAAAGAAAGGATCATGTGGCTGAATCACTAAACAGTAGTAGTAAATTTTTGTTTTTGTTTTTGTTTTGTTTTTGTCAGTAGTATACAAATAATAGTATACAAAGAGAAGATGTCTCAAGTTTTTAATTATATTTTTGAAGATCAGGGTCTGTAGGAAAATATCAGGCTTTTAAAAGCAAGCTAGTTAGTTGTATAGAAACCAAGGACACCTAGAGAGGCCACAGGAATCAGGGCTGGAATGGGCAGTGAGCAATTATCCTGCTCTCACATGACAAGGCGCTGACCTTTGGCTGGGGCGAGAAGCCCAGGAGAGGATCTGAACTGAGGGCCAGCACCTGCTCCCTGCATTTCTCCTCAGCAGAGGCGTCTCCTCCATCAACGGCATGTTCACGTCGGAAGAGATACAGCAAAGTTTCACCCTGAGTGGGAAGGGTACTCTGAAGATGCCCAGCTGCCGCTAAGAAACAAACTGGAGACAAAGACACAGTTCTAATGGCGGGAGCTGAGCCTTTCGTAGGGTCCCAGGACTTGTTTAAAGTTTTAATGATTAACACATTAATTGTATAAATTGATGGGTCTCACTGTGCTGGTGATACACACACATATATGCACATAGACATCTGATGGCAATTTATTCATTTGTTCTTCTTTTAAAAAAATGTTTATTCATCCACTTTGCATCCAAACTGTAGCCCCTCCCTACTCTCCTCCTGGCCCCACCCTCTCTCTCTCTCTTCCCTGTATCCCCCATGCCCTACCCCTCAGAAAAGGGGAGCCTCCCATATGCTCTTCTTATACAGTGAGCTCGCTCCATGGGTCCCCTGTTCCCAGTCCCTAGAATCATTTTCTCTTCTCAGCCCCCCAGCTTTACACTTCTCTCTCTCATGTGTTTATTTTGATGAACACGATATTGTTTTGTTTCTAGTTGCGCCTGTTTCTCTGCAAATGATGGGCTCTATTCTTCCCAACACTTCCTAAGATCCACTGTGTATATACTTCATCTGTGTGCCTGTTGATGGAGATGTCAGCTGACTCCTTGGCTTAGGTTTTGCAAATGGAGCCACAGTATATATGGGAATGTAGGCATCTCTTTTGGGTGGTGACTTTATTTGCCTTGGATGTAAGCCCAGGCGGAGATGGGCAGATTATATAGCAGTTCTAATTTTAGTTCTTAGAGGAACCTCCATACTGTTTTCCACGGTGACTAGATTCATTTATACATCTCCCATACTGTGCAAATATTCTTTTCTCCACATCTTTGACAGCATCTGTCAATATAAGTTTTCATAACCTAGCCGTTCTAACTGAGATCTGATGAAATCTCAGTGTAGTTTTGAGTTGCGAATGATATTAGGTTTTCCCCATATATTTAATGACCATTTGTATGTCTTTTCTTGGGAGAATCTACTGAATTTGCCTAGTTAAAGCTGGAAAATATGGGAAGCAGACAGATGAAAAGGCTTGGAAATAACTTTCATCTTTTGGGGGAAAACAGAGACATCCCAATTATGATGAATAATATTTGTGATGGTTTAAAAATGCAGTAGGGGAAAATATTATGGTAACAGTTTCAAAATGATCTAATGAGTTTTTAATCTCACTCTTGCAATAACTCATCTCCTTGGCAACAATGCTACCCTTAAATGTTCAAGGAATAGGAGAAACTTAGAAATTAAGACTAAAGAAAGGATTTATAAAACAGCATATACCACATGGATATTTAAAACTATCTTCCTATCCTTGTTGCAACTTGGGGAGTATACAGAAGCAGGGCTTGAACCCCGGGGGCCGGCACTTGCCTGTCTAAGTGGGAGCATGGTAGAATGTGACAGCCAGCCAGCCAGCTAGAACAGGAAGTCAGATAACATGTGACTGATGAGAAAGATGCCTCCCCTGATGAAGTTTTGGTGATTGATGGGCACTCATGAACTCATTAGAATAATTTTAATTGTGTAAGGTAAAATAAGATTATAAGGAACTGTCAAGATAAAAGGCATTTGAATATAGTAATATAAATGATTTATATTTATGTATCTCCTAAGATTTAGCCATAGGTCTGATAATTATACTTTTAAATGACATACCTAAATAACTTCAAAATATGTTAAACTACCTGAAAACATCTTATTTCGATTGGCAGCTAAATCATATGCATTTATTGTAACTAATAGAAAAATATAAAGTGAAACTGGAGGTTAGTGAAAATATGACACAGCACTTTTTTTTTTTTTTTTTTTTAACATCCAAATTCAGCTGAAAATCCTTGCTCCTCTCGCAGAGGACCTGAGTTCAGTTCCCAGCACCTCCATGGCAGCTGACAACTGGCTGTAACTCTAGCCCCAGGGAATCTGGCACCCCCACTTGGCCTCTAGTGGCTATTTCAAGCATGAGGTGCATAAATACTCATGCATGTAAATAAATCACTAAAGAAAAAATTCACTGACAATTTATCATAGACCCGTTGGTCAGTTGGGCATTTGTGGTTTCCAGGCTAATAATTCATGCATCAGGGCTAGTCCAAGCCCAGGTCATTAGCCTCATACTTGGTGTAAGGAAAAGGGGTGTGTCTAGTACGAGAACTGGAAAACAAATCCCTCAGCTCACCACGGCCGTACACAGTAGTAAGAGTTCAGAAGTTCCTATTGAAAGTGCAAAGGGGGGAAAGTAAAAAGGGGTATTTTTAAAATTTGAGCAAGTGATGTTGTAGGGACAGTGGCCAAACATCTGGCCACAGCAAACATCTGGCCACAGCAAACATCTGGCCACAGCAAACATCTGGCCACAGCAAACATCTGGCCACAGCAAACATCTGGCCACAGCCTGCTATATCTGGTACATCCCAAACTTGCTGTCTAAACACAGACATTTATGATAAGATGAACATCCTGGTGATCTAAACTCATTTTTTTTTTTTTTTTTTTGTCTCTGTCACAAATTTTACTCTATGTGTGCAGCCATAGCCTTGATTATTAAGAGAGAAATTAGGAAGACAAAGAGATGAATATTTATGTAAAGCCACTCAAAAGAAACCGGCTACAAATGAACAGTGGTGCTACAAATTGCCCACATTGTCACATTTACGGCTTTTTGTTTTTATGTTTTGACATAGGATCCCAATAGGCATCCCAGCCTTGAGCTTTTAATCCTCTTATCTCACTTCCCAAATGCTGATTAGTCATTTGTTCTTTCACTTGCTGAGTGACATGGTTACTACTGCAGAGAGACAGGAAATTTTGTAGGTAGCATATACTCTATCTTCACTTCGCATATGTGAGCACCGCGGAGAACAAAGGTTCCTCCTACAAGTGTGGACACACATCGCCTTTTTCCAGAGACCAGTTCCAACCCATGAAAGCCACACATTCTGTTAGTAACTTCCACTTCTTTTTGGAAAGCTCTTGTATTCATATCTTGGAGCTGCCACAACAAGGACCACAGATTTGCAACTCACAATAAAAGAAGAATATTCTTTCCTAGTTCTGGGACCAAAAGTGAGAAATGAAGGTGTTGGAAGGCTCTCCATCCAAAGGCCCTGGCAGAGGCCGGGCCTGACGCGGATCTCCTGCCTGACAACCTCTAGTCTGTGGCTACAAATGTCCTCCCTTCCCTCTGTTTTCACATGCTCTTGTTTCTGTCTGTCTGTCTTTCTTTCTTTTGTTTTCTCTTTCTTTTTTTTTTTAATTAAATATTTTTTATTTTTTACATATACATCTATATTATTACACATATATACAATAAATTACCTAGAGCAAGAAGAACCATGACACAATCAGGAATTATATAAAGGTTACATTCTTATTATTGGTCTCTTCTCCGCTTGAGGACAGTTGTCAATGGATTCAGGCCCAAGAGCAAAACTCAGAAGTCTCTGACACAGCCTAAGTAATTTACAAATAGGCAGAAGTGGAAAGGAAATGGTCAGATGAATGTTGGGGATATTCTTTTGTCATGGTTTCAAAGGGCTTTTTATCACTTCTCTTATTTTTTGAGATTGTAATTATGACATTCCCCCTCCCCCCTTTCCTCCCTACGACCCTCTCTTATACCCATCCTTGTTCTCTTTTAAGGTCTTATGACCTCTTTTTTCATTGTTGCTACACTCATACATGATGTGTGCATATTCCTAAATACAACATGCTCAGTTAGTATGTATAGAGACGTCTTTCTCTGTCTGTCTGTCTGTCTGTCTGTATGTATGTATGTACGTATGTATGTATGTTTTCAGGGATGGCCATTTGAAATGCAATAATTAACTGGTGTGCTCTTCCCTGGGGAAGACAATTTCTCACCTGTCAGAATTCTTTAGTTGCCTGTAGATCTTTGCGTAGGGCTGAGACCTCACCAGCTTCCGCTGTTTGGTAAAACTTTATGCGTGTGGCTTCTGACATTCCTGGGAGACACAGTCTCACAATGAACTCCCTGATCCTTAGGCTTTAAGAACCTTTCTTCTCCCTCCTCTGCAATGCTCCCCGAGCTCCACTTCAATTGACTTTATAGTTGCTCTGTCATTGAGGCTCTTATGCTCATTGGGAAATTTGTATTAGATTTTTAAAATTCAATCATTTAATTTAAAAAATTTTGTCATAAAATTCTTCCTTGTGTTATTTTACCCTTTTAGGACTTGATTTATTAAAGAATAATTTCTATACTGAATAGAGGTTTTTTAAAATTTTTATTTATTTTATTAATTTATTCATATTACATCTCAATGGTTATCCCATCCCTTGTATCCTTCCATTCCTCCCTCCCTCCCATTTTCCCCTTATTCCCTTCCCCCATGACTGTGACTGAGGGGGACTTCCTCCCCCTTTATATGCTCATAGGGTATCAAGTCTCTTCTTGGTAGCCTGCTATCCTTCCTCTGAGTGCCACCAGGTCTCCCCATCAAGGGGACATGGTCAGATATGGGGCACCAGAGTTTGTGTGAAAGTCAGACCCCACTCTCCACTCAACTGTGGAGAATGTCCTGTCCATTGACTAGGTAAAAGATCCTCTGGAGGAATCTCCATACCTGATCTCAAGCTGTACTATAAAGCAACAGTAATTAAAACAGCATGGTACTGGCACAGCAACAGGCTGGTTGATCAGTGGAATCGAATCGAAGACCCAGATGTGAATCCACAAACATATGGTCACTTGATTTTTTACAAGGAGGTTTTATTTTGATGAGTACTGTTAGATGCAGATTGAAGTACAGAGGATGGAATCAAGGTATAGATTGCATGGAACATTTCCACTACTCTAAAGCTCTTCTCTCTCATTTTCTGATCAGGCAATCTCCGTACAAAGAGGAAAAGACAATTCAATTCTAGTTTCTATAATTATGATTACTTTTGTCTATTGTACAAGTTCTTTTCTTTTTCCTGTGTTTTTCATTTTACTTGCCCTGCTCCCATGTGTGTGTGCATGTGTGGGTATATTTATGTGTGTATGTATGTGCATATATGTATATGTGTGTTTATGTATGTGTGTATATGTGTGTGTGTGTGTGTTGGTACATAGTATTGCTATGTAGCTCAGGCTGGCCTTGAACTCACGATCCTCCTGCCAATGCTGAATCACAGACATGCATGTACCAGCACACCTGACCCACAGAAATCCATGAAAATGGATTCATGTTGTGCATGTTATTTTGGATCTGGAACTTGAGCCCAGTGTAACTTTTAAGGTTTGTTCACAATGTTGTGCATCTTCATGCACGGACACACCCAAGACTTTGTGCATTCTCCTTTCTTCTTCTAAATACTCTTCCTTAAACTTTCAATATAAACATACAAATGATATAGTTATATTTAATTAAACATATACTTAAAATTTTATTCTGTGTATGAGTGAAAAGCTGCAAAATTTTTTCCTCGTCTGGCTTATTTTGTTTAACCTGATGATTTCTAGTTCTATCCATTTTTCTACAAATGACAGGATTTTCTTCTTTATGTTTGAAGCACACTTTTCTGTGCATATATACACCATAATTTATTTACCCATTCATGTGTTGATGGACATATAGGCTGATTTTATACTTTGGCTATTGTGAATAGAGTCATAATAAATGTGGGTATAGGGTGAGTGAGGTGGCTCAGTGGGAACGGGCACTTGCTGCCAAGCCCGATAACCTGAGTTTGATTCCACCAGAACCTACAACGTTGAAGGAGAGAACCAACTCCTTTGAATTGACCTCTGACTTTTCACATATGTGTTATGCCATGGTGTCCCACCTAAAAAAATGTAAAAAAGAAAAAGGAAAACCTCAAGAAGTAAATAAACATGGGTGTGCAGGTATCTTTGTAGTATACTGACATAGTATGAATTTTCAGCTATACACCCAGAGGTGCCCTGGGCCAAGCATACAGTATTCTACCTTTCATTTTGAGACGCTTCTATTCTGCTTTGTATAGTGGCTGCACTTGTGACACGTCTGCCTGCCTGTCACCTACATCCTGATCATCATTTGTTCTTTGTTTCCTTGATGGTAATCAATATGCCTGAGGTAAATAATCTTACTGCAGACCTGATTTACATTTCCCTGATTATTAAAGATACTAATATTTCCCCCACATATTTATTGGCATTTGTGTTTCTCCTTCTGGTATCTATCCATTCAATTAATTTCTCTCTTTGGTGTGTGTGTGTGTGTGTGTGTGTGTGTGTGTGTGTGTGTGTGTGTGTTTTACCTTTATAGTTCTGTAGATTAATATTTTAGATATTTAGTCTACCATCACAAGAATAGCAGCTAAAACATTTCTGTATTCTGTGCTGACAGAGATTTCAAATTTTATGTGATCCTATTTGTCAACTTTTAATATTATTAGAATGATGATTTTTCATTTTATGACTGTTATTACTATCCACACATTTCACCTATTTATTTGTTCTTATCTACTTTTTACTGTAAATAACACCTTTGCAGATATATTTAACTTTGGATGTGTTAAATACAATATTTGGTTATTTGTAGTTCCATTTATATCAGCCTATTTTTCTGTTAGTCATGGAAAATGCTTTTTTGTTTCTTCACATGTCTTATGATGTCCTGTTGTATTCTAGATGTCATGTATAAAGTTATAAGATTTTTCACAAGTTTTGCTACTCTATCAGGGAACAGATTTCCAGACTGCTTTTTAACTGTAAAGTCAGCATCCAGTGGTTTAGGGAGCTCACAGTGGAGCTCAGCCTCTACTACAACACAGCACCGAGCACCTTGTGTGTAGCTCTACTCCAATTGCCTGGGTCACCGTAGACCTCTGTCTTGCCTACATTTGAGATGAGAGAGGGTAGATAGTAAAATCAAAATCATATTTATATAGACTTATATGTACTACTTTTAAAACATCAAAGTAGGAATACAGGAGGAAGACTTTTCCTGGACCTTTATTCCCTGGTAAGCCTCTATTCTATCTTCACTGTGCAGATATGCACATTTTCCTCATCCATTTATCAGCTGATGGACATTTCCTGGCTATCATGAATATAGTAGAAATCACCAGAGATGAGCAAGTGTGTCTATACTAGGATATAGAGACATTTGGGTGGTGTGGATGGACTGTGGTGGATCTATCTCTAGTGGAGAGCCCCCACACTGGTTTCCATAGTGACTACATCACTTTGTACTCCCACCAGCAGAGAATAAGTGTTCCCCTTCTCCCACATCCATGCCAGAGTTTACTATAGTTTTTTTTTTCTTTTGATCTCAGCCATTCTGACTGGATTAAGATAAGATTTCAAAGTAGTTGTAATTTGACTTTTGCCAACGGCTAAGGATTCCTAATGGCCAAACACTTTTAGGTGTTGCTGAGCCATTTGTGCTTTAATGCTCCATTTGTTAAGTAGTTGTTTACTATTTTTGAGAAGTAGATGGGAATTAACACAGAAACCTACAACTGCTTAATGTACTGCAATTAAAGGACATCAGGATGCTCCTTGCTGACTGGGATGTGTGTATCTCACCCCTCCCCTCAAGGCTCAAAGATTGACATGTAAAGTGGGTAACTTCAAGGAAACTGTATTTTCCAGACACAGGAGGGCAGGTGCACATGTGAACTCACAGACTCCGTGACAGTATGCACAAGAGCTCGTAAGCTCAAGACACACGGAAACCCAGCATGAAGGAGGGGAGGCAGGCACAAATATCACCCCTCGCTGGGGCATTTTAATCCTGCTGGGAGAAGGAAAGGCAGTTCCCTTCAATGGAGTGACAGCTGGAATTAAGATCACATTCCAGATCACATACGCCTCATGCCCAGGCGTAGTCAACCCATGCCTAACTCTTCCCCCCCCCACCCCCCCGGAATGGGGAGGATATGAAGTTGAGTAGATAAGGAGGTGGGAGAAAAAAAATCTGGAAGGAATTGGGGGAGATGATAACATGTCCCAAATATATTGTATGACATTCTCAAAGAATAAATAAAAATATTATATCTTTAGAAGGAGTTAAAATAAAGCTACCCTATAATGGGGGCACTAACGAGCCTAATAGACACAACAGGTTAACAAAGGAAGAGCTCAGTGCCAAGTATAGGCTACCTCTTTTGATGGCTACCGGACTCCCATGGCCCCCAAACATCACTTGCTACTGCTAATGCTATTGATTATCCTCCAGAATTTGATGGCACGAATCTGTTGCTAGAGAAACCATATTTGAGTCATGACACATGGAGAAACCAAGCTGGTACTGATGTGGAAACGTCATCCTTACTGAAAAGTTTTCATAGTTCTGGGAGGTCCAAAAACGCTGCTAGAGGAGAAAAGTAACCATCGTCATATGTGGCTACAATGAAGACTAGCCTGGAATACATGCCTACCAGTGCAATAGTCGCATAAACATCTTAAGAGTAACCAGCTGCTTTCTGATAAGAAAGTAGCAAAATACTTGATGGCAAAAAAATAACTTGCTTTAGAATGCTAAACCCTAAATGAGACATCTGTATAACAGCCTCTCCTCCTGCAGCTCAGGGATGACTGTAGAAGAAGGGATAGAGAGAGTTAAGGGTCCAAGGTAGAGGGTAACTCTGAGGAAACAGCTGCACACCGCTGCACACAAGGACCACAACAGTTTGATTCCAGGCACAAGACCTGTATAAGCTCAAGCCAGACCTGATTCCAATATGGAGAAAGGAGTTAGACGTCCCACCCTCAGCCCAGGAGCAATCGGTAGCTGATAGCTAGGGAGAGGAGAATGGGTTTTCTTTGGTGTTTGCCCCGTAACAAGCTGACCACCCTCCTGTAGAAGCCCATACAGCCAAGAATATATGGGCAGCAAAGACTGCATTTAATGGGTTAACAAATAACAGGGGACACAAATTTGGGTGGATAAGTAAAGTGGGTGGATCTGGGAAGAGATGGTGGAAGAGAGGACTATGCTCAAAACAAATAGCATGGAATTCTCAACAACAACAACAACAACCACCACCACCTGATACAAGTGTTGGAGGTTGGTCTGGTGTATTTTGATGCTAATTACTGCTTGCTTTCTCTCTGCCCCACCTGTACCTTGCCTAGAGCCAATAAAAGGCCATCACACCTGGGCAGGACAAATGGGATAGGAGTGGCTAAGGTTCCCCGGCTTGGGGAGACAGGGAGATTCTTGGGAGGTAGAGAGACCAGAGGAGAGGAGAGGAAGAAGAAAGGCCGTCATGGGTTAGGTGGAGGAGAAGCACATGGCCGGCGTGGATGGAGGATTTGGCCCAGATGAAGAACATTAGCAAGTACATGGGATTATGGATGGGAGGTAGCTTGATAGAAATTATTAGAAGCAGATGGCATGGGATTGGAGTGGGTATCTCATACTTGCCCCACTATGGGAAGTAGTTTAGGGGATTAATATCTGCCCTGCCCCAGGCTAATTAAGGCTATTTTAAAATATAACCGGTGTCTATGTCTTGACTGATTGCTAGCAGGTTAGCAAATCCTGTCGTAATAATAATTATAGGCCTAACAATAAACATTATTAGGCCATAATGGTATTTTAACTGCAAGAAATTGGTGCCCAACTAAATTCAAGTATCCACACCCTTAAAAATAATATTTTGTCATAGTCTGGCAGGGGGAATAGCTCCGTGAGAGCACCCATGGGCCAGAACATTTCACAGATGCTGCTTTTGGCTGCCTGCAGGATCAACTCTTAGAGAGCAGAGATGGCTGCTGACATGTGGCTGGTTGGAGAGGCAGAACTAGGAGGCTGGCAGTCTTATAAACTGGCCTAGGAAATGGAGTTAACTACCTAAATGAATAATAATAAAACAAAAACTGCTATGGTCCCTTTCCAAGGCGCCATGGCAGAAGGCTCCCGGATCTTTTTTGGCTTTGTTTTGGCTGCTTTGGATGCAATGTGCTTAGTTATAGTTACACTTCTCAATACCTTCTCTTAAATAGTTCAGGGAGAAAGGCCGAAATCAGCAGAGAGATGTGAGGCTAAGTTACCGGCAACAAATAGGGAAGAAGGAACCAAACTCTTGTCCATAGAGTTGATGGTGGCTGCAATTCAAAGCTCCTTAGCGGCAAGGTGTGTTTGTC
The DNA here is from genome assembly GCF_903995435.1 of Acomys russatus. NCBI lineage: Eukaryota > Metazoa > Chordata > Mammalia > Rodentia > Muridae > Acomys > Acomys russatus. The sequence continues at coordinate 53,694,972 of NC_067148.1, read as the reverse complement.
AGCCCTTTCTGGAAAGGGTCCACCCAAAAGAGATAGCAATAACTAAATTCCAAGGAATGGTGGACAGGGTTTCAGTAACTGAAGCCTAAATTGGCACAACTGACCCAAGACTTAGAATTTTCTTGTTTCCTTGCTTGAAATTTGCCTGAGATTTCTAAAGATTTTGACTGGAATTGGGATGAAATAGTTGAGCAGGGTGGTGATGGCACAAACCCTTAATCCCAACACATTGGAGACAAAGACAGGCAGGTGGAACTCTGAGTTGCAGACCAGCCTGGTCTCCTCAGTAAGTCAGGGCGTGACCCCCCTGCTGATAAGATGAGCTACTTACAAAGTCTAGGATTCAAAATAAGAAAAATTTCCTTAAATTTACTATGTACATTCCATTTTCTTAATAATGGATTATATGTTCTTGCTGATCTAAAGAATGGATACACATCAATCTTAGGTTTATGTAAGGAAAAATGATGTCACTGTTCTAAAAAGGCCAGCCAACCTCCTTAAAAGTGGAGCTTCCACAGGAGAACTGGTACCAAAGGGTAAATTGGACTAGGAGATAAGTTCTGTTGGTCAATGTAAGGACCAAGGTTGGGCAGGGAGACAGACATGCAAGCTGCATGCCTCCCACATCGAAAACCCTTTGTATGCTGAGCTGAGGTGTCACTGCTCTTGCAGCCGGCTTATCACTCAAAATGTGAGTCACTTTCATGGGGGACAGGTGGCGGTCACGCCAGGTGCAAAGAGACACAGAGGACTTACAGGTGACAGAGTACATGTCAACCTAGTTAGGTCCCCAAACCTCAAAGGCTACAATTCAGATATGATTAAAAGGTGGAAGTGTCTATCCCCTATGGAGAGAAGGAGTGAGACAAAAATACCCACAACAACAATTAAAACCCATGTACAAGATACCTAGGGTAAGCTTAATGCCTTTTGTTTTGCTCAGGGCAACTGGCTTGTCTCTACAATGGGATACATTTTCTTGGGAAACAGGTGGTGGCTGTGCCTATACATCAGGTGCCATAGAGCCTAGAAAAGGACATTTAAAACTATATAATCTTGTTTTGGTTTCAATATTTCCTCTTGGAAAGAGGTCAAAATGAAACAGACTTGGATAAAAGAGAGACTGCTAACTTAAGTCAGTCTATACTTACATGACTTCAAACTGCAGAACAAGCAGGTAACTTATATTGCTAATCCCACTACATGGGACTAGCTCTGAGACTGGCTGAGACATGAATGTCTATGCATAGACAAAGCTTCCTGTTGGTCACAGAGTCCTCATGATTTATTATTAGATGCTATTCTTAGTATGGGATGAACGAAGATTTACAGATGTCTTTCTTTTGCTCAGACAAAGAGCAGAGAACCAGCCTTAATTGTTCTGTGCATCCTGCACACCTAATATATTCATAGTTTTAGGACTGTATAATTCTCATGAGAAATTATATGTTTTCAGAACAAAAGAACCAGACACTGATGCTGGATCAGACCTGACAGGATTCATTCCTCCAGCATGCTGACATGCTGACATCCTGCATCCTTCATTTCCAGCCCCAAGTGCTTTGGTTGCTGTTCCTCATCAGAAAAGTACAGCTTCAAAGAAGGCTCCTGATCCCATTTGGTCCAGCATTTCAGACTGTCCCACACAAAACTTATATTAAGCCTGGAATTTCTCAACATTTTGAAACTGGACCATAAATACTATTACTAGCTTGTTTAACCATTTTTTTTTTCCAATTTCATTTGGGCCCCTACATAGATATTATTTGCCCCAAATCAGCCAGAAGAAACCTTAAGAGAAAACTGCCCCATTTCGCTTAAGTGGGGCTGAATAGGTTTTTTGTTGCTTTCTTGGGCTATAGATGTTTATTGTCATTGGGAGTTGGTTATAAGTTATTATTGGTTTTATTCAGAGAGAAAACAAGGTTAAACTCAGGGATTTCTCTCTTTTCTTTTTCTTTCTTAGTATAGAGATAGGGATTGAAAAGAAAGAAGGGGAAATATTGAAATATGTCGGGATGATAGGACAAAAAGTAGATTATTGAATGTACTCCTCAGCATAAGGCCTTAATTGTTACCCACAAATAAGGTTAATTTTAATTCATTGATACAGAGTTTTTTATATTGATACAAAATAAGTTTAATTTTGATACATTGAGATAGGATTCAAATTTAACATTATTCTTCACACATTATATTTCTACTCAATGCAAGGTTTACTTCTAATACTCTGAAAGTGCTGTTTCAGGCTGTTTAGGATAATTACGTAATACAAGTTAATTGTTAGTTGATCAACTCACGTTGGTCATGTCAAGTACAGGAGTATACATCCTAGGTTTAACAGATAGGTATTATTCTACATATAGATATTCAGAGATCTACAGAATATGGCATTTTAAACATGTTTTTATTATTTTAAGAATCCTTTGACAATAAGACAGGTAACTCCTGGCAGCACGCAGCCTGCCTCAGAGAAGATGATGAGCATTGAAGAAACTTTATGGAAATGGCTTTGAGTGTGGCAAAATGGCTACTGGGCAAAATGTCCATGTTTCTGCTACAGAGAGAATTCTGCCTAAAATCTTGGATACAGTCAAAGTCAACAGCCAAACTCTGCCAAGACAGGGTAAACAAGTCCTTAATAGTTCCTGCTTCACAAATATGTCTGTCAGATATATTGGGCCAGAAGGCTAAAGATGATGCTCCAACGTTAGAGAGAGTTTTGGGTGACTGTTCAGGCAGCAAACTGTCTGTGATTTTTTTTTTTTTTTTCATTTTGGAAGCTGCTAATCTGCATTTCCTGTTTACTCAGGTAGTTAAATGTATTCCTTCTCAAGTCTCTGACGGGGTTGAAGATCAGAAAGTTCCCATGAAAGTCTTCACTTACCAGGAAAGTGGGACAGAGGGGAGGACATCCTATTGGGACTTTAGGTGAGAGAAACATGGGAGAATGGGGAAATAGAAGGATTCAGAGGGTCCTAGAAACCTAAAAGAAGAACATTATGATGGGCGGATCTGGGCCCAGGGGTCCGGCTCAAACTATGGCACCAGCCAAGGACAATATGTGCAGTAAACTTCGAACCCCTACTCAGATCTAGCTAATGGACAGGACATTCTCCACAGTTGAGTGGAGAGTGGGGTCTGACTTTCACACGAACTCTGGTGCCCCATATTTGACCATGTCTCCTGGATGGGGAGGCCTGGTGGCACTCAGAGGATAGCAGGCTACCAAGAAGAGACTTGATACCCTATGAGCATATAAAGGGGGAGGAGATCCCCCTCAGTCACAGTCATAGGGGAGGGGAGTAAGGGGAAAATGGGAGGGAGGGAGGAATGGGAGGATCCAAGGGATGGGCTAACAATTGAGATGTAATATGAATAAATTAATAAAATATATTTTTTAAAAAGACCAGAAAGTTAGTTTTAAAATTAAGCTCATCTGTTTAGGAGTTAAGAAGATACTTTTAGGTCTAGATAGATACTTTTTATGTTGATAAATATGAGCTTTAATAGATATTGATTTAGGTTCAAAACTTTTGAATCACCAAGATAGAATAGATAATATTCTTCAAGGTTGCCAAATACCTTTTGATTAGACATTATGTATGCAAGTCTTACCTATCAGTTTTTATAACTTTTCATAATTGTATATAAAAACGACCTTTTTATTTAGACAGAAAAAGGGAATTGTTGGAGGTTGGTCTGGTATATTTTGCAGCTAATTACTGCTTGCTGTCTCTGCCCCATCTGTACTTTGCCTAAGAGCCTAACTTGTTTGGCCAACAAAAAGCCATCACACCTGGGCAGGGAAAATGGGATAGGTGTGGTTAAGGTTCCTGGGCTAGGGGAGAGAGAGACATTCTTGGGAGGAAGAGAGGCCAGAGGGGAGGAGAGGAAGAAGGAAGGCGCCATGGGTTAGGTGGAGGAAGCACATGGCCAATGTGGATGGAGGATTTGACCCATTAGCAAGGTTATGGGATTATGGATGGGAGGTAGCTTGATAGAAATTATTAGAAGCAGATGTGGGATTGGGGTGGGTATCTCATAGTTGCCCCACTATGGGAATAGTTTAGAGGATTAATATCTGCCCTGCCCCAGGTTAACTAAGGCTATTTTAAAATAAAACAGGTGTTTGTGTCTTGATTGATTGCTAGCGGGTTAGAAAATACTGTCGTAATAATAATTATTAGGCCATACTGGTATTTTAACCATAACATACAAGTTAAAAAAACAAAACAAATAAAAAAACCCGAAACAACAACAACAACAACACAGAAAACCCTGCCTTTGTTGACTGGCCCAGTTCCTCTATTTTATCTTCCAGCCCCAATTCTACTTGAATCACTGGTAAGACTTTCTCTGGAATTCTCAAATTGAGTCTTTGGGGTTTTTTTTTTTTCAGTCCTTTCTTCAGTTCAGTTTGAATTTTCTTTAGTATTTCTCTTTGTTGAATTCAGTCTCAAAATCCTGTGACATCTTCACACTTTCATTCAATCTTTTGTGTTTTCTTTAACTTCACCTGGGAGTTTATTTCTGTTTATGCTCATTCAGGTGTTTGCCTCCATCCCTTTTGAATTCCTTAAACTCCTCCCCGTCCCCTTTCTCTGATTTAATCATTGCAGTTTTAAATTCTGTGTAGTAGGTTTTGTCTAAGTAATTTCCACTATAGAACATATCCGAAAGTTGGGTGGGTGGTCTTGGGCAGGGGATACACACTGTCTTGGCTTTTACCGTGCTTGCATTTATTTGCAATGGGACCTGGGCATCTTAATTTATTTTGTTGCTCGTGTATCTGATACGAGAACCTTGCTCAAGAAAGGGTAGAAAGATTATAAACACCAAAGGGCCAGGACACGTGCTGCCAGGTAGCACCTTCCGGATTTGGCTGTGAAGCAGCACCTACGAGACCGTAACCGTATGGCTGCCTAACCGAGATCTGCCCCGTGCCAACAGCAGTCTACGTGTCACTGCTGGTGGGGCAAAGTGGACAAGGCCTCTCCTTTAGAAGAAGAACCACAGGTGACCAGTGACCAACAGGAGAAGGAAATCTGGCTTCTTCAGTGACAAGACTCTGCTGGGTTATCCAGCCCCTGAGTTGTCAGCCCTTGTCGTGTGGCGGTAATAACTGTAGAAGAATTTATGAGCACGAGAGAGAGTGGAGAGAGACAAGAGAGGAATTCTAAGAGGGAGAGAGGGGTTGGGATGTAAATTTTGTAAATAAAGTGCTCATGCATGAAATTCTAAAATATAAATAAACTACGAAATAGTCCCACTCTCAACACCATTCAGTGTTGGACCTCTTAACTAGTTCTTTGCCTGTTCTAGTCCTCCACAGAGGACTTGTAAACCTTACAGCCAGCTCTTGCTCAAAATAACACCTCCCTCCACACGCTCTGTCTGCCGCCACCAAGGGAAGTAATTTCAGAGGCCTCACTCATGGGCCCACACTACCACTGACCATTTCCAGCTTGCAGGATTTCAAGGGCTTTGGATCATGCTAACAAACAAAGGCTAAATTCACCTCAGTTTTGAATCTATTAACTCAAAGCCCCACGTGTTCCCTGTTGTGCTTCTTTCCTCAGCAGCAATAGCTCCCTTCCTTCCAACAAATCCTCGCTGCATGTCCACAGCGTCACGAGCTCTACATATTTCCTGGCATTCTGGCAAAATCCCTGGTCGCTGGCAGCTCTCAGCCATGCCATCGTCTCTCCTTCTGAAAAATCTATGGACAAATGAAGCTGAACAGATCAAAATAAGAATGGGGCAACCTTCATTTTTCTAACAAACCCTGAAGGGAAAAGAGAATTCTATTCTGAGGCATCACAGTGGATTGATTCTATCTTGCTGAGAATGATGGTAACACAGCTCTTCTTGCCAGAGAAGACTCGAACATGGCTTAGTACTTAGCTCTATTCCTCTGGCTTACAGCAGTTTAAATATATTTATACATTTTCTAATTCTGTTCCCTAAGTGTTTAATTACTTAAAAATTTCTTTGGAGTCAAAATACCAAGATTGAGACCCTATGTGGGGACCTTAAATATTTATTTTACACAGGGGTTCAAGTCTGTCAGCACATGACCCTCCATATATGAGAGTTATTTGGTGGCACCAAGTGCACGGTAAGCCATCCTATTTTATTCTGTCACATCTTCACAGAATTTAAAGACATTCGAAATCTCCTGCTAGACAATGGTAAACAAAAGAAGAGAGCATTTATTTGCTTCAGTTCAGCACCCTTCCATTTTTCATCTGGTCTTAAAGGTCTCAACTCTTTTTTTTTTCTCTTTAGGAAATTATTTCTCTTTCCTTTGGCGAGACTGTCAATCAAGGTACCCTGATTTCTTCTTGGGGGAAAATGTCACTTCCTCTGGGGATTCTGGATGTGTGGACCTTCAGTCTTAAGTCAGTAGATGGAAGAATGAGGGAAAACAAGCCTCTTTGGCAATGTCACCTGTCACCAGAGGCACGCTGAGAAAACTATCACACGTCAAGAAAGCTATCATCATCCAACCTCCCATCTTGAAGATCTTCATCCTCTCCAGGGCTGTCACCCTAATGAGTCCTGGCTAAACTGCCCATGACTTTCCTGTATTATTTATACAGAAATATGACTTATAAAAATGACTCCAGCTACATCGTAGATGATTTTTAACAGTAATTACTTACTCTACGATCCATCTCTAACTTTGATTTTTTTTTTAACACACAAATACTTATCTTAATATTTAGAGTAGAATGCTGAAGGAGCAAGTTAAGCATAAGTCAGAACGCCGAAGGAAGATGCTGACATTTTAGCCAGCACACCCTCCCAAGTAGTGGCTGCAGCAACATTCATCATTGTTTAACGCAGCAATAAGAGAATGTGTTCATGGGACATGCCCGTTGAAACTGGGACAGAGGGGAGGACATCCTATTGGGCTAGACGAGAGAAGCATGGGAGAATAGCAAAGTAGAAGGATCCAGAGGATCCGAGAAACCTACAAGAAGAACATTATGATAGGCAGATTTGGGCCCAGGGGTCCCGCTCAAACTAAGGCACCAGCCAAGGACAATACAGGCGGTAAACTTTAAACCCCTACCCAGATCTAGCCAATGGACAGGACATTCTCCACAGTTGAGTGGAGAGTGGTATATGACTTTCACACGTACTCTGGTGCCTCATATTTGACCATGTCCCCTGGAGGGGGAGACCTGCTGGCACTCAGAGGAAGGATAGCAGGTTACCAAGAAGAGACTTGATACCCTATGAGCATATACAGGGGGAGGAAGTCCCCCTCAGTCACAGTCATAGGGGAGGGGAGTAAGGGGAAAATGGGAGGGAGGGAAGAATGGGATGGGATAACCATTGAGATGTAACAAGAATAAATTAGTATAAGAAAAAAACCAAATGCTTAAAAAAAAAAGAGAGAGAATGTGTTCAGCTATCTAAGGCCACCAAGCTTTAGGGATGGAGCTGTACATTGGAGCATCTGTGGGGAGCAAGTGATGCAGACAGGTGAGCCAGGTGTAGTACTTTCCCTACTCTCGTGTGGAGTTATAATCTGACCTGCTTTGTCTCTTTGGCCTCTTCAGTCTCTCTTCTTGGTGGCCTCTGATGATGGAAAGAGATTGTTCACTCAAACAACAGTGCCAGTGTAAGTAGTAAGGTGGCAGAAACTCAGGCCCATTCTCAGGGAAGCTGGGGGGAGTCACAGGTATTCAAGAACTGAACATCTCTCTTTAAATGAGGCAGCACTCCTTAATATATTTATTGTATATTAAAAACTAATTTCTAGCCCTGCCCACAGCTCAGTCTTTATTCATGGAGGCCATCAGCCAACCAGGACAGACAGATAAGTCTCTGTTTTCCAGCCACCAGCCTGCTGTGGGTCCTCCTGGACATGTCCAGCACTGGTGAGCTACACCCTGCCCCCTGCATGCCCACCTCCCTGATCACAGCCCTACCTGCATTCCCAGAGGCCTGGAGCCATCAGGGACCACCAGGTAAGACTTGCTCCCCGCTGCCCCGCCAGCTGCTCCCCATAAAACACTCCCAACAGAGATAAAAGGCACCTCTTCCCTGGTGCTCCATTTCTTGGCCCACAACTCAGCCTGCATTACCTGAGGCCTGCCAATACCAGAGACAACCAGATGGCTAAAGGGCAGTGTAAGAACACAAACAAAAAGAGTCAGTGCAGTATGGTACCACTAGAACCCAGCTACTATACCGTAATAAGCCCAGAATATCTTAACACAGCTGAAGCACAAGAAAATAACCTTAAATCCAAACTTATGAAGATGATAGAGGCCTTTAAAGAGGAAATTATTAAATCCCTTTAAAAATACAGGAAGACACAAACAGGTGAAGGAAATGAATAAAACTGTTCAAGGCCTGAACATGGAAGTAGAAGCAACAAAGAAAAACACGCTGAGGGAATCCTGGAGATGGAACATCTAGGGGAGCAAACAGGAACAACAGATGAAAGCATCACCAACAGAATTCAAGAGATGGAAAAGAGAATCTCAGTGTAGAAGATACAATAGAAGAAATCAATACATTAGTCAAAGAAAATGCTAAATTTAAAAAGTTCCTGAAACAATATATTCAGGAAATCTGGGATAGTATTAAAAGACCTAACCAAAGAATAATACAAATAGAAGGTGAGTTCCAGGTCCAAGGATCAGAAAATATTTTCAATAAAATCACAGAAGAAAAATTCCCCAACCTAAAGAAAGAGATGCCTCTAAACATACAGGATGCATACAGAATACCAATTAGATTGGACCAGAAAAGAAAATCCTCTTGCCACATCGTAATCAAAACACTAAATCTACAGAACAAAGAAAGAATATTAAGAGCTGCAAGGGGAAAAGGCCAAGTCACTTAAAAAGGCAGACATAACAGAATTACCCTTGACTTCTCAGCAGAGACTCTGAAAGCTAGAAGGGTCTGAACAGACGTATTGTAGCCTCTAAGAGACCACAGATGCCAACCTAGACTACTATACCCAATGAAACTCTCAATCACCATAAATGGAGAAAACAAGATATTGCAAGACAATACCAACTTGAAACAACATCTACCAATAACTCCAGCCCTACAGAAAATACTAGGAGGAGAAAACCAAACAAAGGAGGCTAACAACATCCAAGGAAACATCAAAAAATTAGTAATTCCACATCAAATGAAGGGAAACACACACACACACACACACACACACACACACACACTCACCACCACCACCACCACCAATATAAAAATAACAGGTATTAAGAATCATCGGTGGTTAATATCTCGCAACATCAATGGACTCAATTCCCTAATAAAATGACACCGGCTGACAGAAAGGATACAAAAATAGGATCCATCATTCTGCTGAATATAAGAAACATACCTCAGCAAGAAAGATAGACATTACCTCAGAGTAAAGGGCTGGAAAAAGGCTTTCCAAGCAAATGGATACAAGAAGCAAGTTAGAGTAGCCATTCTAATATCTAATAAAATAGACTTTTATCTAAAATTAAAATAGATAAGGAAGGATACATTAAAGAAAAATCTACCAAGATGGTGTCTCAGTTATGAACATCTATTCCCCAAATGCAAGGGTACCCACATTTGTAAAAAAAAAAAAAAAAAAAAAAAAAGAAAGAAAGAAGAAAAAGAAAAAAGAAAAAAGAAAACATTACTAAAGCTTAAAGCACATACCATACCCCACATATTAATAGTAGGAGACTTCAACACCCTTCTCTCACCAATGGGCAGGTCATCAAGACAGAAACCAAACAGAGAAATAATGAAACTAACTGATGTTATGAATCAAATGGACCTAACAGATATTACAGAACATTTCATTTAAAAATATATATATATATATATATATATATATATATATATATATATATATATAGTCTTCCAGCACATCATGGAGCCTTCTCCAAAACTGACCACATGGTCAGTCACAAAGCAAGCCTCAACAGATAAAAGAAAATTGAAGTAACTCCTTGTGTCTTATCATACCATCATGGATTAAAGCTGGACTTCAACAGTAAACCTACAAACTCATGGAAACTGAACAACACCCTACTCAATAACCACTGGGTCAGAGAGGAAAGAAAGAAATGACTTTCTAGAATTTAGTGAAAATGAAGGCACAGCATACCCAAACTTACGGAACACAATGAAAGCAGTGGTAAGAGAAAAGTTCATAACACTAAGTGCTTTCAGAAAGAAATAGGAGCAATGTCATACTAGCATTTTAAAAGTATACCTGAAAGCTCTAAAACAAAAAGAAGCAAACAACTCAAGAGGAGTATACTGCAGGAAATAATCAAACTCAGGGCTGAAATCAATAAACTAGAAACAAAGAAAACAATACAAAGAATCAACAAAAACCAAAAGCTGGTTCTTTGAGATAATCAACAAGATAGACAAACCCTTAACCAATCTAACTAAAAGGCAGAGGGAGAGTATCCAAATTAATAAAATCAGAAATGAAAAGGGGGACATAACAACAGATACTGAGGACATCCAAAGAATCATCAGGTCTTCACAAAATTGGAAAATCTAAATGAAATGGATGAGATAGATACCACTTACCAACATTAAATCAAGGTCAGGCCAACAATTTAAATAGACCCCTAACCCCTAAGGAAATAGAAGTAGTCATTAAAAGTCCCCCCCCCCAAAAAAAGCCTTAGTCCAGATGGTTTAGCATAGGATTCTACCAGACTTTCAAAGAAGAGCTAATACCAATAATACTCAAACTATTCAACAAGATAGAAACAAAAGGAACATTACCAAACTCATTCTATGTAGCCACAGTCACCCTGATATCTAAACCACACAAAGACTGCACAAAGAGAGTTTCAGACTAATCTTTCTTATGAACACTGATGCAAAAATACTCAATAAAATACTTGCAAACCAAATCCAAGACTACATCAAAAACACCATCCAACATGATCAAATAGGATACAGGTGTGCTTCAATATCCAAAATATCTACCAATGTAATCCATCATACAAGCAAAGTGAAGGAAAAAACCCCATATGATCATCTCATTAGATACTGAAAAGCCTTTGACCAAATCCAACACACCTTCGTGTTAAAAGTCTTGTAGAGTTCAGGCATATAAAGCTCATACCTAAACACAATAAAGGCAATTGTGGATCTTCAGAGATCCACAGAATATGGCATTTAATAATAAAGGGCTTTTCTAACAGAGAGACACATCTGCTTCTGGCAGCACCTCTAGTCTACTTCAACGAAGATGAGGGCTCCAAGAGACAAGGGTGTCAGAATAGCCGCTAGACTGAGGAAGTACTCTTATGTCTACTGCTGATAACAGACTGTCTACTATGATCAAGAATAATACTGAGAAATTGGCTGTCCAGCTTTGCAAGGACTAGGTGGGCCAGTCCTTCAGGAGTCCTACTTCACAGAGAAGTCTGTTGGATGTTTTGGGCCGGTGGGCTGAAGACTGGATGCTCTGACATGGAGAGGAACCTGTGACTGTCCAGGCAGTCAGCTCTCTCTGTCCTGTCTATACTTATGGAAGTTGCTTGCCTGCACTTCCTTCACATTAGATAGTATTTCCTTCTTGGATCTTTGATGGGGTTGAAGACTAGATAGCCATAGTGTTACTATAAGCTCTAGTTTAAGAATTAAAAACATGTTTATAGATTGATAATTATAATTTCTTTTTTTCCCATTTTATTATTTTATTCATATTACATCTCGATTGTTAGCCCTTCCTCTGTTTCCTCCCATTCTTCCCTCCCTCCCACTTCCCCCCTTCTCCCCTCCCCTATATCTGTGATTGAGGGAGACCACCTCCCCCTATATATGCTCTTAGAATATTGAGTCTCTTCTTGGTAACTTGCTATCCTTCCTCTGAGTGCCACCAGGCCTCCCCATCCAGGGGACGTGGTCAGAAAAGGGGCACCAGAGTTCGTGTGAGAGTCAGATCTCACTCTCCACTCAACGGTGGAGAATGTCATGTTCGTCGGCTAGGTCTTGGTAGGGGTTCGAAGTTTAATGCCTATATTCTTCTTGGCTGGTGCCTTAGTTTGAGGAGGACCCCAGGACCCAGATCTGCCTGTCATAAAGTTCTTCTTGTAGGTTTCCAGTACCCTGTGGGTCCTACTATTTCCCTATTCTTACATGCTACTCTTGCCTAAAGTCTCAATAGGATGTCCTCTCCTCTGGCCCACTTTCTTGGTAAGTAAAGTTTTTCATGGTACGTATCCCTTGGACTAGTGTTTTGATATAAGTGAGTATATACCGTTTGTCTCTTTTTGCTTCTGGGTGAACTCACTCATTATGATAATTTCTAGATCAATCCATTTGCCCACAAATTTCGGGAATTCCTTGTTTTTAATAGCTGAGTAGTATTCTGATAATTATAATTTCTAATGAAGAGACTTCAGAAAACTTTAGACAATAGGAAAGGACTCACTTTGAGAGGATAAAACTTTCTCCAAGATTATCAAGTACAAAAGGACTGGGTTATGTACTTGATACCTGATGATTCTGGACATATGTATATTTATATATAGTTCTTATTTTTGCCTATTATTAATATAAAAGGGGGATATGTGGAATGAATGTGACATTGCCTTAGGCTGGGACCAAGGTGAAAGTAGTCTTGGGTGGCTTGACCCCACTGAGATAAAGATCTTAGATAGATTCAGAGAGAGGAAGTTTCAGCCCAAGACAAAAGACAGGCTTCTGCGACTCTGCCGGGGGTATTGTATTGCAAAAAGGGCCATAGATTAGGAGAAAAAAGGACTTTGGGGAATCAGAGTGAGAGAGATCAGAGGTTTCTGACCACAGCTCAAGGAGAAGAGGCTGGAGCTCCAGGGAGGGGTGTGTGGATTCTGTCGGGTAGAGGAGATTCCCAGAGAATTATACCAAGGGATTCGCCCTGAAGAACTAATACCCAGAAGGTTTCATTCTTGTTCTCTTTAATCTCTTTTCCCTCCTGTTTAGGAGTTGGGTTGTAAGGAAGATCCCTTTGTTTAATAAATTCATAATAAAGTTTAATTGTTAAGGAACCAGAGCCAACAGTCAATATACGGTAAGCCTATAGTCAACCTCAAACCAAATGGAGAGAAACCTAAAGCAGTTCCTAAAATAATGGACAAGCCAAGGCTTCCCACTCTCTCCATAATCTATTCTATATAGTACTTGAAGTCCTAGCTAGAGCAATAAGACACCTAAAGGAGATCAAGAAGATACAAATGGGAAAGGAAGAAGTCAAACAATTGCTATTTGCAAATGATATGACAGTCCACATAGATAACCTTAAAATTTTTACCAGGGAACTCTTACAGCTGATAAGCACCTTCAGCAAAGTAGCTGGATACAAAATTAACACTACCACCACCAACAAAAATCAGTAGCTCTCCTTTATACAAATGATAAATGGGCTGAGAAAAAAATTAAGGAAATATTATCTTCACAATAGCCACAAATAATATAAAATATTTTCGTATAACTCTAACCAAGCAAGTGAAAGAACCTATGTGACAGGAACTTCAAGTCTCTGAAGAAAGAAGTTGAAGCAGATATCAGAAGATGGGAAGATTTCCCATGTTCATGGATTAGTAGGATTAACATAGTAAAAATGACCATCTTACCAGAAACAATTTACAGATTCAATGCAATTCCCTCCAAAATTCCAACACATTCATTTACAGACCTTGAAAGAGCAATCCTCAATTTCATACAGAAAAAAATAAAAGTTCAGAATAGCTAAAACAATCCTGTACAATAAAAGAATTTCTAGAGATATTCCAGAAGCTATTCTATGTCAAGTGATACTACGGAGAAATAGTAATAAAAATCACATGGTACTGGCATAAAAACAGACAGGCTGACCAATGGAATTGAATTGAAGACTCAGAAATAAACCTATACATCTACAGACACCTAATTTTTTTTTTTTTTTTTACAAAGAAGCCAAAACCATACAATGGAAAAAAGAAAGCATCTTCAACAAATGGTACTGGTCTAACTGAATGTCTGCATATAGAAAAATGCAAATAAATCTATATTTATTACCCTGCACAACACTCAACTCCAAGTGGATAAAGGACCTCAACATAAAACTGGATACACTAAATCTAATAGAGGAGAAAGTGGGAGAATAGCCTTGAATGCATTGGTATACCTATAGGAGACAACTTTCTGAACAGAACACTAACAGCTCAGGCTCTGAGATCAACAATTAATAAATGGTACCTAATGAAACTGAAAAGCTTCTCTAAGACAAAGGGCACCGTCAATAGGCAAAATGGAAGCCTACTGAATGGGAAAGATCTTCACCAAAACTACATCTGACAAAAGGTTAATATCCAAAATATATAAAGAACTCAAGAAATTAAACACCAACAAACCAAATAACCGAATTAAAAATGGGGTACAGAATTAAAAAGAGAATTCTCAACAGAGGAATATCAAGTGGCCGAGAAACACTTAAAGAAATTCTCAACATTCTTAGTCACCAGAGAAATCCAAATCAAAACAACTCTGAGATTCTACCTTACACCAGTCAAAGTGGCTGAGACAAAAAAACAAAACAAAACAAAACAAAACAAAAAACCAAAAACACAAAAAAACAAAACTCAATTAACAACACATACTAGCAATGTGGAGAAAGAGGTACACTCCTCTATTGCTGGTGGGAGTGAAAACTTATGCAACCCCTTGGGAAATTAATCTGACACTTTCTTAGAAAATTGGGAATAGTTCCACCTCAAGGCCCAGCTATATCACTCCTGGGAATATACCCAAAAGATGCTCCACCATACAACAAGGACATTTGTTCAACTATGTTCATAACAGCTTTATTTGTAATAGCCAAAATCTGGAAACAACCTAGATGTTCTTCAGCTGAAGTATGGATAAAGAAATTATGGCACATTTATACAATGGAATACTACTCAGGTATCAAAACCAAGGAAATCATGAAATTAGCATGCAAATGGATGGAACTAGAAAATATCATCCTGAGTGAGGTAACCCAGGCCCAGAAAGACATGCATGGTACATACTTACTTATAAATGGACGTTAGCCATACAGTACAGGATAACTATGCTACAATTTGCAGACCCAAAGAAGCCAAGGAGGCCCCAAGGGAGGATGCTTGAATTCATTCAAAGAAGAAATAAAATAGACAATTGAAGTAGACAGAGGGAGGTAACTGGGTGGGAGAGGGTATGGGGAGGGTAGTGGGGGTGGGGGTCAGGTGTAGGAAGAGTGGGGATGGGGAAGAGAGAATGGATATTGGCAGGGGCATCTCTGATACAAGAGAGACTCTCAAGGGTCTATGGGGGTAACTCCACCTGAGACTCCCAGCAGCAGCAGGGGTATTGGAGCCTGAAGTCATCACCTTCTGTAGCCAGGTAGGACTTCCAGTGGAGGGAGCGGGACAGTGACCCACCCACAAAACCTTTGACCCAAAAATTGTCTTGTCTACAAGATGTGTAGGGATAAAGATGGAACAGAGATTGAGGGAATGGCAAAGCAATGATTGGCCCAACTTGAGACCCACCCCATGAAGAGAGCCAACCCCTGACACTATTAATGAGATTCTGCTTTGCTTGAAGACAGGAGTCTAGTATAACTGTCTTCTGAGAGGCTTTCTCCAGCAGTTCATGGACACAAATGGAGGGACCCACAGCCAAACAATAGGATGAGCTTGGGGAGTTCTGTGGAAGGAAGGATAGAGGGAGCCTGAGGGGTCAAGGCCACCATAAGAAGACCTACAGAGTCAACTAACCTGGGTCCATGGGGCTCACAGAGACTAGACCACCAGCTAAAGAGCATACATGGAGCTAGACCTCCTACACATATGTAGTAGATGTGCAGCTTGGTCAACATGTGGCTCCCCTAATGATGGGAGTAGGGTCTGTGTCTGACTCTGTTGCCTACTTTTGGATCCCTTTCCCCTAGCTGAGCTGCCTTGTCAGGCCTCAGTGAGAGAGGATGTGCTTATTTCTGGTGTGACTTGAGGTGCCAGGGTGGGTTGGTTCCCCTTAGGGGCCTCCCCTTCTCTGAGAAGAAGAAGAAGGAGAAGTGGGGGGATGGGGTTTGACAGTGGGCCTGGGAGGAGAGGTGGAGGGAAGGGGCTGGGACAGGCTGTAAAGGGTTTAAATAAATAAATGAAAATTTAATTTCTAAAATAAGTTCAGTCATCATCCCAAGGAAACCAATGCATCTTTTTTCTCTATGCTACATACAAATGAGTCATGATAATTGATACAAGTTTGAGACATTTAAAACTCACAGGAGCCCATTACTTCAGTTCATTTTATATCAAACTCATAAACCCAAATGGTGTACCTCAGTTGTGGAGGGAATACCCAGAAATACCATGCAAGGTCCTTCAGGGCCTAACAGTGCTGGAGGACATGTGGGGACGGTGAGAAAACTGCTTTCTTGCTGGCAGAGGCCAGGTATACTTTCCTGGGTTGGAAAGATGAATCCACTCTGTGGGATTATGTATTCAGTCACTCTGTGATGTGTACACTCGTTGATACAAGCTTATGAAGCTTACTCAGTTCAGCTCTTGCAGCCCCCCAGAGCTTAGCAGTGTGCATTGGGCCCATGCCACATTATTTTTGTGCTATGAAAGCTTGTTGCTGGATTCGGAGGAAAGCAGCCTGCGCTTTTGGGTCTTCTCGCTCAGCATAGATGAAGAATGGCACCACTGCCCAGAAGCATTAGTCAAAGTACAGGGGCTTCAGACAGGCAGTTTCCAAAATACATCAGCCTCATTTATACCCATATATAGCAGAAAGTGGCACTGTTCATCTCTGTGACCCAAGACTCCCAAATACTGAGGAGGAAGGTGTTTCCCGACACATCTTGCTTTTAGGAAGGGCTGGAAATAGAAGGCAAGAGCAGAGTGAATGTCATTTCCTAACGATTATACAGAGGAAGAAATTCAATGCCTTAGGAACGAGAGTAAATAATTGTGGAAATGATAATACAGCACAAAATCACCCAGTGTTACAACAATGATAGTCTCAAAACACAGGATCTAGAGGTCCAAGGGAGCCCATGAAAGCACAAATGCCCACTTGTTCCTGGAAGCCACTGTTTCAGTAAACGCTGGCATGCTACTGGTGGATTTTCTAATCAACTAAGTAGGAGGAAGGGGAAGGTGGGAAGGGATTGATCCTTGAGGACTGAATTAGAATCAGGTGGGAATAGGATGTTTCCGTGTGCTATTGTGCAATGGAGTGACTATAGAGGACAGTAAATGATCTGTGTCCCTCATGCTAGAATTTGTTTTGTTTTGTTTTTTATTTTTATT
Source organism: Acomys russatus (assembly GCF_903995435.1). NCBI lineage: Eukaryota > Metazoa > Chordata > Mammalia > Rodentia > Muridae > Acomys > Acomys russatus. The sequence continues at coordinate 53,677,663 of NC_067148.1, read as the reverse complement.
TTTTATTTTTTTTTTTGAGATAGGGGTTCTCTGTGTAGCCCTGGCTGTTTTGGAACTCAGTCTGTATACCAAGCTGGCCTTGAACTCTGAGATCTGCCTGCCTCTGCTTCCTGAATGCTGGGATTAAAGGTGTGTACCACCACCTGTCTAAAGTCATTTTTTGGATCTACTTACATTATGTGGATGAGTGTTTTGCCTGCATGTGCTTCTGTGCACCACACTCCTGCTTGACCCCCAGCAAGGTTGTGACCCTCCACGTGGGTGCTGGGAATCAAGCACAGGTCTTTATCTGCAACAAGTGGCCTCTACCACTGAGTCAACTCTCCAGCCCTCGACTTTGTTGGCTTAACTGTAAGTAAATAAATAATATTTGTGGGTCTTGATGTGTTTAACCTGATCCAAATGGCACATAATGGACATGTGTATTAAAACAGTATCTAGGACCCAACAAAGAGAGCCAACCATTATTGTTTTGTGTTGTCAGTTAAAAATAAATGTTAAACACAAACAAGACAAACACAGTTAACTTGGATTCTGGAGAAGCACAAGCCAGAGGTGAAGGAATATGCTTACTTGACTGTGCCTCCCACTGGCGGGTCCTGATGGCATAATATATACACGTGGCATCTGATGTGTGCTTTAATCTACATTGTTCTTGTTTGGTCAGGATTCTACCATTGGGGTGGAATATACTATTTCTATTAATGTAAATCTTGTTTTTTTATCAACACTAAACTTAAAAATGTTATTTATTTGAGCACATGATAATGGAGAAAGTATTATGTCCTTTATACTACCTTAATTTTACCCATCACATCAACATATAAGCTAAATTGTGAATACGGGTTATTTATTTATTTTACAGAAAACTGAGATGCAGGTAGTATTTTAACTTGGCTTGATGTCCTGCATTTTGTAGGTGGAGCAGTTAGAACTTTAAACTTTATCACAAGCTCTGCATTTTGTTCTAATGTGGACTCAGAAAGCAATAGAGAGGAGTTGTCTTGGTTCGAGCACAGAGCCCACCACGTTAGGCTGGAAGGATGGAAAATGGAGGGCCTTTCATAGAATGAGAAAGGACTGTAGACCGATCATCAGTGAATACAGAAATTGTATGTGCTTGCGTGAGTGCGTGCGTGTGTGCGTGCGTGTGTGCATGTGTGTGTGTGTGTGTATAGATGGAACTTAACAAGGTCCGTACGTGTGTATACAAACTGAACTTAACAAGGTCCAAGCACACACCACTGGGGCTGTTTCCAGGCTGCAGTGGGGAAACAGTGGCAACAGACCCAGCTGCCCAGCAGTGGAAAACAGGCCACTTGGGGACAGCCCTGAGTGGCCCATCCCACACAGGACATCACAAATGATCTGGATTGCTGGGTACCCTGAGCGGAGACAACCAAAGACTACTTGGCAATGTGTGAGCCAGTCGGAAGTGGATGAAACACAGCTGTAGAATTGCTCTGCTGCTCTGCTTTTCTTTGTCATAACAGGGTTTGATGGACAGGGCATTTAAAGAACAATTCAATTCAGCTCAATTTCCCCCTCTCTTCCCCACTTCTCTCTCTCCCGCCCTCTCTTTTTCCTCCCCTGTCTCATCTTTATATAATCCTCATTCCCTTCAAACATGAAAATAGAAATCAATAAATAAAAACATCTTGGCTTTTCTGCAGACCGGTTGTCTCCCAACGAGATTAAGTATCTTATTGCTGGGTCTGAAGAAAAGGCATTTATTTTACTGGAGATTTGACACAGGCCTGTTGCAGAGTTCGCAGGCAGGGGGAGTGAGGCTCTGAAGGCTTACTGGCATTTCGATGCTGTTGTGCCCGGGATTACCAGAGCCCAGCTCAGCACTTCACACCTTCTTCCGGAAGTGTCTTTATTCCTCCTGACAGCAGGATTAATGGCTGCACTCAGAAGGCTAACTGTCAGAAAAGTTTACTTCTTGCAGCTGTCTCTCTCTCTCTGTGTGTGTGTGTGCGCGCGCGTGTGCCATGTAAGCTTTTTCCTCCCGTAGGTTAGATGGAATGTTCCCTGTGGTGAAGCATGGGACCTGAAGCACGAAGGGATCAAAGGGTGGATGTTGTCCGTCCTCACAGGCTGAGAGAAGAGATTCTTTCTGAGCGTCAGCAACGCTGTCCCCATGTGTGACAGGTCACCAGGGTCCTGCTGTTTTGGTGCACAGGAAGCCCCCTTCAGAGTCGTCCAAAGAAATTCCTTTGCTCTTATTTTCATCACCTATTTATTTGCTTTCAGTTAGCCAAGTAGGCGGCGACAGTTTTGGCTGTTTCGGTTGTCACTGTGAGCTTTGAAAGACAGAGGACCTCTTCTCCATCTCTTTGATTAAGCAGCTTGGCCTGGGCGGGTTGGATGTTTCCAGCATCATCTGTGTGCTTCAGGACTCTCTCATCTCCCACATTCTCCACGAGCACACAGCCAATGGCCGCACTAAATCAGAATAAATAGTGTGAGAGGCCAAGGCTCATGAGTTACAGAGCCTGCGCACTTCCGCCTGGCGGAGAAGCAAGGAATGGCATAGCTTTGTGCACAGACACCCCTCCCGCTCGGCCTCTTCTGCACATCTGCGCAGCCCGGAGGCTCTCCCTCCCAGACCTGGAGTCTGTCAAGGCATCATTTCTCTGCGCAGCAGTGAGACGAAGCACAGTGGTGAACGGCCACTCACTTCAAAGGAGAGTCAGAGTTGACAGCAGAATTAGCATTGTTCAATAGAGGAGAGCCATTATCTTGAGGGATAAAAGTAAACAAACCATTTTTTTTTTTTTTAGCATAAATCCAAGCTGAAAAGAACCTATGTATGATATAATCCCAAGGATTTCATTCACTCCAGACAGTTACTATAAATATAAGGATGAAGGACGATGGAAAAGGCTAGTGTCCGAGCTTTGGGGCTGGAGGATGGCTCAGTCAGCAGAAATGCGGTCCACACAAACAGGAGGCCTTTGCATGGCAGCGCCCATGTGAACTACTGGGCACAGCCGCATGCCTCGAATCCCAGCACTAGGGAAGCAGAGGCAGGAAGCTCCCTGGGGCTCACTGGTGCAAATGAAGTGAAATTGGTGAGGTCTGGATTCAGTGAGGGACGTGCCTTGGAAAATAAGCAGGAGACTGACTGAGGAAGACCTGTGACATTTGTCTCTGTCCTCCACGTACATGTACATACACACCTGGGCACATGCATGTACATGTGCACTCACATATATGAACGTGCACACACAGCCACTATACACATAGATAGATATTTTTTACTATTAACTAGTTGTAGTTTTTGGAGGCCCAAAATAAACATAGTCCATACAATTAAGGAGCGTTTTCTTTCTTAGGGAAGTAAGAACTCCACGCACAAGATGTTTAGCAAAGGACACAGGAGCTAAACTGAAGTTCCTTCCGTGAGATCTGGAGTGACGTCAGCCAAACAAAACCCGACACGATAAGTAAGCTTCAGGTTGTAAATTACAGTAAGATGGGTTGTGTTCACCTTTTAAATGATGGGCACAGCCACACAGAAAGGCATTTGCCAAAGCAGAGCCATTGAGAAATGAATGGCTGAATATGTTGGCGTGGGCACTGTGGATTAAATATATCCGAACACCGGCAGTTGGAGGGTACGAGGAAGGGGACTCAGTCACGGGTCACCCTGAGTATCAGAAGAGAGATGGCAGAGTTCTTTAATCAGGTGGGGGGCAGGACGCACTCCTGAGGAAAGCCTGCTTTCTGGCTTGCTGTGGTTTGAATGGCGGCTTCTACTCAAACATTCAATCTGACACCTAAGTCCAATGGAGCCTCTAGGGGCTCATTAAGACCAATGTGGTTCCCACTTGAGTTGGATTAGCTCACAAGTGAACAGGCTGATGTTGAAGGGGGCACTTCCTTCCTTTGATACCTTCTACTCTGAGGGACACAGTAAGACTCCACACTGTCTCTGGAGCAGAGAGGCAGCACTCAGGAGATACAAGTACAGGTACCTTGGTATTGGGATCCTCAGTACGCGGAACAGTATGACCTGTTTCTGTTGTTCAGAGATCAGCCAATCGTGGCATGGTGTTACAACTAAACCTGCTGTTTTCTGTGCCCCAGAGGCTGCCTAGATTTTGGGGCCTGTAACTCGCCTCTCTGGCTACAGTCATCTTTCTAACTCTGACCTGTTTGTCTCCTTCCTGTGAGGATAATATGACTGCATTAGTGTGTCCTGTTGAAATCGGAACAATCTTCCTATATCAGGACCACTAATTAAAAGATAACACTCAAGAGCCTTTGCCATATTGGGTAATGTACTCACAGAATTTCTTAAGGAACAAGGCATAGGCATAGTATAGTTATTAAATGGATCTCCCCAAAATCTGAAATACACGCCCTTTACAGAAGATTTTATTCTTAATAAGCATAAGTTATAAACCCTGACTTCAATATTTCCATGTCATTATAATACTTTGAATCCATTTTACCTATACATGTATTTGTATATGAACATTTAACAGACTATTCTAGAATACACCAAGAAGATAACTGTCTTACCCTTATGATAGCAGAAAGACAATACGAGAGGAATCTTTTGAATATGACAGTACAATAATTCGTGCGCACACTTGGTTTTGTTTGCCTTGGTTTGCCTTTGAAGCAGGTTCTCTCTCTGGAGCTCATTCTGCGTTCAACTCCCAGTCCTATCTCTGTCTCCAGAGCACTGGGATTGCAAGCGTACACCACCACACCCAAATGGAGACGCCTTAAATGAAGTGCTTGTGATTTGCAGATTTCGTTTACTATGCTATACGTGTCCAGTTTTTCTTTCTGTGAATAATTAAGAGTAGAGCATTTATAGAAACCCATAGCCTCCTCTAGGGTGAACTGTGTCTACCTGGGGTGACAAGTTACCGAGTGAAGGACAGACTATGAATAACAGTTTTATATTTTTAAAACAATAATTTCCTCTTGCTCCAGACTGAAGCAACAATGCTGTGCACAATTATGCATCAGCTAACAGCGGTTGGGAAGTCAGCGTACAGCACTGTCAATACTGCCGCGATGAAAGCCAAAAAATTACCATATCTGACAATAATTTTTACTTTAACAGAGAGAATGGGGGACATAGAAAGAAACCAACTTATTCTTACAAATGGTTGGTTTAACACGCAGTGAACAAATTGATGTGCAAATTGGTTTTGATGAATGCTTGTGTTAAGTATGGTTATTTATTATGAATCCATTACATAAATTGGATGCAAGGTTATAACAAATGGTCTTTATTAATCTTACCTTCCCTGTGGCTTGCAAAGGACTCAAGGCAATTGTCTCTGAAGAGCAGATGATCTAAAGAGGGCAGGTAGAACCCGAGAGAACAGACGCCTGCACACGGGGGAAAGGGGATTTCTCATAACGCTTCTTTATCTCCAATTAAATCCTTCAAGTTCCTGGCTTCTGATGTTTTTGTAGTAACATCTGTTGTAGATATAAAAAAAAAACCCTATATATTATTTTTTTGGTGGGGGCATGACATTTGAAACTTAACTGGATGGCATAGATTCTAATCTTGAGGAATGACAGTTTACCCAGGCTTGGGTACTCCCGCCTGCAGCGATAGCATTTTCTCTGTGGCCCAGTGACAGATTGCAGAGTTGCGCTAAGTATTATCCTCTTCAGCACACGGCATAAGTAACTGGAAGGTACTGTCTTTCTGGGAAGGAATTGAAATCTTTCTTCCAAGAATACTTCCATGACCTGACTTTCAGCCAAAACTCAAGGATGTAAAGAGTCACAAAGATAAGTGGAACCTTCTCTCAGCTGCAGGGAGGATAATTTTTAGTTATCAGTTTTCAGATCTTGATTTCTCCTCCTTCTCTTCTTCCTTCTTCTCCTCCTCCCCCTCCTCCTCCTCCTCTTCCTCCTCCTCCTTCTCTCTTTCTCTCTCTTTCTTCCTCCAATCCTCTCTCATGAACGTATGCTTTAAAAAAAACTCTCTGTGCACCCCAAGGAGGAGAAAGCATTAACAGAAGAGAAAAAGAACTCATACTGTTGTTTCTGACAAAAGATCAGTTTAAAGGTCCAGGCACACAAGGTCCTTAGACATCATTACATAAAATAGCAAAGTATCAGTTTATTCTTATGGTCTGAGTTGTGTGCTAAGTGCAGACTTTTGAGTATTGACTATTTGCAGACTGCCACTGGTTGTGAGCTCTGAGCCAGGTGCTGGGTGCTAAAGGTGCTGTGGGAGGCAGAAAGCGCTCCACTTTGGAAAGCCTAGCCAGCAGCCCCATGCCACATAGTGCTCTCACCTTGCTGTCAACAGCCCACCAGATCATGTTACATAGTTCACTAACAAAGATTTAATTAACAATAAAAGAGAATATTCCAGATGACTTGTTTCACTCCCAGGCCACAGTGGTTTGTGGCGATATTCTATCTTAACTCTATTTCTAGGCAATGCCCTCTATTCTTAGATCCACTTCAAGCTGTAAAGCGCTGACACAGGCTTTAAATCTCTTGTCTGCTGATGAGTCAGCAGGGCAAGAAAAAAAAAAAAACTGGAAAGAAAAAGTGTCTATTTTCCTTATAAAGACACTTGTTGGAAGATGCACAACTTCCATGTACATATAATTGGGGAGATCTAGTCACGAGAGGCCAGGAAACGGAGGCTTGATTCCAGTTGGCTATCTGCCTAGTTACATACTGTATATGTTAGGGCTCCAGCTATAAGGAACATCGTCACTCCTGTTGCTATAGCAATAACCACCACAGCAGCAACCCCAGACATTGAATATCGGTGGCTGTTCTTGAACCTAGCAACAAGCGTACGAGTACTAACTGGCATGAAGTGTGAGGAAAGACATGTACAGTCACCACAGGAAGACAGCGCCGGTACACGGGCACCTAATCAACCACAATAGATTCTGTTGTAGGAAATATTGGCTTGGTGCTTAAGTAAACTGATAAAGTCCTATTATAGCGCCCTCTGGAGGGAGGGTTTCACTAATTCCAGCCTTTTTTTTTTTTTTTTTTTCCTGCAAAGAATGAGATGATCACAGGAAATGCAGCAAGAACTCTTGGAAAGTGTTCCTGGTGATCAAGGCCTGGAGTTCAGGGATCTGTGGAAATCCCAGATCACCTTTCCCTATCTGTAAACTCCAAATCTGTACTTTGGAGAAAGGGCAATAAGACCTGATGCTATTAGGACATTGATTAAAATTCACTGGTGCTGGCCAAAACAACAAGAATATCAACCCCAACAACAGAATCTTTGATTCCTGACAGAGGATTAAAATATCCTGATGGACTCAGTCCTACAGGAGGAGCTGAGACATGACCAATGAGAAAGGAAGGGTAGCCAAGACTCAAGAAATCAACGCTCCCTGGTGACTTGGACTGGACATAGCAGAGGGTACCCCGACTCCCGGTTGTTTTCCCAACACCCTAAGTGATGAGTAACAATGGCCATGGTACCTCGTTGTCAAGGTGCCTGCCTGAGGTGCACAAAGCCCTGTGACTTGGAGGTACAGGCAAGAAGATGAAAAATTCAAAGACATCCTCATCTGCAGATTTCAGAAGGAGCCTGGGCTTCACAACGGACTCTTTCAAAAACAAACAGAAGAACAAACAAACAAAAAATGGTGAGTAAAAGTCAGCACTTGGTAGCAGTCTGCTTCTCAAACAGAAGCAAGAGTCTGAGCTAGATGTATGGCCAACAAAAGACCTAGGATGAAGCAAGAAGACAAAGAAGCAAACACACACAAACCACAGGGCATTCAAATGGCTAGGAACCAAGATACACAAAAAACATCTTGTGAGGTGATCATAAATAAAAGACTTAGAGGAGAAATCATTTAAGTATTATAGACTCAAAACCAAAACAAAACAAGACAAAAGAAATCAAAAGCCCACAAACAAACCAACCCTGTAATACATGAAGTTATATAAAGCAGTTAAAGGAAAAAATCTTTCAAATCCATTATTCTATAACTAGTTTAAATATCTTTCAAAAGCCATGGAGAAATAAAGGATTTCTTGCACGCACCAAATAATGGCAAAACGAACCATAAAAGAAATGTGAAAGAAGGGTCTTCAGACGAAAAAATACTGCAGAAACCATAGCTTAAATATACACAGACAAACAAAAGCACAGTTAAGAATAAAATTCACATTTCTTATTTTAAAAATTGATTTGATACAGAAATGATTGGCTAAGAATATAGAATTATGCTACATATGATATATATTATAATATTAGAATAGAAAGTGGAAGGGAGAAATTAGGAATATATAATTGTTATGTCCTTAGACTATTTGCAGTGGTAATTTATTATTTGGTGCATATCTCAAATTCTAAAGCAATGATTAACATATTCAATAGTGTTAGAACAATAGGTTTAACAGAATAATAAAAATAGTACCATGAAAGTAGAAATAGATGACAACAAATAAAAAATAACTGAAGTAAGATTTAAATCTAAACATACTGATAATTATATTATATATATAGTCCAAAATACTATTTGTAGGACAGGATTAAATTTAATTTAAAAAGTAAGTATCAACTATATGCTATGTACATAGAGTAAAATTTAGTTTTAAAAACCTAGATAACCTGAAACAAACAAATAAAAAAGAATAGAAATAAAAACTATACCATGTGCCCTTGTTAGAGTTACTGTTGCTGTGACAAAACAGCATGACCAAAAACAACTTGAAGAGGACAGAGTTTATTTGGCTTACATATCCCAAGTCACAGTTCACTAAGAGAGGTCGGGAAGGGAACTCAAACAGGCCAGGAATCTGGAGGCAGGAGCTGATGCAGAAGCCATGGAGGGGGCTGCTTTCCTCATGGCTTGCTCAGCCTGCTTCCTTATAGAACCCAGGACCACCAGGCCAGGGGGCCCATCCACCATGATCTACGCCCTCTCATATCAATAACTAATTAAGGAAGTGTTCTATAGGCCTGCCTACAACTGATCTTATGGACTGATTTCCTTTCCTTTCCTTTCTTTCTTTTTCTTTCTTTCTTTTTCTTTCTCTCTCTTTCTTTCTTTCTTTCTTTCTTTCTTTCTTTCTTTCTTCCTTCCTCTCTCCCTTCCTTCCTTCATTTCCCCTCTTTCTTTAAAATTTTTTTTGTTCCTTTTATTGAAAATGGATTTTTTTCTTACATTATATATCCTGACTATGATTTTTTCTCCCTCAACTCCCAGTTCCTTCCTACCACCCCTCTCATCTGGACTCACCCCTTTCTGTCTCTTATTAAAAAGCAGACATCTAAGGGATAATAACACAACACAACACAACATTAACATAACAAGAATCAACACATTGGAATAGAACAAAATAAGAAAATGAGCCTAAAAAAGGCACAAGGAGCAGAGACCGAGACAAGGAGCCTCTAAAGACGCTGCTGGGTTTGTTTTCTGCTAACATTCACTGCTGGATATGCAGCCTGACCTTAGAGTAATTTGTTTCCCCAGTGAGACTCCCTTGGAGAAAACTGAATTTTCACTTGTAAGTGGCTATCAAGTGGTGATTACTTATAAGTTAGGGATGGGGACTTGTGTCCACTTCTCTTCTCAGCTTTTGGACCCAGTGTGGTGCAGACCCTCGCAGCCCTGTGCGTGCTGCCTCAGTCTCTGGAGTTCACATGAGCTCTGATCTATCACCCTCGGGGCCTTTGTTTTCTGGGTGACCTCCATCCCCTCTGGCTCTTGAACTCTCCCCGCTGTGGCCATTATTTTAATTGGGGCTTCCTCCTCTCCAATGACTCTAGCTTGTGTGACGTTGACATAAAATTAGTCAGCACACCACACAAGTGTTAATTGAAAGACAGCTAAAGAGCTATATTAATATTATCAGAAGAAAACATCATCCAGGATACAAAAAGTATCTTATAGGATGATAAGGTGACAAATTTCTCAATTGGAATTCAACATCGATACACCTAAGTAACAAAGCTACAAAATATGTGAGCTAAATCTGATAAAAATGGAAGGAGTAACATAATTCTAGATTATTTGTGTACTTTAAAATTCTTTTTTAGTATATCATAGTAGAAAGAAAAATCAATTAATAGTACAAAATACTTGAGCAATTCTCCTCACTGATTTTACCCTTGTGTCAGTTAAACACATTAAAGATACCTCAGAGGTACCAAAATGTGTTGGTGTTACATTGCGCACTGAAATCACAGACTTTCAAATTTGACCAAGTGTGAATCCAAGTTTGAATTCTCCACTTCCCACTCGGTGCCTCCAATCTGTCTCTAACAATGGGCTTTGCTTTCTATTTACTGCATGGTACAGAAATCACAGCATGGGGAAGGGATACAGGATTCTTCACAGAAATTGTTAACAGAGTTTTACAAGGGAAGAAATTTTACTGACCCCAGAGCACTTAGAAAAGTGACTGGAAACAGCTCCTACAGGCTGTACCTATCCTGCTTCCAACACATACTGTGGGTGTTTGTTTAAGATTGCTTTCAACCTGTTGGAATCTTTTCAGCAAATGGTTACTACAGCACACACAGGCACCCTAAGTCAGGGGCCATCGTTTATAACAAGATTAAAGCTATGCCCTTAGCTTAGGATGTAAAATCTGATTACGTGATAAATTTGTGGCATTAAATTGTTTTTAAGATAGGCTAAACTTAAACAAGCTAAGTACAGAGTAGAGTAACACACTAATTATATAGTATTGAGAGATCTAAAGGTCTATTATTAACATAGCTGTGGGTTCTAGCAAAAGTACAGTCTCTTTGAATGCAAGGGATAGGTTTATAAAATTGTATCACTACATACTTAGTTGATGTTTCTTGTACATTCCAAATTTCAGCAGAGCTTACCTATATTCCAAGTATGCAAGAACTGTCACCCCACAAAAACTATACAATGTGTAGTAAAACAAAATCAATTCATGTAAGTAAATGAAATTATTTAAAATATGCCCATAGACAATTACAGACTTCAAATAGACTCAGTAAGAGAAATCTGTCTGTACCATGGAATTTCATCAAACTAGAAAGCTTTTGAATAGAAAAAAAAATCACTGTGTGAAAAGCAAACAGCATTCTTTTAAATACAAGTTAATGTGTTATTACTAATAAAGCAACAATGAAGCCTTGAATGAGAGCAGTGATTTCTGGATTCAGTCACGCTCCCTAACACATGGCTAACAGGGCCAGCAAGATGTCACAGGGAGGGAGTCAGAGGCCACTGCTGTCAAGCCTGCCAACCCAAGTCTGATATTTGAAACTCCAAGTCTACATGGTGGAAGGGAAGAACAAACTTCCACAAGTTATCACACACACACACACACACACACACACACACATGCTCTCACACACACACACATGCACACACACACACACACACACACACACATGCTCTCTCACACACACACACGCAAAAGCACACACAGAAATAAAAGGCAGATATAATACAAAAATGGTCATTGGAATAAGCACTTAATTCAGTCCGTATTGGTGAAATGGTTGTGGCCCTGTCAATTCATATATGGGAGCCTTAGCTCCGCAATGTGATGATGTGGGATGAGGAAGTCTGACAGAAGAAAGCCATGCAGATTATTAAACTGGATGGAGCTACAGCTTCTTTTCCTCTGCCTCCTTCAGTGCACTAAACCACACATATCTGTTTACCCTGTTATCAGACTTGTTAACGTTGCTCCTTCATTTGGCTTGACACTCCTTTGATCACGATTTTTGTTTCCTAATCTATGTGCTTAGGTATCTCTTATGTTTAAGGCTGCTATGTTGGAAAGTTAAGAGTTAAGTCAGTGATGGAAATGCAAAGTTGATTAATAACTGGTATCGAAAACAAATTCAATAGCACCACCAGGAAAATGGCCTCTGCGATCTCCTGGTAGCAGAAATAGGATAAGCAATTATTAGAAAACTATAGAAACCTAGTACAATGACTCACTCATGGGTCAAGTGCTTGGCTTGCAGGGATGAAGACCAACTTTGACTCCCTAGACCCCAATAAAATGAAGCCGGATGTGACTTGTAAGCCAAGACAGGCGTAGCCCAGAGCTCGCTGGCCAGCCAGCCTAGCTAGCCTGCTTGACGGATTCTAGGTGACGGAAAGGCTGAGACTTAAAACCAAGCCAACGAACAAGTAAATAAATAAAAGAGAGAAAGTTAAATAGCACTGACATCTACACTCACCTGAACACATAGATGTACCCATCACATACAAAAACATGTACACACACACACACACACACACACACACACACCAAACATTCTAGAAAAATAGAAATGACTGGTAGACTAGAATAGAGAGGGCAGTGCGAGCTGGTTTCTACTTGCCTGGCTACGCTAATGGTGCCTATGATGCTGTGGCAGCAGACACAGTGGCATGCGCCAAGCTCAACATATCATTAGGCAAGCAAGCTCTGCGGGCTCCTTTCCTCCACGAACCAAGCCCTTCGGCATTTGATTTATTATGCCTGCCCTGCACAAACTCCTGCATCGTTCACCTCCGTCATTCATTTCCACTCTCTGTGGACACAAGTGCAGTGCCATTTGTACACCTTTGTCCTGACTTAGTCTCTGAGTATGTGGACGATCAAGACATGTTATTCCTCTGACAAGAGCAATTATATTTAATTTTATTGGATCAAGAGACACGAGTTTAGGAAGAAAAGTAATATGTGCAATGTTCCTCACTGTTCTTCAGCACATAATTACAACATTTCTCCTTCCAACCTTTGACTAAGTTCATTTAATTCTTATTATTTACCCTAAAAGCTGAGCATATTCTAGGACATTGCTTCCATTTTCCTGTCCAATCAAAAATGCACATTGCTTATTTTTTGATTACTTGAGAAATATCTTCTGAATATGTATTTTGCCCACTTTATCCTCAGCACCTATAATATTAGCCATGTATTTGTTGAATGAAATAATGGATTGTCTCCTCTTCTACACACACACACACACACACACACACACACACACACACACACACACTCATTCACACACATGCGCACAACCTTGTTCTTAGAATTCATAACTAATTGATAAGAGCCAGCATTTCTCAAATACGATTTGACACAATTATCTCATGGTGCTCATCAGCTATGCCTTGCTTATTAACCTCAAGGCAAACTAACAAGCAATGAAGCGAAAGGCCATGCCTGCCATGAGTGCTCATTTCAAAAGAGAGAGAAGAAAGTGAGCATCTTGTGCTGGCATACACATAGTAGCACACACATCAAAGACCTGAACCTCTATGATATCGTCGTGATGGTAAGATGGTTATGCCGTGAAGAAACTGCTGGTCCTCACTCCTCTCAGAGGCAATGGGTGTCTAGAGGGTGTGTGTTGTGATGTAATCCCTAGGATTTGTAATTTTCAACATTTAAATAGTATATGAATCTACTCAAAGATTCATTCCCATCATAGAAATTATGTTTTAATTATTACTAAAATGCAATGTTCAAGTCCATGTACTCTTAGCAGGAAAAGTCCAGAACTGAAGACTACTGATAAGTCCACGCCCCCGCCCCCCGCTTGCACAGCATTTTCCGCAAAGGAACGATAGCTGGCAGAGAAAGAGTTTTCTAGTCAGTCCAAGATTGACCTCTTTATGTCCTGTAGCTGAAGCGGGTGGTGTTTTTGTCTGGTTCTCATGAAGAGCCAAGAGCAATGACAACAGCCTGTGTGGCTTTGGGTGCCTCTCTGCGGCCTCCTTGACTGATAACACATAGGAAAATAGCCCATGCTGAGCACTGAGATTTCCATTCAAGAACCTATGCGTTTGGGCTGGAGACATGGCGCAGAGGTTAGGAGCACTGTCTGCCCTTCCAGAGGTCCTGAGTTCAATTCCCAGCAACCACATGGTGGCTCACAGCCATCTGTAATGGAATCTGATGCCCTCTTCTGGTGTGCATTATCATATACATTAAATAAATAAATAAATAAATAAATACATACATACATACATACATACATACATCTTTAAAAAGGTTTAAAAAAAAAAGAACCTATGCATTCTGGGAACAATATTGCTCAACTATGCAGGTACTTCTGTGTGTGTGTGTGTGTGTGTGTGTGTATCCATATATATATGGACATATTTAGAGGCAGGTATATTATATGTGAACATATTATATGAACATATATTTATATATCCATATATATAATTTTATAAACTAATGACTTTTCATAAGGCTTATTTATACAGCTTTACTTTGACCATGAATAGCCCCTATGGACACCACTAATTGAACTCAGTGGATTATAATAATACATAAATAAATAAACAAACAAATGAGTCATAAAATCAGGAAGGTGACGTGTTGGGTGTTTGGGGCAGAGCCTGAAAAGCAACTTGGGATGATGGGGCAGGGATAGATGTGATCATATGCACTGTATACATGCATGAAGGTTTCAAAGAATAAATAAAAATATTATTTAAGAGCACACACATATTTTAAACTCCCAATCAGTACTGTTTAAGTGTTCCTCTTTTTCCAAATCTATGGCAACATTTTTCATCATTTGTTTTTATGATCTTAGCCATTCTGATTAGTGTAAGATGAAATCTCAATGTCGTTTCAATTTCTATTTTACTGATAGCTAGGGACATTAAACATTTAAAAATTAAAATATAATTGCATCATTTCTCCCTTTCCTCTTTCTAACCCTTATGTCTTACACTCCTTTTCAAGCTTAAGGCCTTTTTCTTTGATTATTATTGATATATATATCAGTAATACATGTATACATTTAGATACACCCACCCTGATGAGTCTGTCTAGTGTTTGCGCGCGCGCACACACACACACACACACACACACACACACACACACACACACACACACGATGTTGGAGCTGATGACTTGGTATTGGGTAACCACACTATGAGCTCATGCCCTGGGAAGACTAATTCTCCTTCTCAGTAGTCTTTACTTGCTTGAAGCTCTTTGCCTCTTGGTATTTTCTCAGTCCTCATTAGCATCTGTTGGTGTTGGCATTTATAAAGTTGTGTTTAGGCAAGCCATATTGTTGTGCTTTCATGGTACCCCTTCTTTGTCATTCCTGAGACACAGCTTCACAGCAGGATTTCTGGTCCTCTGGCTCTTACAATCTTTCCACCCCTTCTTCCTCAATGGTCCCTGAAAAGTGCAGAAGTTACATAGATGCATTTATTGGGGACCCCAAACCCCACAATTGTTGTTCTCTGTATTCTGACCAGATGCGTTTTTCTGTAATGACCTCAGATAGGCTACAGAGAGAAGTTTCTTAGAGATAAACTCACCTGTGGGTATAGGGTAAGTGTTCAGAACACAGCTAATAATTATGTTGGTTTAACAAAGTTGCAGTAGTAATTTTCCTTCTAAGATGCATGGCTTTATGTGACCCTGGTAGGTGGCTAGTTTTCCAGTATGAGGTATAATTGATTTCTCTCCTGTTGAACAGTTGTTAAGTCCAACTAGAAAACTGGTTCTCAACCTTCCCAATGTTACAACCTCATGTTGTGGTGACCCCCAACCATGAAATTATTTTTGTTGCTACTTCATAACTGTAACTTTGATGCTGTTATGAACTATAATGAAAATATATATGTTTTCTGATGGTGACCCCAGTGAAAAGGTCATTCAACCCAAAGGGATCCTGACCCACAGATTGAGAAGCACTGAGTGAAGATGCTTTGTGAGCTACTATTGTACCTTTAGAAATATCTTGCTACACTGGTCATCACTGTAGTAGAACTATTCTGCAGCTGGGTAGAGATATTTATTGCTTTTCTCCTTTGCCTTCTTGCTATGAAATCTATCCTCAGGGAGGCATATTCGATGATCTGACATCTTCTGAGTCTTATGTCCAGAGCGTGTGATATCTTTGACAATAGGGACTTACCTTCAACTTCTAGATGGCAACCAAGGGGCACAGTAAGAGTCTGTATGAGTTTGGGAGTCTCTTGCACTCCCCTGACCAATGATGCTAAGTGAGGTTGCTCATGCCTACTCTGGGATGTTTTTAAGTGTATCATAGTAGCCATTTATATTTAGTTCTTTGAGAATTTGATATTTGATTTCCTGCCCCATTTTTAAATTGGATTGTTTACTGATGTGTAGTGTAATGTTTTGTTTTTATTGTTGTTCTATATGTATTCTGGATACCAACCCTCTGTCAGACATATGGCCTGTAAATAATTTTTGCCTTTCTGCAGGCTACCTCTTTGATTGAATGATGGTGGCATTCTTTGCTTTACAGAAGCTTTTTAGCTTCAGGAGGTCCTTCTTATTAATTCCTGGTCTTAATGCTTGCAGTATCAGAGTCCTATTCAAAAAATTCTTTTCTATGCAAATGAGCTTGAGCATATTCCCTATTTTCTCTTCTATTCAACTCAAGGTTTCTAGTTTTATGTTGAAGTCTTCATTTGGAGTTGAAGTTTGATCTGGGTGAGAGATATTGATCTAGTTTTATACTTCCACATGCAGCTGTCCACTTTGACCAACATCAGTTGTTGAAGATGGCATCTTTTCTATAATGTGTATTGTTGGCCTCTTTGCTAAAAATCAACTAGGAGTATGGACTTACCTATAGTACTCAATTCTATCACATTGATCAATGTGCCTGCTCTTATTTTTTGAGTGCATGTTGTTTTATTATAGCTCTGAGGTATAACTTAAAAATCAGGAATGGTGATATCTCTACCTGTCCTTTCATTGTTCAGGATTGCTTTTTGTATACTGGGTCTTTGTGTTTCTACATGAATTTTAAGATTTTTAAAAAAATATGTAAGAAATTATGTTAGGATTTTAATGAAAAATACGTTGAATCTGTAGCCTGCTTTTGTAGGATGGGCATTTTTACAATGTTAATACTGCCAATCCATGGTCAATACTAAGGTCTTTCCATCTTTTAGTGTCTTTCTCAAAATTTTCCCCCTTTTTGGTGTATTAAGATTTTTATTGTGCAAGTCTTTCACTTCCTTGGTTAGATTTACTCTAAGATATTTCCTTTTAATTTTTGAGGTTATTGTAAATAGAATTGTTTCATTGATTTCCTTCTTAGCAGCTAAGGAGCAGTTGACAGTTGATAGCCACACACATATTTGGGTTTTGCCAGTGTCAGGAAAAAGACATAAGTACAAATTTATCTGTCTAGGTCTGTCCCAAGCTCCTAGGCCTTGAGACGAGCTCTGAGTCTTTCTAGCAGTGAGCATGCTCTTCTACTTGCACTATCTCCCATCATCTTTTTCTCCCGCCGCCCCATGACGATTAGGCTCGCACCTATCTGACTTCCTAACTGTGACACTAACCACCATACATCACAGCTAACTTCAAGACAGTGGGTTGATATGGACGGAACCAAGACCTCTGCTCCTTCCGTTCACATTCCCTACGCACAGTCTCAACTCAGAGCCCTGATGCTCATATATATTTCCTTTAACAAAACTTTTGCATGCACAGCCTCAACCATTTTGTCATGGGAACCTCCATCAGGGAAGAAAGAATGTTGACTGGATTTGGAAAATGATTGAAGAACACATTGGTTCATCTCTGTCTACAGCATATGAAATGAGAGAATAGCTACCAAACCAGTGGTTCTCAACCTGTGATGCATGACCTCTTTGAGTTCACATATCAGATGTCCTGTCTATCATGTATTTGCCCTATGATCCATAACAGTATCAAAATTACAGTTATAAAGTATCAATGACGCCATTTTATGGATGGGGACACCATGACATGAGGAAGTGTGTTCAAGGGTCACAGCACGGAGAAGATTGAGAACCACTGACCTAAATACTTTCTCAGGGAAGTTTATAAGAGTTGAGTTGTTGATGAATAGTCAAACATTAATCAGAGAAAATGAGAGTTGGACATGAAAAGCCACGATGTTGGGCAGCCCATGGTCATGAAAAGTACAAGGAGAGAAAGTCTAATTCAGCAATGGTAACCCATTGATTGTTTGTACAAGGTGGGGGCTACTGTACGCAGCTTAGTCTTTATAGATATCAAGAAGGGTCTTTTTAAGGATTTATGTTATAGTTATCAATGAATATTTTTTAATTACTAATTCTGGTAGAATTTCATACAATGTATTTTGATCATGTTCACCCCCAACTCCGTCTTTTAGCTTCTTCTAGATCTGCCTCTACCATCTACTGAACAAAGGACATTAAGCCACTTAGGCTGACAATACTTCCCACAAAGCCATAGACTAACCCTTAGTAAAGGCTCAAGAAACCCCCTTTCTGATAGTTGATCAGAGTAGTCCATGTGACTCCCAGAACAATATAGACTATTGATGTAGACCTTGGCTGCCTCTTGGGTGATGAGAGTCGGCTCCTATTATGATGGCACTGTATAGTAGCAGAAAACATTATGCAAGCTGCCGAGGTAGGGAAGCGATTACACCTTTCTACCCAGCTGTAATATTTATGAATGGCGACAGAGACCAGAATGACAAGATATCCACAAAAGTGAAATAAGTGGCACTCGCATGGGGAGTCACAAAAGAACTGAGATGACCTTAGAAGAATGGCTGAGAGGGGCATCAGGGAAGAGCTGGGGTGCCCTGGATCTGCACCACAAGGCCAGTTCTCACGGGGGTGGAGGTGGACTACAGAAGGGGCTCAGGTGGGCAGGCAGCTGGAGGTCCAAGAGTAGCCTAGAGAGACCAGGGTGGAGGAAGGTAAACAATACTTGGTTCCCAGCTGAGCGTGATGGCTGTGAGCTCTTGGCAGAGAGAGGCTATGTAGGTCAGTGGGGAGCCACAAAAGAATCTATTTTTGTCTTAAAAACTGTTCACAATCCTTAATCATAAGGGAAATGCAAATTAAAATTACTTTGATAGTTTATCTTAGCCTAGTTGGATGGCTAAGATTAAGACAGCAAATGCTGGATCCGGGAGTGGGAAACCCTCAAGCACTATTGGTAGGAGTGCAAATTATATATGGGTATTTTTAATCAACTAATGAAATCTATCTCTAAATTGAGTGTCAGTAATAGTCTGTTCTTTGAACTAGAATAGAACATCAGAGGAAAAAAAGTAAACATGACAGCAGTTCATGTTTAAACAGCATCAATAAATACTTTTTGAAAGAAAGTAAGAAAAAAATGATTTCTTATTTTTTTTTAATAATCCTAGGATGAAGCCTATAGGCCAATCATAATGAAAAAGCATCACCAAATAAGATATGACCTATAATATCCAGGTTGTTGTTTACAGTTCTTTATTCTCTTTATTTTAATTTTCCTCACAGATTGTGCGTTGATTTTCTGATGACAGCTGCTTTTTCTATTTCTCCAGAGAGCTAGAAGAAAAAGAGGAAATACTGGGCAGCCAAAGGAGAGATAAGTGCAGTAATGAAGCAGACAGAAAGAAAACAACTAAAACCTGGGTAGTTACCTGAAGTCTTGCAGCCCTCTTAGCCAAGCTTATATCCTGAGCTTTTTAAACAATTTTAAAAGTCAGGGCAGGGCAAGCTCATTACTTATAATAGTACACGTGGGCCTCATCCATCTCTTCAGAGAGGCTGAATAAGTTATCCTTTCTGAAGAGATCGCTTTTTGTTTCTCTTAAAGGAAATCTTGAGTATCTGCCTGGTGATTCATTAAATGTTTTGCTGCATTACAAGCCATTGTTGCTGTGGGTCCTTGCCCTTTTGTAGAAGCTCAGAAACAGCTGGGCTTGTCCTCCAGCAGCTGGGAGGCTCTGTAGCTTGATTGACTCTCTGGGCAGCTGCAGAGAGCTGGGACTCCCACCTGTTCCACTCCAGCAAGTGTGGAGATCACAGAAGGCTCCCAATTGAGTATACACTTGCTCCTCATTCCCAAGGAAGGACCTTGCCAGATGTTATTTGGAACCCCTTCGTATAAAGTAGCAGTCAGCAAAACTAAAGATGAAAGCTGAAAGACATTTTCATGTCTAATACTGAGGATCTACATTATTTAAAATGAATATGAGCTTTAAATTATTTAGAGAAGGTAGCTCTTTGATCCTAAGTGCTCATTTTGAAAGATGGAAGACAGCAGAATTCAGCCTCCCTAAGCCTTAATTAAAGATGATAGCCTATATTAGTATGTAAAGACTGGCTTTGTTCCTCATACTGTAGTGAAATTGTTCTCTCTCTCTCTCTCTCTCTCTCTCTCTCTCTCTCTCTCTCTCTCTCTCTCTCTCTCTTCTGGAGTGGAGAAAATTTCTTCCTAGTAAAAAAACGATTAACCTCTCTTTCACAATATGAAGTATCATATTTCACCAAACAAAATACCATAAACCAGGTAATTGATTATGGCATCTGAGGAGTCTAAGATTGAGCTGCTCAATGGCCAGGACCTGGCTAGCAGCTCACTTCTTGGCTTAGAGACTCCCAAGTTTTCACACTTTCCTCATATGAATGGGGGTGGGGCGCCGTCCTAATTAATCTTAACCATTAAATTGACATAGCCTAGAGTCATCTGAGAAGGAACCGAACAGAGGAATTGCTTAGACTACATGGGCCTGTGGGCATGTCTATGAGGAACCGTCTCCATTGCTAGTGACGCAAGAGGACTCCACCCACTGTGGGCAATGCTTGCCCTGGATGCTCAGAACCTCAGATTTTTAACTCATACTATCACATGAATGGCCCTGACAGGTTTTGATTGCCTCGAAACTTTGTAAGCCACGCCTCCATCCCTGGCATTGCTCCAAGCATTATTCTCCAAGTTCCCATAACAACTTCCTAAACTCTGAACATTCAATGGATTTCCAATCCCAAAGTTCCAAATACTTCCCACAAGCTTACAACAATAAAGATAAAAAAAAAAAAAAAAACAACAACAACAACAACAAAAACCCCAGGATGAGGTCTGTCATGATAACACACCCTGAACCCTGTAACCTTCCCATTATGCATTCAGAACCAGGACTGCCTGGGACACGCTCACTCATTCCCAAGCTTGGCTGCCATCATGAGATGGACTCAGCCTCGGCCACTCTAGACTATAACTCTGTGTGTCAATGATGAGGAAATTATTCCCAGAAAATTTCAATCCAATGCAAAAGGCCCAGGACTGAGGGGTCATAGAGAGAAGACAAAATGGTACCACTACAAGGTAGGGTCAGAGCCCCTGAGGAGAGTCTAGAACAGGGCACTGGTAAGGGGACAGCCCCAGAGGCAGTGAAGACCCCAGCATAGTAGAGACACTGGCACCATGGAATGACCATTAAGGACAGTAGCAAGCATGGAGCAGAACGTGGCTGAGCCACAAGACTAGCCATGTATTCTGTGGATGGCAAAGTCAGAGAAACGGAGCCCAGAAGATCCTGAGTGAATCCCAGACTTCAAATGCTGAACTTTTAAACTGCTGGGTCATATTTTGATTTGATTGTGACTTAACTTGCTTTTGTACTTTAGAGGAACTCATAGTTATGAGACTTTGGATTTTTTAGAGTGATGTTGAATTTTTAAAGAGATTTTGGAAAGAGATCGAATAATTAGACTATAGAACTTTTAAAGTTACATATGTTTTATATTGTAAAATTAATATAAATATGAAATCTTAAATATGAACAGAAAGAAGAAGAAAAGACTACAGTTGAATAGTGATCATTTGTGTGTCAAGTGGACAAAGGGTCAATTGTCCCTGTTGGTTTGGTTTGGTTTTGTCAACTTGATACAAGTTAGAGTTGTATGGAAAAGAGAACCTCAGATGAGTAAATGCCATCCTTGGGTTGCCCGTAGGCAAGTACACAGAGCATTTTCTTGATTGATTATTGATGCAGAAGGCCACAGTGCACTGAAGGATGAGGCATCCATGCTTAGGTGATTGTGAGTTATGTTAGAAATCAGGCAGAATAACCAGTGAAGAGCAGCCCAGCAATCAGGGCTTCTCCATGGCTTCTGTTTCAGTTCCTGACTTCCGGTTCTTGCCCTGACTTCCCTCCGTGGCAGGCTACAACTGTGAGCTGAAATAAACCTATTCCTCCTTGAGTTCCTTTTGCTCATAGTCTTTATCATAGCAATGGGAACATCTCCCACGCTTATGGATTGATAGGCTTAATATTGTGAAAATTGCCATGCTACCAAAAGGAGCCTACAGATTAAATGTAATCCCAATCAGAATTTCCCCACAATTCTTCATGGAAATTGAAAAAATTTTCAGCTTTATACGGAAACACAAAAACCCAGAATAGCTAAAGTAATTATGAATAACAAAAGACTGTGAAAAGTTTTATCAATCCAGATCTCAACTTGTGCTACAGAGCTATAGCAAACAAAACAAAACAAAACAAAACAACAACAAAAAACCATCATGGTGTTGGCATAAAAACAGACACATTAACCAGTTGATGAATCAAGCTGAAGACCCACATGTAAGTCCATATACCTGTGGATTTTTTTTTTTTTTTTTTTTAACTAAAGATACATTGGAGAAAAGACAGTATCTTCAACCAATGATGCTGGTCATTTGTTGGTAAGCTGAAGTTCCTGGAAGTTTTCAGGAATGTTCAAGGACACATGTGACAGAAGGAGTAAACTCTCAAGCATTATTGTTCTGCTGAAGGGCATTATATCAGGTATAAATATGTAAAAAATTTTAAGATTATGTAAAAAAAACCGCAAAACATTGAGGAACTAAATGAGCAGGACTATTACATATTCATTGGTAGGAAGACTTGATGTTTTCAAGATGTAGGTTCTTTCTATCTTGATCTATAAACAACACAATCTCTATCAAAATCTCAGCAAAGTATCTTGTGTGTCTCGACAAATTGATTCTAAACTTAAAGAATCAAGGCACAAATTTAAAGATGAAAGAGGAGGAGAAGGAGGCGGCAGCGGAGAAAGAGGAGTAAAGTTGGGAAACCTAAACAAGGCTCCAAGATTACCAGAGTTATGTGGTCAATATAACGTGGAGTTGTCAGAAAACAAAGTATTGTTGAAGTAAAACAGTGAGCTCGGAACAGATCCATGTGTTGCTAACCAGAAAGTCTTTGACAAAAGAGTAAAGGGGAACACAACAGAGGCAAATCTTTCTGAAAAACGGTGCCTAGAAAGCTGACAATGGTATGTCTAGTCTAAAGAATGTTTGGCATTTCCTTAAAGGTTAAGCAAAGAGTTGTCATATAATCCAGCAGGTTCACTTCTAGATACATTTCCTAGAGAACTGTAGCCATGTGTTCACGTATAGAGTAGTTTAGAAATGAACATTGCAGTGTCAACTGTAAGAGCCAAAGCCCAGAAACTATTCAAATGTCCATTAATTGATGAATGGCTAAACATAAGGGAGCATATGGGATGCTACCTTATCATATAGAAGTGAAATATGGATACCAGCTACAATATAGATACAGCATGAAAGGAGCTAGGTATAAAATTCCTCTATTGTATGATTCTATTTATATATTAAATGCCCAGAATTTAGTCAGAGAGTGCATCCATGAGTTCCGAGAGCTAGGGGAAAGCTCCTGGGACAATATTCTTGATGGCTCAGAGTTTTATTGATGGGATGACGAAAATGATTGGTAGTGGTTGCAGCTGCCTAACTGTGAATACTCTAAAACTGCTCTACTGTACTTGTGTGTGTGTATGTCTTTGCACGGTGTATATATGTATATTCATGTGGGTGTATGCACATGCGTGTGCAGGAGTACACATGCTTATGGAGGACAGATGTCCAAACTGGTTTTTCTGTTTGTTTGTTTGTTTTTCATCACTTACCAATTCTCTCACTGAACCTAGAACTCACAATTGAGGTAGTTGGCTGGCCAGTGAGCATCAGGAATCCCCCTAGGCCTGCCTCCCCAGCACTGGGGCACAGGCATACGCTGCCTCACACTGGCTTTTGTGTTGGTGTTGAGAAGACCACTTAAGGTCTTCAACTGATGCACCTCCTGAGGCCCAAGTATACATTGCAAAATCATAAACTGTGTTATATGTAATATATATATATATTATTATTATTAAAAACCAAACAACATGAAGAACAGAGATAGTTTGGGTTTTACAAATCCCAACAGCAAACTTCAAGAGGGCAGGATATTTTCTGTTTTCTTACTTAAACATTCATTATCTTATTTATTTTTAAAGTGCCATGTTATAGGAAGAAAAACACTGTTCAGATGCAGCCCTGGGAATGCTAGAACTGTAGAATTTCTTGTTGATTTAGTGTGTATAATGTGCATAATGATTGTCAGTTATTTTTGCCCCCATTGCTCTCTCTCATCTCCTCTGAAATCCTCCTCCTTCCTGCAAGGCAAAGAAGTTACATGAATGAAATAGTTTCCTGAAGTAGTGAGGTAATTCTTGCAGAAAAGGCCACCCTGCCCTGACTCACCCTGTCCTAGAACCTCAACAGGTATGCCACACTCTACAGCCTCTCACTGCCTCTCACTGGCTGCACACACATTACTCAGCGGATAGTCAGTGGTGACACTGATTGTCAACTCGATAGTTCCTAGAATCACTACAGAGGCAAAAAACTTTAACATTTCTGTGATGCCATTTCTAGATTAGGTAAACTGAGGTAGGAAGAACCACTCCAAGTGTGGGCAACACTGTTCTGTGGGTTGGGAACCTGGACTGAATAAAAAGAAAAAGCAAGTGCACATCCAGAACACTGTCTCTGCTTCCCTGCCCACGGAAGCAATGTAGGCCGCTTTCCCACAGCCCTGCTGCGGAGACTTTCTTGTCATGATGGACTGTACTCTCAGACTATGAGTCAGAACAGCCTGTCTTTCTTAAGTTGCTTTTCCAAAGTATGCCATCACAGTGATGGGGAAGTGATCAATACTCTTGCCTTTGGTGTCTCTCTGCAGCAGCTCTCCACCTGTGGGTCATGACCCCTTTGCGGGGGTGAGGGTGTCACATATTGGACATTCTGCATGTCCTATATTTACATTTGATTTGTAACAGTAGCAAAATTACAGTTATGATGTAGCAACAAAATAACTTTATGGTTGGGGGTCACTGCAACATGAGGAAATGTAGTAAAGCATCTCAATGTCCTTATTTCTCTCTGCACGCCCTCTCTTACCCTGCTCCATCCCTTCATCCACTTATGCTGTCTATTCTATTTCTCCTTCTGAGTGAGATTCAAGCATCCTCCCTTGGGCCTTCCCTTGTTACTTAGCTTCTTGGGGTCTGTAAATTGTAGTATGTTTATCCTGCAATATATGGCTAATATCCACTTCTAAGTGAGTACATACCACGTGTGTATTCAGATGTGGATACCACGTGTGTCTTCAAATGTGGGGACAACATGGGTTTGAGGTCAAAGGATTTGGAGAGAGATGAGAAACCATGGGTGGGGTATTGCTGAGACAAGCTGGAGACCTACAACAGGGTAGGCTCCTGGGAGAAGCTAAGGCTTCTTCTAGTAGAGGGGTTCATGGACACTGAAGAGGCCATTTTCTAGCCAAACAGGATTCCTAGTGGAGAAAGAGGAACACCAAAACCACCCACAAAAACTTCAACCCAAAATTTGACTTGCCTAGATGTGCAGGGATAAGGTTAGAGCAGAGATTGAGGGAATATCCAACCAATGCCTGCCCCAACCTGAGACTCACCCCATAGTAGAGAGCCAATCTCTGACACTATTAGCAATGCTCTGCTATGCTTGCAGACAGGAGCCTAGCATAGCTGTCCTCTGAGAGGCTCCTCCTAGCACAGATCAAAACAGATGTCAAGACTCACAGCCAAGCATTAGGCAGAGCTTGGGGAGCCTTATAGAAAAGTGTGGGGAAAGATACAAAGACCTGGAGGGGATACCGGAGCTCCACAAGAAGATCAACAAAGCCAACTAACCAGGTCCCAAGTGGCCATGTGGAGACTGAAGCACCAATCAAGGACCATGCATGGACTGGGCCTGGACCCCCCACACATATGTAGTTGATGGGCAGTTTAGTCTTCATGGGGTCCCCTAGTAAGGGGAGTAGGGGCTGTCTCTGACATGGACTCTGTCGACTGCTTTTCAATTGCTTCCTTTTGTCGGGGCTGCCTTTCCTAGCCTCAGTGGAAGAGGATGTGCTCAGTTCTGATGTGACTTGTTGTGCCAGGTTGGGTTGGTGGAAGGGGGGGTGCGTCTATTTTCTGAGGAGAAGTGCGGGGATAGGCAGAAGAGAGAGGGTGAGACCTGGAGGAGAAGAGGGAGGGGGCTGCTATTGAGATTAAAGTGAAAAATTTAAAGGCTGAGAACCAGTGCTTTAGAGTGTAATTCACCATTGTATTCAGTAGTTACAATTGTACCATTTGCAGATTTGTTTTGCCACAAGCATTAGATGGGACAGCTGCTAGGTACTAGACACGTTTCTAACACTCATGCCACAATGGTGCAGAAAGATGCTTTATCCTTCTAGAGCTTTCTTTTAGGGAAGGAAAACAAAGTAAATAAGTGGACAAGACAGCTTTAGAATGTGCAAAATGTTACAAAGAACAAGATAGCAGGGGTATTGGATCATGAGGTGGGGGATGGTTACAGACTGGAGAGTCTACGGAGCATCTCAGGTTGTCACCATGGGAGGAAAGGTCTTTCTTAAGAGATGACATCTGGACTGAGAATAAACCAGAAGGGAGCCAGCTCTGTAGAGAGCCAGAACGGTTTCTAACTTTAGAGAACTGCCGTACCCAGATCACAGAAGAAAATGCAGGACACAGCTGGCAAAGAGAGAAAAGAGGCATAGCCAAGAAACATCAGCCTGGTCAGGGCCAGTCACAGGAGGCCACTGGACCGATGCGGGCACAGACTGTACGAGAGCCACGACTAAGGAAGAATCCGATGCCATATGGAAAATGCTTAATTTTCATGTAGATTCAGTGGTAAGGAAGTCACAGTAAAGCCACTGTCCTACAACTTGATTTCTCTTAATGACTGTAGCAAGGAATGCGAAAAGAGCTGTGAACCATGGTGTGCATCTCCATGGTGACAACCAGGGATGACCTGATTGCTCTGGCCAGCACGGTGGTGCTTTTCTGTCTCTATACTCTGTGTGTATTCCTCTCAGGATGAGGATTTCCTCAAATAGGGACAGACTTCCTAGCAGAGAAACAAGTAGGAAACTCTCTAGCTCCCCTGCTAGCAGTCCCACTAATGGATGTACCCTGTGCCACACTGTGCACAACGGATGCCTTTTCTTTTCCAATTAAAATTGATCAGCATGACTAATACTAAAAGGCCCATGCTTTAAATAGTCTCAGGATTAGCATTTGGCCTGTGTGGGTTGCCACAGCACGACCATGGAGGCTCTTGTTCAGGTTGTGGGGGACGTCACAGCCAGGCCATGGGGCTTCTCGTTAGAGCAGCTCCAGGTCCCCAGGGAAGAGTCCGGCCATAGGAAGGCTGATGCAGAGCGCTCTGATGAGGCACGAGGCAGCTCCTGCGTCTTTGAGGTCTCTGTTACTACCTGCGACAGTGGCTTTCACCCGGAGGACCAGTTAAACTCGGCCAATCACTGTCAATCCAAAGCAGATTCCTTTTGTCCTAACTATCAATGTTCAGTCACCATGGGTGGGGAAGGTGAAGTACATTCAGAGATGTTAAATTAAAACTCCACTTTGTTTTCCATTTTTAAGAACATTTTGGAAGACATTTTCTATCCATGTGAAGCCACGCCTCTTATTCTTCCTTTGGGTGACAATCATGGGTCAGGGATGGGAGCTAATATGCTGCCTTTGCCATCATATTGAGTTGATTTTTCCCCATAAGCAGAATGACAATAGAAACGAATTTAAAAATTATGATGTGTTCAAAAAAAACAACCTGGGGATTAGGAAAGAAGGGGCAAGCAATGAAATGAGCATATTAGTTTGATTCATAATTTATGTGCAAGAACATACATGCCTGGGAAAAGCCAAATTCCATTTGAAATTGAACGTAAAGCCAATGTTCTATGTCATGTGCTCCATCTAGCATGGTGGCTGCTGTTGACTACAGTGTGTACATGAGGGTGCCTCTCTCTTGTATTGGTTCATTACTCTAGATGAATATATGATCGTGGTATTGAATAAACATGCTCCCCTTATGATCTGTTTTCTCCTAGGAACTGGGTTTAACCATAGGTTATCAACTGTTAATTTCACAGACTAACTCCCTATGACTTAAAGAGGCAGTCGCACGCATGGGAGAACAGCAAAATAAAAGGATCCAGAGGGTCCTAGAAATCTACAAGTAGAACAATATGATAGGCAGATTTGGGCCCAGGGGTCCCGCTCAAACTAAGGCACCAGCCAAGGACAATACAGGAGGTAAACTTTAAACCCCTTCCCAGATCTAGCCAATGGTCAGAATATTCTCCACAGTTGAGTGGAGAGTGTGATACGACTTTCTCACATACTCTGGTGCCTCACATTTGACCATGTCCCCTGGAGGGGGAGACCTGGTGGCACTCAGAGGAAGGACAGCAAGTAGCCAAGAAGAGACTTGATACCCTATGAGAATATATAGGGGGACGTAATCCCCCTCAGGAACAGTCATAGGGGAGGGGAATAATGGGAAAATGGGGGGGGAGGAATGGGAGGATACAAGGGATGGGATAAACATTGAGATGTAACAAGAATAAATTAATAAAAAAAAAAAAAAAAAAAAAAAAAAGAGGCAGTCGCGGTGGCCATATTTTATTCATTGTATTAACTGTATACAGAAAAGTTGCTACTGTAAGAAGCTTTTAAAGGTGCGCAGAGATAGAAGTACTTGACAAAAGAGGGTTTTTCAGAGAAGCAGCTTAGGTAACGGAGCTACAGATGTTCTCTGAGCCTGTTGTTTCCCGTGCACTTTCCGCAGAAGCAATCACAATACCAAGAACAGACTCTCAACACGAATGATGACTGGACCAGATCTCCTAAGTCTGGATGTGGCCGGGGACATAGCCCGTGAACACTCAAATGTAAGGTGATTCCTATGAGCTAATTCAATCCCCCAGAGCATATCAGTTGGCCTTTTGCTAATACACTCCAAGTGACCTTTCTTGAGACTCACATGTGAAACAACTTATAAAAGCCATTCTGTATGTCAGACTTCATTCCATTCAGTTTTCTCCTGGTTGAAAATTGACACTAAAGATGTTTTGTCTTTCAGAACACTTTCCTTTGGGAGCCAAAGGCCTGATGATGTATAATCTTTCCTGAAGGTTTTATGGCAGGGCCTCACAAAGCAAACATCCCCCCCCCCCCATGTTATATCACCCTGACAAACAAAAATGCTGAGCCACTTAATTACCAAGCTGCCTGACACATCCAGAAAGTCAAATATTCTGGCAGCATCTTGCTGAAGGGAAAAAAAAATGCATTGAATTCCCAGAGTTACTTGTCAAGACAATGTCAACAAGGAAACTAGTAAATAATCTGTTAGGCCCAAGAGTAGACACGACGCTGTATGCTAGAACATTCCCTGAGGCTCTGTGTCAGCACCATTCGCCCTGCAGTTTCGCATCCCAGTTTGGTAGTGCTTTGAGCTTCAGACTAAGGAGTCAGGAGATGGTAAGCGCAGGGTAGTAGAGCAGCCGCAAGACATGTGTCTGTGGTAAGAGCTGGTCCATGTTTTATAGAAAGTTTCAAGTCTAGAATTTATTTTATTTATTTTTTTGTCTTTTAAAAAAATTTTTTTTTTATTAATTTATTCTTGTTACATCTCAATGTTTATCCCATCCCTTGTATCCTCCCATTCTTCCCTCCCTCCCATTTTCCCATTATTCCCCTCCCCTATGACTGTTCCTGAGGGGGATCACCTCCCCCTGTATATGCTCATAGGGTATCAAGTCTCTTCTTGGCTACTTGCTGTCCTTCCTCTGAGTGCCACCAGGTCTCCCCCTCCAGGGGACATGGTCAAATGTGAGGCACCAGAGTACGTGAGAAAGTCGTATCACACTCTCCACTCAACTGTGGAGAATATTCTGACCATTGGCTAGATCTGGGAAGGGGTTTAAAGTTTACCTCCTGTATTGTCCTTGGCTGGTGCCTTAGTCTAGAATTTAGAACTTATTCCCCAAAGTAAGCGACGGAGGGAATCTGCACGGTCACCCAGAGACAGCAGAGCACCCCCCTGCGACAGGCTATGGCCAGGATTTAGATCTTCTCATGTTTCAGAGCGCCGACACATTACCACAATGCGCCCATTGCCTTTATTTAGTGTTCCCTCCTCTGAGAACAGTTAAGCCTTGTAACGAATTGCAGCCCATTTTCCAGGAAAAAAAAAAAAAAAAAAAAAAAAAAAAAACCTAAGCAAAAGTATGAAAGTCACTCTTTAAATGCATTGGTTTGCTGGCTTGAAACGTTTTCTCATTTTCTTAATTTTTCTGCCAATCATGTGAAAAGAGAGAGAGAAGCACACTTACTGTGAGGCAGGCACTGTTGTGAGCACGGCAGCACTGTGGGAATGACAAAGTCCTTCTCTCCTGAAAATTACAGTCGTGTTTATGGAGTTGGGGAGAAGAAAATAAACTTGTAAAAGGAAAAACAAAGAGATGAGAAATAGCTTAGTGGGGAAGAGTGCTTGCTGTATGAGCAGAGCATCCCAGCAACCACTTATAGAAGCTGAGCCTGACTGAGCATGGCTGTGCATGGCTGAGGATGGGTGTGCATGGCTGAGCATGGCTGAGCATGGCTGTGCACGGCTGAGTATGGCTGAGCATGGCTGAGCACGGCTGAGCACGGCTGTGCATGGCTGTATACCCTAACGTGGCACTGGCAAGGGTGGAGACAGTAGGATTAGGATTCTTGATCTTGCTGGCTTCCCACCTAGCTCCAGACTCAGCAAAAGACTCCGTGTCAAGGAAACAGGGTAGAGGGATAAAGCTGAGCACCTACTATCTTCCTCTGACTCCCACATATAGACAAGTGGGGATAAAAAAAAAACACACATAAGCACACACACACACACACATGCACGTGTGTACATACACACTCATATACATGCATGCACACACATACACGGGAAAACGTATCACTGGTTGTTTGTTAGTCCTCTGAGTGAAACAACACAGCAGGAAGAGAGTGGTGTCAGTAGCAGAACTTTCGTAGGGAGATTTGCTTTGACATTTTTTTTTCTTGAAACAAGAATAAGGAAAATGACGGAAGGAAAACAGAAAATGTCTAAAAGGCTCCCCAAGGTAATAAGAGTAGATGTATTTTGTGGACAGGAAGGGCAGTGTGGCCTGAGAGCAGTGAGTGTTGAATGCCAGTTCACTCAGGGAATGGCTTTTTGGATACTAGTTTGCCATGGTGGATTATGTATGCTAGTCAGACCTTAAAATGTAACTGACTACGGTGGTTTAAATAAAATGCCCCGCACCCCACCATGCTTAGGCACCAGGGCATGACACCACTTGAGAAGGATTAAGACAGAGGGATTAAGACTAGTGGCCTTGTTGAAGGAAGTGTGTCACTGGGGGTGGGCTTTGAGGGTTCAAAGGCTCAAGCCACTCCCTCTCTCTTCATGCTGCCTGAAGATGGATGTAGAACTCTCAGCTACTCCTCCAGCACCACCTCGGCCTTCACACTGCTCTCAGCTACTCCTCCAGCACCACCTCTGCCTTCACACTGCTCTCAGCTACTCCTCCAGCACCACATCTGCCTGCATGCTGCTCTTAGCTACTCCTCCAGCACATCTGTCTGCATGCTGCTCTCAGCTACCCCTCCAGCACCACATCTACCTGTATGCTGCTTTCAGCTACTCCTCCAGCACCACCTCTGCCCTCACACTGCTCTCAGCTACTCCTCCAGCACCACATCTGCCTGCATGCTGCTCTTAGCTACTCCTCCAGCACCACATCTGCCTGCATGCTGCTCTTAGCTACTCCTCCAGCACCACATCTGCCTGCATGCTGCTTTCAGCTACTCCTCCAGCACATCTGCCTGCATGCTGCTCTCAGCTACCCCTCCAGCACCACATCTACCTGTATGCTGCTTTCAGCTACTCCTCCAGCACCACCTCTGCCTTCACACTACTCTCAGCTACTCCTCCAGCACCACATCTGCCTGCATGCTGCTCTCAGCTACTCCTCCAGCACCACCTCTGCCTTCACACTACTCTCAGCTACTCCTCCAGCACCACCTCTGCCTTCACACTACTCTCAGCTACTCCTCCAGCACCACCTCTGCCTTCACACTACTCTCAGCTACTCCTCCAGCACCACCTCTGCCTTCACACTACTCTCAGCTACTCCTCCAGCACCACATCTGCCTGCATGCTGCTCTCAGCTACTCCTCCAGCACCACATCTGCCTGCATGCTGCTCTCAGCTACTCCTCCAGCACCACATCTTGCGCACTGCCATGTTCTCTGCCGCAATGATAATGGACCAAGCTTCTGAAACTCTAAGCAAAGCCCAGTTAAATGCTTTCTTGTATAAGAGTTGCTGTGATTATGGTGTTTCTTCACAGCACCAGAACACTGGCTAAAATACTGCATAAAACCTAAAGCATTTTGCTATAAAATTAGGTGAGGATTTGTCTGCTTTGTATCATAGGAAGTTTGGATGCAGATGATTATTCAGGTAAAAAGGTAGAGAGATATTTGGACATTGGAGTGTAGAAGGCATGGAAGACATGTTTTGAAAAGAAAGAAGTTAAAATTTTTTCTTACATTCAAATAACATGATCTTATATGTACAATATATTTTCCATTATTTATTTAATCTTGAGACTATGAAAATAATATTCTTACCACACACACACCACACCGCACCACACATACACCTCTCTCTCTCTCTCTCTCTCTCTCTCTCTCTCTCTCTCTCTCTCTCTCTCTCTCTCTCTCTCACACACACACACACACACACACATTTGAGTTAAAGATCAAATTTCTAATATATGTAGCAATGTAGAAACAATAAAAATAGCTTAAAATACTGTTTGGGTAACATTTTAGTCTGTGTGCTGGCTAGTTTTATGTCAACTTGACACAAGCTAGAGTCACTGGAGGGAGACTCAACTGAGAAAGTGCCTCAACTGAGATCACCCTGTAGGACATTTCCTTAATTAATGATTGATGGGGAGGGCTCATCCCATGGTGGGCGGGGCCATCCCTGGGCTGGTGGTCCTGGGTTCTACAAGAAAGCAGGCTGAGCAAGTCATGAGGAGCAAGTAAGTAAGCAGCACCCCTCCATGGCCTCTGCATCAGCTCCTGCCTCCAGGTTCCTGCCATTGGAATATCAGTCCTGACTTCCCTTAGTGATGAACAATGCTGTGGAAGTGTAAGCCAAATAAGTCCCTTCCTCCCCAACTTGCTTTTGGCCATGGGGTTTCATCATACCAAAGGTAATCCTAACGAAGACATTCTGATGACACTGGATTTCTACAAAAGGGACAGTCCATAGTATCAGGAAGTGGTTGGTAGGTATCTGGGGGTACTGGCAGTAGAGATATACTAAAAGCATTGTAAACACTTTATTTAGGGTGAGAGAAATCTCATATCAAATGATTGGACATGCATTTGTATAATTGTCCAAATATTTTTTTCATCAATTAAAAAATTGAATTCTAATAAAAAAATGGGTGACATATTTTGTCAACTGTAATTGTCTTGAGACTCTCACATAATGAATACTGTATTTCCTTTACAGGTTATTCCCAGTGCCCTTGGTCACATCCCAGAACTTGAAAGTAAAGCCCAAGTGCTGAAGACTCGGTAGTTAAAAGTATTGACCTGGAAGCCTCCCCACCGAGTACTAACTAGCTGTCATGGTACCCAAACAGTGCTATGCAAGCTGGAGCCACGATGACCAGCAAAGTAGAATGTCTCCAAGGGTGCAACAGTGACATCTATACTTCTCATATAACCTACAACCTAGCTAGACTCATGGCTCACTCATGGGAATTCATATCTAGCATTATAAACTCAGTCAATTAATGGGAGCTGGTGAGGTCATAGACACCAGCGAGAACCTATTACTGCCACGTTCCTACGCCAGCCTAATTTGAAACTGCTGACTAACTATCTATTCTTATATCCGTAGGTGAGGCAAGCTCTCACACCCTACCCCCAGAAAGACACTTATGTTTGTAGCAGGCAGAAGCTAAAATAGAAATTTACAACTGGTCAAAATTGGAAGGGGAGGTTTGGAGGAATTGGGAGGAGCAGAGGGATGGGAAACTGTAATCGGGATATATGGTATGAGAAAAGGATCTATTTCCAATAAAATGGAAAATGTAATATACATAACATAAATATAAAAATATAATAAACAGCTGGGAGCCACATAGCACGCCTGTAATCCCCACTCGGGAGGTAGAGGCAGGCAGATCACTGTGAGTTCGACGCCAGCCTGGCTTACAAAGCGAGTCCAGGACAGCCAAGGCTACACAGAGAAAGCCTGTCACAAAAACAAACAAAGAAAATAGTAAATGTAAAGAGAATATGGCCATAGTGTACCAAGCACAATTGATAAATCTACAACATAACCTCTGAATGTAATTCTCAAGGAACAATGCAGATGAAGGTGCAGAAAGAATTTTAAGAGCCAGAGGACCAGGATGTTTGCTGTGAGATAGGGGTAACAGAAATCGCATTCATGGAATCTCAAAGATATAGCCACCTAAGCAAAACCTGCACAGTGACAAAGGCAGGTGACATGCCAGTGTGAATGTGGGAAATCTCAAAATGCTTAGCCTGAGAGGAAAGACTACAAGCAATTAATGGATGCTGAAAGAGAGAGAATCAGCTAGTTAAAAATCACATGGTCCCATTGCCCATAGTTATAATTATAGTCTAAGCGGTGAGTATTAATTAAATTATTTCACTAATTTTAGTGTAATTTTTCAAAATAAAAATCCCAATTAAACATTTTATCACCATCCCCTATAATGTTGATTGTGGTCTCACCTTAAGTGGCCTTTTCCAATACCAATTATCCTCAGATAATGAAGTTTTATGTGAATATCACTATTCCATTAGAGAGTTTAAAATAGAAGCAACTTAAAGTCTAACATACTACATAGTAAAATTAGGTGAGGTTTTTGTTTGCTTTTATGCCTTGGTCAATGGGAAGTTGGCATAGAGTTGTTGGCTGGCAGGTTCCATAGTTCAAAGTAAAACAAGCTAGTTGCCCCGGCTTCTGACATTATGCAAGCCTGTGAGATGGCAACAGTAACGGGGGGGTGGGGGGGGGGCTGGGGAGGGACAGAAGAAACGCAGGTCCACCAAAATTCTAGTTCCTACTCTGCCATCAGGAATGAAGATTCAATTCCTGAGGATCTCTCTAGAAGGCTTTGCTCACTTCTGGTTTTTAATAGATTTATCTATAATAATTATTTTTAGAGTGTTGCTGGGATGCTTCATTGTCCTCTCTTAGTGTCAGGTTTGAGGCTTCTCATTTGGAAGCCAATTCCATTTGAGGATAAACTGCACTTGGAAATTATCTGCCTAGCATGCACAAAGCCCTAGGATTGGCTCCCGGGACTACACTAAAATAGGCGTGGTGGAGCACATCTGTAATCCTACCACTAGGAAGGCAAGAGCAAGGGGATTCAAAGCTCAAGGTCATTTTTGACTTCATAATGAGTTCAAGGCATGTGACAGAGGAGGAGGGAGAGGAGGAGAAAGAGGAAGAGGAGGAGGGGGAGGAGGGGGAGGAGGGGGAGAAGGAAGGGGAGGAAGAGGAGGAAGAATAAGAATAAGTAGCTGCAGCAGCAGCAGCAGCAGCAGCAGCAGCAGCAGCAGCTATAGAAGTAGTTGTAGCAATGGCCCTGACATGGAATATTTCTACATCTTCTGATCTTTCCTTTCTGCCTTAGTGAAATGTGAATTTCAGCGAGGAGAAGACGCTTTGTCTGTATGTGATGAATAAGAGAGAGCCCACCAGGTGTTGCGGAACACATAAAATGCTTTTACCCTCCAGCCACTGTGGTTTTGCTACAGCCACACGGTTCAGGCCCTGGAACTGAAGGGTGTTTTATTCCATCTAGAGACCTCTGGATTTGCAATTTGGGATGCACGAATGAACAAGGAAAGCCAAGACCAATGCAGTAAGGAACAAGGCAGCATTGCGCATGTGTAAAGATACAGCTTACACTAGTAGAGAGAGACCATAGCACTTTAATGTAACAGAGGCATCGAGCGGCTGAGACAGAGCAACTCCAGCACACTTGAAGCATTCGATCCATTGGTCTTTACCTTTGCTTTAGAACTCACTTGTATGACTTCTCAAGAAATACTCCTTTGTATTAACAATGATTTCGTGTAATATTCATGACTAATTGCTCAACCTTACGAGACGTGGACAACTTATTTGAGTTCTGAAACATTTCAGGAAGGCCAGAATTCCATAGCAGTCTCTTTCCCATCCATCAATACACTTTACTTCTGCAATGCATCAGCGAATTGTTATTACATAGTAAATTGATATCGATGGCAGAGCTGGCATCTACACACTAATAGTAAAAATATAAAGAATTATAGGGCATACAGAAATAGGAGACAGATTGGTATCTTAAAGGGATAATTTACACTTCTACTTGAATTCCACTCAAATAATCAAATCATCAATTTCCCCAGAGACCCATATATGTACCTAGTAGCTAAGCAAATTATTAAGTAGCACTAGGCTTAAAGGAAGATATTTAATGTAACAATATGGCATGGGGGTGTTTCTAAGATCCAAAGGTAAGATTGCTTTATTTGGGGATAAGTAATTTTTTTAACCTTTTGCTTTCCATGTTACAATATGATCACGGACAGAATCTTTTAATCGTAACCAAGAGTAACCAACTGGTAATGCCATTAACTGGTAGTGGGCTGTGTTTCCCCAGTATGTACTTTAAGTTTCCAAGCTGTTCACTCAAGTCTGAGCTTCTCCTAACAGTGGTCGGTACACAGGGTCCTCATTAGGCGGACCATACATTCTAAGGGGTTTTTTTTTTTTTCAATCATAAGCCATTTTCTTCTCCTTGACTTGTTCTTTGCAGATATAAAACTCCAAAAGCCTGTTGTACTCCTTGTGTGACACTGACCAGTTTTATCCAACATTGTTACTATAGTTTTCACATTCCTTAATCTTGAAACAATTCCAAAAAACACCTAGTATTATGTTGTCCTGGAATTCCTTCGCTATTCCTCTGGTGTAGCTCTTTCTCTGTGACCACAATAGAACTTCCAATTACAATGTTTTTTTTCTTTCTTGACCAAAAATGTTATGGGATAGTGATTGATATAGTGTTAGAATTATTCATTAACACTTGATATGCCACATTAGTAAAAAGGATGTCATTTCTGTTGGACCCTGAACTGTGACAATTCCAGGGCTTTAGTTGCCTAATTATATATCTTTCCTGCCAAACTATGTATGGATGGGGACACAGTTCTCCCGTTACAACCACCATAGGAGGAGGTTTAGCAGCTTGCTCAAATGTCAAACATAAACCTACAATCCGCCCCAGACAGTCTGAACATTTGCTCCAAAGCATGAAAGTGCATCAACAAATTTATAGGAAAATTTATCTGTAAGGGTCCCAAACTGGAAACAACTCCAGTGATCGTAAGATGGCAGGTGGACAAACTCTGGTATGTTTATCAAATGCCCCACTGCTGCAAAGTTAGAGAATATTAATACATAAAGAAAGGGCTTGAAAGACCGCTCGGTGTGTAGGTAAAGTGCTTGCTGCTTGTGTGCAAGGACTTGAGTTTGGATGCCAGAACAGGCAGGAAGAAGACAGGCACGTGCTGGGGCTCATGGGTAACCATGGTAGAGGAAACAGCACCACATTCAGTGCTGGGGCTCATGGGTAGCCATGGTAGTGGAAACAGTACCACATTCAGTGACAGACTGTGTCTCAAAACATTATGGTGGAGGACTGTAGAAGTAGACACTGGGTATCAATCTTTGACCTCCATGCACACAAACACTGGTGAATTTTCACATATGTATATACCATACAAACACACATTTAGACACAAATACATGGTGAAAAGCTAGGAGAAATAATTATGTTGAGCAAAAAATAAGATATAAACCAACATACATTGTATAATAACACTTTCATGTGACTTATAGAAAAATCAAGTCAAGCTATAGTTGATTAGGGAAAGTCAGGGTGTCAACAAGGAAGGAAAATAAATTAGTACAAAGAAACTTTCACAGAGATCAAAAGTTTGTACCTCCTTACAAATGTGGTTGTTTACATACCTATGCTTACACATGAGCACACGTGCAATGCATATGTAAACATATGCATATATACAGAGAGAATAAAAAGGGTTTGTTTCTCTAGCATTGCTTAATTTTCATCGCGCACAAAGTTTGGCTGCTCACTTCCAAAGTCTGTAGTGTATAAAATACCGTTCCCTGGCCAGCTAATCAGTATGCATATTACTCAGCATGTATAAGATACATATGTACATATATAAAATGCTGTATTTTAGCTACATGTAGCTTATGTCACTGGTATGTATATTAAACTGTTGGGGCACAATAATATAAATAAAGATGTTTAATGTTACCATACATCTAGGGAGTTTCCCAACAGCCTTTCACCAAAGGCTTTTCCAAAACATACATTTTCATTTTAGAACGAAGGACGGAGATGCAGCGGGCTGTTTGTGTCTGTGGAAGCCCCATGTGGTAGTGTAGAGTTCCTGCTTTTTGCCAGCTGAGGCAGGGTGTCCGCTGGGAGTCTCAATCTCGGCAGACTGACATAAAGAACTAGAGCATCTTGTAATTAAGTTTGGCAATGGCAGAGACAGTAACAGTAGCACCTGCAGACCAGCAGTGGCTCTGTCTGAGAGACTAAGCCCACCAGCAGTGGTCGGGAAACCTGCAACAGCAGTAGCGCAGACACCAGGGGTCTCAGCCAGCTCTCCTGCTGTGCCCATTCAACTGTGCTGTTCATAACCTACCATACCTCAGCAACTGGCATCTTGTAAGTCCCATAGTCTTTCCTTTCAGAGATTTTCCTTTCAATAAATGCATCATCTGCGTGTGGTAGAGAAGGGTTGAACTGGAAGTTAAACATGAGTCTCTGTGACACACACATTGATTAGCTAAACCGTTGGCTTAGTTGCTGTTCCACTGTTGTGAAGAGACACCATGACCACTAAAGGAGAAAATTTACTTGGGGGCTAGCTTATAGTTTCAGAGGCTTAGTCCGCTATCATCCTGGCAGGAAGTATTGGGGCACAAATGGTACTGGTGCAGTAACTGAGAGCTGCATCATCCTGATCCATAGGCGGAGAGAGCCAGAGTGAGAGTTGAGACAGAAATACACACACACACACACACACACACACAGACAGAGAGAGAGAGAGAGAGAGAGAGAGAGAGAGAGAGAGAGAGAGAGAGAGAGGCTTGGGCTTTTGAAACTTCAAAGCCCCCCCCCCCCCCCCCCCCCCCCCGTGACACACTTCCTCCAATAAGGCCACACTTCTTAATCCTTTCAAACAGTGCCACTCTCAGGTGACTAAGCATTCAAATATATGCGCCTATGTGGGCCATTCTTAACCAAACCACTATACTTGTCAAGCATGCTTTTTATTTTGCATAATTTAAAAAATGAATAGCCAAAGGCAATCAAAGGACACTGGGAAAACATGCTTGGAGACAGAGTCACAAAAATACCAGCTATACAAGGCCACTAAAGACAGGTGAATAAACAGGTTAGTCAATATGAGGTCCCCAAAATATACCACGATGCCAGTGCAGCTGGGATTAAGGCACTACAGGATGCACAATGGATTTAAAGTCTTTTAGTTTCTTGTAGTCTGAAGGAAGGCAAGAGGGCTAGCCCATGTATGTGAGGACTATCAAACAGGTTTTGAAGTTTCTTAACAAATCTAAATCCTCTGTGCTTTCTCTATTGGGTGAATATTTAGTGGATATTTAATTACTTACTGTGAACTTCATGTAGTTTTTCTTTTTCATGTGTAAGAAAATAACACCCCCAGTGACATCACCAAGAGACCAAGCAATGATATTTATTTTGGCAGTATCTATTGATTTAATTTCTCAGTGTGTGAGTTGCATGCAAGCAACTTTCTAGGACAAATACTCATATCGGCTGCATGCAGATGTGGACTCTACCTTTGGAACACCAAGTAGACGTTACACACAGTAGGAAGTCATGTCCTATACGATATTAAGCACTGTTCAAGCTGCTCTGTTCACCTGGACCTCTGAGACGGCATTTCTACCCCCTTTATTCACCTTCCAGGCCCTGTCACCTCTTCCGTGCATTGCAACCTTAGTCTATATTAGCAAGGTCTAGGACAGCTGGAGTTACACAGAAAACCCTGTTTCAAAACAATCAAAACAAGAAAAATTATATTGGGCTCCTTCCCCACTTACTGCATACAAATATCTTTGTAATACATTTGGAATAAAATCACACTTTAAGCCCGAAATTTCAAAATTGTCCAAGTCCCCATCTTAGCTCATTTCACCGTGCGAACCCCTGGCACACTGAGTTTCTTTCTATTTTCTCACGATATAAGGTTCATTTGTGTCATTTTCTCGGCTTGTTAATAGTCTTCACTGTAACCTCAAGTAAGCTGACTCCTACCTATAAGTCAGGATTTAGTTTAAATACGGGTCCCCAGAGAAGTGTTCCTGACTACCCAGTGTGAAACGCCATGGTCACGGGACCGTTTATTGTCATCACAACATTTGTTACCTGCTACTTGCTTTTTATTTGCTTTCCTGGTTATCACCTATGGTTCCCCCTGGAATTAAACCATTTGAAAATAAAGCTGTTATTATTATAATAACTAGTGCATCCCCACTATCTCTAAGGCTGCCTGGCCGTGGAAGAGAATCTATTCCACAATTATGCATTTTGTGCACGGGAATGGGTTCTGTTCACGCATTGCACTAATGCTTGAAGGTCCATTCATGGACGTGGTGTTAGTCACTTGACAACTCGCTGTTGTTAAACAATTGTTATAAGTGATACAAGTTAAAATACAGCGGGGGTGGGGTGGGGTGAGAGGGGGGAGTCTCTGCTCAGCACCATCATAGCTGAGGACAGGGATGAGAGTAGCCCGAGGGAGAGGTGGGGCACGGCTCAGTACTTCATGGACACGTGAGAATGTATAGTCATGAGATCCAGGGAGGAACAAGCAAGGGGGAAATTCTTAAGGAGAAACAGGGGGTAGGCACTGGATAAGCAGGCTAACGGGATTCATGCTAAGGGTAGGTCTGAGTGATCGCACATGCGCTTTGAGGAAATTGATGATATTAGGACACTAAAACAGCATGGTACATCGCTCTATTGAGAATGCTTGGGATCTTTCTAGCCAGTGTTTGAAAGAGGCCCTACTACAGATGTCCCCGTTTAGATACCCTTGTCTT
This sequence comes from Acomys russatus, assembly GCF_903995435.1. Lineage (NCBI taxonomy): Eukaryota > Metazoa > Chordata > Mammalia > Rodentia > Muridae > Acomys > Acomys russatus. The sequence goes on along the minus strand of NC_067148.1, from coordinate 53,636,446 downwards.
GTTTTGATTAATACAGAGTAGAGTAGAGCTACCGAGTAAAGAACACAAATATTTATGGAATATTCCCTGCTCGGAGCCCTCCTAGGTGGTGTAGAAGCTCAGATGAGAGCAGGTGAGATGAAGATTGGTCTCTGGTCTCCTGCAAGGCAAAACCAAACAGTTTTCTTCTGCCAAGCAGAGAAGATAAACTCAGTGAACAAACAGTAGGCGTATTATCCTTCCAGGACCTGGTAATGGCCTTCCGAGGCGCAGGCAGCTATGGGTAAGCTTTCCAGACGAATTGTTTAAAAACTACTTAGGGCAGATCTTTTTTTCTTCATTTGTTCCTTTATTTGCAATTCTCCTGTTGCCTTTTGGAAATCGTTATGAGGAAAGAACAAATCAAAAGTGGGCAGACCCTGAGCTCATGCGGAGTCAGCAAGACGTTGGTAAGTAAGTGCATTTGGGAGGGAGACCGTGGTGCCTACGAGCATACTGGGTAGAGCATAATGCTTGCTGCCTTCCTCTCAAATCACCTGGAGCAGCCCACTCTCACCTGCCAAGGCCTTAGCGAGCAGCCTCTGATGGATTCTAGAAGGCTGCTCTGCGGGGTTTGCTGATTCCACACTGCCGAAGGAGAATTAAGTATCTGCAAAGACTCGAGAGGCCTGCTGTAGCCCTGCTTACCCAGCGCGTCATCTCCAAAAGTAAGCGTAAAGGGAACTCTTGCCCTTATTTACTGGAACCGTAACCAATATTTATTGAATAAATGCATAGGTCAGTTGTACCCTCCTAGGAATTACTGTTAAACCAAGACGCCAATGCGAGGTGTCTGTGTGGAGAGCTTGACTTGTAAAATGCTTTCTTTGAAATTACTCCTTTCGTAGCAAACAGCTACACAGACACAGACACAGGCACGCGCACATGCACACACAATACAGATGCAGCACAGACACACATACACATGCATGCACATGCACACACAGACACAGACACAGGCACAGGCACACACACACATACACACAAGACACATACACACCACACACACACATACACACATGTATGCACGTGCACACACAGACACAGACACAGGTACACACACACACACACACACACACACACACACACAAACAAAACAAAACAAAGCCTGGATATAACCATTCTTCAAATTCATAGCAAGTTGCTAAGTGTGACAGAATGGCTTTTCCCCCCTTTTCTCTGCCTACAGGTCTAACCCACAATAGTGTGAATCATAAGGGCCGCAGGAAGAAGACACAGCTTGTTATAAAGCTGCTGGACTTTGGACACCTACACTCCAGGTCCAGAGTGCCTGAGCCTCCTGGGGTGTAAGTCTCACCTGGTTCTGCTCATCCCACCCCAAACTGTACGCCAGTGTCTTCATCAACAAAGAAAGGTATCTTTGGTCACTGACCAAGCATTTCCTGGACACTCACTGTCTTCCAGGCCCCACACCAAGGATTTGCCCCTGAAGAACTCAAAATCTGATGAAGGAGAATGGCCTAGAACAAGTCACTGCAAGCCAATCTTTCTGGGTGCCACACTGGCTGAGAGAAGATGTTTTGGTACAAAAGACTCTGAGGACAGAGAGCGAAAAGCTTCCGGCTTTGCTGTCTGAGCCGATCTGTTTCTGCATATGGTAGAAAGAATTGGAACCTTTCACTATAAAAACAATTCTGCACCCAAATTGCTAATATACTTCATAGTAATGGGGCCCCTCAATAGTTACTACTTCATTGCTTTGTATCACTATCCAATCATTGTGTGGATAGCTAAATTCTCACTTTTTTGCCAATGAGCAAATTGTGGTCAGAATTTAATAAGATCTTGTTTTTAAAAATTAACTTTCTATTGAGTCTCTTCAGGGAAACTCAAACCTTGCAAGCTTTGAAAACATGTGAAGGGCTATTCTGTATCATCCTGACAGAATAGACCTGTGGAAGAGGGATTCTGAAAAGCCAGCGGGTGCATCTATGCAGCTGCTGGTGGGCATCTTAGCAGATTCTTTTCCTTACTACATAAAAATGTTGCTCATATACACAGTGGATTTTATTCAAATATAAGAAAAATGAAACAACATGAAAATGGACGGCTCTGGAAAATATTATATTAAGTTAGATTATATATGCATTATAATATATGTATATATGAATATTAATGGGATTAAGTGTAAATAAAGCTTTAAAAACTAGAAAGGAGGCAAAAAGACAAAGAGGAAGGGAGTGGGGCAAAAAGACATGTGTGACACAGGGGCAGAAAAATGTCTAGCGAGAGAACATACAAGGTCAGGTAAGGGCTGGGGAAGCTGAGGTGCAGGGAGAAAAATGAACTAAAACATTTTAGTTTGAAGATGCTAACTACACCTAATAATTTATTTGTTAATGTAAACAATACACTGCAAGTCCTGCAGCTTACTATTGCCAACGCAGAATGCATGGAGTCTGTGGGTGGCGCAGAGCATCGCTGTCAACTCACGTGCAGCCACTGTCCCAGCTGTTAAAATAGTTTCAACACTTCCAGCCGGTCCTCCTGCACCTTACAAAATAAGTCTGAAGAGGAGAAAGGGCAGAGACGAAGAAAGAGGGAGCAACTGTGTTCATAATGTGCCACCTCAGATGACTTCCCAGAGAGATATACAAGAGGATCCCCTTCTTCTCCTACTAGAAAAATCAGTTATGTCACCGCTAGCCAGTTACTAACATATTGTCTGGTGTCTGGACCATTAGTACAAGACTCAGAGGTTGCTATTAAATAAGTTAAAGTATCTTGTTGGCCATACAAGGCTGAACGTGTAAGTCAGATACATAATCTATCTCTTCAGATATATATAAATTATTGCCCAAACCCCATAGAGATAACATTATATATATATATATATATATATATATATATATATATATATATATATATATATATATATATAAAGAAATTATTGCCCAAACCCCATAGAGATGGTATTGAGTGAGTGGTGTCTAGCAGTATTTAGGTGGTGGCCTCAGAATATCTCTGGTCATCAGAAGGGCCTTCTGCCACTGGAACTCTGTGACCTAATTTTAATTTCTATAGTCATGAAACTGCGATTTGTTCTGGTTTAATGTTTCCAAATGTGAGTTCACAGTAGCACATGAATAAATGAAAAGAATTTGTTAAAACACAATATTTCATGGAGAGTGCCAACATTATACATTTTTTTGTAAGGTCCTGTAAGCGGTAGGATACACAGCTAGTTTGAAAAATGATCACTTCCTTTCAGCATTGCCAAGTGGGAGAAAAGAAAAAAAATTCTAGGAAGAAATAGGAAAACTCAGTTTTCAAAATCCAAAGTCTACACTCGAGATCAGGTTTCTAAAAATGCAGCCCAGTGCCTCCTCAGACCCCATGAGCTTGCTATAAGCAAAACTATTCTCATGTAGCCAAAAGTGAGTAAATTCTTGGCAAACTGGTAGGGTTATAACTAGTTAATATTCCCTACTTTAAGCAGGGTATCAATAGCCAAATACTACATTTTCTGGTCTCAGCAAAAGCAAAAGGCAAAAACAGGAACTGGAAACAGGGCAATTAAGTTTGGGCTTACAATGAAGATGAAGTCTTACGAAGATGGAGATGTCCCAGCCAATGGAGCAGGTCGCCTTGATCAGCGAGCAGCTCAAAGAGAAAATTAATTCTTTGAAAACAATTTGGAAAGGAACTTGAAAACCAAATCCAGACAATACTCTGGGGCTGACATTTCAAAACTGTATTCGCTCTTTATTCTCATCCCTTTGGTACCGTTATCAAAGTGAAGGCATGACATATGGAGCCAAAAATATTCAGGGAGATGAGGGAGGAGACAGATGCGCACAATTGGAAGAGGCCCCGAGATTACAATCTGCCTCACCTCGTACATCCAATCTCAGCTCCCTGAAGACTCCTAAGAGCTGTCAGCCACGAAGAGCCCTTGGAGGGACAGCAGGGGGCGACTTTCCACATCCTCAGGAGAGCTCTGAGGAGCCCACTGCCCAGAGTGACAATTTCACAGAGTCGAATAGTTTATAAGGGATGAGATTCAACCTTGGACCCCAATTCTGTCACTTTCGGCTGCTGGCTTCCGAATTGGCTTTGCTCCCAACCCTTATTAACATTATTTACACCCCACTGATATCCACGCACACACGGAAATGTTGGTAGGCTCTGCATTTTCTTGCTTTGTATAGGAGGATTTCATATGAAACTACTACGGGATGCCTTTGTAAGTAACAATGGACCGTTACTGAAGAAACATTTCCCATTTTCCACTTGCCCTTCTTGCCTTTATTGTTGCTTGTTTCCTCTGATTCCCACTGCAGCGCTCATGGCATTCAATTGTCTGTTCCATAGGAGACAATTCTTCAGTGGTAGAAAAGAGGAGCAGACTTATCCATTGACTGTTTCTCTATAGACTTCAGCAGTGTGCTCAAGATGAATTGTGTTTGTTTATACGCCTGGCCAGCTACAATAGTCTGTAGTAAGTTATTTCTGTTTGAAGTGATCTTTGTCTATACCAAAACCACACGTGAGCGGTAATGAATTACTTTACATCTTGAGAAAACCACTATGTATTGATGGATGGCCAAGGGCTGGGACCACAATGGCCAAAGGCGGGAAGTGCTTAGTTTTGCCTTTATGTCAACAACATCCCTTCTGGGACAGGAAACACAACACGTGGAATAGATCACGAATTCCACAGTAAATGCATTAGGAGCACAAGGGGGTGTACAGTGACTTGACATGGTATCAGTGGACCAAGAAGAGTGAAGAATCGGTCATGAACGCCTGGACCTCACCGACATTCTTTGCGTCCAGTGGGTGGATCTACTAGAGGCCCCTCCCCGACTTCACTTTGCCCACTCTCCCCTCACTCACATCCCTGTCACCCATCTCTCCCTCCCTGCTAGATAGCACCCTAGATGGTTAAAATTAGCAGCGCAAGTTCCCGTAGAGAGGGAGCAGGGTGTCCCACAGGACTGTGCACTCAGCTGTAGCAATGCAGCCCCCCAGGATGAAGCCTGCTACCTCCTCACTCAGGGAGTTCGGAAGCCTTCCCAGCATGCTCTCCTGAGACCTGCCGTGATGGGGAAAGAAATCCCCCACCCCCACCCCCAGATCTGGACTTTGGTTGCCAGGAGAACATGAGCCACTCCAGAAGGTGTCGGCTGCTCTCTGTGACCTTCAGGTCCAATGGCTGCAGTGAAAGCTGTTGGTGGACTGGCTTCTTCTGGGGCAAGGCTGTGGGACACACAGACTGAAGAAGTTGGCACCCGCAAGCCTCTGATGCCAGCTCCTTTTGTTTCCCTGAAGCTACCTAATGAGATTCTTCATGCATAAAATTAATTTTGCCCTCTTCTCTCAGCCTTTACCACTAAAGGATTTACTCACATTTTTGTCAGATTTTATTTATACATGCAATAAAGGGACCCAATTCATAACGAAGGCTGTTATGGGCTATGATGGGGAATACAAAGGGAAGCTGAGAGCAGGCAGCCATCCAGGCTCCCTTCAGACGCCAGGATGCATTATGCAGAAGCTATCCCCTGCAGAAATATTGAGCCCCCCTCCTCCCCATCCAGAGTGTTATCTCAAGTCAGATCCTAATTTGTTGCTGGGGGAGGGGTCAGGAACAGAGCTATTAATAAACAGTGCAAATAATTAGGCTTCCTGGGAATTTGGTTGTTTTCTTACATAATAGATTTGCTCTCAAATCTTTCTCCACTCTGCCTTGCTAGAATGCTCCACAGCCGGTTGGACTGCAGCGTCAGTTGCCTGCTGGGAACCTCTCTGAAGCTGGAATGGGAGAAGATCCGGGCAACATGCTCTCATATTAGCCATTCTTGCTTGCTGACCATCATGCTAGGCAGGCCTTGCGCCAAGCCCTGTGCGCCTATGTGATTCCGCCTAATCATCCACACGGCTGCTAGGGTAGCTGCTGTCAGCCTCACTTTGAAGAGAAGGAAGCTAAGGCTTAGAGGGGCTTACAGCTGGCTGCCGAAGGCTGCACACTGGTCCCTGTGGAATTAACTGTGCCTCCCTACTCTGGAACTGGAAGCTCACTCCTTTCTTTGACCATTCTGAGCCACACGCTCTTCTAAATCCTGGAAAGGACACGTTTAGAACAAGCACTAGACTAGAAGTAGAACATGGGTCCATTTACTTCCATTTTTATTACTAAATGCGAGGTAACCTTGACGACATCACCCCACTTCTCTGCCACATCCTTCTGTTCCAGAACATGACCGTGGTCTGAAGAAACCTGATAGGCTCTAGAATTTTTCTTTTAATTACAAACATTTTTTAAATTAATTTATTCTTGTTAAATCTCAATGTTTATCCCATCCCTTGTATCCTCCCATTCTTCCCTCCCCCCCCCCATTTTCTCCTTATTCCCCTCCCCTTGACTGTTCCTGAGGGGGATTACCTCCCCTTGTATATGCTCATAGGGTATCAAGTCTCTTCTTGGCAACCTGCTGTCCTTCCTCTGAGTGCCACCAGGTCTCCCCTTCCAGGGGACATGGTCAAATGTGAGGCACCAGAGTACGTGAGAAAGTCATATCTCACTCTCCACTCAACTGTGGAGAATGTTCTGACCGTTGGCTAGATCTGGGTAGGGGAGGCTCTAGAATTTTTATTTCAGCCCATTATCTTCACATAGTTAACACCAGGGTGTGGAATGCACGTATGTTAGCTCATAGACAGAAATGACTGAATTCAATTTTTTTTTTCAGAGCTAAAACACTTGGAACTTTGTCACCATGCAGCCAACATAGAGGTGGTCTAGGATTTCCAAAGCTATGAGTGACTGCCAAGCTGCTGTAAAACAGACTTTTTTCCCCCATGCTCACCCTCTTCTTGCCAACACTAGAGATTAAGAAATGCAATGACAACAAAAATGGAAGTGTCACGAGGTATCTAAGCACTGGCAACTGGAGGGGAAGAACTTCCTAGGACCCCATGGCCCTGTCTGCCTCAGGGTCCCTTTTGTGAAGTCCCTGAGACTTCATGTGGCTCCATGTGCAGAAAAGCTTACTTCTGTTAGTACCTTATATTTACAACAGGGGACACTGTCCCTGCCATTTAATCACAGAGAAGAACATCAAAGACACAAAAGAGCTTTGTCTGTATCATGGGTTCTTGTCTTCAATGGTCTGCGACGGACAGACCACGGCCACAGTCACTCATCCATCCAAGACAGGCCTAACTCAGGACCTGCAGTGCTCTGAGCATCGTTCTAAACTGTCATGCTAAAGAAAACCATCGAAGTGCTCACAGCACAAATAGACAGTTCAGTATAATAAGTTGAGGGCTATGGTAGAAATTAAAAAAGGTAATGGGGGCCCAGAGAAAGGTATTCAATGTATAAGAAAGAAGGGAGGAAGGAAGGGAAAAGGAAGGAGGAAGGAAAAAGAAATTGAACAAGAGTTTGAGCTGAATACTGAAGGATGAGTGGAGAGATGAGACAGAACACTATAAAAAAAAAATTAAGAATTTTCACTCACTGTGCCATGTCTCAAGGCAGAAGAGGCTGTTTAGCCAGAATCAGGACATTTTCTCAATCGAACTTTCAGTCATTTCAATTTTTACTGTATTGATCACTACCCCCGCCCTTTTCTGAATTCAGCTCAGGCTCATTTGCTTCTGAAGAGATCTATCCCCAATTCTGTCATGGAAACTGCAATTGAAGAATGCTGGGAAGGAACATGTACCTTTCAAAATGATCAACAAGAGAATTGGGGATCCTCTAGGGGACCCTCAGCCACACAGGATTCATAGAGTGAGGCAACAGCATCAGGAAAGTCAAGGAATGACTCTCCCAATGGAAGACTTGTGGGAACACAACAGAAGGTTAGCAAGGCCACTCTCACCGATCAGCCTGCTCTCAGCTGAGGAGGACACAGAAGGTAAGGAGTGCAGGAGAGACATCTTTTGTTTCTTTACAGTCTCTAAGAAATAAACGTGACTGGTAGAAATCAGAGATAACATCTGCTGAGAGATAATAGCGAGCCTGAGCCAAGCCAGGAATGGGAGCCTCTGTGCTTGTCTCTCAGGGAGAGGCCTCCCACTTAGGCATCACCCCCACATCTTCAGAACTGAAAAGGCGTAGAGGGGGAGGGGACAGGGAGCAGAGCCTTCCCCTCTTCTCTCTCTTCTCAGCCTCCAAACATTAACTGAGCAGGTGTGTGTGTGTGTGTGTGTGTGTGTGTGTGTGTGTGTGTGTGTGTACTGAGGGGACAGGACGGATGACAATCAGGTGTTACAGAGTGTCTCAATAATTGCCAGATTGAGGCAGAACAGGTATGCCAAGGCGCCATGGATATAAACGCACTTTATTTCCCCCTCCAGGGACCACTTCATTACAACAGGAGAAGCAGAAGCCACGAGAGGAGAGGAGATTGGTGTCCAAAAAATAATAAAAGGAACAGACCTGATGGAAATGCGAATAATCAACACCAAACAATTTTTTACGACTTACCTGTAGGGAGAAAATAGTTCACAGAAGAAAGCCAAGGAATGTCCTCACAGGGAACATGCTACGCTTTTCTTTTGTAATCTACTATTATTTAAATTTTTTTTCCTGATCATCAAATTAATGGCTTTCTTTTGTACAATGTTTAGAATGTACAGATCATTATCTTTAGGAGTAACAGTGGCTCACAGCGTTAGTCCCGGTACCGAGGAAGCAGAAGCAGATAGGTTTCTGAGCTTAAGGCCAGCTTGCTCTACACGGTAAGTTCCAGACCCAGCACAGGCAACATAGTGAGACTATGTTTAAAAGGTAATTCAGGTATAAAATCCTGAATTGAATGGAAAATACGTTAGTGACTTACAACATTGTTCCTATTAATATTATTAATATATGTATATATTATGTGTGATATATATCAAATATATATATATCTAGTTTGTTAGATGCCTGTCATTGAACATAAAAACAATTGAGGACGGTTACTTGGACATAATAGCAATTTTTATCAGAAAGTTAACTTTAACTTTCTTCTAGGACTTCATACAGAACAGCGTCCCTGCAGGACACGCCTTTCTTTCCTTACTCGATCGCGAGTGCTTTTGTTTCAGGGATTTCTGTGGTGATAAAAGTGATACAGCTAACGGGCTTAAGCTCAGCGACAGAGTGAATGACAAGGAAGAAATGAGACTGAGTACTAAGAATGATTTCAGGACAAACCAAACTCCTGTGTCAGCTTCTCCGGTGCAGCCCGTCTTACATGTGGACAGGATACCTGGCCAGAGCATGGGGCCTCAGGGAGGACTCTCCTTTCCTGTAGACCTCTGGGTTTGATTTTTATATTCACAATGACGATGTTATTAAGCCCTTGCTTAATAGGACTTCTTTCAAAGGTCCTGAGAGCGACCGTCTCTGGCAACTTTGCGCTGCGCTGTAGCTCATGTAGCAACCTCTGGTTCTCACTCAGAGTCGCCACGTAGATGACGTCAAGCCCCAGCCTGGGGCAGTGCAGAGAAAGCTCACCACCAATCTCAGAGGGATTAACCGTGCTACCCCCTCAGACTCCATGACTTAGGATGCTGTCTATTCCAGTGTGCGTCATCTGGCGGAACGGGACACCGCGGTGACTCTGGGGTTCCTCGAGAGAGGAAAGCGCCATATTTTTAAGAACCCTGCTACAAACCATCTTATCACACAGGGATTTCCATTTGTGGTGCGGGCTCACTTGAAAAAGCCCATAAAGGGAAGCCAAAAATGGCTGCGCAGGGGTAAGGGTCCCATTATCATAGCTGCTTAGTTAAATGTATCAACTGATGGCATAGAGAAATCAGAAGCATCTTTTAAATCACAAAGTTGAGAGGAATAATTTAACTTCTTATCAGGGTTGGCAAAGAGACATACAAATTGGCAGTAAATTACCGACTATATACTTTCTGCTTTAAGAGTACCACAGACGAGAAACTGACAGAAGAAAAAAGTATTTCTGCAGCTGTGAAGGCAAAAAAAGTGTAGCATTGCGGCAGAGGCCTCTTTGCTGTGTGTTAGACGAGTAAAAAGACCAAGATGAGAGCAAGAGGAAGCCAAAGTCACCTTATTAGGAGAGCCATTCCTGTGGTAACAGTGTTTCTTTATTCTTGAGGACTCTACAAGCAGGTCCTAACAGGCCTCCGTCCTCCACCACCACCCACGCCATCACTTTCAACACCCAGGAGTTTTAAAAAACATGTTTAATTGATGTTCAAACCACAAGAACATTAATTAGATGACAGATAGCTCTAATGTGTGAGGCAGCCGCAAGTCAGTTAACCTGAACATTCCCAGCGAAGGTTATAACCACCGGTGAAAATAAACACCTCACTAGTGTGATTTCACTGGTTAATTTCTTTTCTTTTCTTTCTTTCTTTGTTTTATTTTTCTTTCTTTCTTTTTTTTTTTTTTTTTTTTTTTTTTTTTTTTTTTTTTTTTTTTTTTTGGTTTTTCAAGACAGGGTTTCTCTGTGTAGCCTTGGCTGTCCTAGACTCGCTTTGTAGACCAGGCTGGCCTAAAACTCACAGCGATCTGTCTGCCTCTGCCTCCCCAGTGCTGGGATTAAAAGAGTGAGCCACCACGCCAAGCCACTGGTTAATTTCTTACATAGGCTTACCTTTTGTTCAATAAACACTCTTGCCTGATAAAGCAAAGCCGGTTTCCTAAATTAACTAGGACAACCCCTTTCTTGAGAAACACCACAGTGTGATAATGAAAAACAACATGAATTGATAATAATAACTAAGCATGATCTTCCAGACTCTCTATGTATACGGTGTCATCCTGAAAACTTCATGAATATTTTTAATCCTTAATAAAATCCATGAGGTGTGTAATAATTGGCATCATCTTAGACACAGGGGAATGAAAGCATACAAAGATAAATTTGTTCACGACTCTCCGATAAAATAAAGAGAAAAGCTGGTGTGCCTCGCTTTGGAGCCTATGCCTCTGCTAGTGTGCAGTTGAAACGAGTTCTTGGGCACATTATAAAGAAACAGTTATTCCTTAAGTTAATATTACGCTGTTTTTCAAGGCATGAACTGAGATCTCTGGCCAGGAGACTCACACCCCTTCCACAGTCCACACAGAGGGAGCCAGGCCTGGGTGTGAGAGATGAGAAGCTACGGTTCTCTGCTTGATGCTGGGAACAGATGTAGCGCCCTGGCTCTGATTCAGAATTCTGCTCCAAGGAGCGAGTCTGAGGCATTTAACCAGGCAGCTCATGGTGTGTTCAAGAAGAGGCGAGTGCATTCCGAACTAAGCCGCCTTCCCAGACGTTTGGAAGATTTGGAAATGGCAGAATGATTCCGAAGAATGAACCAGCCGCACAACAATGTTTTCTTGAGCATCCAACCCAAACAGGGCATTATCTTATCTATTTTTTTTGAAGTGCCAGCAAGTGTTTAAAAAAAAAATTGCAGGATTTTTTTTTTTTAAAGGTTTTGTCTATGCTGCCTAGTTTTCTAATCCAAAAGCTTAGCTCACAGACTTAAGAAACAAAACCCAGATGAATCCACATTTGAACATTTGGGTGAACTTGCTATTCTCTAAAGGAAGGCTAATTTTCTCGTTTCTTTGATACATTTGAGTCATTGTCACTCTAGTTCATGCCCCTCCACGAAGAACACTGCACTGTGGCATTTTCCCCTCTGATTTTGTTTTGTTTTGTTTTCGAATCCTAAGAGACCATCAGTCTACCACCTTTATTTTCAGTAAAATGCAAATAGTATATATATATTTAGAATGGCTTAGTAAATAATTTATAGCCTATATAATAAATTATTTATTTACTCCAGGCATACATATTTAGAATATGAACATGCATATTTTATAGTCTGTGCCATTGCTAACGAAACAAATTAAATCAGCCTGCTGCAGCTCTTGGCTATGCTGTATCTCTCTCTGTCTCTCTGTCTCTCTCTCTCTCTCTCTCTCTCACACACACACACACACACACAAACACACACATATACACACACAAACACACACACACACATACACACACACACACACTGCAGTGCAATGGCCTGCAAGCAATCATAACCCTTCTTCATACTTTTCAAAGTTATTACATCGCCGAATTTTCCAGAACGTTCAGGATTTGGGGTCTCTTTCCCTTTTGTATTACCTTCCAGTTTTATTTTCTCTCCAACCTTCATGTGGCTTAATAAGTATCTGATTCATTATTCCAAAATCAATACATTTTTATTGAATGCTGACACTATGTAATTGATACTATCAGTTTAGAGTGACTACTAGAAGAATATTAACCATGGGCTTTTCTATAAAAGTGAGAATATGGATAAGTTATATGAACCCTTTTGAATTAATAAACTGATACACATATAAATAGAAAATTAAAACAAAAATCAGAACAGTCTAATCATTATGAATATATTTTAAAAGAGATATCATTTAAGCAGTTAGAGGGCTGCCATTTGGCTAAAACACAAAGAAGATTTTCTGACTTGTCACTAAAATGGCCTTCCTTGCATATCACTGCTATTCCAGAAACCTACCCGAGCGCTCATCTCACAGATCCCAACTAGGAAAAACCAGAAAGGTAAAATTACAATGACTGAGTAACACACACACACACACACACACACACACACACACACACACACACACACACTCCAGTTTGCCTGAAATTCACTATCAAGACTAGGCTGGCCTCAAAGTCACAAAGATTTGCCTGTATCTGGCCCCTCGGTGCTGGGATTAAAGCATAAACAGCCATGCCATGCAGTATTAAATGTTTTGAGTATGTATGCTGTGAAGCTCACAGCATATGCAAAGAAACGAAATCAAGACCATCAAAAACAAGGGCATCTGAATACAAGGTCATGTCCTGCACAGAGTAAGGCAGCTTTAATTCTTTAGACTTTTTGGGGCACCTAGATGGAGTAAATACTCTTAAATGAATTGAGCTGCTTTTTTATGGCCCCTCCCAAGTGGTCAGCCATGTCACAATGAAACTGAACATTCTCTTCCCAGTCCCTGGCTGTCAGAAACGTTCATGGTTTCCGAGAAGTGCTTGGCTACAGAAGTAGCTGCTGCTGCGCTAGGTGAGGAGTGGAAGGGTTGCCTGGTGGGAACAACAAACAGGTTTTCCCATAAAGCAAGGTGTCTTGACCCCAACACACAGTGTGTCTGCTGTTAAGTAAGGGGAGTTCCTGTCACAGACCTAGGAGAACTGGAGGGCGGAAGTGGATGTTTGCAGATGCAGATAATGCCAATGTAAGTGTTCCCAGCTTGGTTATTCATTTAAAAAGGAAGGAAGGAAGGATATTCATGAATGGACAAATACTACTGTGCCTCATGGGTGGAGTAAAAAGGAGCTAGTACAATATGAAAGCTTTTCATTCTCTCTAAAGAAGTTGATGTCTACCAATAGATTGTCAGAAAGCCCTGAAACGAAGGCAAGAAAGCCAGGACCAAAGTACCCGAGATTCATTGTCCTGTTACTAAACATGTCCTATTACCCATATCAGACGCATTGTGCTGGAGAAACAACACAGTAAGAAAAGCAAGGAAGAGGCTGCACCATATGCTAAACTTTTGGTTAAGAGAATGAAGGAAGCCAAAGGAAAAAGTGCCAGGAATGGACCACCAAGAGATGTAGGCTGTCCTTGCTGAGAGCTACTACTTCTAAGTCTGAGTCCAGGCAATAGTAAGTCTTTAAGAGTAACAAATAAATGATCAGACCTTTGAAAAAACACTGGCACTGTTTCCACAGTAGCTCCTACATACCTTGGCTTTATCGTGCATTGGCTGTTCAGTGGAATTCTCTCAGCATTCTACCAAGTAACTCCTCGTACCTCCGTCTTAAAAATGGAGGAACTGGGCTGAAGAGATGGCTCAGAGGGTAAGCTCACTGGCTGCTCTTCCAGAGGTCCTGAGTTCAATTCTCAGTACCCACAAAGTGACTCACAACCATCTATAATGAGATCTGGTGCCCTCTTCTGGCATGAAGTTGTACATGCAGATACAACATTGCATACATAATAAATAAATAATTTTTTTTTTAAATGGAGAAACTAAGACAGGATTTAAAATTACCCTGTGGGAAAAGAAAAACAGTGGATGACAGACTTCAAGTAGTCCAGGCTCTGACATCCTGAAATAGACTCACCTCTACTGCACTGTATCCAGGTAAAGTTTTATAATCACTTTACAAGGGATAACATTTCTAAAAGTCCTTACTAAAGGACATCTCTGACACTAAAACCAAGACCCTAAACTGAGATGAAACTCTCAAGAAGCTCATTATTTGAGGATTGTATAAGAAAGTCATCTGACCCCCAAACCCAGATGCCTGGTTTGCAAAAAGAGACAACAGACCCTGCACTTGTCAAAACAGTTTGTCTTACAGAAACAGCTAACTTCTCCATTCCATCCCCAGTGCAACTCCCTTCCTCCTTCTTTATCCTTAGCTACCAAGGCTCCAGCTTGGAGCATGTAATCTGTGTTCTCTTACATTCTGGTCACTGAGTGACTGGGTCCTACACCCTCATCTCAGAGTAGTAGGAATGCCACATGCCACTTCTCTGGCATTAATGTTGCTCTAGCCGCAAAGGTCAACTAAGTTGTCACCTTTTATCTCTTCTTATAGACTTAATGCTTACCTATTTTTACAATGGCTCTCCTTGCACACATACACAGAAGCCTGTAGCTGAGAAGAAAGAGAGTTTATTTGCCACTATCCCTTGGAAACCTACCAATGCTTAAAAGTGTTTGTACTTAAACTTTTAGGCTTCTTGTTTTAGTCAGCTGCCTTCATCACTGCTTTCACAAGAACATTATTATGGGTGTGAAATACAAATGTAAATTCAAGTAATTCCTACAATGGTTGAGTATCAGAGACATAAGAACACATTGTAGAGGCTTTGCTTGACAAAGTTCCAGAGACCTCTGACTGTCCAGCATGATCTCTAGACATCCTGAACAGATGTTGAGGCTTTTCTTGACAACGTTCCAAGGATCTGCAGCTGATCACCACTGCCTTTAAATATTACTAATGTTCCAAGTATAATTTTGCCTAAAAACTACTTTGAAATCTACTTTTCCTCCTAAAACTGTCTTTCTATTTCTCAGCCCTAATGAAATGTATGCTGGAAAACTTTTCCCACAGAGAATGTTGAAAGAAGGCATCTGGCCAAAGGCTTGAGATGATGATAGAGTCTTGGCTTTGACTGTGAGGAGTCAGGCAGAAACTGCTTGAAAGAAAATTAGGACCTCGACTTAACAGTACTTAACTAGTACTGTTAGGTATAGCAAAATTTCTTTAGAATCTGTTTTGAGAGGAATAGAAAGTGGGTTTGGAATGTCATGCTTTACAGATATTTTACAAAAGAGGGCCCCTTGGCAGCTGTCTTAGGTTTGGATAGCTCACCTGTTGGTTTGGGACTGGGAGTAAGTCAAGTTATTCCTTTGTTAGAGAACATTTAGTTTCAAGCTATGTTGCTATGACAATCATGTAAACACAATAGCTTAAAGCCAGGAGAATTTATTATCAAAGTTTCCCAAGTATTGTTTAAAAAATAACAATCAGGTCATGTTGACCATTGCTTGGAAATAGATTGATTTCTGCCATATGCTTTATTGTAGGTTATACAGAACTGCTTGTATTTTTGTTAGACTTTTTTCTTGCTTTGATTTTTAAATGCCCTATTGATTGTAAAAGACGAGGAAACTCATGATGTAATCTGTAATGAAAAAAATTGAACTTCACTTGAAATAAAGTACTCAGGTTAGCCCAAGGAGTAACACAGAGCAAGTAACAGAAGGAAAGCAGAAGAAAAATAAAGTTCTCCTGGGCTATAAGACTTTTCAGTTTGTACCGCATGTGTCTGAGTGAGTATTTTTTTCCTTCAGTTCTCCACCTCTCCTCAACAACTAGTTCCTTTAGTTAGTTGTTCACAAATGGTTGGTTTCCCTTATCCAGCTGTTTACTGCCTGCTCAGTTCTCTCTATCATGAACCATCAGGACTTTCTCTTCTCTCTTCTTCCCTGGTTCCTGTGGGAGTTGAGGCTGTGGGAGTTGAGAGGCCAAGTAATGATCATGATTGGCAGAGAGGAAGAGATCAATGAAAAGGTAACTGACAGACATGGGTCCAATAGCTCGGATGATACTGCAGCATCAAAGTGACAGGCAACAGGGGTACATGTTGTTTGGGGCTTAAAATTGTTAGCATGTATTAATCGTACAAAATGGTCATTTCATTATGATGTTTCATATAAGCATATAATGCTCTTTAGCAGTGTTAATTCTCAGAACCCTTTATTGTCTCTTTACCTGACTCTTTATCTTCAAAACTCATCCCAAATAGCACACCCTGTACTTTCATATCTTTTACAACTATCTGGATTCTACAAATAAGAGAAGACAGGCTTTTTATCTTTCTGGGAGTGGCTTTTTCCTTTGGCATGGTGATCTCCAATTTTCTTTGTTTCTGCAAACAGCATGTTTCTTCTTTATTTTCAAATAAAGCATGTATGTCAGCCATATGTTTTTATTATTAAGCAACTGATGGACACTCAGGAAGATTCCATAAGTTGGCTATTATGAATATTATCATAAAAGCATGATGTGTAAAGTCTCTATGGAATGCTGACTTAGAGTCCTTTGGTCATATACCCAGGAGTGATACAGCTGGATCATATGGTAGTTCAGTTTTTTAGCATGTTTACGAATCTCCATACTGATTTCCATCGTGGCTGGACTATAATTTACTCCAACAGTGTATGAGGCCTCCTTTATGTCCCTCAACATTTTTTTGTTGTTGTTGTTATGACTGGAGTGTGATGGAATATCAATGAATTTTTATTTTACATTTCCCTTGTAGCTAAAGATGTTGGACATTTTCCCCATGTATTGACCATTTGTACTGCGTTCTTCGTTGCATTATTTATTATCCTGGGTTTTGATCTGCTGCCGTAGGAATGTCTAGTAGATATTGCTTCCAGCCTATATTTTGTCTCTTTGTTCTGTTACTCTTATTTGCTATGAATAGGCCTTTTGATTTCATGCGAAGCATATGTCTTTGTGACTATTTCCTACACTTGTTTTATCCATGGTTTCCTTTAGCAACTTCAAATTTTTATATCTGCGTCAAGGTACTCAATCATTGAGATCTATTGCAGACTTAGACGTATGGACATCTAGTTTTCCCAGCACCATTTGCTGAAGAGGCTTTTCACACTGTCTGTTTTTGACACCTTTGTCAAGAATCAATGGTTGTAGCTGTGTGGGTTTATTTCTGGACAATATTATGTTTCATCACTCCCTGTATGTATTTGGGGGTCAGGGCAACAGCAAGTTAATTTTTTTTCTATGGCCATGTAAGAATTTAAAATCAGGTCTGTAATATCCCCAGAATTTTTTTTTTTTTTTTAAATTTGGCTTGTTATTGTTATAGTTATTTCAGAGCAAAGTCTTGCTTTCTCTAGAACTTGAAGTCTTTTTTCCTACTTCTATGAATAATCTGAATAGAATTATAGTTGGCTTTACATTGCATTTGAGGATTGCTTTGGGTCATAGGGACATTTTTACGGTATCTGTTTTGCTGATCCATGATATTTGTAGCTTCCACTGTGTTCTTCAGTTTGTTTCTTCAGTGTTTCATAGTTTTTATTACACTGGTCTTTACCTTCTTGATTAGGCTTCTAGCTGGGCATTTTATTTTATTCTTGGTTTTAGGCTCTGTGAATAGGATTATTGTCCTGATTTCTTTCTCAGTATGTTCATTACTGGCGTTTAGAAAAGCTGCTGGGTTTTACATGACAACTTACTAATTTTTCTGGCTTTTAACTGAAAAGATCAGACTTAAATGTTCTCTGTTCAAGTGTTTAAAGGTTTTTTTTTTAGTAAAGGATTACGTATTTTATTTTTCTCATTGCATTAGTGTTCTAAAAATTCAAGTGTGACATTGCATAAAGGTGAGCAAGGAAAGCTGTATCTTGAGCCTGATTTTAGAGGAAACACTTTGTTTCCTCCTATTCATTATGGTGTTGTCAGTTGGCTGCCGTACACACCTTCATTATGCCATGGTGTTACTCCTCTACTCCTGTTTTTTTTCAAAGCAATTTTCATAAACCAATGTAGAAATCTACTATGAATCTAATAATGTGATCATGGTCTCTTATCTAATGTGTATACTGAATTGTGCTTATTGTTGTATGTTAAACTATCTCCTATCTCTGGAAGAGAACCAATTTAATTAGGGTCTACAATCTATTTAATGTATTATAAAATTCAGTGTGCAATGTCTTTTTAGAGGATTTTTGCAGTCATGCTCATCAAAACAATTGGTTTACAACGTGTGTGTGTGTGTGTGTGTCCTTGGAAGGAGGTCTTCAGAATAATGCTAACTTTCAAAAATGAATTTGACAACATTTTCTCCTTCCTATGCCCTTCCTGTTTCCTTTCAGATTTTTTATTAGTTCTTTGAGAACTAATAATGTGTTTTGATAATATTCACACCCTTTGCCTCAACTATTCCCATACTTACGGTCTCTTTCCACCCAGTGCTGTGTCCTTTTATGCCCTCAATCAAGACAAATTTGTGCTTCCCAAATATCTTGTGTGTATGTCCTATTGGATCATGGCTGACCTATCAGGAGGTACTGATCCCTCCTTACCCAGCAGCAGAGAATTGACAATAGCATTCGGCTAAGGACATAACCTGGTGCCCAGCTTCCTGCTACATGCTGGTTTAAGCCTGCATGAATCTTGCATTTAGTGTATAAACTGAGTTCATACATGCACATGGATCTTATGTACAGTGTCATAAACTCTGAGTTCACAGTGCAGTTCCCCTGCTGTATTCAGAAAACACCATTTCTTTCTAGTTGTCTGATGCCTTTGGCTGCTACACTCTTCCTCTCCCTTCTCCTACAATTATCCCTGAACATTTAGACTAGAGGGTGTGGTGTATATGCTCCACTTAGGGCTGGGTATTCACAGTCTCTTGTTATCTGCACATTGGCCAGCTGTGGGTCTCTGTGTTGATCACATATATTGGAGACAGAAGCTTCTCTGATGAAGGCTGGAGATGCCTATAGTCTATGAAGCTAATGATAGGCCATTGAGAATTGATTTAATACTATGTCCTCTTAACAGAATAATAGACAAACATTTCCCCATAGTGTCTGTGGTTTTTCTAGTCACAGGTTCTTCAGTATGAGAAAGACTAGAGTAAGTGTTTCTCCAGGGTTATTATTCTATTCCTAGGGTTTCTTTTGTTGGAGGATTTTATTCTTCCATACGTGTAAGGTTTTAAACTTAAATTGTTGTACAATTTAAGGTTGTATATGTCCACAAATTTGGCAATTTCTTCTAATATTTTCAATGTATTAAAACGTAAGTTTTAAGATGATCCTATTGATCTTAGGGATATCTGTTGTAATATTTCCAATTTTATTAATTTACCTTTCTTTTCCCTTCTGGTTACTTTGACCAAGGATCTGTCATCTTTATCTTTTCAGAGAACTGTCTTTGTGTCACTGACTCTTTGTATTGCTGTTTTTGACTCTGACTCACAATTTTCACACTGGCCCATTTCTTTTCCTACTTTGCATGTGTACTAGCTTTTTGAAGACTTTAAAGTATATAGTTAGTTATATAGAAACAGTGATTTTCTTAATGCAGGACTGATAATATTTTCCTTTTGAACTGTGTTTTCTGTATTCCATAGTTTCTGATAATTTGTATTCTCATCTTTTGCTCACTTCTATGAATTCTTAAATTTTTCTTTTACTTTCTTTAATGACCTACAGATCATTCAAAGTATACTGGTCAATTTCTATGGATTTTCATAATTTCTATGTTTTGTCTTACTGACGATTGCTTACAATCTATTGCTATGGTCTTTTATTTTTTCAGCATATTATTTTTATCGATTCTTTGGAAATTTTGCATCATACATCTCAATCACATTTATTTCTCAGTCCTTCCATGTCCCTCACCCCCAACCCTGGTAACCTCCTTGCAAAAAAAAAAAAAAAAAAGTCCAATTTGTATTACTTTTATACTCAGTGGAGCATGGCCAAACTCTCAGTGTCCTGCCTTTTAAATAGAATCGAGTCCTTCCCCCTCTTACACCCCTGCCAGAAGCCAGCAACTGTGGAGAGCTAACTTTAGTATCCCTATTACATTTTTAAAGAGTTCTCTTTGATGGCTTCCTGTTTAGGCTGCTACTTTGTGGGAGTAGGCCTTGGGGTTGTCACAGAAGCCTTCCATGTCCTACGTTCTCCACTCTGTGTCTGAAATCATCGCTATCACTGTGAAAGTAGCTTCCGTGCTCTTTACAGTCAGCAGGAGCATGGATCATGGGTTCAGCATGGCTGCTGGCCACAGCACAGACCATGAACATGACCCCTGCTATAGTAGGACCTCAGACCCAGACATCACCATGGGCTCAGGTCATATCTAGACTACTCACATCAATATGGCTCCTAGCAGCAGAATGGCCAACGGACATCGACATGGCTACAGGCTGTAGCGCAGACCATGAGCATTGCATGGCCTTCAGTGGTAACACGGACCATGGACACCAATGCAATGGTCCATTATTATCTTACAATAAAGGGATCTATTTTATTTCTTTTTGCTTGCTTTATAAGACTGTCTTTATGGCCTGAAATGTGATCTATACTGAAGAACGTATCATGAGCTTCAGGAAGGAATGATTATTCTACAACTGTTAGAATATTCCGTAGGTATCTGTTAAGTCCATTTGACGTATAATATATTTCAAACCTTGATTGTGAATTTTTGGTTTTTGGTCTGGGTGATCTACCTGTTGGCAAAAAACAGGTGCTTGAAGTCACCCAATATTTTTGTAACTAAACCTACTTGTAATTCCGAGTCCAGTAGTATTTGTGTTATGACACTGAGTTTATCAACATTTGGTGGACATGTAATAGCTTCTTGGTAGATTGCTTCCTTTATTAATGTGGGCTGACACTCTTCCTCTCCTTTGACTACTTTTGGCTTGAAATTAGCTCTTATATGAGCATACTAAAGATGCTTGTTTTTGGTTTCTGGCTCCTTGAAATAATTTTTTCACCCTTACTTTTTAGCTAATGCATGTCTCTGCCAACGAAGTATGGGGTTTTTTGTTTTTGTTTTAAACAGAGAGTGGTGGGATCTTGCCTTTTAATCCAATCAACCAGGCTGCATTTTGCTTTTGTTTCTGTTTTTTGAGACATGGTTTCTTTGTGTAGCCTGTCCTAGACTCACTTTGCAGACCAGAATGGACTCAAACTCAGAGATCTTCCTGCCTCTGCTTCCCCTCGTGCTGGGATTGCAGGCATGCACCAGCACGTCTGTCTTGTGCCATTTTAATTAGATAGCTAAGACTATTTATATTAAAGGTTATTACTAAAATAAATAATATACATTCTCTGCCTATCATAACTAAGAGTTATGCTTTCCTAAGCTCTTGTGATTGTGACTAAAAGCCTTTATCCTCCATGTATAGTATTCCTTTAAGTATCTTTTGAAATTCTGATTTATTGCTCATATGTTAGCTATTCATAAAAATATTATTTATTTCTTCTTTGATTTTTTAAAAAGATTTATTTATTTTATGTATATAAACCCTCTACTTGTCTACCTGCTGGTCTGATGGTCACAGTTGCTTGAAGCCACTGCACAGGCAAAGAGGTGCTGCCTGAGTGTATAACAAAGTGTGGGCTGGCAAAGAGACAGCTGAGCTGAGCACTAGACAAGGAGGACCAGGGAACTGAAGCCCTCTGCCTGCTGTTGCTGATGTTTCTCAGACTCTACCCAGTCAGCCTGAAGAGGGTAGGAAGCTACAGGCATGAGATGACACACTGGAATTTGATGTAGTCTTCCAGGCCTGCCCAGCAGCAAATTGCACACGGTATGCAGGTGACCAGCATGTCCACAAGCCACCAACTCTAGCGCGGATTCTTCACTGTAACTCACAGCGCTCCATCCTTGTCACATGGGACATGGTTACCAGTCACCACGCCCTCCACTTCCCTGTTTGATTGCTCCTTTTCTCTGTGGGTATGCATCTGAGCTCCCCTTCCATGAATGTTTCTTGGGACCTTCTTTACCCAGCGGCAGTAGCAGGGCTCCTTGACTAGTGGCTCTCTCTGAAGTCTCAACCTATAAACCCGTTTCTAGTTGGTGCCTGGCTGTCATAACCACAATACTGGGAATGATGTAATGGGGGCAGTGTTTCCCCAGTAGTGGACCCTACCATCCACTGACCTGTCATTCAAAGACTGTCATGGGGGAAACTTCTAGTCTGCTATCTTATTCTAGAAGCCTGTTTGTGGTTTTGCTGGTAGTTTTCCCTAAAAGGTAACTTTTGACTATGCAGGTCCTTTTAGTTGGGTGTGCTTTAACTTGATAATTTACATTTTCCTGGGTATTATTTCCTAACGGTCTAGGTTTATTTGTGTGTGTGTGTGTGTGTGTGTGTATGTGTGTGTTGTGTGTGTGTGTGTTGTGTGTGTTGTGTGTGTGTGTGTGTGTGTTGTGTGTGTGTGTGTTGCCAAGCACGAAACTGGGTCTTTGTACATGCTAAACAATTTCCCTATATTGAGCCATGTCCCAACTTGTTACCTTTTAAAAAACTTCTGTTGTTGTCAATGTCATACATGCATGTAATTGCCTCTTAGCTCCACCATCACTTTTCCTTTCCAACTGAGCTCACCCAGTACTGGTCTTATGTGTTTAGGGTTAGGGCCACTTTCTGGAAGGTGGGCATCCCTTCAAGGCTGGCATCCATGACCCTTTCTTAATGAGTCACTCGAAAGTTGTATAAATTAGCCACTTGCACGATTACAAGTCTCACCGTTTTGACAAATAGTGACGCTCTTGTCATTATTGAGCAGGGATGGCCTGTGTCCATTATTTGACAGCTGTGCTGTCAAAATTGCCATATTCTTAGATTTATTTTGCTCATTTCATTCATCAGTCTGTGGGAGAGATACGCTAAACATCTTCCAATTAAGTTATGATCTTGTCTAATTTTCCTTGTATTTCTGTCACTTTAGGGTTTAAAATATGAAGCAGCATTAGTAAAAGCATTTACGAATGCATTGACAACATTAAAATTCTTACACATCCGTGGCAGGTTACATCTCTTGTCGTTAAGAAGTGCCCTTCTGTCTTCGCCAACGGCTTTTTTATTAAGTCAGTTTTGTCTGAAATGACAGACCACCCACTGCCTTTTATTTGTGTTTTAATCTTATATCCAGCATTTTAGATGCTTTTCCTGGGAAATCCATTCTCGTTGTCTTAGCTACAGTGTGACAATGCAGAGTGCTGTCGTTTTCATGAGTCAAGTTTTCCTCCAGTGTGGTTTCTTGGATCACCTTTTATTGTTTTCTGGGCTCTTTCTTTCCAGTCTTCTTACTTTAATAACTCGCTCTTCCGATGACGACCGTTATATCTATCCTCTTCCTGCTTGGGCGGCTGTGCTGCCTGTAACCTACACCCCTGACGCTAGTTGAGCAGAAAAGGAGCGCAAAGTAAGTCTAAACGCTCTCAGAACAGGCCGCGGCTCTCCCTCTGGAGACCGACAAGAACGCCCAGTCCATAGTTTATTTATGGACATCTCTAATGTTTTCTCTGCTAAAATCGGTGAAATGGAGTTCTAAATTTAGAATTACGTCCAGAATTCTCTAGTTCGTGAATCACTGGCACCAAAGAAAAAACAGAAAATTGAGCCAAGAGAAGTGCCAGCTAAAAACGGAATTGAGGAAAGTGCATGGAGCGCCGCTGGAGAAGCACATCCCCTCTCTCCGCTCCTGCCTCTTTGTCTCCTTGCTGGCACCATGAAGCCCGGCTCCTGCCAAGTAGGTCTCATCTGCCCAGAATTACATAGAACTCTGCTGGGTGATGCTAAGACTTCTCACATAGTGGGTGGATCCTCACTTCCCACGTGCCTTTCCTTTAATAGAATCACATTCTTTAGGTATTCCTTATTTACTTTATTTCCTGTGTGAGAGAGAAAACAATAGCAGCTACCTTACTAGGAGGCTGAAGGAACTTGGCTGGGTATAACAAAAGCGATACATTCCTAATGTTTGGAAATGCCAAGTATGCTGTTTCTGACAAAATGCCTTTTTTTTTTTTTTTTTTAATTTCTCTGTGTAGCCTTGGTTGGTCTGGACTCTCTTTGTAGACCAGGCTGGCCTCGAATTCACACTGGTCTGCCTGCTTCTGCCTCCTGAGTGCTGGGATTAAAGGTGTGTGCCACCACGCCCAGTACAAAATGACTTTTAATTACATGTAAGCCTTAAACGTCATTCCTTATTCTCCTTCCAAGAACTGGAGCAGTGAGAGCCACATCTTCAAGATACATTCGAAACACAAATTCTCCCATGCTTTCTAGCTCAAGTCTTAATTTAGATTAATATTTGTGCAGTATCTAAGACTGTACAGCTACACACACACACACACACACACACACACACACACACACACTATCTATTCAAATACATATATATGCACCTGTGGACCCGCATGTACATTTGCACCCATGTGTATGCCACAGCCAATACTTTTAGTGCACCTTCCAAATTGATAGGAAATAGAATTGTATATTGCTACTAGATCATTAACAATAAAACAGAGCACCGTTGCTCTGCATGTGGATGCTTTGGATGAGGTCAGTCTGCTTTGTGATTCGGTGTTTGTTTCTTTCTAGGTAGTAACAGGCCGTGTGCACCTGAATTAATAAATCAACACAAATGCCATTGCCTATCTGATCTAGAGAGAATTAACATTATTTGGAAGAAATCGGTTGCCTTTCATCACCAAAGATGCAGAAAGAAACACAGATTTTAGGCAGACACCCTCAAAGAAAATTATGCACAACTGCACCAGTCTTAGGACAGCGTTTTTCCAAACCAAGAAATTCAGCAAGCAGGATTAATATCGGAGTTCTTCTTGTTCACATTGCCAGGAATTATACCAGTGAGTAGGAACCAAATCCTCTTGTTAGCCGCAGAAAGAAACAGGGGAAGTTTGACTGCAAAGCTTGCCTAGATTAAAGTAAATTCTGAACAAACATTCTTTGGCTGTCTGGATGACATCAGATGTGTGAGCGGACTGCTTATTAATGAACTGGAAAATGAAACTTGGAACTGCTCTTGCTACAAGTGTTCATAAACTTAAACTATATACTTCATAAAGTATTTCACAGTGCAATTATGAAGGGTTAAAAGCCTGTGTATTCACTGAAACAGAAGGGCACAGTAAGTGCTGAGTGTCCTAAACAAGTGGTTACCACAAAGGCTTATGGACATCATCACTCACATTTGGTTTTGAAAACTCTGTACACTATACCTAATGAAGGTGAAGTTTTTAAATGTGTATATAAATCACAATTCAGGAAATTAGCCACTGAGTGGAGCAGGTTACCATGTAAAGTTCTTATCCTCAGTCTTTATAATGTTTAATTTATTTTTACTACATCTAATCAGAAATCATCAGTTTCCTTAATCAAGACCAATAAAGGACTAGTGAGCGAAAGAAGTCTGTAGTCATCCTAAGAAGTCGTATAGCTACCTAGAGTCACTTTGGGATGTTAGAAGTTTACAGAGATTGTTTTGACTCTTTATTTATTTATTTTTTATAGAAAACATTTGGATTGAGGCTGTAATTACTCATCATTTGTTGTTTTGCAAACAAAGTATGTATGCTTTCCTCATTGTCACTGCCCAATAATTAATACTGTTGCTTTATAGCTGAATGTGAGAGAAGAGAAATCTGCCTTTGACCATATGACTCAAGTAATCGTTTCACTGAACAATCCTAGTCTGCTGGTCAGGGAAGCAGGTAGGCTAACAGAAGATCTCTACCTAGTCCTCCTGTCCTCCAAGTCCAATCCCCCAGCCTCACCCCCCCATCTCTGTAGCAGACTGCTTGCTGAGGTCGCTCCTCATCTGTCCCCATTCCCAGAAGACTAAGAAGATCCCCGTGGAACACTCTGCTCTCCTCTGTCCTGTGACCCCTTCAACTATCATCTCCTACCCCCTCCTTGTTCCTACATTTGTGAGCTCACAATACCTAGAAACACATTCACTGGAGTCTCCAGTGGCCACCGCTATAAGGATCCCAGAAGAATTTGCTACCCAGCAACACACAGCTACCATACTCCCTTGAGAAGCGAGAGGACAACATAAGCCAAGGAACAAAATACTCGCCCAACTAAAACAAGACCTGATACGAGCACCTGGATTTCCAGTCTCCCCAAACCCAGATGTTCAGATGTTAGTGGGAAAACACTATCATTAGCAGCCAGGACAATATGTCTCCAGAAGTCCTGGCAACCCTAATACAGTGGGCCCTGAGAATTGCAACCTTGCTGAAACTCAAGACAAAGATCTTAAAATGCCCCTTGTGAATATGATAGAGGACCTTAAAGAGGAAATTCATAAGCACAGCCCTACAGAAAGCACAAGAAGAAAAGCTCCAATCGGAAGTGGTTAACCAGACCCAAGAAAACAGAGGGGACAAATAATCTAGAGCAGCAAATCAAAAGATCAGAAGGACACACACACACACACACACACACACACACACACACACACACACACATACACACACACACCCAAACAACAAAATAATAGAAATGAACAAGTACTGCTTACTAATATCTCTCAACATCAGTGGTCTCATCTCCCAATTAAAAAGGCTCAGACCAACAGAATGGATACAGAAATAAGATCTATTCTGCTGCTGCATCTAAGAAGCACAATTTAACATCAAGGATAGATGTCAGGTTGGGGTAAAGTGTTAGAAAAAGATATTCTAAGCAAATGCACTTAATAAGCAAATTAGTGTAGACATTGGAATAGCTGACAAAATAGACTTAAACCAACTTGTTTCCGGAGAGATTGAGGACACCACATACTCAAAGGGGAAAAAAATCCATGAGGAGGACATTATAATTCTTAACATCTATGCAACAAATGCAAGGGCACCTGTGATCATAAAAACAAACAAACAAAAACACTACGACAACTTAAGTCACATATAGATCCTCAAACACTGGTAGCGGGAGACGTCACTATCCCACTCTCATGGTCACCTAGACAAAAACTAAACAGAGAAATTCTGGAGCTAATTTATGTTATAAGCCAAGTGGGCCTAACAGATATTTACAGAACATTTCATCCAAAGGCATATAAAAAAAATGTACTACCTTTTCAGCACCTCGTGTAACATACTCAGACAAAAACAAGCCTCAACAGAAACTAGAAAATTGAAATAACACCCATCAACATATCTGACCACCAAGGATTAAACCTGGATGCCAACAACAACAGAAACAACAGAACGCTCACAAACTCATGGAAACTGAACAACTGTCCAAAGAATAAAAAAATGGGTCAAGGTGGAAATTAAGTAAGAAATTAAAGACTTTCTAAAATTGAATGAAAATGAATATACAACAAACCCAAGTTTATGGGCCACAGTGAAGGCTGTTATAAGGGGCAAGTTCATAGCACTAAGTGCCTGTTTAAAAAAAAAAAAACTGGAGTGATGTCTCCCAGTAACATAACAGTATGGCTAAAATCTCTAGAACAAAAAAGTAGAAATCACACCCAAAAGGACTAACTGGCAAGAAATAATAGATATGGAATCTATTCATACCTACTCATTATAGTACGTGAAATCATAGCTAGGGCAGTAAGACAAATGGAGATGTGCAATCAATTCAGTAGATGAAAAAAGAAGAAAGAAAGAAAGAAAGAAAGAAAATAATCAAAATGAAACAAAAAGCAACACAAAGAATCAATGAAACAAAGAGTTGGTTCTTAGAGAAAAAAATCCGTAAGCTTGGCCCACCCTTACCTAAAGTAAGTAAAAGACAGAGAGAGAGAGGATCCAAATGAACAAAACTAGAAATGAAAAGCACACCTGACATCAGACACAGAGGAAAGCCAGAGAATTATAGGATATACTTTAACACCCAGAGCTCCATCAAGTTAGAAACCCTAAAAGAAATGCAAAATATTATATATGTATATATACACACACACATACATATGAATATATATAAAATGGGCCAAAGATAAATCAAGACCAGATAATCAAATAGAGAGACCTATAACCCACAGTGAATAGATACAATCAATCATTAAAAGTTTTTGAACCAAAAAAATCCTAGGGAAAGATAATTTTAGCACAAAATTCTATTAGACTTTCAAAAAAGAATTAATTCCAATTCTCCTCAAATTATTTCACAAAATAGAAACAGGAGGAACATTGCCAAGTTTGCTTCATGAGGCAACAGTTACCCTGATGCCCAAATCACATAAATACCAAACAAAGAAGTAGAATAACAGACCCATTTCTCTTACTAACATAGATGCAAATGTTCCCAAAGAAATACTTTGAAACCTAATCCAAGAAGATATCAAAAAATTCATCCACCACAATCACAACATGTGATGAGGGGACAGTTCAACATACATAAATCAATAATAACTGTGATCCACCATGCCAATGAATGGAAAGAAGAAAACAAACAAACAAACAAACAAAAAAAACCCAAACCAAACCAAACCAAAACTTCAGAAATGCTCTTTGACAAAATCAAACACCCATTCACGATACAAGTTCTGGGGAGATTAGGAATACAAGGGATATATCTCACTAAAATAGAGGCAGCTTACAGCAAGTCCATAACCACCCTCAACTTAAATAGAGAGAAACTCAAAGCATTTCCACTAAAATTATGAAAAAATAAGGGTGCCTACCCCCTTCACGCCTAATAGAGCAGTAAGACAAATGAAGGAGATCTAGGTGGGACACAAACAGAAAAGAAAGAAGTCAAAGTATCTTTAGTTGTAGATTATATGATAGTATACATAAGTGACCATAAAACTCTCCCCAGGGACCTCCTACAGCTAGCTCATCAGGATAGTATCTGGATACATAATTAACTCATAAAAATCAATAGCCCTCCTATATACAAACGACAAGTGGACAAAGCCAGCCACTCCCACTTCTCTGTAGACAGACTGTATTTGGACAAAATTATCGTGGACCTTCCCCAGAATGCAAACCAAAGCAATCGTTGACATATGACAGATGGGAAATAGACTCTGGCCAGGGAAGCAGGTGAGCTAACTGCAGATCGCCACCTCTCCCTTGCATCCTCCAAATCTGGTCCCCAGATGCTAGGCACAGCTCTGTAGCAGACCACTTGCTGGGCCTCCTCCCTCCCCCTTCCTCCTCCCTCCCCCACCCCTCATCCCCCCACCCCATCTCCAGTGGCTCACACAGATCTCCACCTCCAAACTTCCCCCCTCAATTCACTGGTTTATCCCAGTCCCCAGCTCCAGCAGGCATCCCCCGGAACCTGAGGGCCACTCAGCCAGGGAAGCAGCAGGCTGGCTGCAGCTTCTCACCTCTCCCTCCTGCCCTCCAAATTCAATCTCCCAGTCTCACCCCATCTCTGTAGCAGACTACCTGCTGCGGCTTCCCCCTCCCCTCTACTCCAGCAGGCCCCACAGGTCTTCCCTAACTTTCCTGTGCACTCATCCTGCTGTCCCAGCCCTCAGCTCCAGCAAGCATCTGCAGCCAAGCCTGCCAGAGAAATAAGGAGCCTAGCAGAGCAGGGAGGCTGCTTCAGCTCTTCCCCCCCTTACCCCCTCCCCCCTGACGACTGTGCCTCATATTTAATGGAGTCCCAGCCCCTGTCTGCAGCTGACTACCTGTTGTGGCTCTCGTCACTCTCTGTCCCCATCCCCAGGGGACTAAGTAGCTCCTGGTGGAACATCCTGCTTTCCTCCTTCCTGAAGATCCCCTCAGGGCTGGGCCCTCCCCATCAATCCCTAATTTAAGAAAATGCTCTACAGGCTTGCTTGCACCCCAATCTTATGGAGGCATTTCCTTAATTGGGGTTCCCTCTTCTCAAATGACCGCAGCCTGTGTCAAGTAGACATAGATTATCCAGCACAATTGACCCCTTCTCAGTTTGACACACAACCCCTTTTAAGGCAATACCTTTCCTTTTTTTGGCACCATCCCTAACATCTCAGAATAATAAATATCACATGTATAAAGCCTATTGTAGATTTAAAAGTCCCACAGTCCTTACCAATTCAAACACTTTACAAGTTCAGTCTCAGTCATGTGCAGTGACGCACACGTGTAATTCCAGCACTCTGGGAGGCAGAGGCATATAGAACTCCGTGAGTTCAAGGCCAGCCTGGTCTACAAAGTGAGTTCAGGACAGCCAAGGCTACACAGAGAAACCCTGTCCCAAAAGACTGAAAAAAAAAAAAAAGTTTAGTCTCTTATAAAAATGTTCCAGCCAAGCTGGGCATTGTAGCACATACCTTTAATGCCAACACTCGGGAGGCAGAGGCAGGTGGATCTCTTTAAGTTTGAGGCCCACCTGGTCTACAAAGAGCTCCAGGACAGCCAGGTCTATTACACAGAGAAACCCTGTCTCAAAAACCAGAAAAGTTAAAATCTCTTAAAATCTAAAATATCCTTTAAGAAGATAGGTCTCTTAAGTATGAGTGCCTGTAAAATAAAAAAATAAACACTTTACTTCAAGAGGGGGAGAACCAGGGCACAATCGCAATCCAAACAGAGGAAAATCACGCCCTAACAGTGTAAGTAATTCAGTGTTTTATATCTGAGATTTACTCACGATTTTCTGGGCTCCTCAGAGGGATTTGGGTCACTTCTCTAGCTCTGCCCTCTGTAGCACAGCTTGTCATGGAGGCTCTGGCTGGCTCCACTCCACGGCTGCTGGTGTTCTTGTTGGCCATTCCACGGTACTGACATCCCCCAAATTCTAGGGTCTTCTACTGCAACTGGGCTGCACTTTCGCCAATAACATCCCCTAGGCACTCCTCATGGCACCCTCCCTCAACTGCTCCGCATGACCCTTCGGTCCAGCGGCTTCCATGGCTGCTCAGGCGGCACCTTCAGCAATGGCCTCTCCCAGCCTCTCCCAGAGCCAAGCCTCAGCTGATCCTCATGACCCCCTCACGCCTTCAAAACCAGGAGCACCTGGGAGACTCTCACACACGCCCAGGTCTGGCTCCCAGCGTGAGGTGCAACCTTGGCCACCTCTGAACATGCCTTGCATGTGCTGACTCTGAGGAAATGTGTCTCAAAAGATTTCATCTCACGTTCCTTAATCACAGCTGATCCGTCAGCCCCAGCAGAGCAGCATCCATTGTCCCGGCAGAACAAAGGTGTTATTTAGTGGTTCTGGCCTCTTGTTAACCACAGCTGATTCTTCAGCTGCCACTGACCAGACGCCATAGATTCCTCACACTAGCAGAGTCTTTGCTTCCCTATGAAATGTCAGAAGCCAGGCCCTCATCCTCTGCAGTGCTCTCAACGTTCTTACTATCCAAGCTCCTACAGAATAGCCCATCAGATCAAAGCCCAATGGCTTTTCTACCCAAAGTTCCAAGGTCCTTCCACAGTGCTCCCCAAAACAGCATGGTCAGGTCTGTCCCAGCGATACGCCACTAACCTGGTACCAACTGGTCTTAGGTACAGGTACTACTGCTATGATGAAACACCGTGACCAAAAGCAAGTCGGGGAGGAAAGGGTTAATCAGCTTGTGCTTCCATATCTGTAGTCCAACACTGAAGGAAGTCAGGACAGGAACCCAAACAAGGCAGGAAACTGAAGGCAGGAGATGAGCAGCGGTCATGGAGAGGTGCTGCTTACTGACTTACTCCTCATAGCTTGCCCAGCCTGCTTTCTTGTAGAACCCAGGACCAGCGCAAGGATGGCACCACCCACAGTGGGTTGGGTCCTCCTACATCAATCACTAATTAAGAAAATGCCTTGCAGGCTTTCCTACAGCCCGATCTTACAGAGACACTTTCTTAATGGTGGTTCCCTCCTCTCTGATGATTCTAGCCTGTGACAATTTGACATAAAATTAACCAGAACGATGGAGAAAATAAAACGTTCCACGAGAAAACCATATTTAAGCAATATCTATCTACAAACCTAGCCCAACAGAAGGTGCTAGAAGGAAAACCAAGAGGTTAACCAAACCTAGGAAAACAAGAAATAATCTCAGATCAGCACATCAAAAGAGGAAACGCACGCGCGCGCGCGCGCGCGCGCGCACACACACACACACACACACACACACCATTACCACCACAGCAAGATAATAGGAATCAATAAACACTGATCACTGATATCTCTCGACATCAGTTGTCTCAATTCTTTCATAAAAGAACACATTATAGCTGGGCCCAGTGGTGCACGCCTGTAATCCCAGTACTTGGTGAGGCAGAAGCAGGCAGATTTCTATGAGTTCGAGGCCAGCCTGGTCTATAAAGGGAGTCCAGGACAGCCAAGGCTACACAGAGAAATCCTGTCTCAAAAACAAAACAAAACAAAGAAGCAAGCAAGCCAACAAAAAGGACCACACTAACAAAACAGATGTGGAAACAGGATTCATTCTTTTGCTATATCCGAGATACACATCTCAACATCAAAGAAAGATATAACATCAGGGTAAAAGATAGAAAATGATATTTCAAGAAAGTAGACCTAAGAAACAAGCTGGTGTAGCAATTTTAATATCTGACAAAAGAGAGTTCAAACCAAAACTAATCAAAAGAGATAAAGAAAGACACTACATACTCACCAAAGGAAAAATCTGCCAAGAGGACATTACAATTCCAAACATCTATGCAGCAAACACAGGGCACCCAAGTTCATTAAAAAGACACTAACACAGTGTAAATCACATATCGATCCTCACACACTGATGGTGGAAAACTTCAATATCCCACTCTCGCCAACACACAGGTCATCCAGACAAAAACTAAACAGAGAAACACCGGAACTAACTGACAGTGTAAACCAAGTGGACCTAACAGATATTTACAGAACATTTCACCCGGACACAAGAGAATATACCTTCTCAGCACCTCATGGGACTTTCTCCAAGACTGAGCACACAGGTGGACACAAAGCGAGTGTCAACAGATACAAAGAAACGGAAACAACGCCCCCCCCCGCCCCCGCCCCCGCCGCATCCTATCTGATCACCATGGATCAAAGCTGGACATTATCAATAGCAGAAACAGCTGAAAGCTTACAGATATGGCGACCAAACAACTTCAGCAGAATGAAAAATGGGTCAGAAGTTACGGAAGAAATGATAAAATGGAAATTAATGAAAATGAGCACACAACATATCTAAACTTCCGGGACACGATGAAGGTGCTTCTAAGAGGCAAATGCAGAGCACTAAGTGTCTAAAATATATTTTTGGGAGAGCTCTCATACTAGTAACTTAACAGCACAGCTGAAAACTCTAGAACAAAAAGAAGAAATTACACCCAAAATTAATAGACAGCAAGAAATAATCAAACTTGGGATTAAAAGACCTATAAAATAGAAACAAACAAACAAACTAAAGAATAGAAAGAATCAATGAAACAAGGAGTTGGTCCTTTGAGAAAATCAATAAGATTGACAAGTCCTTATGCAAACTAACTAGAAGGTGAATAGAGAATATCCAAATTAACAAAATTAGAGATGAAAAGGGAGGCATAAGAACAGACACCAAGGAACTTCAGAGAACCATGATTACATACTTTAAAAACCTGTACTCCACCAAACTGGAATTTATTTAAATGGTTAATTTTCTCAATACCACTTAGCAAAGTTAAACCAAGATCAGAAGAAACACCACCAAATTTGTTTTTACAAGGCCACAGTTACCCTGATACTCAAACACATAAAGACCCAACAATGAAGGAGAATTACAGACCAATTTTCCTTATAAAGTAAAAATTCTCAACAAAATCCTGGGTTCACCCCAGAGATTGGGGGAATGACAAAAACCCAACCCAACACCCCTTTATAATAAAAATCCTGGAAAGAATAAAGATATAGTTGAATACCTCAAAATAATGAAGGCAGTTTATAGTAACCCCATAGGCAACATCAACTTAAAGAGAAACTCATAGCAATTCCACTAAAATCAGCAAGAAGTCAAGGTTTTTCACCCTCTTCATTCCTAAGCAATATAGTACTGAAGTCTTAGCTAGAACAATAACACAACTGAAAGAGATCAAGGTTATACAAATTGGGAAGGAAGGAGTCAAAGTATCTCTATTTGCAGATGATACGATAGTATACATAAATAACCCTAAAACTTTCACCAGGAAACTCCTACAGCTGATCAGCAAAGTACCTAGATACAAAATTAACTCATAAAAAAAATCAGTAGCCCTCTTATATACAAATAACAAATGGACTGAGAAAGAAGTCAGGCAAAAGCACCTTTTATAATAGCCTCAAATAATATAAAATATCTTTGTGTAACGCTAACCACGCAACTGAAAGGCTTGTATGACAAGAACTTTAGGTCTTTCCCTAAACAACCCAGGCTGTTGCCAAGACTATAGTGACAGCAGGGCCCCATCGCTGAAGACCAAAGATAAATGTAAACCCAACCCCTGTCACAAAATCCTTTATCTAGAGTGACATCCTGCTTTCAAAGATATGCTAGCGCAACGGTGGCAGTAACTAACCAATGTCTGATTTGGTTGAAAGCCCACTCCACAAGCGGGAGCCCATACTCAACACTGCTGGGGTGATCAAGAGCTTGAGACTTATAGGCCAGGGGCCTAGGAGAAAACAAATACTACTGCTCTTACAAAAAAAAAAAGTAGCTATAGAAGGGACTCCTAATGACAGACTGCTATACTTGTAGATCAGTGTCCTGTGCAGCCATCATCAAAGAAGCTTCCTCCTGCAGCAGATGGGAACAAACGGAGACCCACAACTAGACTTTATGCAAAGAGTGAGAGATCCTGGACCTTTCAGCCCTAAACGGGAGGTCTTCATCAAACCCCTCCCGTCATGGCTTAGGGAACCCTGAGAAAGAGGAGGCAGAAAGAGTGCGAGACCCAGAGGGGATGGACAACACCAAGAAAACAAGACCGTTTAAATCAACAGGATCAATGCACACATGGTCTCACAGATGCTGAGGGAACCTGCACAGCGCCTGCACGGATCTATGCCACGTCCTCTGTGTATGTATTACGGGCTCCAGTTCAGTGTTTTTATGGGACTCCTGAGTGTGTGAATGCGTGGCTCTCTGATTCTTGTGCCTTCCCCATGAGCTCTTTTCCTTCTGTTTGTTTTTGTCCCAGTTCCAATGTGTTGGTTTTTGTTTTCATCTTATCGTGCTTTAATTTATTATTATCCCCTAGAAGCCTGTTTGTTTTCTAATGAGAGATAGAAAGGGAGTGGGTCAGGAGGGGAGGTGGGGAGGAAGTTGAAGGAGGTAGAAGTATATAAGTCATAATCAGGATATATGTGAGGGGAAAAAAAATCTCTTTTCAATAAAGGGAAGAAGTTCTAAAAAGAAAAAAAAAATCAAGTGACTATCAGGACACACAAACTTTATAAAACAAAATGGTTACAGGCATACCTTAGGCTCTTTGTACTGTCCTGATGTTTGTTTTCACTGTTTGCGGGGCAGAAGCTGAGATCTCCAAGAATGGACAGGCCCATTGAGCACACCCATCTGGCCGACACCCTGGATGTGACACAACTATTAGTGTCGGTAAAGTGGGTCTCACGAGGCCGCCACATCCAGAAGACGCAGGAGGAAATTGCCGAGGAGGTCAGCACCAGCAGTAAGAAAACCGGCTCGGGCCTGGCATAGCAGTAACCTTTCTGGCAGTTTCTGATTAGAACGATGATACCACGCTGTAGGTGGATGTAGGAGGATGCTGACAAGTCTTGGCGCACGGCATGCAAAGTGACGTGGAAGGTGGCGAGGCCAGTGGAGCCAAACTGCTGAAGGTTTGGAATCCTTTCTACTCTTACTGTCTTCTGGGTAAGCGTTTGCGCCTGCCCCTCAATTGTATCTGTAATGCTGATGGTATTGGACTGCCCTGCATGCTAAGTGGAGACTGGTGTTCCCAAACATGCTACAGTGGCTGCCCAGTTAATGTCACAACTGAAATAAAGCCTATTGAAGTGGGGAAAAAGAATCATCAAAAGAGTCCATTCATGTTAATGAAACAGGTCTGTGTGTCTTTTTAGAAATCTCTCTTGGATTTTAAAATTGGTGTCCAAAAAAATTATAATGTGTATAAATTATAATTTTGATTAAAATAAATGAAAATTATACAACCATGTTATACATTTGTGTATTAGGAACTATGACTCCTTGGGAAAATGACATCACGAAAAACCTGAATATTTCCTCCAAATGTGGGACGGTTTAGTTCAGTTTCTACCACTGCTTTCAATAGAGATTGTGGACACAAACCTTAATATTCCCTATTTCCTACTTTCTCCATCTTCAATGGTGGATGACATCTAAAGTCTCTGCAGTGCTATAATGTGGTTCTGGTCACATTCAGTTAACCAATGCCT
Source organism: Acomys russatus (assembly GCF_903995435.1). Taxonomy (NCBI): domain Eukaryota; kingdom Metazoa; phylum Chordata; class Mammalia; order Rodentia; family Muridae; genus Acomys; species Acomys russatus. Next base: position 53,600,038 of record NC_067148.1, on the reverse strand, counting down.
CCATTGCTAATGTTAAAATATTTGTACAATCTCCGCAACTTGGAGCGTTTGAAGACTTGACTGCGCGCAGTTGACAATACTTGGTATCCTTCTCTCTTCCTCACACATTCCTCACTCCCAGGCTACTGAGAGCTGTGTTTTTCCTAGTTTGTACCTACAGCCTCTGGCCTGTTAGCCCCAAAGGGAGTCCAGTGAACAGGAAGAGGACTTACATACAGTGAGGGACTGGCCACTGGACTGGCTTGTGGGGAGGAACTGGCTTCCGGCCTATGTCCCACTCTTTTCGTCCTAGTGCCGTGAGGTAGGGACTGTGTACACTAAGCATCGAATCCACATTAGAAGACTGCAGATCCCAATACTGGATCTGCCACTTTCTGGTTCATGTGAGCCCGAAAGGAATATGCTCAACCTGAATAAGACATGACTCTTTTTTTTTTTTTTTTTTTGTAAAATGAGAACAGTGTAAAGAATTGATTAAAAGACAATGTGGATGTGCCTGGCATGGTGTCACGCTGTGAGCGCTCAGTGCCAGCAGGGCTGTCCTTGTTTGTTTACTTCCTGTGTTTCTGTTGCTACTCAGAGTTCACAGGGATTGGCAACAAGAGTCCCATAAAGCAATAATCTATGTACCATAGAGACTCAAACAGAAATTTATCTCCTCCTTGGGGTTTGTTGACAGTACGCAATGAACACTGGCAAGCAATCACCTTGTTTAAGGTCGTCTGCCATACTCTCCTCTGAGGTCTGTGTTTAAAAATATATGAGGCGTTTTCAGTTCAGAGTCTGGGAGAGAGTGGATAAGAAGAGATTCTGGTTTTATTCCTTTGGGTAGCAAGTGCAAATTTGTATCTGTCAAATGGGGCAGAGTTCTGGACACCAGCCAGAGGAAAGAGATTGTGGCGAGGATTGGTTTCAGTCAACACTAGTGTTGTTACTGATCAGAAGCCAACAAGTGTTAAATGTCGAATTGGAATTCTGAGCTTAGACCTGCCAATGCTGTGTCTCTACCGTTATTTTCCTTGTCTTAAGAGACACAATTAGAAAACAGAAGGTGAAGTTGCACAGACAGTTGGCTGGGCGCTTGCTGTTAGAAGGTGAAAACACACATCCCCCGCATAAGGAAGGCATAGGTGAGAGGCTAGGCAGAGCTGGGCCCAGGAAGCTGAAAGGCTTTGCCTTCCTTTCCCGTGGCTTCTGTGGCCAGCTACAGCAAACTTGGGAGCTTAAAAATAACACATTTATTATTTTATGTTCCAAAGGTCAGAAACCCAACAGAGTATACCACAGGGCTAAAAATCCAGTTCTTGATAGGGTTGGCTCACTCCAGAAGCCCGAGGAGAGATCATGCTGGGCTTGCCTTGTTTTCCTAGTTTTGTCTTGTGTCAACACCCACTTCCAGTTTCAGCAATGGTCATTTAAGTCCCCAAAGTTCATCACTGGGACTCCTGTTGCCTCAGTTCCTTCACTTGTCAAGGCTGGTGTGCTTAGAGTGGATCTTTCTAGATAATCTAGGGCCATCTACAGATTTTAAGTCATTGATAGGTAACGCTGATTCTCGCTGAAGCCTCTATTTCGTCACACCATGCTACATAGCAGAGTGTTCAGAACGAGGACTATCTTTGCGGGGCGGGTGTGTGTGCATGTGTGTGTGCGCGCGCGCGCGTGTGTGTGTCTTATTCTGAATCTACAGTGTTTCACGTAGATAATTACAGCGTGGGAGGGTCAGTGACGACTCTCAGAGCTTCATAGTTTTATGGATGTTTCTGGAAAGTTACTAGATTGAAACTGTCCCAGAAGACGGCTACTGAATAAGAACAGAGAAGAGAATAAATAGAACAGAAAGGCAGTTAGCCTAGAGAGAAAGCAACATTTCTTTAACATTGGCTGCTCTTCCACGGGACCCAGGGTCAGTTTCCAGTGCCCACATGGTGGCTGAAAGCCACCTGGAATTCCAGTTCCAGGGGATTACTGCTCTTCTAGCCATTTTGGGCGCTACACACATCCTGTAACAGGCAGACATGAAGGCAAAACACCCATACACATAAAATACTAAAGTAATTAAAAAATGTTTTGTTTTAGAAATCCCATCTAAATACAGTGGGGGTGCAGATTTGTGGATGGATCTACTGCACACGGCACTAGGGGAGTCGACAAGGAGCCTAGAAGCAGTGAATCGTTAGATTTCACACACCACCATCCCTTTACTGGATTTCCCGTGGCCATAGAACAACATGTTTATTTTAGAGAAATAAATGATTTTTACCATTTATTGAGTCTGCTTTAGCTCTCCTCGGTGTCTCTTCCATTTTCTCTGCCTTGACCTAGTACTCGTCAACTTAAACACTCACCAACTACTACACGCGCCAGTGGGAGGTGAGAGGACACATTGTAAACATCCAGACCAAGGGTTCATGGAGCTTAAAGTTAGATGCAACCAAACAGGCGCTACAGAAGTCTGATGGACTTTCCAGCAAGACACTAGAGAAGTGACGAGGACAGGAGTCTGCTCACCCGGGAGCCCTTTAAACATGACGGCCTCATCTCCTGGACCACGGCCTGTGTGAGCCATAGTCCGCACTGGACACAGGGGTTACACGGGTAGCCTTGTACTTTAGAATCCAGAAGATGCTCTGAGCGCTCATTTTTACATATTTTATTTCTCTTTCCATCTGTCTTCCTGGTATTTCCCTTTTACCTCATCACCTGTCTCCGGTAAATCTTTTCTTACATTTCATATATCTCGTAAACCACCCTCAAGCCCCTCTGGAGCCAGCTGAGTCAGACAGAGCTATAAACCACTAATGACCGCACGCCTGTGGTTGGCGCGTCCTCGCCAGCTTGCTCCTAGTTCCCCGCCTGTTATTTTTAGCTTTCTCCCTTGCTGAGCAGACAGGCTTCTCTTGGGCTGTGAAGCTTTTCTCTGGCAACCTTCTGAATTCCCAGACTTTTCTGCGGCCTTTCTCTCTTGCTAGGGATGGAAACGGTGGATCTACTTCCTGTTATGCAAAACAATACACAGATTACGGCTGTGCTTTCTTGAAAACTCCAGACGATTATCTGAGGCGATTTTACCTTCACTTCACTTTAGCAGGAAGAGGAGACACTACTAAAGAATCAGGAAATGAAATGCTTTCTAGGAACCCCAGTGTCTACAAAAGCCTGGGGTTTGGTTTTAAAAGATCTATAGATTCCAGTGCTATTTATCTGTGTGGATTCCACACTAACTTCCAAAGTAATGCCTTTCTCTGCTCTATGAGAGAAACAACATAAAGCAGGAAAATATAAGGTAAAGAGGAAAAAAAAAACCCACAAACTACAATGATATTTCTATCTCTAAGTAAAGTCTCACTAAAATCAATCCAAAGTAAGTATTTTTCAAATGATTTCCTTATTATATATGTTAATCCAACCCAAGATCTCAAACATCCTTAAATTTGCCCTAAAGCATTATTCATACAAAGAAATAAATATTGGAGAAATAGGAAGAAGCTACAGAACATAAAAACAACTTGAAGAAATTCAGGAAACTTTGGTCTTATCCTAAATAAAATAAAGTTATTGTACTCTTATTTAGAATGGCGTCTGACATGCATTTGAGAAAGACAGCACTGAATACCGGCAGAGATTTACTTTGTGGGAAGGAAATGAGACAACAAGGGAGAATAAATAACAATGCAGTCCAGGTGGACTTTGACAGCAAATTTGATGGAAATCGTGACATTCTTAGAAATGGATCAAATGGACAAAATTTACATCCTAAGGTTATAAAATTTGCAGACTTTAATTATGAGTTGGAGTCGGGATATGAAGGTGAGGACGAGGGCTGACACATCTTGCACTTAGTTACACATATTCTGTGCAGAGGAAATCACAAACACATCTAGTGGCCAGGAAAAAAAAATGAAGACTTAGTGATTAATGGATCTTCAATTCCTGGAACAGCAAAGGGACTCTGAATATATTTTTTTTGTGGCTGTCTTATATACTCACAATTGAATTCTAATTATTCCTTATGCATATGTTTGTGTGCATATAAACATACATGTATACATGCACACATACTTAGGAAAGAGTTTAGATAGAATTACAACAACACGTTAATAATGGTTGAAAGTACTGAGGCTTTCAGCAAATAAATGTTGTAGCTATATTTATTATAACATTATAATTAAAGTTATAACTATATTTTTATGCACACTTTAGAACTTAGAGATTATTACCAGAGTCCGAAAAATATGACCAAACACACACAATTGTTTGTTTTAAAATATAGTTTATATTTTTGGAATTAAAATGTAATTAAATTATTTACCCCTTTCCTTTTCCTCTATCTAAGCCTTCTTCTCACGTACCTTTCCTTAAGCTCTCCTAGATTCATGCCCTTTATTTCTTTAATTGATGTTATACACACATACACATATATACATGCGTACTATACAAATACATACACATGTATAATTTATTTTTAAAAGAACATACCTTCCCCATAGTCTTCTGTTCTAATGCTTGTGCTTCACCTACTGGTGACTGTGAAATATTTGTTGATATCCAATAATTTCAGCTAAAGATTGTCAAAACAGCGACATGGGTACAACTGTTTGTTCTTGCTAACTTAGCACATTATGACGAATGTGCAAGTTTATACTCCATCAATTTACTAGCTCCCGAGGCTAGCGCTCCGGCGCAGGTGTCACTGGGGTTTGTAAGACATGTTTCTTCAGGATGCCTTTGCCTTGGGGCTCCGTGAGCATTGCTCCTCTCTTTTCTGCAGCTACCTCACAACTCTCGGACTCTGCTTCCACTGTTACGGCCTCTGAGCAATTTCTTCTTTCAGTTCATGGAGCCATCAGATAGGGTGCTACAGATGACCCAAGATGCCGTCTTTCTAGGGTTATTCTCTCAGGGAGATAATGAAGCTTGAAACACGGGTATCTTTAGAAGACCGTTCTTCTCTCTGCTCCACTTTTTAAAGTATAAACTTTAATTCACAGTATTTATTGACCTAACCACTTCTTGGCTGCTCTATGCTATTAATATATGACTTATAAAATATATGCGAACTGACTGACATTGCATAAAATGGGCTCCTAACTGTTCACTTTCTGTGTTCAGCTTAGGGTCTGCCCGTAGTGTTCCTTCTTAATGAAGCAATCGGTCCAACTCCTTATTTTCTCGAAATCCTTCTTTTCACTACTCATTTTAGATAGCTGAAGCATCCAAGTTTGCTTCTCCGAAGCTCTTTAATATTGAATGACTTTTGTGTGAGGAAAAATAAATCACTACCAAAGAACTCTGGAAATCACTAAGTATGAAAGAGTAAACATTTCAGGCACAGCTAAGATCCAAAATAACTGGTGCCCTGTATTTCATAGCATCGCATGCAGAAATAGTAAATAAACACAATTTAACTTTACACAGTTTTACATTAAAATATCTTGAATAGAAATTGGAAGTTCATCGGAGGAAGTGGACATTTGTCTGAGAATAGCCACAGGGCCCGGAGTGGTCTTGTAAGGAAGGGCCTTTCTTACAGTACAAATGGCTGTAAATGAACCTTTGGAGGCAGAGTGTTAGGACATAGCTGACTACTACCACCTTCAAGACCTTATTTTCAACCTGCTTGCAATCGTGTTATTAGCATCCAGCTCGGCATGGGAGCTGCTAGAGTTAATCTCTGCTATGTCTTTCTGTCACCAGGCAGTGTTCCTTTCAATTGGTCTCCAAATTTGTCAGCATCCCTGGTTTACACTCTTGGCAGTAGTTTTAAATATACATTAAAAAAAACCTACTACATTCAAAGAACAAAACAAAATAAAACCATTCTGTTTCCTCCCTCCCTTCCCTTTTTGTAAAACATAGTAACCATTTTGGTTCCAAAAACAACAAAACCCCACCACCGATTCATCTTAGAGCCAGGCTTTTAATGAGGAAGCTGGCTTAGTCTCATACAACTGGAGTAGGAGGAAAATTTGTATAGGAAACCAGCGTTTTAATTTGGTGGTTAGTTCTTTGAGGAAAGCTATACAGAGGAGCAAGGAGAACCATCTACCCCATTAATGAGTCAGGCAGAGAGGGGCAGATTTTCTGGGTTCCAAATAAAATAAAGCCACTGTGCAGTTGAGCGTGTCCTTGAAAGTCTGTGATTTACAATAAAAACAGCCACACCTTCTTTTATCCATCTTTTTCTCAGAATGCTTTTCCAAAATTCATCCTGTTTTAGAAAAAGGTGAAGAGTAGAAAACTCATCCCTGCTTGGCTCTGTGCCCTTGGGACCAATGCTATTTATTCCTAGTGGAAGGGAGGGGAGACATGGAGGAGGAGTGGATGGGGGAGAGGGATGTGGGGGTGGTTAGAGGAGTGGAGGGGGGGGAAACTGTGGTCAGGAGATAATGTATGACAGAAAAACAAACAAACAAACAAACAAACAAACAAACAAGCTGAAGGCTGTCAGTCCCCTCAGTGAAATCACTGTCCTTTTTCCAGACAATGGCTGTTGGCTCATTCTTAGATGCACACAATAACCTGTTGGCTAAAGACGACTAGGTCTGGTGAGGACCACACCACAGTATGTACCTGTGATGATGAATCACTATTTTGTCATAGGGACCAATGGCTACTTACTTTGCTACCCATGTATTAGTGAATGTAAACGCCAAACTTCCTTAACAGAAACAAAATAAAATTAATATTTAGGGGTACAAGTACCACCATAGCTGTGTCTTAGTTGAGTTTTATGACACTGGGAAAGAAATAGAGATTGAGCTTGACACAGTTCACATTGGGTGTGCTGGACCCATGGACCCTCTTAGTGTCCATCTTCCAAGACGGTGAAGGGATGTTGACAAACCTAGCAGGTGACGGCTTTCCATTTCAATTCTCAGCCTGGATGGCAAGAGCCAGGACAGAGAAAAGCTGCCTGGCAGTTTCCACAGCCTTCTCTGTTTAACGTCAACACGAAGGAACTGAAGAATTTCCTAAGTAGTATTCCTGGCATATTATTATGCCAGGTTGGCATTTTTATGAAAGCTTGAAAATAACAGTGAATCACCTCAAATTTGTTCTTTATAGTCATTCTCAAATGCTGTTGCTTCTACCAAGCCTTATATGTTGAGCAAAGCAGATTAGAATGGTTTTAGGCTTATTACCTGGTAAGTGGCAAATGGCATAGTTTTCATCTCACTCATGAGGGAGGACCAAAAGCAATTTGCATTCATTTAAATTTGCATGAGACACCGACAGGCTCAGCGTTGTCCATGTTAACTCACGTTCTCTACATATATTATTGGTTCCAAGAGATCCAGTCTATTTGAACATTGCTTTAGTTCATTCTGTGCAAGGATAATGGGCTACCACAGTTTGAGCAATTCGTAAAGAACAGACATGTATTTCCTCACAATTCCAGTGGCTGTGGTGTCTGAGATCAAGGCACTGGTATATGACAATGCCTTTCTTGTGTGCCCAGGTAGAGAACAGAACAGAAAGGTGCTGAACGCTCTGTCCCCAATCGTCAGAAGACTGTGAGAGGAAGAATCTACCCTTGCCAGTAGCCCTTTTCAGTGTCATTAATCCATCTCAAAGGCAAGGCATTCATGACACGAAACCCACATCCAGCCCTATGTCTAACCATGATGCACTGGGATGAAGTTCCAATACATGAATTTGTGGTGACTCAGTTGGACTATAGAAGATATACAAGAGAAAATTACAATGATTCCGTCCTTATAATGTCATATTCATCAAATTGGATGAATAGTGACAAAAAATGTTGGAGCCTTAGTGAGATGCATATGATCCAGGTGGTCAGAAATAAACCTGAGTTATTTCACATCACTGAACATTTTGAGGATTCAGTAATGGAGGTACATCGGGATATCACCACAGAAGGAAAAGGAAATGATTGTGTTTCCAGTAATTGACAGTGAAGCACAATGCCTACTTAGCTTCTTTTGGTTCTGAGGAAACATTTTTCACTCTTTGAAACATTCCTGTGGCCACTTATGAATGACACAAATGGCTTCCAGTTTGGGATCCAGGCTAAGAGGACCTACTGATGTGAATCTGGCCCCACTGTTAGATTTACAGAAGCAGACAGACCATGTGGTATTAGTATTAGAGATCCCTACAGTGGGAGAAGTGTGGTGTCTGTGACAGGGGTGCCATAGAGCATAATAACATTGTCTGCTGGGGCAATTCATTATTGCCAGGATGCATGGGGCTAAGCATCCTGGAGCTATGCTTATAACATTGTACCCTAGGGCTGTGCATTATAATATTGTACCATGGGGCTGTGCATTAGAACATTGAACTCTGGGGGCTGTGCATTAGAACATTGTACTCTGGGGACTGTGCATTATAACATTGTACTCTGGGGCTGTGCATTATAACATTGTACTCTGGGGCTGTGCATTATAACATTGTACCCTGGGGCTGTGCATTATAACATTGTACTCTGGGGCTGTGCATTATAACATTGTACTCTGGGGGCTGTGCATTAGAACATTGTACTCTGGGGCTGTGCATTATAACATTGTACTCTGGGGGCTGTGCATTATAACATTGTACTCTGGGGCTGTGCATTATAACATTGCACCCTGGGGCTGTGCATTAGAACATTGTACCCTGGGCTGCTCATTATAACACTGTACTCTGGTGCTATGTATTAGAACATTGAACTCTGGGGGCTATGCATTATAACATTGTACTCTGGGGGATGTGCATTAGAACATTGTACTCTGGGGGCTGTGCATTAGAACACTGTACTCTGGGGGCTGTGCATTAGAACACTGTACTCTGGGGGCTGTGCATTTATAACATTGTACCCTGGGGCTGTGCATTAGAACATTGTACTCTGGGGCTGTGCATTAGAACATTGTACTCTGGGGCTGTGCATTAGAACACTGTACTCTGGGGCTGTGCATTAGAACATTGTACTCTGGAGCTGTGCATTAGAACATTGTACTCTGGGGCTGTGCATTAGAACACTGTACTCTGGGGCTGTGCATTAGAACATTGTACTCTGGAGCTGTGCATTAGAACACTGTACTCTGGGGCTGTGCATTAGAACATTGTACCGTGGGGCTGTGCATTAGAACATTGTACTCTGGGGACTGTGCATTAGAACATTGTACCCTGGGCCTGTGCAGGACAAAAGCTATGTCCATTTAAAAATAGCTTCTTCCATACTACTAGGTTCTGAGAAGGGTAGAACAACTAATAGTGTAAAAGTGACCTTGACTCTAGACTAATCACATGAGCTGGTTTATTTTAAACCCACCAATGATGGTCCACAATGCCAGTTCAGCACAAGGTAGAAGAAGTACATTTGGAAGCTGGGACAGCCAGGGCCAAAAGGCAGTAGTATGCAGCTCAACGACAGATATATAGATGTACAGACATCCCTCACCTCACATCCATAGCAGCACAATTCATAAATAGTTTCCATAAGACTATGGAGAGTCTGGCTATGTATGGCAGCCCAGCCTAAAACTGAATTGTTCGAGTTACAGGGTGCCAAAAGAGTTTATCCTGATGAGAACTTTAATAGTGAGTTTGTCCATTCATGCTCTCCAAAAAGAGAAGTTTATCCTAATTCCTTGACATTAATGAATGTTAACCTGAGAATTAGATCAAGATCAGAGCCTTGTAACAAGGTAGCAGGACTTGTAAATGTACCGACGAGACGGGCATAGAAGACAAATGTCTTCCCACCATCTAATTAACACCCACCTGATTTTACTGTGGAAGACACTCAGCTCTGAGCGTGACATTGTGGCTTAATCTCCTCACTTGAGTCTCCTCCATCATCAGCAACTTTCATGTCACTTTGGTGGTACAAGTGGAGGATCTGCACAGGATACAGCGACAATTCTCATTTCTTCCATTGCTGAACGTCCCACTTATCAGAAAGAAAATGAAAGCTTAAGTAGTCCCATAGTGTTCATCACACTGAAGTGCTCCCATTACGGTGGAGTCACTGGAGAGGTCAGGTAGGAGAGGTCAGGTAGGAGAGGGGAGGGAGGAGAGGTCACAGTGATTTGACTTGCGAATATACTCAAAGTACACTCAACTTATAAGAAAATGTCCATATGATGAACATATGCTAATTAAAAGATTTTTAAAGAGAAGTGGTACTCTTACTTACCTTTATTCCCAGAAACTCACATAGAAAATTTTATTTTTCTTTCAAGTCAAAGTGTATGCACAGAAGTCTGGGTTCATAAGGAGAAATACTCTTACCAGAGGACACTGAATCGGCCAGGTGTGGTGGCGTACACCTTTAATCTCAGCACTCGGGAGGCAGAGGCAGGTTGATCTATGTGAGTTCGAAGCCAGCCTGGTCTACAGAGTGAGTCTAGGACGGGCAGGAGTACACAGAGAAACCCTGTCTCAAAAAAACAAACAAAAAAACTAACAAACAACAACAAAACAACCAAAATAAAAATAAAATAAAAGAAAGAAAAAATTAAGAAAGGAAAAGAAAAGAGTACACTGAATCACTCAAGTATCAAACTTCAAAGAATGTTTGACACAGCAGCATCACTTGGTGCTTCTGGTGCTCCTTCCCCCTCCAAAAAGCCATGAATAACTAATGTCCTGTCAGGCCTAATCTGCCAAAATGTAAGTAGGAGTCAGGCAGGCCTGCTGTTTCACAGTAGAGGTGGAGAATTCAGGTGGTCGCGCAGGGCAGCTCTGTCTACCATCCCAACCAAATCAAGCAGTGGTTAAGTATGGTACACAGTGCCTGGAGAGGGCATGGAGGCTAAAGGCATCAACGTCACCTTATCAAAAAATCCAGACAAATGGAGGTGCTGAGTGATGTCATGGACAATTTTAACTGAGTAATAGAGGGAGAGTTTGACCTGAAAGCGCGTCTCCGAGTTGCACATCCATGGCAGGAGGCTACTGTCTGTGCTACTGGCAACAGGTAAAAGGTAAAAGCAACCACAGCCTCCTGGAGCCCCTGCCCAGCAGCATGAGATAGAATTTTACATGAACCTAGCAGATCTCAATAGACTCTAATGACAGTTGTTGGGCACCCCCCAGTTCCCCCCAGACAACTCCTTCTCTAGCTGCCAGTGCGTTGTCAGCCAAGGGCTCACAGATTGCAAATCAACTTCAACTGACAGTTTTGGCATCCCACTACCACATGCTTTTCCACCCTTCCCAGGAGCAGGCTTCAACAACTACTGGTTAATATGAGAGTACAAAGGCCTAGTCTCCCTGCGCCAACTGGGTCATTTGGAGAGGACAGGCAAGCTCTACATCTCACTTTGGAACAGGCTGAGGCCTCTGATACACAGCACTGCACATTCTTTGCTTAACTCTATTTCCCTCTGTGTATCTTACTGGCAGTGCCCCAAGTACCACTGGTGGTCTATAAGATCCCAGTAAATATATGTTGGGGGGCGGTTTTCCAGTACAGAAAACCACAGATCAATCATATTGTTACTCGCTCAGAAGATCTAGGTGATGACGACACAGTATCTGTACTCATAAGATTATAACTTTGGTGGCAGCTTAGGCCCATTAAGAGTGTCTGGGGCCAAAGTGGTGGCTCTGAGGGAAAGTGCACTTGGTGTGAAATCCTGGCATCCTGAGGTGAAACCCCAGAACCCACAGGCAAGGAGAGAACTGAACTCCACAAAGATTGGCATAGATCAACATGAGATTAACGTACAAAAAGTACAACTGAATTTTAAGGGAAACAATGTTTTATAATTAAAGCTTTTCAAAAGTCGAATAACCCTCTTTGAAAAAGAATGAGCATTTTTTAACCCTGAAGATGTGTGCTGCTATGAGAATACCATAAGCTAGGTGGTTTATAAAGCGTGTAGATACGTTTCTCACAGCTCTGGAGCTGGGAAATCCAACATCAGGGCACCGGCATCACAGTGTCCGTATGAGAGCAGCTCTCTGGCTTTACAGTGCCACCTGGTAACTGTCCCTCACATGGCCAAGAGGAAAGTAGGTCTGAAAGGCACCAGTTTCACTCCAAAGAGCTATGCCCTCCTCACACCATCCTCCGACAATCACCCTAACCTTCTAACACCCTGGTGGGTGGGTTAGAATGTTAATATATACATTTAGACAGAAGCTAAAAAACATTCATGACTATGTATAAGGGGAAATCATATTTTTTGTAAACATTGTCAATATTATAAAATAAACTATGATGTATGTGTTAGTTTTCTATTATTTTATAACAATTTAGCACAAAAATTACTGGGTCAAAATATAGAAACGTATTGTTTCCTGGCCGCTGTGGGTCAGAAGCCTGCCATGTTTTGGGTGAGTTTCATCAGGGAAGAACAGTGGAGTGTCTTGGTCTATAGCATCACATGGTACCCGGATCCATCTCCTGAGTCCACATCAGAACAGGACACATGCACATTTACTTGCAACCACTCAACTGATGAGACCCTGTTTCTTGTTGTCTCGGTCCCCTCAAAGAACTACAGGACAGTGTAAGTCCCTTGCCACAAGGCCCTCCTCAGGCGTCATCACAGTCTCATGATCTTTCAAGAAGGGCCCGGATCTTTCCAAGGACACCTTGATCACACCAATCCCGCTAGGACGAGCCAGCTGTCCTGCAGCACCACCGCTAGAGTGGCACCACATTGTGCTCCAGCTCGGGTCCATCCTCAGTAGCAGAGGCACTGTGCCAAGGGACTAGGTATCCTGGAAGCCACCTCAGAATTCTGCCCAACGCGAAGTGTTTTCCTCTTGTGCCTTCCTACCATACAAGCGGCAGTGCTCACTCGTGGGTGGTCACTAAGTTGAAAGTCTCTCGTGATAACAGATACGACTCCTGGACTTTGACATTGTAACTGTCTTAAATGAAGCCATTTCTAGTCAGCGTTCTTTGGCATAGAGGAATGGGATCTGAGTGTTTAAAGCAGTGTTTCTCAACCTGTGGTTCACAACCCCTTGGGGGTGGGGGTGTGTGTCAAAGGACCCTTTCACAGAGGTCAGCCAAGACCATCAGAAAACACAGAAACTTACATTATTACTTACAACAGTAGCAAAATTACAGTTATGAAGTAGCAATGAAAGTAATTTTATGGTTGGGAGTCACCACTACATGAGACTCTATATTAAAGGGTCACAGCATTAGGACGGTTGAGACTGGTTTAAAACAATGCCCGTATTTCTCTCACCTTCCCTAGAGGCCTCTAAACCCTCACAGGTCTGGAGGTGAGATGGGATATAGGAACTTTCTAGTGCCAGAAAGAACAGTTTCAAAGCCCCCAGGACATTTTCTGGCACTGGGAGACATAACATTTCTGGGAACAAGCGAGAATCTTTTAGGGTTGAGATGTGAAGAGGTCCAGTTTTCTTCGTTCTATTCTTTCTCTTCATTTTCAACTTTTCATTTGGAGACCAGCGTGCTAGAATATTCTGTGCAGAATTACAATAGTCACTAAGCTGAGGCCTCTTTCTGAAGAGAAGGAGGGGATTGCTGGGCTGGAGTTCAGAGATGGAAAGCCATGCACTCCACGGACCTGGCTACAGATGCTTCCAGGCCCTCAGGGAAGTGAGGCAGGCACAGTTATCCCTCACCCTGATGGGGCCAGCATAATGTGCTCTCATTGTCTGCAGCTAGGCCTCCTGCAGCCATGGATGCGGCTACTGCCTCCTGCAGCCAAGGCCTCCGAATCAGCCTGAAAAGGATTCATTTGGCTTCATCATAGGGAAACTGGGAGAAGCGTGGACTCTCCTGACATCTTCGCTTCCAGTTGCTGTGCCACCGGCACCGAGAGCCGAGGCAAGCAAATAGCAGTTCATGCCATCCTTGTGTGGGAACCAAGCAACCTCTGTAAACAAATGCTCACTGTTGGGCAGCTGCTAAACAAGGGGGCGCACATGGGACAGCATTTCTGAGGAGATAGCTCTTCTGTTAAAATCACGGCCAGATGACTGTTAGTTCAAACAAGTAATCAAACAGAAAACCAAAGCATATTATTTTCACAGACAATAAGCACTCAATGTATCTCAGCTAAACATTTCGATTTTACCTATATAGAATTTGAAATATGCTTCATGAGGTATATAATTGTTTTAAGACAACAACAACAACAACAACAACAACAACAACAACAACAACAACAAAAGATTAACGAGGATTAAAAAAACTTCAAGGAAAAAAATACAAAAGCTATTTATTTTATTTATTCAGATGTGACCAGCACTAGTGTTTCAAATTATACCCATCACAGCTCTGATATATTTCATATGTTTCATGCATGCCATTTCGTAGATTGAACATTTTAAATAAAAATATATCATGCATGAGATTGAGAGGTGGCAAGGATCATAAATTTCTCCAGAGCTCAGCATCTACTCCTGCTATTACTCTGGGACTTCATCATGAAGCCTCTTGGCAGACTTTCTTCTCTGGTGAATTGGGCCGTATCTGTTAGGCAATAAGAACTGTATTCGTCCTTCTCGTTGAGGGCTTCCTGCGAGTACTCGTTGCTCCCTTTCCTCTAAGTCCAGAGACTCGTCGTATACGTAAGGGACTCTAAAGGCCTTCCACATAGATATCATAATTATTCTGTTTATCTTTGGTCATAGTAAGTTATCAACCATCTAGCCACGGCCTAGCTCTGTTCTCCCATCTGCAGAGTCCTTCTGAAAAGGAAAGAGTCAATCTTTTCAATGCCTCCCTCACTCCTAAGGATCATTAATACTTGAAATTTTAATAAAATTTTTCTTATTTAATTAAATACTTGAATACTTACTTTTCATAAATTAGAGTATCTCATATTTTTCACAGACTGTGCTCCTACTCTGTTGAAATATTCATTCTTCTCAATGTCTTACTTTAGATGAGATTACGGTAAATGTTCATACACATTACTCTTTCAAAATTATTTACTTTTTATTTACTAATACTTACAATATTTACTAATACTTACAAATACTATTTAACAAAAACAGATAGGAATCAAGGCATAGCATTGCAAAAAGAAAATTTCAAATCAGAAAGACATGCGACAAAAGAAAAAATAAAAAAGCAAAAAAATCAAATGAAGTAAGTCCCAGCTTATAGATAAGGACAGTTATTATTGTCACTGATGCAATAGTGGTACAAATATTATAGGAGCAACCAACAACTTTCTCATTGAATTCAAAGTCTACTCCATAAAACGGAACTCATGCTTGGTAGCGTTGATGGAGACAAGGTTGGCACATCTCTCGGCTCTCATCAGAGAAGCTTCTCTTTTCAGTAGATGATGGTCAATACGGAAACCACAGTTGAGCAATGTGCAAAGATAAAGGGAATGCAGAGTGCTAAGATTTAAAAGAGTCATCTATGTCGTACATATCCTCCAAGGCTCCAGAGGTTACTGCAGAAGGAGGAGGGGATGGCTCTAAGAGCCAAAGGTAGAAAACATCTTGACTAAAGCAGCATTTGACAGACATGACGGTGCCTTGTGCATAGGAATCACAGTGGCTTACTGTGTGCACAAGGCCTGCACAAGATCAGACCAGACAAATTCCAGCAGGAAAGGGTGGGGCTCGTGAGATTCTATCTCCATCTGAGGATCTATTAGCAACTTATGACTGAGGTCGGAGGGAGAGTCCATTTTCTTCAAAGCAGCCTTTAGGAAGCCACTTGTACCCCACCCTGTGTCATGTGCACCAGGCACTAAATTAATTCAGTAGATTAGAAAAAGAAAATATGAGTTTGGGAGGGACAAGTGGTAAAGTCGAGGATGAGGGAGAAACCAGGGGGGAGGTTGAACATCTTTTTTGTATGTATGAAACAAACAATAAAAAATTAAAACTTAAGTTACTGATGTATGAAACCAGACATGAATTATTTAGCTTTGCATGGGGGCAAATAGAACTAATTGATATGAATCAAAACTCTGGATGCCATTTTAGAATAATTTTTGGTTGAGTGTATCTCCAATAAACAAATTTGATTTTCTAAAGGAAAAAAAGGGCAAATAGTATTGGTAAAAATCTAGGAATATTTTTATGTAAGTTGTGAAATTCTAAGTTATTTACTGCCATTATGGAGATAGAAGTTCTTTGATATGCACTCAAAGCTTGGACTGCATTATTATCTAATACTACATCTAGATTTATATCCAAAGGAAATGACGTCAATACCTCAAAAACGATCTACCCTCATATGCCTATTGTAACATTATTCACAGTAGCCAATCAGAAGCACGTGCACACGTACACACCTTCACACAAAGCATATTATTTCATTTAGCCAAAGACAAGAAAGAAAAAATCTTTATTTATAAAACCATAGGTAAGCATGGAAGACAGTCTGCTAAAGTGGAATAACTCAGACACAGACAGATATACTGCCAAGTCTTTGTTAATACATGGGGTATAAAGAACTCAACCTAAGCAGGCAGTTTGGTAACTAGCACGTACTATTATGCAAGATAAACACAGAAATATTGGTTAAAATACTAACACTTTCAGTTACATATTGAGTGGGTTGTGGGATCTAATGCAGGGCGTGGTCACTACACTTGATGGGCCAGTGTGAGGAGAAGGTAGAAGGTTAGGGACAGGAGAGCCTGCGGAAGAAAGCGCTTGTCTGACATTTCTTCTAGGGATCCTTTGTACCCACTACTGAAATGCGGGCTCCCGCTGTACCTCCTTTTGTCTCCCACCCCCGGGCTTAGCTTCTCTGGGGACACAGTAAAAATGTAGTCAAACTATGAGCTGAATATCTCCCAAAGGACTAGCTCTGCAGCCAAATTTGCCTGCTCCTTAAATAGTTGGTAAGCCATGTTCCCAAGACTGTGGTCTCAACAGCAAGTTATCTGCCAAGGATACTGGGAGTGGGACATCAGGGGCCAGAGATAGCTCTTCACACATAGACATAGCCAAGCAGTGGAAATAAGGTTTATATAATCTCTTCTAGATCCCACAGACATGAAATTTCCTTGAAATAATCATTTCTTCTTCTTCCTTCTTCTTCTTCTTCCCTTCCTCTAGCTTTGCAATCTGTTACACCCACATGCTATAGGGTCCTGTCTAAAAATACTGTTGCGCATGTTTATGTGAAAATACTATACCACGAAGATAATAAGAGATGGTACGCTCAGAAAGTCGCATGAAACTGTAAGAAGAGAGCTGAGCTGAGCCTGGAAGGGGGGTACTTTAGGTTCTATCCTTCATTCTGTCTAATGACTCAACCATGTCAAATAATCTCTCAGCTTTGGTTCTCTGTAAGTAGCAGTGTGGTTGCCATGCTACTTGAATCTACTGTAGATCCCGGTCACAAACCGATGTCTGTTGTTTTGTTTTGAATACTTCTATCCATGGAGTCTTGCTTTAGATTTTCTATTTTATGAAGATTTTTACTTTAAGTTCTCCTATTAAAAGCCATTTGTTTGGCATATATACAAATAAAACAGAAACTCATGCATTAAAAATTGGTTATACATAGGGCCTGGGACAGAAACAAGATGAGACCTTCAAAACCAAAGGAGCTAGAGAGATGGCTTGGTGGTTAAGGGCATGCACTGCTCTAGCAGGGTTGTTTCCCGGCACACTTATCGGCCTCTCACACCCACCTTCACTTTTTGCTCCAGAGGATCTGGTATCTTCTTCTGACCTGATACCCTCATGGCATACACCCCAACACACACACAAACACACATAATTAAAAATGAAAATAAATCTTTAAAATTTCAGTTGAGCTTTTAGACTTTTAAAATTACAACATGGTTTCATCGTATTGACCCTCCTCCTCCAACTTTAAAAAGAGTTCAAAGCCACCCTGGGACACACAGTGAGAGCTTTTATTAAAAACAACAAACACAAATACATTCATTTTAATGTTTGTGTTTCCTGAGACATGAATTCAACTTTTAATTTCAAAGAAATCTTTCTTTCTTTCTTTCTTTCTTTCCTTAAATAGAAGGCAAATCCTCAGAGCCACATTGGAAGGGAAGACAGGGATAAACTTCTGATATAGAGAAAAATTTCCCATGGAAAATTATTTTCCTAAGAGTAGATGTCTTAAATGCCAGTAGCTCTCAGCCAGGATTAATCTCCTTTCAGAAAATATTAAGTGTCTGGAGAC
This sequence comes from Acomys russatus, assembly GCF_903995435.1. Lineage (NCBI taxonomy): Eukaryota > Metazoa > Chordata > Mammalia > Rodentia > Muridae > Acomys > Acomys russatus. The sequence continues at coordinate 53,581,971 of NC_067148.1, read as the reverse complement.
ACTATGGGTTCTCACAACTGGTGGGAGCTTTGTGCTGGCTAGTTTCTATGTCAACTTGACACAGGCTAGGGTAATTTGACAGATGAGAATCTCAATTGAGAAATTGTTTCCATAAAGTCTAGCTGTAATGTGCTATCCTAATTAGTGATTGTTGAGGAAGGGCCCAGCCATTTTGGGTGGGCCCATCCCTGGGCTAGTGGTCCTGGGTCCTATAAGAGAGCAGGCTGAGCAAGCCATGAGGAGCAAGCCAGTAAGCAGCACCCTCCATGGCCTCTGCATCAGCTCCTGCCTCCAGCTTCCTGCCCTGCATAAATTCCTGTCTTGGCTTCCCCTATTGGATTGTGACTTTAGATATATAAGGCAAATAAGCCCCTTTCTCCCCTTATTTCCCCTTTTCTTCCCTTCTCTGCATATCAGGGTCCTCTGTTACTGACTCTAATTAATTTTGTAGTCTACCTGCTGGTCTGGTTCTCACAGTTGCTTAAAGCCACTGAACTAGTAAAAGAGAGCAAGCCATGAAAGCAAGCCAGTAAGCAGCACCCCCCTATGGCCTCTGTATCAACTTCTGCCTCTAGGTTCCTGCCTTGTTTGAGTTCCTGCCCTGACTTCCTTCAATGACGGATTACAAAGTGGAGTGTAAACAAAATAGCTTTCCTCCCCCACATGCTTTTGTTCATGGTTTTTCATCATTGCAATAGTGTCCCTAATACAAGCTGTTAGCATATAGCTATTGGATAGAAACCATGGATGCTCTTAAGCATACTATGGTGTGCAGGCAGCCCAGAAAAACAAAAGGATGATCCTGTGTTAGTAGCACAGAGGTCTAAAATCCCAGATAGAATCCTTCCAATATCATTAATCATAGTGCACCAAGCTCAGAATGCCCAGTTTGACATTGAGACCAGTAGCCTCACCACAAAAGGTCTCTAATGGAGTTAGACTTTGTGCAAGTAAATATTTCTATAGTCTGAGTTAAAGAGTCATCAAACTCAATTACTTTGCATTTCATTTTATATTATTTCACACATTTATTTCTCAATCAGTAGCACGAACAAAGCATCTACTATGAATTCTCATAGTCATATCAATAAATGTGAAAACCCAGAAAGTGCATCAGATCTGGGGGCACTGTTGACCACCATCAAATCAAAAAGATGTCAGCAGGGAGCCACGTGATCATTTTGGGTATCCCATTTCAAGGTAGCTGTTTCTCTCTGTTCTCAGACTTCTGAAATGGAAATCAATTGTCCCTGTAGTCCAGATAATCACATGATGGGAGAAAAGGGAGAAGAGGAAAAATAAAAGAGTGATGGAGCTATTGGATATGGAAATGTCAACGTGACACAAGCCAGAGTTATTTGGGAAGAGGGAACTTCAGGTGGGAAAACGTCACTCTCTGACTGCCTTTAGGCCAGTCTGTTGGGCATTTTCTTCATCAATGATTGATGTGGGATGGCCAACACACTGCAGAGGGGCAACCTGGCGGCTGGTGGTCCTGCATTGTATAAGAAAGTAGGATGAGCAAGCCAGTGAGCAGCACCCCTCCATGATCTGCACTTCAGTTAGTGCCTACAAGTTTCTGCCATAGTTCTGGATCTGCCTGGCCCTCCTGATGGATTACAACTGTTAGCTAAAATAAACCTTTTCTTTGCCAAGTTGGCTTTGGTCATGGTGTTTTACTCAGCCATAGGAGGCCAACTCAGATACAGGGTTGAAGTTTTTACTTTTTGTAAACTAAGTTCTTTGGCAAGTTTCATTGGCCAATAGACTACCAACATATATGTCAAAGTCAGAATTACACAGTGATTACTTGTGACAGCTTACTAACACAATTAAAATAAACAAATTTTAGGTAAGGATGTTCTTCAGTCGTAAAGCAACTTTCCTGACATATGCAAGGCCCTGGGTTAGATCTGCAACACAACAAGAAGAAAGACAGAAAAAAAAAAACCTACTTCGGTTAACACAATTAATTTGGGTAGAGTTTTGAGATTGAAATATATAAGTGATACAAACCACACTAATTGTAAAGTGGGTAGTTAAAAGGCTTGTGTTGAAAAACTGCATGTAGTTTTCATAATGAGTGCAGCTTTTGGTCCTTTCTGTATGGAACATGCAAACAAGGAAGTGGCAGTAGGTGAATTTAGAAATCACCCCCTAACATACACACACACACACACACACACACACACACACACACACACACACACACACACACACACACACATACACACACACGGAAAGTCGGCATGGTGGTATAAAGCAAACCATGTGGCTTTGGCTTTGTAGTGCTAGTAACACCACTTTTCTTTCATAATGCCTACCGCAGAGCAAGATAGCATCTAATTAGGGGGTTTTAAACATCGGTCAATATTTACAATTCATGTACAGCTGATGGAGCCTCTTTGGAGGGGAAGTAACGAGATATTGTGAGCGCATCTGTATAGGAACATCTGGCATATTAGTAATTTTTGTAAGTTTTAGATGGCTTTTCTGATGTCTTTTAAAGAATGATTCAAACTGATAATGACTTAGACTTTATCAGGAACTGCAATCATATCCAACAGTTACACTATTTTCTCCATTTTTTTAACCAAATGGACATCAATAGACCAGAGGTCATAGAGGTCCAACATCTCCTCTCTCTCTGAATTTCATACTCTTTAGAAAAGATAAACTGTTTAGTGAGAATATTTAGAGCCAACATTTAATATAAACATATGTGCTACATTTCCCCCTTGATTCATTTATTTTATAATTTGAGCAAGAAAACAGATTTGTTCTTAGTATTTAGCCCCAAAGGGGTCACACCTGAAAAGGTGAAGAACAGTGTAACCATTTCTCATACGCTGCTGGGACTTGCAGCAAGATGAGAGTCGCTGTCTGTCTTCCAAATGCCCTCATCCCGGATGCTGAAGACTTGTCTGGGAAGCAATAGGTTCCAAATCTTTCTTCTCCCAGATTCCATGATTTTTTCCTTTTCTTTTCAGGCATGGGTTGGTATCATTGATTTGCTGTTTTGTTTATTTCTGAAAAATCATACTTGGCTCAGTCATAATTGCTTTTGAGTTTGTATTCTGTTGGCATATCAGGCACTTGCTGACTGGAGAAGTTTTATGTAACGACTTCATGTTCTTGTGGTGCCAGGTGGAAGGCAGAAGACCTCCTCACTGAGTTCTCACTATCCTTCGTACTCAGAATCTCAAAATCTTCCTCCAGGTTAAAGTCCCCCAGCTGTTCAGTAGAGTCTATGACTTCTGCCCCTGTGGTTGTCATTTCTATCTTTGCTGGTGGTGCAAAGGGTGGCCAGTGTGATGGGTGTTTCTGAACTAATTCAAACATCCTCAAATTCTCCTTTAATATTTCCTTCTGAACAAGGCTTCACCAATTATCAAAGCCTTCCTCCTCTTTGCAGAAAGCTCCCAAGGCCACAGAAGGATCCATGTTCAGGATGCACCTCCATGGCGGAGACTGCAGGCAATGGAAGGTGTGGTTGTCCACTCATTTACTCTACAGTGTCCACAAAGGTCTGGGTTGTGTGAGGGTCCAAGAAAATCAACTCACCACCTAAGAATCCTATGAAGTAATTAGTATTATTTGGCTTTTCCTCCTAAAGCCCCTAATGACTGTGGCATCTTAAAACACTCTTTGAATGCTTCAGTGTACACAGGATTGATTTGGTTTATGCCCAGGTGACAGAGCAAAGTGAGCAGCAGGGGTTCCCAGGCTGGACACATGGCAGAGGTGCCTTTACTCTGACTGGAAGCAGTAGGGAATGGGGAAGGCGCTCCGCAGCTGTGTCAGCACCCACAGGAAGAACACAGTACGTTTTCTTGATATCTTCAACGATCACTGTGTTATCCGTTGAAACATAAACAGCGAAGGAATTCCATTTGTCAAATAAAGAGAGGTTTTGTTGTTGTTGTTGTGTGTGTTTGTTTGTTTGTTTTTATCACCTGTGCAATTGTATTTGGTCCACACCATTCGCCAATTGATTTCCCTTCTCCTACACCTGTTTGTGCCAGCTGATGGACTGAATAGCAACGGTCTTTTCTATCTAGGAAACACTGCAAAATCCTTTGATATTCTTTGGGTTGTTCTTTTTGTTTCTCCCAGTTCCAATCCCTTCTCAAGTGTCTGCAGATGAGGGCTTGAGCCAGCATCATCCGTCCACAGCACAGCATACATCCCCTGCCAGCATCAGATGACGGGCCCGTTCCCCCAATCGGTGAAAAATTCCTTCTGTATGTAAACCATAGATGAGCGCTTGTATCAGACAAAAGCTTAGATTTTTCTGTCTTAAGAAGATGTTGTTTCCCCCAGGATCCATACTAGCTCATCTGTATGCAGGGATTCTTCAAGGCAGTCATTGAAAACAGTAATCTGGTTTTCATACTTGGACATTCCTGACTCCATTCTCCAGCCATCATCCTGGGCCTGCATTTATTTTTTGGATCACCACATTGTGAACATGGCAGGCAGAGGCGAACATGAACATTATACACACCTGGGAGCAGGGGCGCGCCTTCTTCTCACTTGCTAAATTTAGCAGCTGGAGCCACAGAGGTGTTGAGCAGCGACTATGTCCGTTGACTTCTTTCTGGCCTCTGTGTGAGCTGATAGTTGTTGGAGTGGATGAAAATGGAAGTTTCAATTCCACAGAACAGACGGAGGGCGCACACGATGGATGGGGCACGACTTCCATTTCGGGAATGAGAACTCGGCGCTCCATAAAGCTTTGTGAAGTGCGACTGCTACAAAGCACAGTGGTTTGGAGGGGGAGCTCATCACCCATAAACACAGGCAAGAAAGGAGTAGAGTGAATCATTGTGGTGACTTGGCCAAGAAACCTGAAAATGTCCCCCGTATCAGTCAGAGGTAGGGGCTGAAACAAAACTGTTAGCTTCAAGATAGCTTTTCCCAGAAGAGACAACCTCAGGTCACCATCAGTATCAGGTTTATGTGTCCACTAGGATGTATTTAAATTTTAAGTTCTGTGGCTCTTCCAAATCCATTTCAGAAATAATCATAACGTATACAGGTGACAGGCTTAATGAACATCGTCAGCACTTGGCAGAGCAGCCCCACTGTGGAGGTAAGGACGTGTATATTTGTGTGTTTTCTCAATAGGCCGATTGCTTTCATTTTAATTTTGCTTTGTTTTATTGAAGTAAAAACATTTATTTATAACACAAGACATATATTTAGCACTAGCCTCCCTTTTGAGTTTGGTAATTTTTCAGGTCTCAATTTGCTGTTATCATTTGATTCCAGTTCACTTATGATTTCCTTTAATTTCTCTCCTCATTAAAGGTATTGAATAGTGTGCGTGTCGGGGGGATTTTCAGAATATATGGTAAAAGGTGTTTTAAGGAAGGTATATGTTTTCAGTTTAGTCATGTAATGTAGGTCAGATTCTTTGATTCCTTACTCTACTTAGATGGTATTATGCTTTCAAAGGATTCTACGCATGTGCTTTTAGCCTGAATTCTCCTGAGGGGCTGAGATAAAGGCTTTTACATAGGTATTTGATTTGTGAATGATCCCAGAGTACAGGTGTAAGAGGCAAAACAATACATTTTTAAGAGCAGGATGCAGCACCCTTAACCATAGGCCAGTTGTTCAGCTTAGTGCTGTATTTCCCCCACATTATAGCAATAGCAGAATAAATTAAATTTCATAAAATCAGTGAAAAATCTTTTCTATGATTAAATTTATCTGTCAAGACAAAAAATGCTCTTGGCTTTCACTGAATATGGGAAACTGTGAGACAATTGTGCTGTCAATGAAAGTTCCCATCATCATCCGTCTTCCTGCCATTTTCCTGGTGACTATCTTGGGAAGTACGGAGTTGAAGAGCACATACTGTGAGCCCGGCCATTGCCTTGGTCAGCCATGTCAGGGACTGTGTGCTCGTGTGACATTTCATTTCTCAGAGACATCAAATCTTTGTCTATAAAACACATGAAAGTAGTACCAACTTTAAGGGCTGTTTTAACAATTAATTAAGAAGATGGATATGGGAAAATTATGTGCATAATATGCCCTTCCTACCTTATCGAAGATATTGTACGGGTGACCAGGTTGGGCTTTCTAAGATAAGAGCCTCCAACTCACACACAACTTTCTCAGGCTGCGTTCTCTGCAGAGAACTCCAAAAGCTTGCACTGCAGACATGGATCAGTACTTCAGACTGCTTTAATCTCAGGCACCTCGGTTGTAACACATTATTTTAGCCAACTGCCGCCTTCCCTGTCTTGTGCAGGAGAACAGGGGCTAAGGAAACAAGCTCAGAACTAATATATATCTCTTTTGTGGTCACAAACAAGCTCAAAGGGCTGGAAAACTAATACTCCGTGTAGTAGGCAGGGAGGCAGAAAGCAGTCCTGATGGACTTGTTTTCTCTACCAGTTAAAGAATTAAAAGGTACGAAAAACCTTGAGTGCAACAGGTAGCAGCTGGGAAAATCTCTGCTGCAGCAGACAGCATCAACCTGTGATGAAAGGCTCATTTTAAGACGAAGAAACACTCCCACAGCAAGGCAAGTAGGGTGTCGTATGCAAAGCAGACAACAGAGCTGGGAAGGTTTTAAGGGTCTTTGGGGGCCCCGGGAGCATCTTCTTCCTCTAATTTAGGATTAGTCAGTTTGAACAAAGATAGGGTGGCTGGCAGGACAAACATGCCTTAGCCTGACCTTAAAGTGCTCAGGTAGGTCTGAAAAGCCTGCTAGGCCTTTGTCTCAAGCCTGGAGAGTGAGGAAGAAGTGGGAAGTTTGCTGCTTTCCTGTCTCTCTATGCCTCTCCTGTCTGTCTACCTGGATCTACTGAGTCCCAGACCCTCAGTGTCAGTGAGCACCATGCCCATGGGAACACCAAGGTCAGAGCCCAGGGGGAAAAGTATGCACTAAGGTGAGAGAATTGTCTATGAACAAGAGCACAGTAGTTTATCCATCCATGGAGAAGGCCAGAATCAGTCACACTAGTTTTCCTTTCCTTTCTGGTAGGGTACAGTCAGTTATATCAGTGAGAAACATTTGATGGACATGTAAGAAAGAGGAAGATATGAATTTGTAATGCAAAACAAACAAACAAACAAACAACCTCAAAACCCCAAAAAACAAAAACACCCAACAACCAGTTCTCATGTTCGATATAAATAAACTTGTAAAAGCACATGTAGCATGCATGTATATACATGTACATCCATGAACACAAATAAAAATGAATTTGGGCTTATTTTGACAGAGGTAGAGGTGTGTGTGTGTGTGTGTGTGTGTGTGTGTGTGTGTGTGTGTGTGTGCTCTCCATTTGACCTCGTCCTGAAGTTACATTCATGGAGCCCAAGAATAATGATATAAGTGTGTTTGCTATGGCAAACATATTGTAAAAATTTAAAAGCAGAATGGGCTGCTTCAAGTTAATGCTATCTTCCTCTCAGTTTACTTTTCAAAGAGAACATCTGGTGTCTGGTTTGGTCTGCATGAGGCCACACTTGACGTCAGGAGGGACTGTGTTTCAGCTGTATGACATGTCTTATGAGTGCTGACAGATTTATAGCCAGCAATCTACATAACATAAAAACACTAGAAAATACACCTGGGCAGAGAGCAGATGACATAAACTCTGTCCAATCACTGGTTTGTAAGTCAACAGGCAAATTACTGCCTGTCTCTTCCACACAGTTGCTATGGTACTCTCAGTTTGAACAAATGTGAGTTTTATGCTTTTACCATACAACTCAGGGATATAACAGAATTCTTACAAAAATTCATGTTTAAGGACACAGACTCTTTACACTGAAGAGAAATAGAGTTCCAGGAAGAAATTAAAAAAAAAAAACAAAACCATCTGATATGTTCTTAAGGTATGAAGTTGTTTCTCTGCTAGAAAAAGCATGTGACAACAGAAAGGCTGAATGAAAGTTACAACATATGTAATCTTCAGATTTTCTAGCAGAAGCAGTTGAACATGAGAAAATGTTTGCTGCCCAGAAACTCAGTTCTCACAAGATGAAGGGGTTAGACAGACCATGATGACGTCATGATTTCGCTCTAATGGACACAGGACAAAATGAAGCTCAGTATCCACACTCAACTAGAAGATGATGTTATTTGCTGTAGAGTGCTGCACTCCCTCCTTCCCTCTGTTCACAGTCCTCCCCACGCTGCCCTCTTCTCTTTACATGTTCCCAAACATACTTAGCTTTCTCTTCTGAGCCTAACTGCTCCTCATTTCCTGTCTTCTTCTGTCTTCCTTCAATGCTATATGCTTTGCAAATGCATCCTTTTTCTGGATTTAATCCCTTTTACAGAAACAACAACAACAACAACAACAGTGCCCACTGACTGAACTTACTGGATGCCCAGAACTCTGCCCATTTAATAGTCACAACAAGATTACCACTTAAACACTTTACTATATCTGTCTTTTAGATCAGTCGATTAAAGTTGAGCAGGAATAAGTGTGCCTAAAATAGTGTTCCTAATAAGTTGCATAACTGAAATTTGAATCTCCATTTCTGTTGTAGTCTAAATTTCCTGTACCAACACACTTTAAAGGATGCTCCTTTTGAGGCAGTATCTTCCAGACACAACAGGACCGATGCACACACAAACTCACAGACTGTGGTAGCATGCACAAGAGCTGCATAGGTTCTAGCCAGATGGGGTCCCAACATTTAGAAGGGGAAGTGTACACTGAGTCCTACCTCTTCCCAAGGAGCTATTTGCAATTGATACCTGTTTCTAAAGGGAAAAAAATCACCTTTCTCCAGTGGAGTCTCACTGGGTATATCAATCACACAATAAGCCAGGCTTCATACCAAATGGCTCCCCAACACAGCATAAACTCACTGGTATTTTACGAAATATTTTGCTTTTTTATTGTCTTATTGGTCATTTGATTGCTTGTTTTGATTTTTGGTTTTGTGGTTTTTCTTGTGTTCCTTGATTTTGTTTTGTTTCTTTTTGAACATACATTGGTAGGTGGAGAGGAAGGAGGATCTTGGAGGAATTGGGGAGGGTAAAGCATGATCAAATATATAAATTTGATTCAATTATTAAAAAGGAAAAAAGTATGAGCCTTTTGCTATATTATAGCATCAAATTAAATCAAATGAAGACATGTTCATTATATTTAAGTACAGATACTATTCTAACACTAGAAATAAAAAATTCACATGCAAGAATCATTTTTGTGTTTGTCAAAGTCTCATCAAGAAATGTTAAAGTTACCAGTTGCTTTAACAGAAAGAACATAATATATAAACACAACATATAGAGCAACTAATAACCTAAGCTACTGCATAACTGAGAAGTCACAGACGTTTTCCGGGTTGGGAAAGCCCTTAGGACACAGTCTGCACCTCTGGGATTGGAAGGTCAGAAAAGGGTTAAGATTTCTAAGCTGATCATCTTGAAGAGGAAACCCACAATTCTGAATGTAGAACTTCTACAACAGCGATTCACAACCTGTGGGTCATGACCCCTTTGGGGGTTGAACGACCCTTTCCCAGACGACCTACATATCAGATATTTATGTTACTATTCATAACATTAGCAAAATTACAGTGATGAAGTAGCAATGGAAATGGTCTATGCTCAGGGGTCACTGCACCATGAGGAACTGTAGTTCAAGGGTTGCAGCGTTAGGGGTCTGAGAACCACTGCTATAGGAAAAGTCAGGCCATCGATATTAGTGTCTCTCAACTCACAGGAGTAGTTGTGTGGCTCGGCAACTAGCTCGTCAAGGAAGGCGTGGCTGGCTGGCGCTGGGGTCTCTGACAGGCATAGTGTCAGCTTTGCAAGTCGGAAGCCTGAAAATTAAAATCAAGAGCCCCCATAAGACTGACCCGAGTCATCGACACACAGAGACTTTGCAAGCATAACCCCGACAAGAGCCCTTCTCTTTGGAACTCTCTGGATTCCTGTTGGCAGAACGTAAAAGCTAGTCAACTCTTCTTTTAAAAATGGCTGAGAAATACCTTTTTTGAAAAATCGTCATCCATAGCAACTGAGGTAAGGTAGATAAACGGCTTTGATATTTCATGTTACTCTAGTAAGTACGGCAAAGATCAATAAGATATCAACACATTCTACAAGAGGTCCAGGCAGAAGGAAAACCTCATTTGCTGTGTTGGGATTGTAAACTGGTACAGCACTATAGAAATCAGTGTGGAGAATTCTCAAAAAGGTAAAACTAAATCTACCATGTGACACAGCTATACCACTCCACGGCATATGCTCAAAGGACTTGACATCTCACTCCACAGACTCTTGCTCAACTGCGTTCACTGATGCTCTACCCACAAAACCTAGGAAATAGAAACAACCTAATTGTCCTTCAGTTATTAGATGAACAATGAAAATGTAGTGCATATACACTATGAAACTATTCAGCTATAAAGACAACTGAAATCATGAAATCTGCACATAAATGGATGGAACTAGAAAAGATCATATTGGGTGAGGTAGCCCAGACCCGGAAAGACAAACATTGAATGTTCCCTCTCATGGATGACTTCTTGATCTCAGATGTGAAGACATATATTGTACCAAGTACAGGAGCCAAGAAAGTAAAAAGGGGACATTGTTGTGTGGGATGGGGGTCAGGGAAGCAAGCAACAGAGAGGAATAACAGGTATAAGTGGTCTGATTGAGGAAAATCGGAAAGGGGGATCTAATTAGAGAGGATGGAGACAGATAAATATAGAAGTGGGAGGTTGATAAAATAACAGCAAAGATGTCTGAAAAGTTATAAGAAATCATACTATTAGCTATCTATATAAAAATATAATACCAGTAAATCTGTTCATAAATATACATATATAGTTAGATGAAAATCTCTCATCTGAGAGAACAATACTCCCTCTAAGAACCAAACAATCCCTAACAAAATCCGCAAGATCAGACACAAGAAGCCCTGCTTTGAATTGTTAATTAGTGTCACTTAAGAAACTACCAAAAACTTTCAGACTATTGCTGTTGCCCTTGGTTGTACCTCAGAGATGAAAGGTAAGTCCCTCCTGCTGAAGACATGATGCACTCTAGAAACAGGGCCCAGAAGCCCTTAAGGTAGAACTCACCTGGATTCCTCCTTCCTGCAGACTAGCATTCATGATACCAAAATGCGCCATGCAACATTTCAAACAAGGGAACCAGCCTACCCAACTATGATGGCACTATAAGCCCAAGGACGCAGTAGTGGCACACACACCTACATGGTAACCAACTGCTCTCTAATTGGACTTAAAACTTGTTAAACTAGAGGGAAACTACGCCTGGTATTAGAAACCTAGTCAACCTACAACCACCTCACACCAAAGGCTCAGAAAACACTGCAGGAAAGGAAGCAGAATGATTGCAAGAAACAGAAGACCAGGGAGATTGCTGTGTTTTCTAGTAACGTCAGAAGCTACATGCGTCAAGTCTCACCAACATGACTGCCTAAATATGAGACAAACACGGGAACAGCAATGACACACTAAAGTGGATGGAGAAAACTCATGAGGCCTCTACTCTACACAAAGAACTACAGGCAGCCAAGGAATACCAAGAGTGGGAGAAATCGTCTTCCCCAGAGATGATCACACTAATTGGTTATCTAATACCAAATAGTCATCCCTGAAAATATACATATAGGAAACATTATACAGACTGGGCAGGTTATATTAAGAATATACATGCAGTAAACATCGAACCCTGACCTAGATCTAGCCAATGGATAAGACATTCTCCACAGTTGAGTGGAGGGTGGGGACTGACTTTCACACGAACTCTGGTGCCCCATATTTGACCACGTCTCCTGGATGGGGAGACCTGGTGGCACTCAGAGGAAGGACAGCAGGCTACCAAGAAGAGACTTGATACCCTATGAGCATATACAGGGGGAGGAGATCCCCCTCAGTCACAGACATAGGGGAAGGGAGTAAGGGGAAAGCAGAAGGGAGGGAGGAATGGGAGGACACAAGGGATGGGATAACTATTGAGATGTAATATGAATGAATTAATAAAAAAGAAAAAAGAATATATATGTATATAATGAAAAGAGAAGTCATGAATTTGAAAAAGAATAAGACAGGGTATATGAGGGGGATTTGGGGGAGGGCAGGGGGGAAATGGTGCAACAGATTTATATTTATCACCCTGCACAATACTCAAGTCAAGGTGGATCAAAAGCCTCAACATAAAACTGGATACATTAAATCTAATAGAAGAAAAACTGGGGAATAGCCCTGAACTCATTGGCACAGGAGACAACTTCCTGAACAGAACACCAACAGCTCAGGCTCTAAGATCAACAATTAATGAATGGAACCTCATGAAACTGAAACGTTTCTGTAGGGCAAGGAACACTACCAATAAGACAAAACAGCAGCCTACACATTGGGAAAAGATCTTTACCAACCCTACATCTGATCGAGGGCTAATATCCAAAATATATAGAGAACTCAAGAAATTAGACACCAACAAACTAAATAACCCAAGTATCTTGGTGTAACTCTAACCAAGCAAGTGAAAGACCTGTATAAAAAAAAACCTTCAAGTCTCTGAAGAAAGAAATTGAAGAAGATATCAGAAGATGGAAAGATCTTCCACGTTCATGGATTAGGAGGATCAAGATAGTAAACATGGACATCTTACCAAAAGCAATCTACAGATTCAATGCAATTCCTATCAAAATGCCAACATAATTCTTTACAGACCTTGAAAGAACAATTCTCAACTTCATTAGGAGAAACAAAAAACCCCAAATAACTAAGACAATCATATATAATAAAAGATCTTTTAGAGGAATCTCCATCTCTGATCGCAAGCTGTACTATAGAGCAACAGTAATAAAAACAGTCAGGGACTGGCACAGAAACAGACAGGTGAATCAACTGAATCAAATTGAAGACCTAGAAATAAACCCACACACCTATGGACACTTGAGTTTTAACAAAGATGCCAAATCCATACAACGGAAAAAAGATGGCATCTTCAACAAATAGTGCTGGTCTAACTGGAAGTCTACTAGTAAGAAAATGCAAATAGACCCTTTTTTATCACCTGCACAAAACTAAAGTCCAAGTGGATTAAAGATCTCAACATAAAACTAGACACACTAAATCTGTTAGAAGAAAAAGTGGGGAAAAGTCTTGAGCCCATTGGCATGGGAGACAACTTCCTGCAGAGAACACTAATAGCTCAGACTCTAAGGTCAACAATTAATAAATGGGACCTCATGAAACTGAAAAGCTTCTGTAAGGCAAAGGACACTGTCAACAGAACAAAATGACAGCCTACAGACTCGGAAAAGATCTTCATCAACACTTTATCTGACAAAGGGCTAATATCCAAAATATATAAAGAACTCAAGAAATTAAACACCACAAATCAAATATCCCAATATAAAAATAGGGTACAGAGCTAAGCAGAATTCTCAAGAGAGGAATCACTAATGACCAAGAAACAAATGTTCAATGTCCTTAGTCATCAGGGAGCAAATCAAAAGGACTCTGAGATTTCATCTTATACCTGTCAGAATGGCTGTGGTCAAAACCTCAAGTTACAGCACATGCTGGAGAGGATGTAGAGAAAGGGGAACACTCCTCCATTGCTGGTGGGAGTGCAAACTTGTACAACCACTTTGGAAATCAATCTGGCTCTTTCTAAGAAAATTGGGAATAGTTCTACCTCAAGACCTAGCTATACCACTCCTGGGCATCTACCCTCAAGATGCTCCACCATGCAGAAAGAACATTTGCTCAGCTGTGTTCATAGCAGCTTTACCTATAATAGCCAGAATCTGGAAGCAACCTAGATGTGCCCCCAACTGAAGATTGGATATAGAAAATGTGGCACAGTTGCACAATGTAATTTCAAAAATTAAAGAAATGATTCTCTAAACATTAAAAAAAATTTTTTTTTTAAAAGTAAGTCAATGGGACAAAGCAAATCAGACCTGATGTCACAGAGGTGACTCTGAAGCTACTTGAGTACAGCCTAGTAAACTAGCATTTGCAAATTATTACTGAAGGTATTTTAATATTGCCAGGACATGGAATGAAGGGAAGGCATGGCTGCCCTCTATGCCCCGGTAGGTAGAAACACAGTCAATGTCTTCTCTTTGAAAAACTGCGGTTTGACTCTCAGTTCAGTTGCAATCATTATGGCTCCTCCTCTGGGTTTGCAGACATCCCTTGGTGTACTGCAGCACACAGGAGGCTGCGTCTGCTATTCCCAGGAGCCCACCCCTACCTTCCTCTGAGACATCAACAGTATTTCTTCAAAGAAGTCAGGGCTTTACAAAGGCATGGAAAACCAGACTTCACATCCTGGTTTGCTTTAGGATCTACAAAAACACCTTGAAGCATAAAAAATATTAAGGGGTTATTTACTTGCTTGGGGAAAAAAACATGGGAAAAGTAAAAAGGAAAATTAGTATTTTAATATGTTTGCTTGCAACACAAATACAATGCTTATGGGTTTAGAATTAATGAGATTTGAATAAATGCAAGTGAAAATGGTATTGCATACAAAATTAAGTACTATACCCTATCTTATACAAATGGTGACCTTTTCCAAGTATATCATCACCCTAAATATTTAGACTAGACATTCTAGTGTCTAGAATGTTCTCCCTGATATGGAGAAATAAAGATGGTGAACGTGTCCTTCAAGTCTTTTTGGCAATATAAAGCTACTCTCTTTTGTGTCACTCTCACGACTTTCAAGATGCCTTAACCACCACTTTCTCTAGGCCTTGCATTGATATTGGGCTCCATGAAAATGCTCCAACTATTGACTCTTTTCCTCAATGCAGAGAAAAGGTGGCCAGATAGTCTCCTTAATTCCAGCCCTAGCTTCAAGGTCCTTGGAGGTAAAACAGACACATGGCTTGATTTACATGTTAAGTGTTATTTGCCAGTGTGATTTGTGCTCCTGAGACCATGGGTACGCCGGGGCGTCTAGGCCAGTGCTCAGGTGTTGTATGCTGGGGCTCTATTTAGGGAAGGCCTTGGGAAATCAGGCTTGTGTCCTTTCAAACAGTGCCAGGGACACCTCTTACCTGCAGGTGTGTGGGCGACTTGCAGCACTGTGAACACAAAGAAATCACTTTCTAAGGGACTTCCCAATGCTGGGCATGGCTGACAGGGCTGCCTCTGTGTCACTGAGTTTTAAAGCATCCATGTTTGGGGTCTGGTCTCTGCCTGTGCATGGATTTTAGTGACTATTATGCCCCAGGAATAACTGGGCATAATGACAACAAAAAGATTCCATCACAGCGCTGGGAGACGGGACTGCACATCATTGTCAGAAACAGAACAGCAACCCCAAAGCTTGGTTACTTTTAACACGACACAAAGGACAGATGGCAGCCCAAAGTGACTTTCTACTTGGCTTTTATATTTGAACCTCAGCCCCCACCCCAGAAATATGACAGCAAGACTGGATATAGGCTCCATCTCCGCCTATTTTGTTACTGTTTGTTACGCAGTGATTTTGTTACTCACATAGAACACCCCCCCCCCAGGCCCCACAATGAATGTTCATTAAAAAGAGACACATGCGAACGCATTTTCTTTCAATTTATTCTGCTGTAAGCGAGATCACAGCAGCTCAAAGTATCAGAATTGTGTCTTGGTGTTTGTCTGTGGTTCAAAAGAGAATTAGCAGAACTGCGTGGCATGTCTATAATTATGCAAAAAAAAAAATCTGGTTTCTGTTGCTGTTGTTTTGTTTGGGATTTTTTTGTTTTTTGTTTTAAACAAGTAGATGTGTCATATTCCTTTACCCCCAATATAAGAGCAGTACTTTTTGTAATAAGGCTGCTCCCTTCCACCAATCCTCAGTAGCACCTGAGAAAAATAGTAAATTAAAGTCTGTGCCCATGAATCACTAAGATTTTTCCAACCTCTCCGCGGCAAAGAGATTTATGTGATGAAACCAAGAGCTGTTTGCAACCTGTCTCCCAGTGTGCATCGTCTGCGCAGTAAGATATGTCTTCCTCTCTTTCTTCTCTGCTATCTAGCCTCCAAAGGTCACAAAAGCTAAATCCAAATATAACGACACCCAATAGCGTCTCTATTGCCAAGAGACTACTAGCCAAGCATAATGCAACCCATTCATTAATGCAGAGCAGTGTTTCCCTGAGCGTTTATTACGCTCCTGAGCATAGGCTTGGAGCAGCATCTGTTTGCTCTAAAGAAGGAGCTGTCCTGAATGGAAATAACAGTGAAGGTTCAAATCATGATCATCATTATAAAAAGTTGAGGTTGGCCTGGGTTGTTTTGTTAACTAAGGCAAGAAACTTTAGGATATATTCCAATAAATGGCTTTCTTTTAATCATAACAACTAACCCTTAGGCATACACACACACACACACAGACACACATACACAGACACACATACACAGACACACAGACATACAGACACACACAGGCACACACACACAGGCACACAGACACACATAGACATAAGACACATACACACACACAGGCACACACAGACAGACACAGACATACACACATACAGACACACACACACAGGCACACAGAAACACATAGACACAAGACACATATACACACACAGGCACACACACATACAGAGAGACACACAGACATATACACACAGACACACACATACACACAGACATACAGACATACACATAGGCACACACACAGGCACACAGACACACAGACATACAGACATACAGACATACAGACATACACATAGGCACACACACACGGGCACACAGACACACATAGACACAAGACACATACACACACAGGCACACACACACACATACACAGAGACATACAGACATACACACATACAGACACACAGACATACAGACACACACACAGGCACACAGACACACATACACACACACAGGCACGCACACACACACACACACACAGTTCTGTGAGAAACAGTTATTGTGGTACATGAAACTCTACACTGACTTGTGAACTGAGCTATTGGTCCAGGTGCCCACTAACCTCTGAGAGTCTGTCTGGGACATCTCAGTGGACCAGGACCCGCAGGAACATTGGTGGAGTCCAGGCTGAAAGCGCGGGCAGAAGAGAAAGAGGTTTCTTCCTTGACGCTATTTACTTTTTTTTTTTTGGAAATTCTTAGTGCAATCTAGTCTCTGTAGAGAGACCGAGTCCCAGCAGGCAAGTTCTTATGGTCACTTAACTACACCCACCTTCATGCAGTACATTATTTAAAATCAAACTTGGTGCCGCACAAATAGACGACCTTCTTGCTCACCCCATAGTACCACAGACCCGTTCAAATTTAAGACCACCATTTCCCCCAATGGGGCCTCTCTGAAATAAAACACAAAGGTTTCTTTGCTGCCTGGCTCCAATGCACGGCTAATTTAATGGCACCAAAAAGCTCTGCTGGTTGCACTCCACAGATAACACATTAAAGTGTAGCTCAGGGTGAGAAATAATGTGCCATCAAAGTGTCTGAGGAGAAACACATTCACTAAACATGAAAACAAGAGGCAAGTTCAAGTTTGCCCTCCAAAGGAGTGTGAAGTGTCATGATTCTGGGGTCACAGTCAATCCTGGAAAGCCAACAGCAGCCTTCTGTGTTTGATGAGGCTGCTTTGCTGTTTGGAGGCACACACTTAAGCAACGATGTCACACTTAACCCAGATCACAGGCTTTGGTCTCCACCAAATGCTCATACCTATGTCCCAAGCCAGCAGTCCCCTGGAGGAGAAATAAAGATGGTGTGATCTGCTGGTAATGCGACTTTCAATCCTATCAGGGAGGAGATGGAGGATGTGACAAACCTTCCTCTAAGGAGAAAACGGCCATTTAAGCAAGTCCAGCTGCTGAAGGCTGGGGGACAGTGAGATAAATGGATTTGCTGCTTCTTCAACTGGGTGTTGAAGAAGGAGCTAGGCTCAGAGCCAAGGACTTGAGCTTTTGTTTCTATTTATACCTTTGCCTCATCCATCACAGAGCAACCAAATTACTTTGTTTATTTTGGCTTCCTATTCATTAAATCCTAATATGCAGGATCCTCTGGTAGCTCCTTAAAAAAAGGAAAAAGTTCTTTCCAATAGTCTGTGTGGCTCTAATCTGACCTCTATTAATTCTCTAACTAGTACAGAAAATCTAAGTAGGAGCCTTGTCTTTTTTGTTTGTTTTCTAGACTGAAACTGCATGTTGTGGATGCCCCTGCTCTTTAAGGCATAGGTTCAGATTGGCAGAAAGAGACATTTGCATAGGAGTCTGAAGGGGTGCAGCAACAGCCTGTGCCCAGGTCCCTCTGACGCTCATGCACTCCGGCTGATGGCTCATCATGCTGAATGGAGCAAGTACCAGATGCAGCTCATAGAACTCCGACTCCCACAGAATCTTTTCTTTCAGTGAGTGTTGCTGTTTCCAGATGCCCCTGTGTCTCTTGACCACCGTCAAGGTTGCATGTACTTAGAGCCTAAGGAAGGATCCAATTGGTCTTTGTGGAGCCCATTTGCCCCTCAAGGCTACACTATGTCCCAGCTGTATGTCCAGCTTCCGTTCCATAGCCCATCCTGCCAACTCGCAGTAATGGCAACCTGTTCCAGTTACAGGAAAAAAAAAAGCCTTTCTAGAGTCTTCTCGCTCTTGGGCATGAGCAGCAATATTTCTCCAAGCGCTGGACAATGTACCTTCTGAACTTTTAGCTGCTTGGCCTTCCTTAGCTAATTACAAACTCTACCTTTCGTATTGATTGTTTTATCCTAGGTCTCTCATTCTCTGACTGATGCCATCTCACAATTTTGCTGAGGTGAGCATCGAGGCAGAGCTCCAAAGGGTGATTTTTTTGTACCCAGATGTTGCCCAGATGACAAGTTGGTGCTCAGCTGCTTCTAGACGGCAGCTTTGGCCATGATTCTGTGGTCATGAGTAGAAGGAGCTCAGATGAAAACAATGGTGCAGCTGTGGGGGAAAGCATGGAGATACACTTGGGGAACAGTGGGGTACATCTTCACGTGGTAAGTCATGGTCCTCTAGAATTGCATATCCCAGCTTAGGAACGCGGAGCGGGCTCCTCAAAGCTCCTATTTGCTTTGTTTTGTGCAGAGGGATAAAGCAGTAATGACAAACACTAGGGTCTATTGTGGGGGGTCTCTGCCACCACCAAGGCCAGCAGAGAAATAGTCTGAGTGAAGAAGGCAGTTCAGTTCAGTTCAACACTATGCAGTAGCTGGCATTGGTTCAAACTTTGAATGTTGACATCACGATTTGGGGGGAATTCCCCAATGATGATGAGTATGCACAGCAAAGCTTAAGACAGGACTACATCAAAACTCTTGTAAAATACAAGTGCCGTCTTCTGTAAAGATAGGTCCCTTGAATTAACTAAGAAGCCATGCTCAAGGTGAGCAAAGGTCATGATAAGAGGCTGGGGAGGATAGAGCTTATCCATTGACTGAAATAAAGGTAAGAGTCTGGGGGATGGGTGTGGCCTGGCCGTACAGTTAGTGCAGAGGTCAGCAGGCTATGAGCCACATTCCCAGCCTTCTGGGGCAAAACCAGTTATACATTTCTCCCTTAAAGAGACAACACTGCATGTTTACCCGTCCTGGTTTCCCTAGTGCGTATCTGTGGGCAGGAGTGCCTGTAATCTTCCCACAGTCTACCTTACCTCCTGGCTGTTGTTCTTCGAAATCCTTTCCCTTCTGACTACAGTCCTTCAGGGTGATTGTCAAAGCCATGTGTGCAAAATGACGGTTCTGTATCTTCAATAGAAAACCAGTCAGCTGGGGTCCCAAATAAGGGCAGAAGGGGGAGCTTTTCCCAGCCAGTTCCCCTGCGGCGAATAAACTCCAGCCTAGGCCTTACATTGTTGGAGAATGACCTAAGTCACAGTGATCTAACACAACACACACACACACACACACACACACACACACACACACAGAGGGGAGGGGAGGGAGAGAGAGAGAGAGATGGCTGAAAATGCAATTTGGAAAGCTGCCATTTGTAGTACCTGTAATAATATGAAGTTTGAGTGCAGAAAACTTACAAGACTTTATTTCAGAAATTATTAAAAGACACCGAAGAAAGAAAGTGAGGGAGATGTTGATGAAACAGAAGGAGAGAACCAGATACGCAGAGAGGTCATGTCTGTGAAGAGGAAAATTCAATAGCATGAGAAGAAGAAAACGCAGTCCTGTGCATTGTCAGTGACTGCTCCATGGGCGCTGGTGAGTTTACTTAAATGGACACAGAATAAAGATGGTCCATGCATAAATATGATGGTAATTCTTTTTTAATATATCATAATTTTTAATTGTTGGGAATAAAAATAGCATGGCGTTAGTGCAAAGAGAGATAAAGACCAAAGAACCTGAATGGATAGCCCTGCTAGAACCAGGCGTACACGGAACCTGCATTTGAACCAGAGCAGAACGGATAGACCACCAATGACCGGATTGAGCAGGGGGAGGATCTGTCAGCTAAAATTAGATTTAACTTTAGATTAGAAAAAGCAAGATTCCTTAAAACTTTTAGAAAGTAATTTACATATGAACTAAAGTCTGGAACTAATTTTTAAAAAAGATTTATTTATTATTATGTATACAGTGCTCTCCTTGCATGAACTCCTGCAAGCCAGAAGAGGGCGCCATATCACATTACAGATGGTTATGAGCCACCATGTGGTTGCTGGGAATTGAACTCAGGACCTTAGGAAGAACAGATGGCTGTCTTAACCACAGAGCCATCTCTCCAGCCCCTGAAACTAATTTTTAAACAAAGCTAACGAGACATGACTAAATAAAGACCTCTAAGTTGCTAACTTTTGTTTATCAAAACAGAACGCATAGAAAGTGAAAGTAGGAGCCGTGAGATCCTACAAGAGGATTGGAATCCCACTGTGGGGCCTACATCTGTAATGCCAGGCGGAGATGGAAATGGGTTTAAGAGTTTAAAGCCAGCCTCACTTGCACAGCAAGTTCTTGACCAGACTGGATTGCATAAGCAGACCTCATCTCAAAAGAGTGAAAAGGCAAAGTAAAGTAACAGCCACAGAAACAATTAGAACCTGTCAGCCTGACTTTTAAAATGACCAGCGACCAGGCACAGGGGCACGGCTAATGGCGGAAAGAGTGCATGATAGCACAGCGGAAGGAGAGAACCAACTCCCACAAGTTGACCTCTGACCTCCATGTGCATACCTACATATATCTTGTCACACTCACAGACACACATAACAAAAAAAAAAAAAAGAAGAGTCAATAAGAATGCTCAGACTGGTAGTGTAGTATTTGTTAGTTAATAAAAACTGAAAGCCTAGGGTAAAAGCCCACATGCCAGCAGAGGACGCTAGGTCAAGGTAGTTTACACTGTGTGCAGTCTACTGTGTGTGCTACAGCTACACAGCCTCGGTGTGGAGCAACCTCAGGCGTAAACTGCTGATTTAAAAAGCAGGCTTTAGAAGGACCCACATCTATAAAACATCTTGTATGAATTTTAAAACGCTATATTCTCTCAGATACATGTTTAAAATGCATTTCAGGTAAAAACAAACAAACAAACAAACAAAACAAAACAAAACAAAAAAAACCGAGCCAACAGAAACCACAAAAACAAGATTAATAGTTGGTACAAGAAGTAGCATGTCTGTTTCCCTAAAGTTGCATAGGCCACAAGTTTCTCCCACTTCGCATTCTCACCTCTGACCCACCTACATGCTGACAGGAATCCATCTGACAGGAGTTTAAAACAGAAAACAAAACAAAACAACAACAACAACAACAAAAACCCAAAAAAACAAAACAAAAACAGACCAAGTGAAAACTGCAACAATAACACCACCAGTCACTCTAATTTTGTGAGATTTCAGGGCTTATGTGTTATGGTGACTACTGTTTCCCAGGCTGAACAAACACAAAATCAATGCAAGATTCTGTTTGTTTTCTTTCGCGACGGGATTCTTAGTTATGCTTTGCGAAGAGCTTCGTGGCTTAAAGATCTTACCTTCGGGCTTGGGCTCTAGTTTGGGAGCTGGCCTGATGACCTGAGGATAGAGGGATGAATCTTTCAGAATAGGTCCCCTGCCAGGTGGGAATTATATCGGAAAATGAAACCGACCCACGCTTAGACAGCCTTTCGATGAGAAACAGCAGCCAAGCCTGAGGGCGAGATATTCATTAGCCCCCATCAGGGAAAAGCTAAGTGTGGAATCGCGGGAAGCTGGAAAAGAAAGCACGTCCCTGCAAACAGTGGCACAAACTAAAGTAGCAAATAAGAGCCGGATAAATCCGAAGAAGCATTTACTGATGCCCCACCGGAGAGCCGCCCCTGCAGCCTGGCCTGTGGGCACAAGCACGGTTGTCTCTCCTCCACCTGCGTCCCTCACCGCCCAGCAGCTGTAGCTTTGCCACCGACCTCCGAGTTTACAGCGCAACACCTACGGACTCTATCTCTGCTTGTGGCAGCCTTATTCTTTGCTTGCTTTTTTATACTGTGCTTCCACATAACTTCAACAATATTTACCTTTCACAGTCTGAAGTCTCTTCTTGTTTCTCTTTCTTTCTTTCTTTCTCTCCTTGTGGAATCCTTTTAAATGTTTCCTGGCTTGAATAATTTCTCTGTGTTGGCTGACCGTCTACTGGGTACAAAGACCCACACGTTCCTCTGGAGTCTCAGTGTGTTAACCATTCTGAAACACAAATAGACAGATGCGGCTTCCTCATCTTCCAGGATGGTGTCGGTGCCTCCAGGCTCAAACATTTTTTGTGCTTTCTCCTTCGCGCCTATATTTTTAAAGATTAAAAATAAGCTCTTTGAAAGTAATATGAAATTGAAATCAGCTTCAAGAATATGTTATGATAAATTCAGATCCAGAATTAACGGAGAGATACGAAATATTTAAAGTGCTTCATTTAAATTACAAGGCTCTTTTCACAGATGCATCAAAATGCTAAATATATGCCCTAGCCTATAACAGACTGCTTGACCAAAATTATTCCAACAACTATATATAGCCAAGTCTAGCAGAGTATCTTCCGGAAAGTAATTATCAGGTTTCCTATTTTCATCCCCTGGTATCGTCAAGTCAGTACACTGTGCTTTTTCTGCGGAATTAACTAAAGTACATTAGAAATCGGAAAGCCCATTGTTCGATATCATGGAAGGATGAAATAGAGATTTTTAAAAATATATTTTATTAATTTATTCATATTACATCTAAATTCTTATCCCATCCCTTGTATCCTCCCATTCCTCCCTCCCTCCCATTTTCCCCTTACTCCTTTCCCCTATGACTGTGACTGAGGGGGACTTCCTCCCCCTATATATGCTCATAGGGTATCAAGTCTCTTCTTGGTAGCCTGCTATCCTTCCTCTGAGTGCCACCAGGTCTCCCCATCCAGGGGACAAATATGGGGTGATGCTCCAGCACACAACAAGAACATTAGCTCAACCATGTTCATAGCTGCTCTATACATAATAGCCAGAACATGGAAACAGCTTAAGTGTCCCTCAGTAGAAGAATGGATAAAGAAACTGTGGTACATTTACACTATGGAATACTACTTAGCTATTAAAAACAAAGAAATAGAGATTTTTAGCATATAGCACTCAGCTGCTGCTATTGTTAGATCCAAACCTATGTGGACTTTTAAGGGGCAGGAGGTGTGATGACCATCTATTGTTTATACCATCCATCACAAAGTCATGCTTCTGGTAACTGCCCTTCAGGCGCTTGCTTCCTGTGCCTCAGGCCCCTCCACTGCTACTTCCTTTGTTTGAGGGAAGGCTTCACTGAGTTCTTCAGGGACACATGTGATCTGGCCTAAGCCAATCAGAGAATGTCCCTAAATGCACTGAAAGGTGAAGCGGAAACAAAGCCACCAGGTATGGTAAGAAGGGTGGTTACATTTCCCAGAACTCTGTGGGCGTCTATACTGCTGTTCATTTTTATGACAGCCCCACCCCCACCCTGTCTCCGTCAAAGGACCTCGGTGATGGCTAATCTCGAAGATCAAGCTGACTGAACTGAGAGATGCCTTTGAGACTGGTAAAGCCACCTCTCACACCTTTGAGAGCATTTCCAGAGGAGGACAGATGGTGACAGCTCTGATGTAATCAACGGTTAACACTGGAGCAGACAGATAGAGACAGCAGGTCACCAGGGGCAGTTTTTGAAAGGCTTACCTTGACCTGGTGCTTTTCTGACTTGACTCCCCTTGCTGTGAGCTGAAGAGCTCCGCTCCTGAAATCTCTCCTTACCACAATTGGAACTTATGCATCCATGACTAAAATACATTTTTCTTTTTAAACGTTTTTAAATTAAAATATACTTACATTATTTTACCTCCTCCATTTCCCTCCTCAGAGCCCCCATTGTGCGCTCTCTCTCTCTCTCTCTCTCTCTCTCTCTCTCTCTCTCTCTCTCTCTCTCTAATTATTGGTCTCTATTTCTTTAATTGTTATATGTCTAACAACAACTGGAACTGGAAGGTTCTTTGTACTCATCTTTGCACCCACTCTGCTCTGCCAGTCTTTTTGTAGAGAATCATCAAGGACATTTTGTAGATCTTACTTTAAAAATTACCTTTTAAAAAGCTACACTTCGGCCACTGTGTCTAAAGAATTCAACAAATCACTAATTTTCCATCATAATTCTATATATTGATGTTTGTAAGTACTTACTCTTTTGAGCTAGAGTCTCCACTTTATAGATGAAGTAACGTAAGCAGAGATAACATTTGTTATTTCAATGAATGAAATATCAAGGCCTCCAAAAGTGGTAATGGAGACAAAAGGCAAGTGACCAGCATGGTGGCCTAGCCACCGGGTTGCAATAAGCGGCACTCACAGGTTGGCAGTAATTAATGGCTATCTAGTTGAACTAGGGCCTGCTCAACAGGAAGGAGACAACCCAAGACACTGGACACCTAGCCAGCTTCCCAGCCCTAGCGATGTCACCAACATTATAAATGGACCCGCTACCACCACTTTCCTAGACCAGACAATTCCTACTACAACCTACATCTCATCCTTACACCCACAGGGAAGGGTAGCTACCATCCCTCATCAAAGAAGCCCCTCTTAGCAACAAAACAGAGAAACACCACAAAAAAAAAAAAAAAAAAAAAAAAAAAAAAAAAACCCACACCTGGACCCAACGCAGAGACCAACAGTCCGTGGAGAGCCCAACCACAGTTCTGGTGTCTATGACATGGGGCCATCATGGAAAAGAAGGTGGAAAAATTGTAAGAGCCAAAATACTAGTGAGTCTGTGGTGAAAGTGACTGTCTTAGAAATGGCTGCATGAACGAGACAAGAACAATGGCAACATCGATGGCCATACAGTGTGGGAGGAGAAAGTTTCGTGAGGTCTCTCCCCCAGACAAAGAACTACAGGCCACTAATGACCACTGGGAGGAAGAGAATTAGCCTCTCCCAGGGATGAGGCCCCTTACTGGTTGCCCAATGCAGAGTGAGTGGTAAGTACCTCACTGACTTGTTGGTGGAGTAGAGTAGACGCAGCACGTTAAGCGGTGAGAACTGTGCCTCACAATACACATTGCTCCCATATATTGGGTCACTACTATTGTAGTTGTCACACAAGTCTTTGGAATGGGTACACTATACAATTCTTTAGGCGACATCTGCTTGTAAACATCAGATGTTATGAATCTTGACGTTACTGTCACAGGACGCTCTCTGAGCACACCTTGCAACTCTGTGACCCTCCAGAAAAAAAAAAAAAATCCTGTGACATCATGGAAGAGTCTCCATCACGTGATGTTAGTCTTTTTGCATCCCCCAAACCGTGTATATACACACAACAAAAGTGGACTCAGCGGATTTTATTCATATATTTGTGTGCACGCACACATACACACCCATGTCCCATTAATAATCAAAGACAAATAGGCTATTAACTTAAGAACGGGAGGAGGACATGGGCGGGGCGGGGTGGAGAAAGGGTACCTGGAAGGAACTGGAAGGAGGAAAGGGAGGGGGAAATAATGTAGTTCTATTTCACTTAAAAACATATATGAAAAATAAAAATAATAAAATCCAAAGTAAAGTACAGATAAGGTTGAAATATTGAAATAGGACGTTTGATCTTTACCCAAATTTAGGTCAGACTATTATTTAATCCTCAATTATCGAGACCTTTTGCTTGAAGTTAAACGGTTTATGGCAGGGATGGTATCAAACATTTAATCCCAGTGCTTTGGAGGCAGAGACAGTTGGGTCTCCGTGAGTTGGAGGCCAGGCAGGTCTACACACAAGCTCCAGACCAGTCAAGACTACATGGTGAGAGCCTGTCTCCAGATAAACAAACAAACAAATCACTTTATCTGGAAAATAATATTGTGCTCAAAGTATATCAAACAATAAAGTATAATTTGTGAAAGCACTAATGTGTTGCCATGAGCGTGCAGCATAAGGTCACAATTTAAAGTCAGAGAAAAGAGTGTTAAAGCTGGTTTACATCAGAGGATCACATGGTGAGGAACTGAGGAAGGCGGGGTTGTGGGTTTGTGGGTGATAGACGAAACAGCATTGTGGTAAGCAGAGAATAAAAATAGAAATTGAAAAAAAATGCCAATAATACAAGATTTGCTTTTCCATGAAAGAAGTCCACTGGCAAAACTTCCTAAAACAAAACAAAACAAAACAAAACAAGTCAGATCTTGTTGCCAAGGTGAGGTTATAGATAGGTAAACTATGGGTTCAAACACTTCTCACCAAGTCTGACTTGAATTTAAGTTGCAGCAAGTTCATCCGGAAGGAGAAAGGGTATGACCAAAGTGACTCTTAGCATGAATGATCTGAGATTTAAACTTGCATGAGAACAGGTGTGATTGCAAATTTGAGCGCCCTACTTGGTAACCTCATCCATGCCTGGAACTTCTCCGAGCTTTCATACCGCTGACACCATGGTACATTTTACATCAACTGCCTACGGTCTTCACTGAAAAAACAATCTGTAGGAGGCAGCCAAGTGGCGGGTGGACATACTGGAGAAACAGATCTCAAGCAGTAAGGAGGAAGGTGGAGGTGCTGAATGGAGCGGTGACTCGGCGGGCTGAGCTTTGAGGAGAAGATGTCCCTCAGGCTCTCATTCCTGCACTCTCGCTCTTCGCCTCTCGCGGGGCCATTTCTTGTGGTCTGGAAACACCAGAAGGCAGAATGTTGACGATTTGCCAAGAGTGGGACTTGCATGAGGGTTCTGTGTTGCGGCGCTTTGAGTGAGAACGGCCCCCACCGGCTCATATGGCTGAATGCTTGGCCCCAGGTAGTAGGATTGTTGGGAAGGATTTGGAGGCGTGCTCCTGTTGGAGAAGGTGTGTCATTGGGCGTGGCCTTGGGGGCTTCGAAAGCCCATGGTAGGCCTCGTTGTTCTCTCTCTTTCTGCCTGTAGAGTTCTCAGCCGCTGCTCCAGCACCATGCCTGCATGCTGCCATGCTCCCTGCCATGGTGGCCATGGACCAACCCTCTAAAAGTGTTAACTTGCCTCAGTTAAATGGTTTTTTCTTTTCTTTCTTTTCTTTCTTTCTTTCTTTCTTTCTTTCTTTCTTTCTTTCTTTCTTTTCTTTCTTCTTTCTTTCTTTCTTTCTTTCTTTCTTTCTTTCTTTTCTTTCTTTCTTTCTTTCTTTTTATTAGCGTTACCTTGGTCATGGTGTTTCCTCACAGCAATATTGCAGTTACTAAGATACATACGGCACAGGTTGTTTTCCCCCCATGCTCTCTGCTTCCTGTCTCTTATGAGGTGCGCAGCTTCCTCCTCTTTGTACGTCATTGCTTGTGCTCCATCCTCCATGGTCTTAGAATCAGTGCAGTCAAAGATTAGAAACGTGGATCTCTGAAAACCGTGAGCGAAAAATCGCGCCTCCTTTAAGATGGGAGAGTCATGTGGTCTACCTCTTAGTGCAGGCCACGCCATCCCAATTTTTGTTTCAATGCACAGGAAGTAGTGGGAAATAAAACTTGACTTTATACAAAATCTGATCTCCATGGGGGTATTTTTAAAATGAGAAGCAGATGTCTGTCTTCTGGGTGATTGCTGGGGACACTGTGCTGGACGGAAGGGGAGGGTCCCCTGAAGTCTCTGCTCGCTTTTACTGTTGTTGTTAGCACACAGGCAGTTCCACCAGCCTGTCCTCAGGCTGCTGCTTCTGTCATGACCTGCCACCGCTGCCAGGAGTGCCAGATGTGTGCAGTGAGGAAAAGCACTCACCCGCTACCCTCAGCTCTCTCTCTGTGTGTTTCTGGCGTTCCTCTCTCTGTTCTCCCTTGACAATCCTCATCCTCCCACACCCCACACCCCACCCCTTCCACTCACTCCCCCTACCCACCCCCCCTTTCATGGTTCTCTCAGTACCTCTGCCACTTCGCCAGGTCCTCACTCCCCTCCCTTCGCCAATAAACCTCCTTTACACCAGATCTGTTGCATGCGTAACTTCTCAGGGGAGCCCCTTGGCTCAGTGCGCCAAGGACAGCCCATTGCTCCATTATATTTCATAATAGTCAAGACTCAAAACACTTTTATTTTCAGACTACCCCGTCGGCACGACACTAGGTGCTAGTCCCAGGATTCCAGGAATATGGGCAAAGATGTGTTCCTTTGATCAAATAAGTTTGCAGAGATCCACCCAGACCAGGAACTTTGCAAAAGCTTCATCTGGAAAGACAAACAAACAGCAGCTGCTGCCCCAGGAAGGGATTGTTGCGGGACTAAACTCCTGGGCTCTTGGCTTTGGGTCTGAGCAGCGTAAGACTGATCAAGTTTCCTAGCACTTTCCTCTCTTCTTACATTTTAGCTTTATGGTGATGAATAATAATGACTATTATGAAAATATAACAAGCACAGCAGTACTCTACGTGATCCCAACCCCAACCTCTCCCCCGCCTCTCTTTTTCCTAACTCACCTGATGAAACTCAACCGTGCAGCTGAGTTAGTCCTTTGAGTCTTTTAAAAACGTCAAATGGAGGTCAGAACTCAAAGCAGTGTGACCCTCTGCACAACCTGAAACCTGAAAGTTTCCCAAGGCTCTTCTGTGAATTAAATGGCCAAGTTTCAAACACACACACACACACATGTATGGCATCTGAATGAGGTTCAGGGTGGCTGAGCAGAAAAATACGTTGAACAAAAGAAGGGCAAACTTAAACTCAGTAAAAGACCAGGCAATGCACCAACAAAAGGAAGCAGACAATGGCACTGTGACCATGCTGTGCCTTCCAGGCCTCCGAGGGAGTGAGGGCAGCTGAAGGTTTGGCAATAGCCTGACTAATCAGAGGCCAAGAAGCCAGCATCAAGCAGAGCACCGTTTGGTCCCAAACACGACTTGTGCAGCTTCGTAGCTAGCACCTTTTCTTGGGACACCTTAAACCTTCTGATTCAACTTTAATCCAGTTTCCTTTAGCAAATCAGTGGTTTTCATGGGCTTCCTCATAAGACTTTTGCTTTTCAGTTCACCCTGGGGTTGGGCCAGGAATCCTCCATCCCACTTCGTGGTCCTTTTAATTTGCAACAGAACAGCCTATACCAGCTCCAGTGGCAATGTTGTTTCCACCAGCACCTACAGTACAGACAGGACTTATTATAAGCACTGCTATCAAATCACAATAGCCACCTCCTTTGCACATGAGATTGTTTTTTAAATCTTAGAGTGTCCCTTTAAATGATACAATGATACAATTTTTCCCTCTAATTATTTTCTGAGCTAAATAGAAAGAACATTTTTATTCCTTCTCAGAATATAAAATTCTTGCGTACCAGACCACGTCCTCTGTGTCTCCTCTCCTCTGCGGTGCTAACACACCAAATTACATGATGCACCATGGATGAGCAGCTCACAGGGTCAGTGAAGTGGCAGGAGGCAGAAATGCCTGTTTCCCCACATAGCACTAGAGGTGAACAGGGGCAGAAATAGCACAAAGTGGCCACACCGAACTGGGCTTCAGGTAGGCAGATTGCTCCCCACCTTACACTTAAATATCTCACCAAACACAGAGACATTAACTTAATACTTATCTAGCTAAAATCCTTTACCCTCACTGACTGATTCTCATGGTACTGGAAGTTACTCTGTGCACTGCTAGAGGAAAAAGATGACTGTCAACTCAGCTACAAGAAGCCCTGTAATCTGCAACAGTGACCTGCCTGCACAGTATCCTAGTGCAACAGTGGCACAAACAGTGCGAGGAGCAACCAACCACTTTCTCACCGAATTTAAGATCCACTTCACAAGACAGAAGCCTTCACACTGCTGGGATAGCCAAGAATCTGAAACCGATGAGCTATGCACCTAGGAGAAAACAGCAAAACTGTTGTTCTTCTAAGGGAGCATAGGAACAAAATGGCTCCTAATGACATTCTGCCATGCTCGTAGACCAATGACTCACCAGCCATCAGCTGTAGATAGAAACTAAGAGGCTCACGACGGAACAACATTCAGCTAGGGAGAAACTCTGGAGCACTAGGTCCTAATGGGATGGCTTTGCCAACGTGTTCCCCTAAAGGCTCGGGGAGCTATACAAGAAAGGAGGTGGAAAGAGTGTAGGAGCCAGAGAAGTTGGGGGACTCCAAGTAAACAGTGTCCTTCTGACACATGGTACTGGAGTGCTCTCGTGAACTCACAGAGGTGGTGGGAGCTTGGCATGCACGGAACCTGTGCAGGTTCAAGCCAGACAGGGTCTCACTGCTAAGAGGCAGACGTGGACATAAGGTCCCATCCACAATCAAGAATGTGTCTCCAGTGGACATCTGCTTACAAAAAAAAATTAATTTTCTCCAATGGATTCTCACTGTGTATATTAAACACACTTAATTAATGGTGGGTCTCATGCCAGGCAGTAGATGGCCAACGTAAAATTATATATATATACTGTCTCACCTATATATGAGACTTTTTGTCTCATTTTGCTTTGTTTGGCCTTTTTTGCCTTACTAGTATTTTGCCTATATATTATGGTTTCTGATTTTGTGTTTTTATGAGTTATGTCTACATGTGTTAGTGTCGTGTGTGTGTGTGTGTGTGTGTCTCTGTGTGTGTGTCTGTGTGTGTGCTTCTTGTACTTTATTTTATTTGTGCTTCGTTTTCTTCTGATTTTTTTGTTTGGCTTTTAGATGCTTTCTAAAGAGAGAGAGAGAGAGAAACTGTGGAGTTTTGGGGGTGGGCATATGGGGCAGACCTGGGGGGTATTGGGGATGGGAAAGCATAATTACAATTTATTGTATAAAATTATTTTCAACAATAAAAATAGAAAATAACAAACCTCAAAAAGCCTCACCCTGGGCTTTATAGTACATTTAATTTTACTTTATCCTTCTTATTAAAAGTTGGCCCCATGACTTTCTTTTATCCCTTGGTAGTACAGGATCGTAGAGCTCCAGCAAGGAGTTACCCTGAAGATCTCTGGCTAGGTCTAGACTGTGTTATCAGTGTTGTGCTATTTCATTTGGAGGTTGGGCAGATACCAAAAAACACAACAAAACAAAACAAAAAACATTCAGCATACTCTATTAAACAGCACCTCTCATACATGTGCATGAGCACACACATATGAAATCACATAAAGAAAGCATGAAATTACTGCAGACTATGAAACAATTCAATTGCAATGATGGGATTCAAAGGCAATTGGTTAGTTGAAGTGTTCTGTTCACATGTTGGCCAGTTGGAAGAAAGACTCCTCTTCTTCTGAGTTTTCTGAAAGGATATGCAAGTTTGCCCATGTTGGATGCTTTTGCCTGGTCCTAGCCAAAACAAATGATGCAATTCAAGCATTTATCCGTCTAACCAAAACTGAGTAACTGTCTTCTGGATTTCAGGTTCTAATAGCAGAAGCTCAGGAAGCAGTACTGGACAAAAGAAAGGGCCCCTGTCTTCAGTGCACTTATAAACCAATGATAGTGACTCTGTCACTAGTCATGCCGTCCATGATGCGTGACTGCTACGTATTGTAACTCTGACAGTGTAGCCAATGATGATAGAACAATGATAGTAGTGGTTGAGGAGAGATGTATCATCACTTTCCCTAAAGGAAACTAAATAAGGTGATGGTGGAGGGAGAGGTCAAAGGTTGGCTTCTGAGAGGTAAAATCTCCACGGAGCTAAGTTGTGAGGAGGAGAGAGGTAACATCTGTAAGGACAAGAGTAGACACAAAGGCCATTGCTTTTCTTAACTTACTTCCCAGGGTGACCAGCCCGATCTCCTAGCAAGGACAATATCCCATGGCTGTGACAACTGTGTCTGAGTGTGACCTCCTTTATGGCAGGTTGTAAAAGGACAGAGATCCAAGGAAGAGATTGTTTCTCACCTTCAAAGGCACAGAAAGAAGTGTCAGCTGGCTCTTGGCTGCCTCCCATGCTGCCTGCAGGAACGGCCCCTGGATTGGTGGATAGTAAAAATTCCTCTAGGTGTCTTAAGGCTGATTGTGAGCATGGTAATAAGAGACTGTTAGTCAGACAGCACAGGACCTAGGCAGATCAAGGTCATCTCAAGGAGAAAGCTTACGTGACAGTTTCATTTGCTTCAAGTTTTAATTAAGCCGTGTTCTTTCTCCTACAATCACATACTCTTCCATTTCTCTTTTCATAAAAGATTTTTTATTTGTTTGTTTGTTTATTGTGTGTGAGGGCTTTGCCTGCATGTATGTCTGTGCACCACGAGTGTGCCTGGTGACAAAGGAAGGCAGAAGAGGGCATTGGGGTCCCCTCGAGACTGGAATTACAGTTAGTTGTGAGCTACTATGTGGGTGCTGGGAACTGAACCCCGGTTCTCTTAACTGCTGAAACATCTCCCTAGCCCCTCCTTTAAAACAGAAAGCAAGAGGCACGTTGAACCTGGAGACCTAAACTCCATTCTCAAACAGGTTCTGAGCCTTAGCTCTTATTTTACAACAGTACCACCATGAAAAACAAAGGCCTCTGGAGTCAGGCTGCCCGGATCCTAACCCTGGAGACACGGCTTTGCTTGGCTGTGTGATGTGGATGGCTTGGACCTCTGCAACATTAGCTCCCTCACCTGTAAAGCACCCGCTTACAGTATTAGTGGTGGGAGCCTTGGGGAGGTCATCCACTCTCAGAATGCCTTCCATCAAAGTCAGCAGATAGGCAATGAGAAGAGAAGGGCGGAAGAAGCCGCTCGCATGCTAGTGAACCCCAGAGTCAAGTCACAGCATTAGTCTTCTAGGCATCAAGACTATTTGACTTCACCAGACATTTCAGCCCTTATGTAATCAGGCTTCAGAAGCCTGGGGCTGAGGGCAGAAGAGAAAAGGTGACACCATTCTCTCTCACGCATCCAGTTTTCAGAAGGCTCTAACAAGATGCACAGAGCCAAAGTAGACTTGTTTCAATTAAATATTAAAACACTTGCAAAAAAACTAGAGAAAAAGAAAAGTAGCTTTGCAGATTCCTGGCCATTCAAAGCCAACATGTTTTCTACTCATTTCCCAAAAGGAGGACGCTGGGAAAGTTCTTGCCTCTTTTTGAGGTCACTGCTGATTCCATTTTCATAGTACACCTCCGGGTGATTAATAATTTTCAATAATAAGTCTGCAAGCAAAGAGGCACTAATCTAGCTCTCCCTGAATGCCTGTAAACATTTATTATTTTATGCCCTTCTGATCTCCTCTTTCCAAGGCCTGTGACCAGGCTTGTTCTTTTTAT
Source organism: Acomys russatus (assembly GCF_903995435.1). NCBI lineage: Eukaryota > Metazoa > Chordata > Mammalia > Rodentia > Muridae > Acomys > Acomys russatus. The sequence continues at coordinate 53,548,328 of NC_067148.1, read as the reverse complement.
ATGCCAACAGCAGATCTAATTTGTGTGGCACTGGTTACTCATTTAATGTCCCTCGCCTGCTCCTCTGTAGATTGGCGGCCTGGTGAATGTTTCAAAGCCATGGAGTATTATATTACTAATCGTCGTTTTCTCAAAGGCTGGCATAGTTCCTGGAACATTGGTTTCCACTGAAGTTTGTTTAGGGGAAGATTAAAATGGAAGTAACTATGTAAAGATGTCAGGAGCTGTGCTAGCGTATAGTGCAGGGTAACAATGGGAGAAATTAAGCCCAGAATGTTAGCACATGCTACCGAGAATAAAAGGAAAATTAATAAAAATGTTCCGGCTACAGTTGGGAGGGCTAATGAACACTTATTTCCCATATTAAAAAAAAAATAATTTAGATGGAAGAGACCAGTTTATTCCTACAGAAACCAAAAAGAGATCCCAGGAGGAGGTCTAGTCCAGCCAGCCAGTGTTGACTGGGTCCCTTAGTGGTGACTTTCCATTGAAGTAGGGGGTGAACAGTGAGGGTTCCTGGTCCATGTAATGTCACAAAGGTGGCTGGATCCTGGTGCTGCACGGCTGGTATGCTTCTATCTTGAGTTTATCAAGGATGCCTGCAGCACATGCTGTAGAGTTCATACGATTACCCTGGTTGTTTTCAGTCTCTGAGTGTTGTGGCATGATTTTTAGACAATATTAGGTTTGATCTAGTACTTGTTCAGCAAAGGGTGTAGATGATTCTTTTACACGCACACACACACACACACACACACACACACACACATGAAGGAGAGAGAAACAGAGAGACAGAGACACGGAGAGAGACTGAGACAGAAAGAAGGGAGGGAGAGAAATGCAGTGAGGCGAAGAGTGGGGAGAAACTGGGAGGGGTTGGGGGAGGGGATAGGATCAAAACACTTTGTATGAAATTCTCAAAGAATTAATAAAAGCGCTATAAAAAAAGAATAGACAAAAATGGCTGGGGGGTTCTGTTTGGATTTGATTTTGTGTCATAGGTGAGAGATTAAAAATAAATATGCTTATACATTTTATTTCCAATTATTCCTTTCCTAACTTAAAAACCTGAGAATTATCCAAGGCATAAAAGTCTCCAAGTAAGTTTATATAAATTTTTCTACTTTCAACTATTCTCAGCAAGTTTTTTACAAGTTGTTTTTCCCTTGCCCACAGGCAGATTTTTGAGGCCTCAACCTTCCAGCAGGTGTCTTGGCTTAGGATACAGACCATCCTGGCACACGTAGTTAGAATATTCACATAAGGCTTAAATCACCTCAAGAATACTGTAGAGTTCTTAGTGTTTTAGATCTGCCTCTTCTGTACCTTTTCCTCAATGTTTCCTCTTGTGTGTACAATACTCAGCAGTTCTCTGAATGGGGCCCAAAGAGATACCCAGTGGTTTGGGGCATTGCAGCTCAGCTCGGTGCCCACATCAGGCAGCTCACAGTCACCTGCAACTCCATCTCTGGCGGCATCCATTGCCTATGGCCTCTATGGGCATCTGATCATGTGAGCACACCCAAACACAGACACGTAATTTAAAATACTCTAAAAATGGTTTTCTGATTGCGGTTGTTCCTCGTTTGTTGGTAGGAGAGCTGTAACAGTCTCTTCTGGGTTGTATGGCATAATAGAAATTTTACATCTTCCTCAAAACTCAGTGTCAACTCAATTCCTTTGACTCAAAGGGTTAGGGGATGGTTAAGGTAGACCCAGGCTGAGAGGCTGTCTGTGCTTGCTACTGACCTTGCATAAAGGAGAGATGAGCTCTCTCTTATCTTCTTGATATCAGGCAAATGGCACACAGCTAAGCTAGGCTCCCACACACCCACAGGAAGGGAGCCAATGACATCATCTCTGATGATCATGGTTTGAAAGGAAGGCTCTCTGCTCTTTAAGGTAGGCAGACCTGTATAGTGAATCTAGCATGGCTTTTAAAATGATTTCTACCCCCAAAGATGCACAGCAAGTACTTATGATTACAGCTTCCTAAAGAGAAAGATGTTTTTAAGAAGAGAGAATGCCTTATTTTTAAGTTCCGTGAGAGCTGAGGTGAAAGACATGTTAGGCCTGAAGGCAGGAAATTTAATCTAAAATTCAGTTAAGTTGAAGGAAGGGCGGTTGGGGGATGCTTTTACTATAGCTATGTCCGGGTTAGAAAACCAAGCACAGAGAAAGTAGTGTAGCAGTAAGGTATGGAACTTGATGGGTTCCAGCCACCCTGGGTTTACATTTCTCCATTAACAGGTGCTCATGATACAACATTGGGGGTTTTTTTTTTCATTGCTTTTTAATATATTTTTTTCTGATTGTCAGATCCACTTCCCCTACCTCACATGTGTACTTCTGTGGAGGCAGCTCAGCCTGAAAGTGGTTTGAAGGAAAGTGGGATGATGGAAAAAATGGGTAAATATAGCTGGAGAGGAGAGCGCCCAGTCATCATTTTCCCACCTCATTTCATACAGTCTTCAACTGTATGTTCAGAGTGGAGCTGACAATACATGTATACATAGCAACATGAGATAAGATTGAGGATGGAGGAAAAAACAGGGGAGGAAAGGACAAATCTCCAGCACGCACGCGCACACACACACACACGCAGAGACACACACATATATGCGTGCACACACACATGCGCACAGGCACTCACACACAATCAAGGGTTATAGAAACTCTCAAAAACACTGGGACCTGTCCAACATTGCCCCCAGTTTTCAAAATTGGAATTTTGAAATTTTGGAGGAGGAAATTTTAAGAAGAGAAATGAACTAAAGATCATACATTTATTTAAAGGTATCCTGGCAGGCAAATTATAACTCTGGAAATACTAAGCCTATGCTATAGGTGTAAGAGTGATGTGGATTTCCGGTTTGAAAGTGCTCGTCGTTACAATGACGTTGCCAATGCAAAGAAACATGTCTTCAGAAGAAACATGGATGTCTAGAGAAAAGGCAGAGGGAACTAAGGGGATGAGTCACTAAAACTTCAGGTCCTGGGAAGAAGATGAGAAACCAAGGCAACGAGGGAGGATAAGGAACAGAAACGGCACACAAGAAGTATCACACGCCAAGGTAGCAAGAAGTCTAGAGAGATGCATTCCTGATAGCCAGCGGTGCAGTGAAGGGATATTAAGTGTATAAGGTATGGAGGGTACCAAAATCCAATCCCACATGGTTGTAAAGAGATGAGTAGAAGGTTTGGCATGTTGAGTGAAAAGGAAAATGCTTGAGTTGGAAAAAAAAAGAGAACCCACTGTCTTCCAGTATAAGGGAAGCATTAACTGTGGACTAGTATCAAAGCTCCTATACAAAGTGCTAGTGTGCACACCGACGGCTGATGGTTCCATAGACACAATCCCTGTTGCTTTCCCATCTCTAGCATGCAGTGCCTCTTAAATTCTATAAGAGTATTCCTCCAAGTGTGCACTCCAGTCCAAGATGCTTTAAACAAGTTACTGTTCAGGGAAATGGTACCATGAGCCAGAGACATCCATATACACACGGCCTATTTACCTTGGTGACATGAGTGAATTGCTTGGGCTTCAAGGAAGAATCTTTTTTTTTTTTTTTTTTTTTTTTTTTTTTTATTAATTTATTCTTGTTACATCTCAATGTTTATCCCATCCCTTGTATCCTCCCATTCCTCCCCCCCCCCATTTTCCCATTATTCCCCTCCCCTATGACTGTTCCTGAGGGGGATTACTTCCCCCTGTATATTCTCATAGGGTATCAAGTCTCTTCTTGGCTACTTGCTGTCCTTCCTCTGAGTGCCACCAGGTCTCCCCCTCCAGGGGACATGGTCAAATGTGAGGCACCAGAGTACGTGAGAAAGTCGTATCACACTCTCCACTCAACTGTGGGGAATATTCTGACCATTGGCTAGATCTGGGAAGGGGTTTAAAGTTTACCTCCTGTATTGTCCTTGGCTGGTGCCTTAGTTTGAGCGGGACCCATGGGCCCAAATCTGCCTATCATATTATTCTACTTGTAGATTTCTATGACCATCTGTATCCTTTTATTTTGCTATTCTCCCATGCGTCTCTCATTTAGAGTCCCAATAGGATGCCTTCCCCTCTGTCCCAGTTTCCTGGTAAGTGAAGGCTTTCGTGGGACATGCCCCTTGGGCTAGTATGCAGATATAAGTGAGTATATACCATTTGATTCTTTCTGCTTCTGGGTTAACTCACTCATTATGATCATTTCTAGCTCAATCCATTTATCCACAAATTTCGGGAATTCCTTGTTTTTAATAGCTGAGTAGTATTCCATAGTGTATATGTACCACAGTTTCTTTATCCACTCTTCTACTGAGGGACACTTAGGCTGTTTCCATGTTCTGGCTATTATGAATAAGGCTGCTATGAACATGGTTGAGCAAATTTTCTTGTTGTGTGCTGGAGCATCTTCTGGGTATATTCCAAGGAGTGGGATAGCTGGGTCTTGAGGAAGCCCTATTCCCATTTTTCTGAGATAGCACCAGATAGATTTCCAAAGTGGCTGTACTAGTTTGCATTCCCACAAGCAATGAAGGAGTGTTCCTCTCTCCCCACATCCTCGCCAGCATGTGGTGTCACTTGAGTTTTTGATCTTAGCCATTCTGATGGGTGTAAGATGGAATCTCAGAGTTGTTTTGATTTGCATTTCCCTGATGACTAAGGAGGTTGAGCATTTCTTTAAGTGTTTCTCAGCCATTTGATACTCCTCTGTTGAGAATTCTCTGTTTAGTTCCAAGCCCCATTTCTCAATTGGGTTATTCGGTTTGGTGGTGTTTAATTTCTTGAGTTCTTTATATATTTTGGATATTAGACCTTTGTCAGATGAAGGGTTGGTGAAGATCTTTTCCCAGTCTGTAGGCTGTCGCTTTGTTCTCTTGACAGTGTCTCCTGCCTTACAGAAGCTTCTCAGCCTCATGAGGTCCCATTTATTAATGGTTGACATTAAGGCCTGGGCCGTTGGTGTTCTGTTCAGGAAGTTGTCTCCTGTGCCAATATGTTCCAGGCTCTTTCCCACTTTTTCTTCTAAGTGGCTTAGTGTCTCTGGTTTTATGTTGAGGTCTTTAATCCACTTGGATTTGAGTTTTGTGCAAGGTGACAAATATGGGTCCAGTTTCATTTTTTTACACATAGACCTCCAGTTAGACCAGCACCATTTGTTGAAGATGCTATCTCAAGGAAGAATCTTTAATGTACCCAAAAGGGCATCGGGGACATGGCAGAAGCTGTCACCCTCAAAGTAGTGTGCAGAGCAGTGAATGAGAAAGCTCGTACCCATGCTAATGTATTGCCCTACGATGGGCGTCTGTTTCCAGAGGGTGATCATTTACCAGCATTAAAAAATTTACGTCTATCTGTCATGAAGCCATAAAGACCTTGGCAAAAGCTGCTTTTGTCATTAATTTTTTTCAGTGACCACAGATCTTCTCCCAGTTATGAAGAGCGGATACATTTGGAAGAATTAAAGTCATCATCTCATTCCCCCCTACACACATACACACACACACACACACACACACACACACACACACACACACACACACACACACACACAAATGCCCCTTAAAGCTACCCACATCTTTGAAGTGCATCCATCGCACCTCAGGAGCTTAGATTTATCTCAGCTCTTACATCTGCTCATTTCCCATCCTTAACCTTTGTGTCCATTTCTGTTCTGTGGCTCCCCAGGGAGCAGGCCTCCTCTACCCCCAACAGCTCACACCTGCTAAACGACCTCTTTCGTTGTTCCATTTTTATGTTTTCAATTCATCTTTCTCAGTGACCATCCTAAATCCATCCTCTCTGGTTGCCTTCTCAGTGATAGCTCGGTCCTCCGGGACTCTAAACAGGCTGAAGGACAAAAAGCAATTGAAAGAGGAGATCAAGTGCTTTTCAGATGCATTTCCAACTTTTGTCTAGAATGGGGTTGGCCAGCCTATCATCCCTGTAGGCGCACATGCTCTTGGGTAAATTATAAACCAGCTGAGAAGCAGTAACAAGGAAATTTAAGACATTATCTACTGCCACTAGAAATAAATGAATCTATCTCATTGCAAAAAGCATAACTCATCCAGTCCTGGGCAAAAATGCACTGGGGCCAAGAGATCTGTTGAGACTGCTATTTAAAGGAAACATGAACCTCTGTGCCAAGAAATAATAGACTAAAGGAAGCTGACATCAGAAGAAATGGTGAACTGAATGTTAGGGGGTCATTTTCAGAATCCTGTTTGGTGTCATCGGTTAAAACTTCGTAAGGTATATCACTGACCACATTCAAGCTGCTAAAGTATTTTCTAAGATGTTGTCTCCAAACCTGATCCATGTCCCATTATTGATTTGAGACCCCAGTTTGTGGTGGGAACCAAGCAAAGGCATTGCTGCTGCCTCTGACCTCAGGGTACTGGACCATGGCTGCCATCTTTAATCCAGCAAAAGAGATAAATACAGTTGTGCAGCTCTTTGCCTGTTTTCACATGCTCACACCTGAAAGACCCATTACTGCGCATGTACCTTTCGCCTCTCCTTTTGGAAAGCTACATAATAAAAAGAGATTTATCCATTTTCAGATTTCATCTGTGCACAGAGTGAAATCTGCTTGCATCCTTCTGGCTTGTGACATGGCTCTTTCTAAAGCCTTGTAAAGCCAGTGGGAGCCAGGCCTCTGACTGCTTGCCCTTATATTATTAGGCCATGGAGTAGGGAGGGAAAGCTGGTCTGTGCAATCTGTTAGCTATTGTCCAACCTAATGAGGCACAAGACTAAATGCTCTGTGTGCTGAATGTTCTCCATGTCGCGGAGGAAGTGAAACGAGAATGTGAAGATTCCGGCAAATCCCTGGAGACGGTTAAGTAAACCAGCCTTGCTCCTCTGGCTGCTGGGGAGAGAGTCCCGTCAGCCATCTGGTCAGTACTATGCAGCTCCCTAAATGCCTTATGATATCAAAGGCTTAGCACCACTTGAACTGGTATGCAAGCTCTGCACTTAGGTTCAGCGTGAGCCGAAGTGACCTCCTCTAAACTCCAGAGCTTGTGTGAGTCCACTGTGGAGTAACCCTGAGGAATAATGACAGCTGACTGCTGAGAAGAGACAAAGTAAGAGACCAAGAGTGACAAAGTGGGAAATCAAAGAGACGAACGAGGGAGGCAAAGAAAGGCAATGCAAGGGTTCATACTCAGGCTCAATCTCTCTCCCCCCTTCTTCTCTCTCTCTCTCTCTCTCTCTCTCTCTCTCTCTCTCTCTCTCTCTCTCTCTCTCCCTTCTTTTGTCCTCCTCTCTTTTTACGGAGAGCTTTAGAACAGAGATTAATGATTCCGAGGCCTATGCCATGGGTGCCTGAGGGCTGAAGGCATGCAGATCAGCTATCACAGAAGCAAAGATGACGGCTGGAACACAACAGAACTGCATGGCCACCACTGAAATGACTGCCAAGCCAGGGGCAGATGCACCAGTAAGCATAACGGATGTGACAGTGATTGCATCTTCTTTCTCTTAGCAATAGGAGCATCAAGCTCTCTGATATGAGTGGGAGTAGGAAGGAGTACACCTCATATTTGTGACATGATAGCTTGTGGTATTGGTTTCTCTCTCTCTCTCTCTCTCTCTCTCTCTCTCTCTCTCTGTGTGTGTGTGTGTGTGTGTGTGTCTCTCTCTCTCTGTCTCTGTCTCTCTCTCTCTGTGTGTGTGTCTCTATCTCTCTCTGTCTCTGTCTCTCTCTCTGTGTGTGTGTGTGTGTCTGTCTCTCTCTGTCTCTCTGTGTGTGTGTGTGTGTCTGTCTCTGTCTCTCTCTGTCTCTGTCTCTGTCTCTCTCTCTCTCTCTGTGTGTCTCTATCTCTCTCTGTCTCTGTCTCTCTCTCTCTGTGTGTGTGTGTGTCTGTCTCTCTCTGTCTCTGTGTGTGTGTGTGTGTGTCTGTCTCTGTCTCTGTCTCTCTCACTCTCTCTCTCTCTCTCTGTGTATTTTCCAGGGTATTGCAAACAACAACTGTTGCTGCGTGTTCTTCAGGGCCGCATTAATATATTAAATAGTTTGGAACAGAAGAAATATTGTCAGTGGCCATGGAGTCTGGAAGGAAGCATTAAAATGATGAAACTGAGTGGCTCCATCGAGCCATGCTGGGAGATATAAATATAAAATATCTATGGAAAGAGACAAGAGAAGTTTCTCAAGTGCAGCCACCTAAATACCGTCCTCCCTTCCTAAGTAGGAAGGCAGTCTGTGAACTGAGGCCATTCCCAGGAAGTCAGTGTGGTGCCCTCCTTCTCCATGACTGCGCCCAGCAGTGTGCAAAGTCATCGAGCTGATTACCTGAAGACAGCTATTCTCACACTTTAGTCTTCCAAGGTGAAGAGCCATATTGGCACTTACACACATGCTCATCCCTGAGTGTTACCTGTGCTCACATAAATATGCAATGCACCAAAGATCTGATTCAATATGTGTTTGATGGGACCCAGAACCGTGAACCTTTAAAGTAACTCAGAACTTAAAAAAAAAAAAAAAAAAAAAAAAAAAAAAAAAAAAAAAAAAAACTGTTCTGGCAAATACATAGGGTGACACCAGAAGAAATTAAGTGCCCACTGTTTCCTTGCAAGAATGTTTCAATATCACCTTTTGAGGGCGTTCTACTTATTATCAACTTCCATGGACTAGCCACAGTTCAAAAAGTAAGCCAGAATATGTGCTAGAGATTACAGAAAGAGGCTGGGGTCGAGGACTAGTTGAGGGTAGAGTTCCCAAATGATCAGAGTCCCATAGCATCTGGCAGTGGGAGGGAGCTGGCAATGATTCAGGGTAAGGCATCCAGGCCTATGAGTACTACAATGTGCAGCTGAGGCTGCTGAACCAAAATCATGCCGCCACTGATCCAAGGTAGAATGCCCAGCCACAGAGCCACACCAGAAAAGGGACTATGAGCCAATCAATGATGGCTAGCCCGTAGACAGTGGCCATTCCTTCAGGAGCAGCTGACTCTTAGGAGAAGACTAGGCACAGAGATTGATTTCTTAAGTACCAGTCCCACAGAGGAGAATGACACATCAATACTATTGTGACACATTAACATTGTGAATGCCTATACACACACACACACACACACTCACACACACTCACACACACTCACACACACACTCTCACACACACATATACACACACTCACACACACACACATACACACACACACACGAACAGTGACTTGAATGGAAGGAAGAAATTCAATCAACACAGTGACTGTAGATATGTAAGTTCTAGTGCAGATATAGTAAGAAAACACATGTCTTTCAAAACTTAACCAGTCTCAGAGTAATGGCCACCAATGAAAACAACTTAGAAGTATTTGCACGCAAAAACTTCAAAAGTGAGATTGTATATATGTTCAAACAACCCAAAGACGGTGTGAGGGTACGCCAAGAGAACCCACAAAGAGTTGATGAAGTAAGGAGCTAAATCCAGGGCATGGAAATAAAATTTAATAAGGGGGAAAGACTTTCTGAAATAACCTGAAGTAATGTCAGAAATGGAAAGGGTCAGAGGAAAGCCTCTTTGGTGAAATGGGTCACATGAAGAACAGATTATAAGGGCTTGAATGCGTAGGAGAGAAAACGAGCCATTCATTAAGGGTAAGCTTAAAACAATTTACTTGAAAGAGCTATGGGACAGTGGCAGGACGAGGGGAAAATACCAAACCTATTAATTATGTGCATAGAAGAAACTATGTCATACAAAGGACACATACAACATTTTCAATAAAATCATTGGAAAAAATTTGCTCACTATGAGAAAAGAATTTTCATTCAAGCAGAAGAAGGTTAAATTATAAAGCAAACAGCCATAATGGACATCAACAGAAAATCCCACTCAATATTAAGGAATAAACATTATTCTGAGCAACTCCTGGAACTTCCTCCTAAGTTGATCACATGTCCTGACACAAAACAAGTCTCAACAATATAGGCAAGTTAAAGCGACATCTTACAGCCGATCCAACCACTGTGGGCTGTAAATCTGGATGTGAAGAGCAAGAGAAGTTCAGGAACTCCTCAAACTCGTGAAGAGTAATCAGAACACCACTGAATGACAGAAATGAGTCAAGGAAGAAACCAAGATAGAAACTCATCAATTCCCAGATGAGTGAAAATGAAAACACAACCTGTCAAAAGCTATGGAATACAAGAAAGCAATCCTAAAGGGAGATATATAGCTTTAATAGTATACATGTGTATAAAAAAAATCAGAATTCAAGCAATCTAAGTATATATAAATAATATATATGATATGACATATTATATGTTAATATACATATTCAAGAAAAAGGAAGGCCATGACTTTGAGAGGGAATAAGGAAAGGGTTAGAGGGAAAAACATGAAGTGGTAAAATGATATAATTATATTTTAATTAAAATAAAAAATTTAAAGATTTAGTGATTTATTTTATGTATATGAGTGTACACCTGCAGGCCAGAAGAGGGCATCAGATCCCAATATAGACGGTTGTGAGCCACCATGTGGTTGCTGGGAATTGAACTCAGGACTTCGGGAAGAGCACATGCTCTTAACCACTGAGCCATCTCTCCAGTCCCAAAATAAAAAAAAAATAAAAAGCAGTAGACAAAGAAATAGTTTAATAAGACAGGGAAGAAATTAATGTAATAGCAATGAAAAACAGAATAAGTAAAATGAAAAGTTGATTCTTTGGAAAAATAAACAATATGAGCAAACTGTCATACAGTTGTCATTCTTGTAATAAAATACAATGACCAAAGCAACCTGGAATGGAAAGATTTATATTGCTTAGTCAGGATAAGAACTCAAACAGGGCAAGAACTGAGAGGCAGGAGCTGATGCAGAAGCCATGAAGGTGTGCTACTTACTGGCTTGCTCCTCATGGCTTGCTCAACTTGCTTTCTTTTAGAAGTCAGGACCATTAACTCAGGAGTGACCCCACCCACAATGGCCTGGGCCCTTCCACATCAACCACTAATTAAGAAAATTCCCCAAAGGCTTGCTTACATCTCCGTATTATCCAGGAATTTTCTCAATTGAGGCTCTTTCATCACTGATGACGTTATCTTCTGTCAAATTGACACAAAACTAGGCAGGACAACTGACCCCTTATCAACTTGACAGGCAAACACATCACTGTTAAGCTACAACTTTTCGTTTCTTGTTTTTCCCCAAGACCACACATTAATAAGTACATTATAATATAAAACATTTTGAACTTAAAAAGTCCCACATACTTACAAATTCAAATATTTTAAATATACCCTTTCTCTTTTAAAGTACAAAGTCTCAGCAAAATCCCAAAAGCTATTTTTTTTTTTTTTAGAAGTTTAAAGTCTCTTAACTGTGGGCTCCTGTAAAATCAGTTATAAATTATTTTCTTACTTCAAGAGGGAAGAATGATCAGGGCACAGTCAAAATCAGACAAAAGCAAATCCAAACAAACTGTAAATAACTCAGAATTCAATGTCTGGAACTCACTCACTATCTTCTGGGCTCCTCCAAGGGCCTGAGTTACTTCTCTGGCTCTGCCCTCCGCAGCACACACAGCGTGTCTTCTAGGCTCCAGCTGGCTCCACTCCACTGCTGCTGCTGTTCTTGGTGGTCCTCCCATGGAATTGGCATCCCCAATATGATGGGGCCTTCTGCACCTGGGCCTGCATTTTTACCAGTAGCCTCTCCTGGACTCTCTTCATGGTGACAAGCCTCAACTTCTCTGTATGACCCCTTCAATCTAGGGCCTTCAATTTCTGCTGAGGGTACATCTTCACCAATGGCCTCTACTGGCTTCTAAAATTGTCAAAAGTCAGCTGTTTTCCATGACTTCTTCATCTTTTCAAAAGCAGTACTACCTAGGTGACTCTCACTCTGCCCAAGTTTGGTTGTCAGCTCAGGATACAACCTTGGCTGCCTCTGGAACACAGCTTCTGTGTGATGACTTTGAGGAAACACTCCCCCAAAATATTTTGCATCAGTGATGCTGGTCTTTTCTTAATCACCGCTAATTTCTTAGTCCCAGCTGACCAACATCAACTGTCCCAGTAAAGCAATGGTTTTACTTTAGTGTTTCTGGTCTGTTGTTAATCACAGCTGAATCTTTAGCCCCAGCTGACAAGAACCACAGATTCTTCACTCTAAAATAGCAAAGGGCCAACTAATCTTTAGCTACTCTCTCACTTCCCCCTGGAACTTCACAAGCCAGGCCTCCATTGTCTACTTTTTTCTCAACTCTGTTTACTCCCAAGCTCCCATAGAATAGCTCACCAAGCTTTCATCACCCAATGACTTTTCCTGCACAAAGTTCCAAAGTCTTCCATGGTCCTCCCCAAAACAACATGATCAGGTCTGCCACAGCAGCACTCCACTATCCTAGTACCAATTCTGACGTAGGGTTATCATTGCCTTGATGAAACACTATGACTCCAGCTCATATCAAGTCTACATAAGACTAGCTGTCACACAGACTCTTAGCTAAATTAACCAAAGAAATTATAGAGAGGGCTTAAATTAAGAAGATTAGAGGTATAAAGGGAAAGATTTCAACAGATGCTTAAAAAAGTCAGAAACTTGTAAGGACATACCTTAAGAATAGGTTCCAATAACTTGAAAAATGTAGGGTGAATGGATAAATTTATGATGAATATCTACCAATTATCTAATGAATTAAATAAGTTAAGTAAATAACTTCAACAGATTTATAAAAAGATGAAATTGGACAAATAATAAAATGTTTACTATCTTAAAAACAAAACAAAAGAGAACCATATTGATTCACTGTAGAATTCTACTAGATCATCAATGAAGACCTAAACCAACGCTGCATAAAATAGAAAAGGAGGAATGCTTCTAAATTCTTTTTATGAAGCTCATATTACTCTGACATCCGACCAAGGGAAAAAAGAAAAATTACAAATTGATCTCCCTCATGAATAGAGATGCAAAAAATTCTCAATAAAACACAAACTGAATTTAAGACCACACTAAAAAGATCGTTCATCATGATCAAGTTGACTTCATTCCACAAACGCAAGGGTGGGTCAACATAAATTAAAAAAAAAAAAAAAAAAACTTATCACATAAATGGACTCAAAGAGAGAAACACATAATCATTTCAATAGACACGAAATAGATTTTTGATTTTTAAAAAGTCTCCTCACAATAAAGGTCACATGGAGTGTCAAGGGACAGGGGGAGCATATCTCAACAAAATAAACGCTAGACAGAGTCAACATCATGTTAAATGAAGAAAATTCAGTTTCCCAACATAGATTAGGAGCAAGACAAGGTTATCCCCCTCACACACACGTACACACACACACACACACACACACACACACTGCTATCAATATAGTGTTTGAAGTCTTACCTTTAGCAGTAAGTACTTTTAGTAGATGGCAAGTGGCAGAGAGAACCCCCTCCCCATGCAGAGAACTGAAGACTGTAGAGTGCTCGGCCCCAAACCAGTTATGTACATGTCACCCCAAAGCTCAGGGATCTTTGTAGAACAGAGTTCAAGAGGTAGATACGGGGAATGACTTTCAAGAAAACTGTTTTCCAGGTACTAGAAGGCAGAAACATATACAAATACATAGCAATTATGACAGTATGCACAGGGCCCCCGCACGCTGAAAGCTAGACAGACAAAGGCATGCACTGCGGGAGAGAGATAAGTAACCTCACCACTAGTTGAGATGGTGCTAGTGTTTGATGGCTTCTGGGAGACAGAGACTCAGGCTTTTGGCTTTTTCTTTTTAAGTGTGATCACTGGTAAGCTGATTGACTACACACTGAAAGCATTCAAATAATGAGTAACACAAACATGACTTGGTCAGGACAGAAGAAGGAGGAGGAGGAGGAGAAGAGAGGGAGGAGGAGGAGGAGAAGAGAGGGAGGAGGAGGAGGAGGAGAAGAGAGGGAGGAGGAGGAGGAGGAGCTATCCTAGACATCAAAGACAAACATAATTTAAAAAAATACAGGAAACAATCACAAGAGCACCAAAAGTAACTGCCTAATAATAAAGCTAATCACACACACACAAACACACACACACATACAGAGAAAGAGAAAGAGAGAGAGAGAGAGAGAGAGAGAGAGAGAGAGAGAGAGAGAGAGAGAGAGAGAGCTCTAAAAATAAAAATACTATGACACCAAAGAAAAAAATGAAGACAAGACAAGATGGAAAGACCTCCATGTTCATGGGGCAGAAGAATTAATATTGTGATAATGGCCATCCTGTGAAAAGCAAACTACAGATTCGATGTTACCTCAATAAAAGTCTAGGGCAATATATATATACATATATATATCAAAAGGCAAAAACAACATAGTTGTTGCACACAGGAATGCCCAGCAGCAGTGGCTAGATGAATAAGATTTGCACAGGATCAACCAAGTTAAAAATTGTGGCACAGAATTCCAGGCACGGTGGTTCTTGCTTGTAATCCCAGCACTCAGGGAGGCAGAGGCAGGTGAATCTCTGTGAGTTCAAGGCCAGCCTGGACTCCAAAGTGAGCCCAGGACAGCCAGGACTACACAGAGAAACCCTGTCTTGAAAAACAAAAACAAACAAACAAAAAATTGTGGAATAGAAAAGTGAGCATATGGTGTTCCTAATGCCCCACTTCCAGCTAAGGAGTTGATGGTTGTTGGGGAGGGTCACTCTTCTTTTGGGGGCTAGCCATTGGTAGGTTGATGGCTCTTTCCCACTCCCTCATCTCTCTCATGCCCAACTGAGTTCCTTTACACCTTTAGTAAATTATATATATAATAATGTTTTGTACATAATATATTATATATGATGTTATAAACCATATATTCTATGATATATATTACATATATCACATATGTGCATCTAGAATATAGGAAGAATATTTAAAACTAACATCAAGAAAACTGGAGGTGAGGAGGGAAGGATTGGGGAGGAGTCATGGGAAGAGAAGGACTATGATCAAAATATACTATATGAAAAATTTTAAATAAAAATGAAAAACCCAAACAACTCAGTTTTAACAATGAGCTATGGAACTAAACACAGTTGTGTTTCTTCAGTAAAGAAGAGAAGGAAATGACGAACACTTAAAATGTTCGAATCCTTAGGCATCAATGAAGTCTCACTCTACTAAGAATGTCTATCATCAAAAATTCAAAGAACAACAAATGCTGAATTGCATGGAGAAAGTGGGGCCCTTATCTAATGCTGCTGGGGGTGTAAACTTTGGAAATCAGTCTGGAGTTTTCTCAAAAACTAGAAATAGAATGACCACATCATGACTATACCAACACTTGGTATATACAGAAGGGATTCTGTGTCCTTCTATAGAGATACTTGCATAACCATGTTCACTGAGGCTCTAATTCACAATAGCTAAGAGATGGAATCCACCTATATGTCTATCAATTGTCGGATGTATAATGAAAATATGGTACATATATAAAATGGAAATTTGCTCAGCTGTGAAGAAAAATAAGATGATGAAATTTTAGGGTAAATGGGTAGAATAAGAAAAATTAGGCCAAGTGGGATGACTAGGGCCCAGGGAAGCAAACACTGTATGTTGTCCATCATGTGTGGGTCATTCAAATCTTCAGTTTTGTGCATTAACTTGAAATGCCCATGGAAGCCATGAAATTAGGAAGGGGGAGGGTATTTGGATAGGGAGCATTAAGGTAGTGAGGATGTGGACGAAATGAAAGTAGAGCGAAGAACACTAGAGGTGTAAGGGGAGTGAGTTGGGCATGGGAGACATGAGGGGGTGGGAGAGAGCATTACCCCAAGTCACATGGAGGCTTACTATATTGCAAGCCAATTTTTAAAATCCCACAATTAAAAAAAAAGATAGTTAAAAGGCAAATACCTTGCATGGCTGGATAATGCTTCTGCAGGTAACTGAATTATTAAGCCCGTTGTTGGGTATGAAAGCACCTCTGTAGGAGCTCAAAGAAGCTCCCAGAGCCCACCCATAGTAACGACAGCTCTTGTCACTTCTTGTGGTTGCCCACCAGAAATAGATGACGGTGCCTTACTCTGAAGATACCACACACTCAGGTTACAAGATACAAAGAGATCAAGCTGGGATTGAACTGGAAACTTCTCTCTGCTGGTTAGTTTTCATAGCATCAGAGGTGCTGGTGGGGGAGGAAAAGGGATATGCGGTCTTATTCATGTGGGAGCCCTGTGAACTTCAATACCAATCTGCCGTGCAAGATGCGCCCCTTGGTGCAATGGTGGCACCACTGTTATGGAGATAAATCATCACTTTCTAATTAGATTAGCATGCTCCATAGGAGGGAATCCATGACTGTAAACCCGTAAGCCAGGTTAAAAAGCACATGACTGGGAAAATTTATAAGTCCTGGAGGGAAATCTTCATTATTGTTTAGCTAAATTGACAAAGCACCAAACTGTGTTATTGTTCTAAACCTATATTTGTACCCATAGAAAAATTATGCTGTCTTCCTGATTACGGAAGTTTCTTTTTTTGCAGTGAATAATGACAAACACAGGAACTTATGGGTACTCAAGGCATTGAGAAAAGGCGTCAGTAGAAGACTCAGAGCCCTAAACAAGACATTTATAGCCACCTCTCTAGGGCTCCAAGAACATTATGGAAACGGGGTGTGTGTGTGTGTGTGTGTGTGTGCTATAAGTGCCAGAAAATAGAAAGAAAGGCTATCAAATGCTGTCTTCTGGGCATGGCACAGCCATTGTCATGAACTCATAAGGCTGACACTTTGAGCAGTTAGTTATGAATGCGGTAGGCATGGCGGTCCACTCTCTCTGTTGAACTGTACATACTGATAGATTCTAGAAAAGATGGAGCAATTGTCTTCTGTTGTTTACTCGCTGATGAGCTCATCAAGCCCCATGGATAATTCCAAACCATCGTCACACAGATGGTCCTGGCCAAAGTCAATAGATGACAAAGTAAAACAGAAAGACATGAATATGAGAAAGAGAAGAAAGGGAGAGGTCAGTAGGGAGAGTGGGAGAAGAGTGGAGGATGATAATAATCAGAATACACTATGCATATGTCTAAAATTATAAAGGAACAAATTTAGTTAATAGAAAGGTGGCCCAGGAAACTCTCTGCTCTGTCTTCCATGCCTTAAGTTCAGTTTAAGCCACTATATTAACTATTGTGGGAATATTTGCCACTTCAAACATATTAATTATTTTAGAATGAGAGGTTGTCTTATTGGTTAAAAGGATTTTTTTTAGGAGTGGAAGAAATCATCCTGTTACAGAATTCATAAAATTGGCAGGATGGACAGTTATACATACAAAAACTCTCTTCTTGAATCATCCTAACATGAATTAAATGAACTATTAACTTTAGCATTCAGACATCTAACACCATCCACGTAGGCCATGCCTGGAAGGGCACATGGACTTGTACACCCTTGACTTTGACAATCCCCTAAGTCACATCATGTGTGTTATGATGACATCTTAAGAGTTTGGTATAAAGTTCCCCATTGCTTGTAGACATGAACAGTTCCTCTCAGTGAACCACAAAAACACGCACTGTCATCTATATAGTCGCACAACCCTATTTATTCTGCTCTTCACTGAGCAACGATGCGAGTTATTGTGCAGCCTAGAAGAGAGAGCCATTATCAATCTCATGGAATTAGAAAGCCACCGGATCCTCCTGTGAAGTCACTGGCATCGGTCTCTTTATTGGGCTGGGGGTTATCTGGTTCCATGGAACAACAGGATCTATAAAACTCTACCACTGTTTTCTACCACTTACCCATAGCCTGCCTACCTATGATGCCTGCTGTCATTCCAAATGAAAGTGAGCGTCTATCCCTGTGTCCACCAAAGAAACATAATACAAATTAATTAACACCCTTTTCTCTTTTGTCCTTATTTGTTAGAAATATAAGCAGACCCAAGTAGGAGAGTCTGGCTATTGTGGCCAGTCTCAGTGCATTGTAGAAAGTCTTGACTATTGGAGTAGGTAGGATGTCACCAGGGTGAAATGGTCTATAATTTATAGCCCTGTACAAGTGGAAAGGAGGAAATATTTGTTGGGAAAGTCAGTCGTGGTTACTAGAGCCAAAAAAAAATTACCCCCAGAACCTGGGAAGTATCAGTGACCATGCAGGCACTAGTATAGGGATGTTATAAGATAGGACCCAAGAATATGCACCCTCTCATGCAATTGCTACTTACTGAGCACAGAGCACATAGCATGTGTTGGGAAAATTCTGCCTTTGAATTTTTATAAAAATTCAGCAAGTAAGTAAATGAGAATTTTCATTTTAGAGATAAGAATTAACTGGCAGACTTTTTCTCAAGGTTGAATAGAGTGAGATGGATTTTTCTATTGATTTATAAGATGTTAAGGGTAGAGTCTCTCAGAGTCTACATCTTTCTTATAAAATAAGATAATCAAAGTTGAGAAAAGCAGAGAAAGAGCTTACATGTTGGTTGGTATGTGGATGACAAAGCTCACATCCTTCTATACTGGTTTTTTGTCTCTTAAAAGTGCTTGCTTCGTGTAGCTATATCAACAGTGAGGGGAGTTAAAGTGTCATACGTGCTAAGAGTCATACATGAATAAGTAAAAAGGAGCCATGTAACCTCAAATACGTGGGGCAACTCCCATCAAGTTAATTGATAACATTTAAGCAATTTGTTTGAAGTGTAATCTTATTAGCATGCATTAATACGAAGCGCACGTGCAAGTTGATGAAACTATAACGAGATTAGCTGCCGATGCAAAGTGTGAACGATGGTAACTCAGAGACCCAGAAGCCGCTTGCCCTCTCTTGAGAGGTGTCAGAGCTTATGCAGGAGTTCTGTGTACAGCAACCCAAGACAGAGACCTCAGTGCAGCGGTTCTCACTTTGCGGGTCTTGACAAACCTTTGGGGGTCGAACAAACCTTCCACGGGGGTGTCCTAAGACCACTGGAAACACACAGATATTTACTTATGGTTCATAACCGTAGCAAACTTACAGCTGTGAAATAGCAACAAAAATAGCCTCATGGATGAGGGTCACCCAACATGAGGAAGCGCACTAAAGGTTCACACCAGGCTCTCAGATGATCTAGGACTCTCTGATTGCTCCCAAAGGAGAGTTTCTAGTGACCGGATCTAGGACTGACTTTTCAAATAGTGAATCGACACTTAGAATATGGTCCACTTAGCTACATACAATTAATATTTATAAGGTCTTATTCTATTAAATTGGATAATTTTGTCAAGATTTTTGCATCCATGTTTATGAAACAAAATAAAACAAAACAGCTGTAACTTTTCTCCTGTAAAAATTGGGATAAAGTTTTGTGCATGGTGACAAATATGGGTCCAATTGCATATTTCTACATGTAGACATCCAGTTAGACCAGCACCATTTGTTGAAGATGCTATCCTTTTTCCATTGAATCAAAAATCAAGTGACCATATGTGTGTGGATTCATTTCTGGGTTTTCAATTCGATTCCATTGATCAACCATCCTATTGCCGTGCCAGTACCATGCTGTTTTAATTACTGTTGCTCTATAGTACAGCTTGAGATCGGGTATGGAGATTCCTCCAGAGGGTCTTTTATTGTATAGGATTGTTTTTGGTATTCTGAGTTTTTTGTTTTTCCATATGAAGTTGAGAATTGATCTTTCAATGTCTTTAAAATATTTTGTAGGTATTTTGATAGGGATTACATTGAATCTATAAATTGCTTTTGGTAAGATGGCCATTTTTACTATCTTAATTCTCCTGATCCATGAACAAGGGAGATCTCTCCATCTTCTGATGTCATCTTCAATCTCTTTCTTCAGAGATTGAAATAGAAGGACCCAGAGGGTCCTAGAAACGTACAAGAAGAACATCATGATGCACTAACCAAGGACAATACAAGTAGTAAACATCGAACCCCTACTCTGATCTACCCAATGGACAGGACATTCTCCACAGTTATGTGGAGAGCGGGGACTGACTCTGACATGAACTCTGGTGCTCCATATTTGACCACTTCCCCTTGGTGGGGAGGCCTGATGGCACTCAAAGAAAATATAAGCAGGCTACCAAGATGAGACTTGATAGCCTAGGACCATATGGTGGGGAAGGTGGTCTCCCTCGGTCATAGACCTAGGGGAGGGGAATAGGGTGAAAGAGGGAGGGAGGGAGGAATAGGAGGATACAAGTGATGGGATAACAATTGAGATGTAATCTGAATAAATTAATAAAATTAAAATAAAAAGAAGATAAAAATAAACTGGGATAAAGTAAATGGATTTTACCCATAAGAAGTTTTAGGATTAATTCCTGGAAGAACTTGCCAAATGGAATGCTGTGGGTTTTTGGGGTTTTTTTGTTTTGTTTTTTGTGTGTTTTTTTTTTTGTTTTGGTTTTTTTTGGTGTTTTTGTTTTTGTTTTCTGGAGTGAATACAGGAACTCACCAGTGAAGCAAGATGAATTTACAGTTTTTTTTTAATTTTTTGAAAAACAGCTTTAAATATAAGATCCAGCCTTTTTGATAGATAAACGATTACTTAAGATTCCTATTTCTACTTTTGTTAGCTTTGGGGTTTGGCATTTCCTGTAGCCTCCTTTCCATGTTATATAAATTGTTTTTGATGCAGGAAGGACTCTTATCAATAGATCTGACTTTTTTTTGCCTTTTCTTTTTTAAAATATATTTTATTAATTTATTCTTATTACATCTCAATAGTTATCCCATTCCTTGTATCCTCCCATTCCTCCCTCCCTCCCATTTTCCCCTTACTCCCCTCCCCTATGACTGTGACTGAGAGGGACTCCCTCCCCCTGTATATGCTCATAGGGTATCAAGTCTCTTCTTGGTAATCTGTTATCCTTCCTCTGAGTGCCACCAGGCCTCCCCATCCACGGGACGTGGTCAAATATGGCGCTATCTCAGAAAACTGGGAATAGGGCTTCCTGAAGACCCAGCTATTCCACTCCGTGGAATATACCCAGAAGATGCTCCAGCACACAACAAGAAAATTTGCTCAACCATGTTCATAGCAGCCTTATTCATAATAGCCAGATCATGGGAACAGCCTAAGTGTCCCTCAGTAGAAGAGTGGATAAAGAAACTGTGGTACATATACACTATGGAATACTACTCAGCTATTAAAAACAAGGAATTCCCAAAATCTGTGGACAAATGGATTGAACTAGATCTGACTTCTTAAGCTCAAGAGCCTACGGGTATTTTACTCTGTATTTTAGATTTTACCTGAACTCTTCTGTAGCCCAGCTACAGGGGCAAAAACTACAGTCTGAGGCTTTTAAAGTTTCCAACTCCTCAATCCCTGCCCACTCTTCTACCAAAGACTTTGGTGAGAGTTCCTTCCTCGGGCAGCGGCCTGCTACTTCAGCAAAACCAGTTCCGCTGTGTCAGCAAAACCGGTTGTCTGTCACACACTACACACACACACACACACACACACACACACACACACACACACACACGGTTGAGGCTGATGAGGTGGCCTTCCTCTTCCTAGAATTACAGAGCGCCTCATTCCTATTAACCTGCACAGCTCTTTCATGAACTTTTGCAATCTATCTGTTTGTATCTAGCTGTTGTGGGGAAAGCTTTATCCTGCCAGCCACGGCTGAATCTTATTCAGAAGCACAGCTTTGCTATAACCCACCTACAGGCAGAAAAGCCTTTTGGTTACAAGTAGCAACACAGTTTAAGAGAAAACGGATTAATTGTTTCTTCTTATTGCACAGTCCATTTGTAAAGGTGGCTGGCTTCAGCTACTGGCAATCTAGGAATAAAAAAAACAAAAACAAAAACAAAAACAAAAACAAAAACAAAAACAAAAAACACCCTTTCCTGGCTCTAATTCAGTGATACACCCAGTCCTGGTTTAGGCATAAATCATACTAAGTAGACTGAAAGGGGAGATTGCTCAGAGCAAAATCCATATCACATCAGTCGAGGAAAAATTAGTAGATTGTGGACAGTGGGGGCAAATGCCCGCTATACTTGACCACTCCACCCACATCCACGCCTCTGCCTTCTCAGCCATTAGAGGAGCGACTTACCACGGAACCTCGGCCACGGACTGCTCACTGCTTCACTTACGTTAAGCTGAATCCTGGCCTTGATAATCTTTTGGTACCCAAGTCAGGATAATTCATACTGGACTTCTAATCGGTGCTTAATAAGAGCTGGGGGCACGAGTGGCCCTGGGGTTGAATTACTTGATTGTATTGAACACAGGTCAGCAGCTAAAGATGACGGATTTCTCGGTTTCCAATTCTAATGCTTTGCTAATTAATACGTGCTGTCGGGAGAAAGTACTTTTTAAAGCACTGTGGGCTACTGTGTATTTTATGCAGCATTCCTCTGAAAAAAAGACTAAATGAGAAAACGGGGAAGGGTACCTTCTTAATTAATCCTGGAGTCACGTTCTGCCACGTAGCTTGGGTTTAACTTGCCATTCTTAGCTGTGACGTCATACACCCCACTGTCTGTCTTCTAGGAAGGAAATTATGGAAGACTTCAGTCCCGCCCTCCAAGGGCATAGACTGCTGTTTGGACGGAGCTATGTCAGACAAGTAGGCCCATTGCCTGCCACATAGTCCATATGTCTTTTTCATTTCTTCCTTCAAGTACTTTGCTAACAGAAATCTCTGACAAAAGAGTTGGTACTTTGAGCCTAAGCCTGAGATGGAGCCAATAGCTAGGCAGCACAGCAGGAGGTATATTGGTAACAGTACCTTTAATGGAATTGATAAATAGTTAAAATGCACAGCACCAGAAAGAACACACTTGCTGCAATCCGAATCCTGTTTCCCCTGCTTGAGTGGCCTTGGGCCCGAGATTCCTAATTTGTATCAAAGAGCCATTGTGATTAATTGGAATAATGCACGGGAAGTGATTAGCATGATGCCAACCATAACCGATAGTTACTATTGATGCTTTTATTGACGTGTGTAAGAAACTTTAGCAATAGGACCCCAACTATTTGTCACCATGGTAACAAAATGGCATGGTTTTGTCTGTACATAACTGCTGAAAGACTTAATAATCACTCTATTTTATGTGTCCACATGCATGTTTGTCTTAGCACTACTACTGCTATGAGAAACACCGTGACCAAAAGCCAGTTGGGGAGAAAGCAGTTTATTTCACTTACACTTCCATGTTGTTGTCCATCACTGAAGGAAGTGAGGACAGGAGCTCAAAAAAGGCAGGAACCTGGAGGCAGGAGCTGATGTAGAGGCCATGGAGGGGTGATACTTACTGGCTTGTTCTCAGAGCTTGCTCAGCTTGCTTTCTTATAGAACCCAGGACCACCAGGCCAGGGATGGCTCCACCCACCATGGGCTGGGCCCTCCCACATCAATCACTACTTAGGAAACTGCCTTCAAGCCTTCCTATTAACCGGATCATATGGAGGTATTTTCTCGATGTTCCTGTCAAACCGACATAAAGCTATGCAGCACAATGTTCTTACTCCCAACTAAAATATCCAACCAAATTGTTTTGAATGTATGAATCTTTAAGAGGGGAGACCATCACTAGCAGCTAAGACTCCAAACTGTAATGAGGAAAACAATATACACATTTCTATGACTGGGTATGCTGCCTAGGACTCACACAAATGTCAAAATCTCCTTAGACTACAATGTACACAATTTTTATTGAGTGTCCTTTTTACCAATAGATAATTACAAAGAAGCTAAGTGGAATATCTGGTGTTGTGTTTACTTGTTCATCTTGCATTTATTTTGACCTACAGCTAATCCTAATTAGAAAGTAGTCACTGTGCAGGCTGCTTCCACGGCTCCACCCTCAAGCTTTTACTTTTTTTTTTCTCACTTTAACCCTTTATGGAAATGTCCTTTTCGTCTGCTCACTGTCCATTTGCAATTGGTTTGAATTATGTGTAATATGAGCCACGCACTACATGTGCTACAAATGGAAGGATGTTAGTTAGCCCTGCTCATTCTGCAGTGGAGGTGGAGGAGGAGGCGAGGGAGAGGTGTTTCACCAATATACAAAGACATGTGCGTGGACTAAGGGATTTGAGCCTTCAGGCAATGTAGTCAGGAAGTGGGGATGCTGGCAGGACAAAAGGCGTGAAATAGTTCAAGGCAATAGGAAAAGCACAGTTATTAGCCTTTGCCAGGATATGAAGCCCAAAGTAGTAATTAGTAAAAATAGATGCCGGAAAAGTAGACAAGAGACAATTAAAATTAGATTAAAGGGCCTTTCTTACATTCTAAGAATTTGGGGTTATCTTTCTATAGGGACTGGAGGGCTCATATAGAACCACAGTGGGATATAGTCAGATTGCACACGTCCTGTCAGTCACTGGCTACAAGAGGACATTTGAAGTTGGGGTAACAGGCACTGAGAAGAGTTACAAACCTCCTCCCATAACCCACGCTAGAAGCACATGAACCTGCATGTAGAATGACCAGAGATGACAGGACTTGCATTTTCTTATCAAAATAACCCTTTAAAAGTCCTGTAATAAGACATAGTTTAAAAGCTAGCATCTCACTATATTGTCCAGGCTGATCTTGAACTTGTATATTTAAGTGATCCTCCCACCTGATAAAATTGAAACATTTCAGTTGGTGAGGATGTGAACTGGTGAAATTCTTCGACACAGGTGGTAGAAATAGAAATTAGCATGATAGGAAGCAGTACAGAGACCCGCAGCAAGCAAGAATTAGGACTTATACATCATCCATTGATCTGAATACCTGGTAAACATGCAAAGTAAATGAAATAGTATGTCAAAGAGATAGCTAGATACCCTTGTGTACGTAAGTGCCCATGTTCATAACAGCACTATTCACAAAGAAAATGTTATACAGATATGCAATATAACATTCTTTGGTCACAAAAATAAATGAAATTCTGACATTTGCAACTTTGACGTCACCACAGTACATGAAGTAAGACAGGCACAAAAAGACAAATCTGTATTATCTCATTTATCTAAAAGTGTCATCCCACGGAAGTTAAGGGTAAAAGGATGACCTCCAGTGTCTGGGTACTCAAGAGAAATTGGAATAGGAAATGATGTAAAAATTTGTAATTACAACTACTTAGGATAAATAATTTGTAAGTTATTTATGATACAACAAAGTTACTATAGTTAAGGATGATGTATTGAATTATTGATAAGTATAAGGAGAGTGGTCAAGTGTTCATGCAACAAACAGCACAGCTATACGGTATAGAGTGTTTGTTACTTGGACAGAATAAATTGTTCCACTGTGTATACACAACACTAGTGTCTAAATCCCTGTTTTGTCACTTACTACTTTCTTTGTAATTCAGTCTTCTCACCCAGAAGGGTGGTAGAGTGGAACTTCTTGGACCCACCAGCAGTTTAAATAAGACACAAAACTTTTTATTAATGTTTAACACTTTGGCCTTTTGCTGCACAGGCCATCAGCTAGCTCATCTAACTAAACTTGACTATTGTAGCCCATGGCTCACCACGCGGTTAGTTCTTTGCCTCTCTCTTCAGCCCCAGCATGTCTGTTTCTTCCCACGTCACTGTCCCCTCTGCCTCCTTCTCTCAAGGTCCCTCTCTCTGCTCAGAGGTTCCACCCTCTCTTCCTGCTCCAGAACTGGCTGTCAGCTCCTTATTTTAGCTAATAGGTGAGTGAGTGAGGAGGATGAATGCTTACAAAATGGTCCATAAGAATGACAATACTAAGATCTGGCTAGTACTCCACTCTCCGCTGGCACAGCAATCAACAAATACAGAAGCAGCCTTCGCACAGTGCACCCCGACAAAGTGGAGATGTCATTGCAAAATGTTTCATGAAGAGTACAGCATACCTAGCACAGTGTTTTAGGAGCGCTACACATTTGATTGCTTTCAATTTCCTTCATTTTGTCGATCTCTGGTTTTAAAGAGCTAACAATTTTTCCTCATAGAAAAGAATACATGTGCAGTCTAGCTAAACTCCCTACCGCTTTCTTGCTAGGTACCCTGTCTCTCAATGCTTCTACTCATATCAGCTGCCATATTAGCCTTTTCTCTCAGATCTTCCTCCCTCATGTTTGTCTATTTGACAGATGATATCTGTATTTTTAGTGTGTGGTGTTTGTTAGGCATGCGTGTTGTGAAATATCTAAACCCAGCTGATGATCCTCTTTCCTCATACACTTAGGAGACAAACTGACTGAAACTCATTTTTCTAGATATATATACTTTATTGACTACATGCTGTATTACAGCCACCAGGATATACGTTACATCTTGGAGTTCTCCTAACTGATATTTTATAGTGTCTGGCAAGCATCTCCCCTGTCCTTTCATCTTCCAGACTATGATGGCCACCATTTCTTCTCTCTGATTCAATGATTCCTAATCATGTCTTTTTATGCCTGGCTTATTTCACTGAACATAATGACCTCCAATCCCACTCATGCTGTGAATGTCAGAATTTCATCTTTTCATAGCTACATCTTTACCCATTCATCCACTGATGGACACTTTGTTTGCATCCATGTCTAAGCTACTGGAAATAGGGTTATGATGAGCATAGGAGTGCAGTTAACTCAATATTGATTTTATTTCCTTAAGACATAAACCCCATAGGGGTTGGCTTCTTGCCTATATGGTGGTTCTGCTTATAACAATTTGAGAAACCTGTTTATTGCTTTCTATATGCCTGTACACATTTATATTTTTATCAACAGTGCAAAACTTGCCATTTCTCCACATCTGCACAAACATTATGTCTTTTTTTAAAATTTATTTATTTTTCTTTCTATTTGTTTAGCTTTATTTTATGGTGCTCAGTGTTGAACTCGGAGCTTTTACATTCCTAAGGACAAACTATGCCACTGAGCTATGCTCAATCCATTTAAATTTTAATGATAGTCATCCTTAGTGCTGACATGTGGGATCTCATTATGGGTTAGCTTAAATTTCTCTAATGATCAGCGCTATTGAGCACTGTCTTCCTACATACATTTCTGTTTTCTGGGAATGTCCCATTGGGACTGATGCCTTCACATTTATTCTGACAAAACGCCTGTCAGAAACAACTTGAAGGATAAAAGATTCATTTTAGTTTATAGTTTCAGAAGTTTTTTAGTGTGTTATGTTGGGAAAGGAAGGTCATGGACGGGCGTGTCAGTGCACAGTGGGGGAAGAAGACAGCAGAGCACACTCGCGTCAGAGTGGACCACGGAGTAGATGGAGTGACCAGCACCTGAGGCAAAGTGTAAACACCAAAGGCCACTACCTAGTGACCCATTTTTCCCACTAGGCCCTTCGTCCTAAGATTCAACAGCCTTTGAAAGCAGCACCACTTACTGAATAATACACATTTAAAATAGGAACTTATCAGGGATATTTCAAAGGCATAGCAGGATCCTTTGCTTGTTCTTGACTGGATTGCATGTGTGTTGAGCTTATCATTTTTAAAATTTATATATATATTTTAAAATTTTATTTTATTAATTTATTCATATTACATCTCAATGGTTATCCCATCCCTGTATCTTCCCATTCCTCCCTCCCTCCCATTTTCCCCTTACTCCCCTCCCCTATGATTGTGATGGAGGGGGACTTCCTCCCCCTGTATATGCATGTTGAGCTTATCATAGTCTCTGACGTCAGTGTCTTAGCAAATGGATGGTCACACAATGCCTGTTCAGTGAGTAGATGGTCTCTGTACCCTCTTGATTCTATTCTTAACTGTGTGCTGGCTTTCTAAATGGTACAATTTTATTTGCCCACCTTTGCTTTTGCCACCTATATTTGTTGGAGAAAAGGTGACATTGTCCAGAGTAATGCCATATATTTTTCTTCCATGTTCTGGAAGTCTCATAATTTTAGGCCTGACATTTAAATCTTTCATCCATTTTGAATGGACTGTTGCATATAAGGATAGAATTTTATTCTTCTGAGTATAGAGACTCAAGTTTCTTTTTTTCCTTTGAAAAGGCTGTCATTTCCCTATTGTATATTCATGGCATGGTTTGTTTTTTTTTTCTTTTTTTGTCAGAAAGCAATTTGTTGTAGATGTGTGGCTTTATTTCTGTGTTCTTGCTCTTTGTTCCATTAGTCAATTTGGTTTTCCTATGCAAGAACCTTGACATCTAAGTTTTTCAATA
Organism: Acomys russatus; assembly: GCF_903995435.1. Taxonomy (NCBI): domain Eukaryota; kingdom Metazoa; phylum Chordata; class Mammalia; order Rodentia; family Muridae; genus Acomys; species Acomys russatus. The sequence continues at coordinate 53,520,246 of NC_067148.1, read as the reverse complement.
TCCTTAACTCTCATCCTGCATAAAACTCAGCTTCAAACTAAGACTCAATATCCTAAATCTGAGAGCAGAAAGTAAGGAATACACTTGAAGTGATTGGCTTAGGAAAGTTCTTTCTGAACAGAACCTCCCTGTCATAGGCATTAAGACTGGAAATTGGAGAAGATACCCTGTAACTACCCAGCACTCCTAGTGGAGGGAGGAGAACACCAACGCATCCAAAAAAACATCAACACAAAATTTACACTGACTACAAGAAGTGCAGGGATAAAGATAGAGCAGAGATTGAGGGAATGCCCAAGCAATGTCTGGCCCAACCTGAGACTTAGCGCAGGGCAGACAGTCAACCCCTGACACTATTAGCAATACTCTGCTATGCTTGCAGAAGAGAGCCTAGGATACTTGTCCTCTGAAAGGCTCTTCCCAGCAGCAGATCAAAACAGTTGCTGAGACTTATAGTCAAACATTTGGTGGAGCATAAGGAGTCTTGTGGAAAAGTGGAGTGAAGGACAAAAGGACCTGGAGGGGACAGGAGTGGCACAAGAAGACCAACAGAGCCAACTAACCAGGGCCCAGAGGGGCTTGAGGAAATTGAAGCACCACCAAAGACCATGCATGGACTGGACCTGGGCTCCCTACACGGATATAGCCAACGGGCAGCTCAAGCTTCATGTGTGTCCTCTAGTAAGGGGAGGGAGTGAGGGGTGTCTCTGACATGGACTCTTTTGTCTGCCTTTTGATCCCTCCCCACTGGCGGGACTGCCTTGCCAGGCCACAGGAGAAGAGGACATGTTCGATCCTGATGTGACTTGATGTGCTTGGGGAGTTGATAAGGGGGCTCCCCCTTTTCTTATGACTAGGGGAAGGGACATACGGGAGAGGAGGGAAGGGGCTACGATCAGGATGTAAAGTGAATAAATGAATTAATTTTTAAAAAAAGACTATAACTAAATAAATGGAGCCTCACAAAACTAAACGATTTCTGCACAGCAAAGGGCACTATTATTCAAGTGAAGAGGCAGGCTACAGGACAGGAAATGAATCTTTGCCTGCCATACATTTAACAGGAGTTAACGCAACAGAAGAAAACACGACTCAAAAACCTTAGCATCAAGAAAACAGGCAACCTATACTATAAAAACCAAGCGGTGCGATGCGTCTTTATTCTATCTGATCAGCATGGCTTCGGCTATATGAGCCAGTACTTTCACATTGGTGGGCACGAGCTAGATTTAACAACAGGCAGCAGTAAGAGGAGAATCATAATGAAGGTTGAAAAGCCAAGATATTAAATATTTTACAATGGGGACGCTCTATCCTGCGAGAGAAAAGGAACCTTGCTTTTCCTGTTGGTTCCCATGTTCCCTAAAACAGCCTTTATGAGTAGAAAGTATCCGTGAATAGGTGCGAAGAGCTGAAGTGACCCTCACGGGGATGCAGAAGTCTAGAGAGGGAAGGAGGAGTGAGCGAGGAGTGCTTACCCTTCACCAGCAGCTGTTCCTGTCAACCGTTAGTGTGGGAAATAAGTGCATCATAATGGCATCGGCTAACTGGAGTCAGCCAGAGTTAACAAGAGTTCAAGGTAACAGTGGAGAAGAACTCAAGTCATGTTTATCATAAACATGACCTAGGACCAGACCTTGCTATGGTAGCAGTTTTGTAACTCTAGATACCACATACACTGCTAATTGCTAATTTGCTAATAATTACAAATATTTTCTAGAGGTGTAAGGAATTAAGCACTTTCTAGACCTACTCTGTTAATAATGTCCCTGTTTTCTGTTGTCTGATAGTAATAATTCATGCTCTCAATATTTTTGAAGTTCTTAATTCAGCATAAGCTTAGTAAGTGCATGTCTGATACCATATATTCTGCAAAGAATGGATCAACAACTTTAAAACAGAACAGTAACATGGCATGGCTTTTACCTCTTGAAATATATAGTCCGAATGATGATTGATGGGTGCTTGCTGTCAAACAAATAATGGGGTTGCTATCTTCTCCAACAAAAGGTGTCTCTATATGGATATTGGAAATGGCTATTTAAGTCAGACCTTCCAGTTGGATCGGTCCTTGTGGTGAAGAGATGATGTAAATGACAGGCAGGTGGGGATGCAGTGAGTCAAACGCAGTTTGCAAGCAAAGTCTGCCTAGACCTTCAAGTGTTTGGGCCAGTAGAAAAGATGAGACAGAGAAGATGTTTGGGGACACATTAGTAAACATGTACTTGCCACAAACACTGGGAAACCATTAGAAGGATTTTAGCTTAAAAAGCAGGGGGGTGGGGGAGGGAGCATTATGCTGTATTTCAGAAAGATGGGTTCTCAGAATTAACTCTCTGATCTTTAGCGAGGGAATTTCTTGAGGGCTACATAGCTTTATGTTTTCATAGTTTCTTCACTCACTCGTGGTTAATGTCAGGACCTATCGCTGATTGTTGGCATATATACAAGTGAAATAATGTCTGTATGAAGCTCTCACAACAATGCCGAAATCACATTCGGTGTCTCTTGCTGTTGTCCTCAACAATGAACATATCATTTTAGCCTATTATTTGGGTTTATGTGAGAGGTCTGCTGCTTACATCCTCCCAGAGTGCAGAGCAGGGTGCACTGACAAAATCAGTGTGGGCTCTTGAGTGCTACTGCTGCCGAGACCGGGTGCCACAGTAAGAGCTCTGACAGACACCCCTCCACTCCCTCCGCTGCACACAGATCTGGGTACCAGGAGCCCGTGTATGAGAGGACTAGCTACTGATCACACATGGTAAACAAGCGAGGAGCCTAGCCAGAAGCTTATGCAAGGCAAACCCTTTCTCCATTTCTGAAAGCAACATTTCTATACGACCTTTCTTCCTTCAGGGCTACCTCCTATGACACTCTTTAAAAGGTGTCTTGTCCATTGGCATTTGTGGAATTGTCTTTTTAAAGCTTCCTCTAGCATTTTTTCCCCACCATGTAGCTATCTCTGAGCATGCTCAACACTGACATTCCAGGAGTTGTTACAGCTCATCCAATTTATTTCTTTAGTAGATGAAAGTTGACCTTGATTTATACCTATGTTATATTGATAGGTGATGTGGCCTTTTGTTTCCATAAGTGCTAATATAGTGGGTTTTTTAAAAGTAAGAACATAAGAAAAATAAAATGAAAAGAAGAAGAAGAAAAGAAAGCCTCTTAGTGCCCTGTATGCTGAACACCGACCCCGGGGATGAACTGCCCACAGGCGAACTTGGAAATAGTCGCCTTTGCTCAGCTTCTGCAATTCCCTCAACTGAGAAGTGATTTCATCATATTTCCTCATTCGGGTCAGAGTTCCTAAAAATGATTAAGTTTCAAAATGATTGTGTTTGGGCCCAGCACATTTGCGCTGGCGCCTGCCAACTACACCCCATTGTGCACTTCCCAGTGTTCGCCAGAGAGCCACAGCGTCCCCCAGGCAACCACAGCGTCCCCGTGGCTCGCTCTTGTCCTCCGCGGGCTTTCCACAAAGTTCCTTGTCTGGCTGTACTGGGTTTAAGTGATTTGTTCTTAAATTAGTGAGAGGTGAAATGGGTCTCCTGGCTGGATTTTTAACTTGATAATAATGTTAACGTGGAATAGATTTTGATGAACCTTTTTGTGGGAAAGAAGTTTCCAACTCGGTAACGGGTAAAGTGTAGAGCGAAGCTGTCTATGAAACTGCGTACCCCAAGAGATCAGTAACGCCAACTGTGCTCATGTAAATGACACACAGTAAGATGAAATATATCTGGAAGTATAGCATTTGGATATATTACTTATGTGCCATAGATGAAGTGGATTTGCAGCAGGGCTACTTACTCATTCATTTAAACAGTTATTCACTAAGGAATATCAAAGGGAGTTTACTCCATCAAAAAATTCTCTTTTTCTGTTTCATTTTCAAAACTCTTTGCTAGTCTCCTCTTATGCTCTTTGTTTTAAATATATAATCTCTGGGAACCTCTGAATTTAGGAAAACAAGATGCTGGGAACTTTCACCGCGCTGAGAAGACGAACGTGCACTGTCACTGCGGCATCATTTATAGTAAAACAGGTAGGAAACAACTAGATGCTTAGTGCTAGAAAATACTCCCATAAATGATGCTCCATTTGGGCAATCAACTACCACAAAGCCAACGCAATGCTTGTGGGAATCTCAGTGGTGGCAAAAATATTTGTTTTGTGGTGTAAGCAGAAAGGATAATATGCAAAACTTTGTTCTTACCTCTTATAATTCAAATGCTTTTTAATTATTCATGGATGAAATGCACTGTTAATAGCGATCATGTCTGAATTAGGAAACCAGGAGTGTTTTATCTTCTTTAAATATGCCACCCTTTTCAAGTATTACATAATAAACATATATAATTTTTATGATCAGAAGATGAAACCACGGAGCTCTCTTGTGTTCTGCATCCCATACTGTGTTGTCTCTAGCATGAAGTCAAAAGAACAAATAAAATAACAGCTTAGGTTTCAGAGCTTACAGTTTAATGGGAGATAGTAAAGAGATAAATATGGCTAAAATAGCAGTATAAAGCAAAATTAACAACAACAGTGAAAAACTGCTTCCTACATGCTACTACCACTACTGACAGAGTTCAGAAGTTTGGGTTTTGTGAAGGCTCAGAGGTAAGGAATGCCGCATGGAGGCAGATGGAGAAGGTTTGCAGAAGTGAGCCAAGGTAAGATTAAATACCAGAACAACACATGTGGATGGCTTGTGTTTACTTTGTGATTTAGGAATCTTATTGGAAGAGAATTTATATCATCTGGATACAAAATAAATTTTTGTTTAGAACAAAAACAACAAAAGTAGGGAAGCAAGAGTTCCCAAAGCACAGAAAGGCATGGGCAGAGTCAGCATCAATTACTAGAACTTCAAATCCACAGAAAATGGTGACAAATCCATAGATCCTTTACTTGTCTTTAACAACTGTGTCTTAGCTACTTTTCTAGTGCTGCAATGAGACACCATTACCAAAGCAACTTATAGAAGGGGTTTATTGAGGAGGACAGCTTCAGAGGGTGAATCCATGACCATCGTGGCAGGGAGCATGCTAGCAGGTGGGCAGTAGAGCAGTAGTTGAGACCTGACATCTCGATACAACAGCCACAAGGCACAGAGAAAGAGCTCGCTGAAAAAGGCATGGACTTTTGAAACCTGAAAGCCCATCTCTGGTGACACACCTCCTCCAACAAGCCACACCTCCAATCCTTCCTAAACAGTTCCACCCACTTGGGACCAAGCATTCAAATATATGAGCCTATGGGAGCCATTCTCATTCAAGCTATAATGTGAATAAAATTTGAGCAGGGTACTGCTAAGTTTCTCTCTGAGAAACCCACATCTTCTGGCAGAATAAGAAGAAAATGGTCCCTGTAGCCATTCTTTCCAGATTTTATAGCATCTGCTATGCAGGGGGCTAATTTCTTAAGAACAGTGAACACAAAATAGTCTCCACAACATAGTTCCTAGATTTGCAATCAAAACACATAAGCAGAAATGGGTAAAGGGCAAATCTCTCTCAGATACTGACTGAAGTTATGATAATACTTTGAGGGCTTTGGTAGAAAGTTTTGTTTAAAACAACAAAAAGATTAATGATTGATTGTATTGGGACACGGAGTTGGTTGAAAAACTCTGTGTCGTGGTGTCATATATACTTATATACTCTGAGTCACTCCACTAGGAGAGAAAAACAAAACAAAGTAAAAAAATAAATGCCAATAAAAACCCACTGACCTTCTCAAAGAATTAAAGTTGATGAAAAGTTGAGTCAGGCTCTGTGTGGTCATAGTTAAGGTATGCATGTCAGTTTATTGTAGTTTTAGAGATGATAGTAAAAAAAATTGTGGAGTTATTTTAACTTCTTATTTTTCTAAAAGTACACACTCTCTGTGTTAGTCATGGATTGCTAAAACAACAGGATGTTGAAAGAATATGTACATACATACATGTATGTGCAAATAGACTGTGGTTCAGCTAGTCCAACAATGGCTGTCTACTAATGGGAGTCCCAAGAATCCAGTAGTTGTTCAGTCCATGAGGCTGGATGTCTCAGATTGTCTTAAGCATAAGCCAGAATTCCAAAGTAGACTCTAGTGGCAGTGAAGGGATGGACTTTCTTGCAGGAGCTAGAGCAAGTGGACAGGGATAGCCAGCTTCCTTCCTGCGTGTTCTTTATATAGGCTGCCAGCAGAATGGTGGCCCAGATTAAAGGTGAACACTCCCACCTCAAAAGATCCAGGTTAAAAGTGGGTCTTCCCACTTCAAATGATTTAATTAAAACAACAATAACAAACTCTCACAGGTGTATCCAACTGCTTGGGCTTAGTTAAATCCAGATGTAGTCAAGTTGACAGCCTGAAGTCTCCATCACACCCAGTTTCTCCAACAGAGAGATCATAAGGACAAAGAATAAATAGAGAAAGCAGAATTAACTGGCATCCCACAGCAGGTGGACCACATACCAGTCCACCAAACACCAGAGAGCACACGGTCCACTCAGCAGCACATGGCGGCTTTTTCTAAAACAGATCACATCCTGGGACATAAACAAATATTTACAAATTCGAAAAGATTAAAATTACTCCTTGTATCATCTTAACTGACTACAACACAATACAAATTAAAATTGAAGACAATTATCACTCTAATACCAAAGCCAGATAAAGACACAACAATAACAACAACAACAAAAGGAAAACTGCAGGCCAATATCCTTGATCAACATAAACTCAAAAATGCTCAATATGATACCTGCAAACAGAATACAGACTTACATAAAAAAGAGCATGTACCATGACAACCAACTGGGTGCAGAGGGAGCCCACAGCGTGGGAAATCATCATTGCCAGCTGTACATCTGACAGAGGATTAATATTCAGAACATACAAGCAACTCGGAAAACAAAATATCAAAGAAAACTAATGACCCATTAAAAAAATGGGCCCAGAGCCTCAATACAGTATTTTCAAAGGAAGAAAAATAGCTAAGAAATATCTCCAAAAAATATTCATTATCCTTAACAGTGATCATCTCAATGGATGCATAAAAATTCTTTAACAAAATCGAACATGCCTTAATGACAGAAGTCCTAGAGAATTAATGTCCAATGCGAACATATCTCAACATAATAAAAGCTATATATGAGAAACCCACAGCCAACATCATCCTTAGTAGAGAAGAGGCATGAAGCGATCCCACTGAAGTCAGGAGTGAGACAGGCACGTCCACTAGCCACACTGCTTTTCAGTATTGTGTTTGGAGCTCTATCTGAGTAACAAGGCAAGAGCAGAAAATTAGAGAGGTACAAGTAGGAAAACAAAACTCTAACGGTCCGTATTTACAGATGATGTGATACTATACATTAGAAACCCTAACAATTCTATATTTCTTACAGAAATGTAAAAAACCAGCAATGTGGTGGGAAACAGGATCAGTAGCTTTTCTATTCAGTCTATTATTAAACAAACAGGAGATCATAGACATAGCCTCCAAGAAAGCAAAGTCCTTTTGTTGAGATGTTGTCTAGGGCTTTCCTAGAAACCCCAAAATATAGAGCCCTACTGCTGTTACCCTTGGGTACCCCTAGAGGCAGAAGGCAAGCTCCAATTGCAGAAAACACCATGCACTTTATAAATAGGGCCAAGAAGGCCCTGAACTGGAACTGACCTAAGGACCCTCCTTGTGGACTAACTTTCATGGTACTCGAGGGCACTTCCACATCAAAGACTCAGGGAATGTGGCAGAAGAGGAAGCGGAAAGATCCTAAGAGCCAGAGGGTCAAGGACTCTGTTGTGAGAGTGTGTCATATGTCTCCTACTAACCTCAGAATCTATGCCCATGGTGCTTCACGGACATGACTTTATAAACATGAACTGGACAACGATGACACCAAGGAACTAGACAAACTGCACAGAGAAAAGCCTCAAGTCTACACTAAGAGCTGCAGGCACCTGCGTAAAGCTGGGAACGGCAGAGGTCCTCCTTCCCGAGGACGAGCATGCCACTTGTTGGGCCAGTGCCAAGTGGTCAGCCTTAAAACACACATATAAGAAGCATTGCGTGGACTCGAAGGATTATGCTATATATATTCCCTGTGGAAAAAATATATATACGAATACATATCTGCATGAAATTACAGTTGATGAACAAAAGAGGCCATGAATTTCAAGGATCATGGGGAGGACTATACGGGAGGATTTGTAGGGGGAAAACGAAGGTAGAAATACTATAATTAAAATTAAAATGCAATCTCAAAAAGTGTATCCCTGAAATGTCTCCATCTATGAACAATGAGACTTTATATAGGAGGGAGAAATTGAGGAGAGAGGGAGAGAGAGGCATTTAAACAATTTACCCTCCTTCTCTCCTCATATTCTCACTTGTAATTTTTTGAATCAGGAAGTATGATCCTTTTCCCAACACAACTGGCCACCAAGCCTTGACCACAGAGCACGCTATGAATCTGTTGCAGAATAAATCTATTCTAATCATCTTTATGTCCCTGTTGCTAGGTCACAGGCACTCATTGAGCGACACAAAGAAGAAGAATGAGAACAAGAAGAAGAAAAAGAATAACAACAAGAAGAACAAGAAGAAAAAAAAGAGGAAGAGGAAGAAGAAGCAAGATATGAAAGTTACCAACAGTCTGAACAATGTCTAACCATTACACTGGTTGAAGTATGAAATAGGGCAAGATGGAACCATAAATGGTCCTAGAAAAACTCATTTAAAAAACAACTGTATTTTATATTCTTTAAAAGCAAACCTGAGGCTAGGGGGAAACATCACAGTTATATTTCTAAAATAGTTTTTGAAGACATTGTAAGGTATGAGAACGAAGGGAAGTGAAAATCACTATGCAGGAAGTCATGAAAAATAATAGGAATTGTACTGATTTCTAAGCTGATTTCTTTGCACATGTGGATAGTATTGTCATTAGTACATTGCTGGCATATGATTTTATCTACTCTGCTCACCAACAGAAGCCAAGATGAGAATACTTTAATCTCCTGGTACTTTTGAAAAAGAAATCCTTTCAAGTTAAATTTTCTTGGATCAGCTTTCAATGTAAGTTTTGTCCCCTGTGTGAAAAACTAGCAGAATAAATTCAGGTCCATTAAAACAGGGAAGCCCGTTTTCATCAAGGAAGTGGAACACTGCACATCTGTGTACAACTCCTCCTGTACGTCAGTAAGCCGCACAGCAAAAGCCACCAGGACCCCTAGCTGTTCTGTGGAATGCCAGGCTCAGGACTTTTTGAGGAGAAACCAGTTAAAGCTGGAATTCACATGTTTCCATGTGACTCTGATACTATTAATAAAAATGGGAGACCTGAAATAACTGTCATCAATTCACAACATATTTTTCATTCTAAAACTACATTTCTCTTATAAATATCCATGGAAAAGAACTTTATGAATCCAATAAGCCCCAGATTATTCCACCAGTGACCTTATTTCTGCTTGTCACCAGCATCCTGGACTCTGCAATCTACCAATGATCCATGAAGATTAAACCGATGATCTGGGATTAAAGCCATTTTTAAAAAATAGGGAGCAGATATCCTGATCTAGGGCCCTATAAAATGCTCATCATTTTAGGCCATGGCCTCAGAATGACCTCCATATTAATTGATCAAGCAGCAAGTTTGGGGCTTAAATGTGTCAGGGGGAGAAATTGATATCTCCCTTTCTCTGACCACCCCAAGTTTGGGCCTAGAGTTACTGTCCATTCAGTTTATATTTTTATCTGGCAGCAAAACCTGCAGAAGATTCTGATTGTTTTCGTCGCCTACATTTCAAGGATCATTTCTTCCTTAGTCATGACACTGGAATCTTTTCTACATTTTTTCCTTGGGACACAAAAGAATAATCTGACAAAAAAAATTTGGAATCTCTGTGTGTATACATATCCAAAGTGGCTTTAGTGGAGTCCAGACAGCAGTCTCTCAGAATTGAACTGTCACTCCTAACGTCAAGTGTTGCAAGGTGTTGTCATCGAAATAATTGGAAGCTAAGGGTTGATTGAACAACTACAGATTTTGGTCAGATACCATGAAGATATTTCTAGTTTCTCTAGGGAGAGAGAAAAAGAGATGTGAGGATAGACAACCTTGTATGGTTTGGTTACCTGGACAATAGTAAATAACTAACTGCCTCACAGGACCACAGGTCTAACTGCAATAAATGCAGCTACGCAGCTTATGATCAACACAGGACGGCTGGGGTTTGAAAGCCCTGCCTAACACTAGTGTTGAAACTACACATGCATTGAAATTGTGTTACGAAGCAGTTAGCAGAGAACTAGGCTCCTGATGGAAAAAGAAATGTTCGCTCCTAGTTTTTGCTGTCTCTGCCATGCTATGATGCGGCATGAAGCCCCTCGCCAGACTCTGGTGGCACCGCACTCCCATCATCCCAAGTGCGTGTTTATTGATTTTGACCTGTCCACTCTGAGAGAACAGTGGAAAACTAAGGACAATCTGTCTTAGCCGAGGCTGCTGTAAGAACTATGTTTAGACTGGTTGGCTTATCATTAACGGATGTTTACTCCTTACAGACCTGGCAACTGGGTAGCATCAATCTGGTCAGTCAGGTTCTGGTGAGGGCCCTCTTCCAGTTTACCGAAGCTGACTTGTCTTCTCAGGGAAGAGAGAGTAAGCCAGCAGGCTGGCCTCTTCCTTAGAGGCAGGAGCCTCACTCACGGACACTCAATTCCTGTGGCCCCATCTCCTAACGCCCTCACACTCAGGATTAGATTTCAACAAGTGATTTTGGGTAAGTCAGATCATATTGAGAGATGTTCTATTAACTCTCACTAAGTTACTTTTGACACTTTAAATTTTTCATACAAGTAAATTTGAATTATTTGAAAGTTGCTATTTTGCCAGTTTCTTTAACGTAGATGAATGGATGGTGAAGGGGAGAGAAGGAACTCCTAGTACACACTTCCTACGTGAAATCTATTATTAAATTGTTTAATTCTGTACAAAACAGTTTAGAATAAGTGCTATTGTTACTTCCACTTTACAGATGGAGAAACTGAGATAAAGAAAACACTTGGTCAGGATTACACAGCTAGTTAATTGAAGGCCCAGAATTCAAACTGTGTATCTAGTAAACTAGTCTGAGTACTCCATCGACTCAATCTTTTTTATTAAGTATTTTTGCATCAATGTTCGTAAGAGAAATTGGTCTGAAATTCTCTTTCTTTGTTGGGTCTTTGTGAGGTTTAGGTATCAATGTGACTATGGCCTCATAGAATGAATTTGGTAATGTTCCATCCATTTCTATCTTTTGGAGACTCAATCTTTTTTAAATGGTGTGTGTGTGTGTGTGTGTGTGTGTGTGTGTGTGTGTGCGCGCATGCATGTGTACTATCTGAATGTGTGTGTGTGTGCATGCATGTGTACTATCTGAATGTGTGTCTATGTGTGTGTGTGGGAGCATGCATGTGTACTATCTGAATGTGTGTGTATGTGTTTGTACATGTGTACTATCTGAATGTGTGTGTATGTGTTTGTACATGTGTACTATCTGAATGTGTGTGTATGTGTTTGTGCACGTGTACTATCTGAATGTGTGTGTATGTGTTTGGGTGGTACACACAAGCATGTATGTTGGTGTGGAGGTCAGAGTTGACCTCAGGTGTCGTCCTTTGTTACTTTCTACCTCATATTTTAAGATGGGACCCCTCATTGGCCTGGCGTTTACCAGTCAGCTAGACAAGCTGACCAATGAGCTGTGAGGACGCATCTCTGCCCGCCCAGCACTAGCATTACAGACATTCGTGTCCACTCAGCGTTCTATGTGAGTGCTGGGGTCCAAGCCCAGGCCCTTTTGCTTGTACTCAGAGCCTTCTTCCACGCCCCAACCAGACTTTTAACAGCAAGGCCAAAGCTCTATTTTTAACACTTTCTGAGCCAAAACACATACCATATTTTTGGACCATAAGATGCACCTGATCAAAAGACACTCCCAGTTTTTAGAGCAGTAAAACAAGAAAAACCGTGAAAACAGCAATCAGACCATAAGGTGCACCCTAATATCCTCCCCTCCCCTTTAGGGGGAAGTGTGTCTTATGGTCCAAAAAATATAGTACACATACACACACACTGTGAAATCTTGATGGTTGAGTACAGCAGAAATTAGTTTCTCAATCACGCTGTGTCCTCAACAGCTAGCAAGAAAGTTGGGCTATCTGCAGTCCATCAGGACTTAAGTAGGTGGAGGTTTTATCTCAACATGTACTTCCATGGGTGCCACCACCATGTGGCAAGGTAGCAAGCCACAACAGCGTGGGTAAGCACAGTGTCTTGTCCACGGAACCCATATGTCTTCCTTGTATCTCAAGAGTGAAAACTGAAACACAAGCAGATAAAAATAAAATTTAAAGTACAACCATGAAGGATCACAAAAAAGGGCAAATAAATGCAATCTTATGTTTCCTAAAGGGGTGAGGTTATAGCACTAAATTAACTAGCTGGCTTTGAACTAACAGAGATCTGCCTGCCTCTGCCTCCCGAGCACGGGGATAAAAGCTAGGCCCAGGTATTTTGCTAGTTTTGCTTATTATCATAATTCTACTTAAAACGCTTTTACAAGCTTTATGTTTTAAGTTTTATTTTATGTGCACGCCTGTTTGGCCTGCATGTGTGTAAGCACACTGTGTATGTGACTGGTGCCAATGGGAGCCAGAAGATGTTCGATTCCCAGGAACTGTAGTTACAGATGGCTGTGGGCCACCATGTGGGGGCAGTGAGCTGAGCCTGGGTCTTCTGCACGAGCATCAAGTGCTCTGAACCATTGAACCATCTCTCTTTTGTTTCTATTTAATGCTATAGCAGGGCTTGAGAAGTGCACAAATTCACATTTTTTACAAAAGCTAATGGTCCCTGTGAAAGTTGTTTAATAAGCCTTTTCACTGACACTTGTTATCACCGGAAGTACATGCCCTCTCTTTGCTTTCTACTAACTGCTGGTTTTCAGTGCTTTTTCCCCCTCTCTTTTTGTTTTGTCATTGATTTGCTGTTTATTTCAAATTAAAATGTTTCATTCATTCAAAAATACTACCTGCCTCTTTTCAATTGATGTGAGCTTCTCAATACACTCTGCACACTTGTTTTGTTTTTGCTTTTGTTTTTTATTTAAACTCACAGATATTGGCATCTGGTTTGCCTTTTCCTAGTTGTATCCTTTGATGGGCAGAAATGCTTAATTTTTGCATTTTATTTGAGAAGTATCTCTACAATATTAATATGCTGTATTTAGAAGCTCATGCTTTCCCTTCTGCAGGCAGGTTCACAGTTACTCTGTAATTTATATGTATTTATACGTGAATTTGGAGTTAAGAGTCTTTATCATTTGTCTTAATTTCACTCACACAAAAAACCTTTCGGCGACTGCATTGCAGCTCACTGTTTTCTGGAAATCAAGCTGTCTTTGGTGCCTAAGTCTGTTTTTGGATTTCCTATTCACTCCACTGGTTAATGTGTCTGTCTTTGGGCCATGTACTGATTAAAACAATAATCCTGTGTTTAATTTGCAATTTCGTAGGTCAAAAATTGGGACCGGGCTCCAATGGAAGCAATCCAAGGACTGAACGGATTACCAGTCAGCTGTGAGGCAGCAGGCAAGTCCTTCCCCTGGCTCATCCTGGCTGCGCTAAGAGAGTGTCTGAGGCTGGTGCCCACTATGCAGGCAAACTAGCCTAGGTTCTGCTAAGTGTTTCTGCAAGGGCCAGGATGTGGAGCAGAGATGCACAAGTGCACTTCAAGCCTATCCTCAGAACTGGCACAACGCCATTCATGTCACATGCTAACGGCAAATGTAACTCAGGCTTAATGTGGGCAAAAGAGATTTCCATCAGCATGGAATTATGACTGTTTCTTTCCACCAGAAGCACTCCACTCTGTATATAATTATTCACTTCTCTCTCATATTAAAAATACAATTAGTTTTATTTTAATCTACGTTAAAAGCTGTGTTCAGTCATAATATATTATGACAAGAGAGCCCCAAATATCATGACTTTCATTATGAGGATTCCATACCTGAGAACCCACAAAACTCTATCCATTGCTTTTATAGTTTTTTTTCTATCTTAACTTGTTCTGGCTTTATTTGTGTGCTAGTGTGTGACATAGAACCCAATGTATTTGACAATATTCGACCAGCTTTGTTGAAATTTTTTATATAAGTGTATATTAATTATATAAAATAATGTGTTTCATCATGACACTTTTACACATTTGTACAATATTTGTCAAACATATTCACCTCCCCCTTTTTACCCTATATATTTTCTTTTTTACATATTCATAACTGGCATAAGTATATATGTGTGTTCAAATATATGTTCCACATATTAGGTAAAGTATGTGGCATTTGTCCTTTAGAGCCTGGTTTACTTTGCTTAACATGGTAACTTTCCATTCTGTCATTTCCCTGAAATCAGAAGCAGTTGGAAGGGTAATACACTATTCAGGGGAGAAGTAGTTGATTCCCAGTTGCTAAATGTTTCCCAACGTAAACACACCCCTTGAAAACAAGAAAGGATGTTGGAGCCCTTGGTACTAAGTTAAAGAGGGGACAATAAGCTTTCAAAACTAAACAGAGATCTTAATTTGGTGAGGGTTGCGATGTTATAGAGGAGTGCTTTCGTCAGAATCCTGAAACCCTACTTGGACATAAGTAGCTGTTTCAGAAGAGTAGATCTGGCATGACAGGTGCCTGGAAGGTCATTGGCTGAGGCGGTGGGTGTGCGTTGGTTGTAGGCTCTCACTGGTGCCTCTTCAGCTCCAAAGATTGCTCTCCACAGAGTGGTAAACCGAAGAAAAGTCAGTTCTTCCCAGCCACTCGGTGCTGTGTTTGTTTTTCTTCCCAGGGCCATGTGCTTTCTCATAATGAGAAAAGAATTTTGTTGGGAAAAGAGGACAAAATAGAAGAACTAACCTATCCCCGATAATCTCAGAGAAGGCAGAGCTGGCTTTGCATTTGGTTGAGGGCGGTTGTCTGAAGAGCAGGAAGCTGCAAGTCACTATTAGCTAGCACCGTCAGCAGCTGGGTAGTTAGAGCACATCTTAAATTGCAGCCGACATTACAGAAGGGATCCCTTGGCTGTGGGGTGCGCGTCTATGGCACCCCGGGAAGGAGTTAAGCAGTAATTCTACATTAAAACATGTCGGTTGCAAACCCAAATGAGCTCACCCAAGATTCCTCTCTTTTATAGTTAGAAGTGAAGGCTCATGGTGTGGATGCTGGTGACTATTTTAACCAGAAACTCCCAGCACATCCCACATGGCTGAATCTGTAAAAATGTTACCGGGTCACAGTGGATACAAAAATCTTCAAGGAGGTTATTATCTCACATTCTCCACCACGCATATGTGCAAGGCGGTTGATTTTCCCCTGCGGTAAATATTATTATGTCATCAACAAAAAAGAACTGGTGTTAACTTTTTCACGATGTCAAGATGCTCAAAGGCCCTGTGGGCAGCACTGTGAGAGAGAGCAGAGGACACAGCCTGCTAGATGACACTGTCTTCCCCATTATACATGTGTGACATAGTTTTAACCTTCTTTGTCACAGACATTTTAAAGTAGCAAAGTCAGCAGTCTTCAACTGCATCCCAAATACCGGGAACTGGATTGATTCGGGGAAGTGCAGCTTCCAGCGTACAGTGGTGGTTAGCACTGAGTTCTTGGCACTTCATGGCAATCTACCACCGCCTCCGCGGATCACCTGATGTTTCCGATTCTCTAACGAATGGGATCTGTGATTGTCTAAACCAGTCACCAGGTGGTTTTCTTTTTCCCTCTGAGGATGCTTGTTCCTCTCAGAATTTATTGGTATGGCATTTTGCTGCCTCCGAAGCTCAGCCATGGCTCTCTGAGGTTATACAGGTCAAGGTCCCTTCTTCTAATAGCAACCAGAGTTATTCTTGACACATCTGTAAATCGCCTTCACCTCCACTAGTTAGGAAATCGTAGGGTCAATGTACAAAGGATATTAACTTTTGCTTCTCATAAAAACTCAAGCTCTGTTCTCTGGTACCTCTCAATGTGACCTTATGTGCAAAGAGGGCCTTTACAGATCAGAATGTAACTATGGTCCCTGATTATGTATGACTGGGGCTCCCCCATAAAATATATATATTTGGAAAGAGACGGGCACACACAGAAGAAGCCAGACATCAGGTGATAGACCTGCACCAAGACACACACACACACACACACCTGAGAGACATGGCTTGTCATCTGACTCTCAGAACTCGTCAGTGACCACAAGTGTGTGTTGAGTAAGCTGTCTAGTGGGTGGCTCTAGCACGCCACTGCAAAACAGGAAGGAAACCTGGGGTGTGCTAAAAATGTTCACTGTTTTGATAAGTAAGGTGATCCAATGAGTTGAAGCCAAGTGCACGCATTTGGCTGAATATAAATTCTTCTTAAATCTGATATCAACAAGGGAATGAAATGATTTGTTATTATTTCAAAGCGATGGCTTCTGGTGGTCACCTTCTGTTTGTCACGACAATAAACTGCTTTAAGCAGTTAGTATTGTTATTGCTAACTGGAAATTAATTGTTACCACCAGGAGAACACAGGGTGGGCTGTGACGTAAAGGGGGCAGGGAAGAGGGAGCATAAAGACACGGAACCACTAAAATACGCATTGTCATTTCTATGCCCGATCTGGCAATGGCAGGAGCTGTAAGCTCGCTGTGACAGGGTAATTTAGGAGTTAAGACACAGGTAGAGCCATCCTAGGCTACCAGGCCTACTCAGTGGGGCTGATGACATGGCTCAGTGAGGGACAGCACTTGCCCTCAGCACTGAATGGGGGGCAGGAAAGGACACAGAGGGCTCCCAGGTCCCTGCTGGACACCGAGCTTAGCACAGATGGCAAAACTTCTGGTTCAGTGAGAGACTTTGTTTCACAGCAATAAAGTGAAGAGACACTTGATATGCTGCTCTGGCCTCCATATTTGTGGGCACGGGGTAGCTTGCCTACACACACACACACACACACACACACACACACACACACACACACACACACACACATACATGCACATCACACACTCATACAAACTCACACCATACACACTCACACACATTCACACCACACACACACTACTTAAACCGCACAATGAAATCCTAAAGCTAGTAGACAGTAGGAAGAGAAGGGTGTTCGGTGGTGGAGCATACACTTAGCATGTGCAAGGCTGTAGATTCAATCCCTAGCACCACAAAGGGAAAGTGTGCATTGTGGGTGAATAAATAGCGTCTAGGATGGATGATAAGGGCAGCATTTGGTTGTGGCCTAAGAATGACAGAAAGAGAGACCTCAGCTGGACTCCCTGTGTGTGTGTCACACACACACTTCAAACACAGACACTCTGTGCAGCTAAATCTACTGTTAGCCATGAAATGATGAAAGACTTAAGAGAGTGAGGGAGAGGGAGAGCTGACAGATGTTCCTTAAGTGGTGGGACTCCAATAAATATGGAGCTTCGGTAGCTATAGGGTCTGTCTTACGAGGGGAAACCAGATTCACTGTTCTTAGTTTAAGCTGAAAACAGGGTGATGTGGTCTGACCCCTGAACCTGGACAAGACCAACCTGGTTTTTCCTCCACTCAAGTACACTAGCCACTGATAAATTTGTTTATGTTGAAGCTTTTCAATTTCTTTTTAAAATGCTGGACGTGTTTGACTAAATTCTAGAAGATACTATGTAAGGATGAGGAAGGACATGAAGTTAAGGGAACAGATGGACACTAACTATGGAAGAAGTAAGACTGTTTTATGACTTGGGCGGATGGATGCAGGTACAAGGCCCCCTGTGGTCCAGGGAATTTGGAAGCTCTGCTTGAGAAAAGTCTGTTTCTTTGAGAAGATGGTCCCATTTTCTTGGCCAATGTTTTACCTGGTACATGTAGAAAACGCTTATGTATTACAGTATATCCACAAGAGTACATTTCATAAATAAAATTAGATTCACCATGAGAAGTCCATAGAGAAATATAAAACAACATAACCTAATATGCTGTTTCCAAAGAAACCTGTTTCAATAGCAGGCAGTCCTGGGGCCTTGATAAGTTATAGAGCCGGTATCTTACAAATTGTTCTTGCAAAAAGTATATATTTTCTCTAGTTAAGTAGCACATTTCTTAAGGAGGTGCGCTGCTTGTGCCACAGCACTGGAACTATTTATTTTGGGTGTATAGCAAGCAGAATAAATGCAGGAGGTGGGGTGAAAGCATGAACCCCTTAATTTCTGTCTCTTCCTCTGTGCATCACAGTGACAAGGGACCAATTAGAATCTCAGTTTTCCTATAGGAGTGAATATTCCTTTAGCTCGTAGGGGTCTATCTGAACTATTTCTCATTTTTGCATTTTTAAATGTTTTTTTTTTTGGTCAGATACCTCAATATTTCATGTATATATTTATTTATATATACATTTATATATATTTGTCTTATAATCTCTTTTGTATAAAAAATGAGATTTTCTTTTCTCACATATATATATATATATATATTTTGATTTTTGGAATTAAAATACAACTACAACATTTCTCTTCTTCTCTTTCTTCCCACCAATCTCAGCCATGCCTACCTTCTACCCCTCTAAAAGTCACGGCCTCTATTTTCTTTCGTTGTTACATATGAATAAATATATAAATTCAACTTCTTTTAGTCCTCTTAGTTACTTGTATGTATATTTTTCAGAACTGATAGCTGGTATTTGATAACCAATTAAGGGACTTATCCCTGGGGAAGCTTATTTTTCCCACTCTCAGCTGTACTTGCTCAGGTCTTATTTAGGTAGCCACATTGTTGTTATATCATCGATGCATAGCTTCTCATTTCTAGGAGAAAATCTCAGCAGATTTCCTGGTCCTCTGTCTCTTAGGATATTTCTGCCTCCTTTTCAATGACGTTTCCCAAGCTTTAGGTATCAGGGTTTTGTTGTAGATGTGCCCACTGGGGCTGATCTGTTGTTATTTATGTTTTACCAGTTTTATATAATGGTCTCCATATGTGGCAAAGATAAGTTCCTTTCATGAGGACTGAGAACTCAACTTATCTGTGGTTATAAGAATATGTGCTTAGAACGCAGTTAAGAACTATGCTGGCTTAGGAAAGTGACACAGCAGGGTCTCCTCTAAGATTTGTGACTCGCTAAAAAGGTATGGGTTGGCTATACTTAGACTACAAGACATGATTTTTCTGGCTATTGAGCAGGACTTAAGTCCAACTAGAGAGCCGTTGGTTACCACTAAGACAGGAGTGCCACTACTGCACCCTTAGGGGCATCTTGTCAGGCTGTGAGCACTGTCGTGAATTACAGGCATCACAGCTATGTGGAGCTATTGGCTCCCTCCCTTGGAAGTCTGCATAGCAGTTACCAGTACAGGGAAAGTCAGTCCTGAGATGTGGGGGCTTTCAGGTCAGACCCAGCTTCATCTTTCAAGCCGTGTGTCTGAGTACAGAGTATCTTCAGGAATAGGGACTTTCCCCCAGCATCTTGGAGGCAATCGAAGACAATGGCAACAGCCTATATTATTTTGTGGAAGTTTTTGGCTCCCTAACTAACAAGAGTGTTTCTAATGTTTGGTATATGACACATGGCTCTTTAGGGGAGCATTGTCAGCCCAAATGGCATAACGTCACTTAAACTGTATATGACGTATATGAATATGTACACAGGTACATTTATATTGGCTATATGTCATTTAGGTAAGTAAAGGATAACGTGGTATGTTATGGCTTTTTTCCCAATATCTTTATTGTTATGTTTTCCTCCAAGCTCCCTCTCCCTCAGTATTGACCTCCTGTCTCCTCTCCAATTAAAGATCCCCCACTTTCCCTCTCTTCCTCTCTGTATCACTTGTATCCTGCTGTTACCATGCACATGGATGGATTTCATAAAGACATCTTAGTTAAACTGTGGCATTGCCCACAGTCACCCATATGCACTGCCCTGATCCCCTGCTACTCACTCCTACACTCAGATTCCTTTTCCCAGATAGTTTTCTTTCTACTCATGTCTGTATGTATTTATGTGTTCATGCATGCATTGTGGAATCTAAAATCCACCTATGAGAAAAAATGTGGAAAACATGATATTTGTCTGAGTCTGGCCTGTTTCACCTAATTCACTGATCTCTAGTTACACACCTAACAGAAAATTAATATCGAGAATATACAAATAACTAAAAAAAAAACTAAATTCAAAAAAAAAAAATCAAGCAATCCTAATCAGTAAGCTGACAAATAAAGTAGTCAGTGATGAGAAAACAAAGTTTCCAGTGGTCATTTGTAGTCCAGGGACACCTACACAGGCATGCTTATCCTGCACCGGCCACAGTCCATGAGCTATGGAATTAGCCTAGTCATCCGTCAACAGATAAGTGGATGGAAAAATCTAGTATATGTACACAATGGGATTTTACTTGGCCATAAGGAATAATACATGAAGCTTATTGTTTGTTTATAAATAGTTAAATATTTTTCTCTGCTAATGCAGAAGAATATGCGACACACTAAACTATGAACAATGAGAGACAATGCAATGCAAGTTTGAATCATTATGTCTCTATTGAAAAACAGCACTTTTAGTTACTAAAAATACAATGTATCTATTGTTGTTCATCTAGTGTGAACTATTTGCAATGTAGTATAACCAAACTGTGTAGTATATCTATAACCATTTGCTATATAGCATAACCAAATTGTGAAATATATATATATATATATATATATATATATATATATATATATATATGTAAAAACCATTTGCTATATAGTATAACTGAACCATGTAGTATATGTTTAACCATTTGCTACATGTTAAAACCAAACTGTGTAGTATATCTACAACCATTTGCTATATAGTACCAACAAATGTTGGCATTGGCTGTTCTGAGTTCAGTTCTAAGCATACCCATCACTCTGTTTCTTTGCTTCGGCAAGTGGATTGTTCATGGGGCGAGTGTTTGAATCTGAGGTGAAGCGAATGTGTTGACAGGGGTTGTTACTCTAGGGCAGTTGTTAGGCTTTATAATGCATGCTCACTCCTTCCTACCACTCACTATTTTGAAATAAACAGGTAACCACACAGGCCTCCTGTCCAAGAGCTATTGTGCTGCCTGCCACGCAGAGCTATGATTATCTGACCAAAATGGCTTATGTGAATAAACGTATTTCAGAAATAATGGCTTTAAAGTGCCTGCTTCATTTCCTTCTGCCTCGAGATACTCCCACACAGCTTATTAGGGAGGATTTAGTAGTTTGTAAGATAAAGATTTTGAGTCCTGAAATATTCAAAGATGAACAAATGTCTGGTGGGCTTTCTTTTTTTCCTCCTCTGGAGCATTTTTATTAGAATATTGATGCTTCGTGGATGCTGAACACGATCAACCCACCTGAATTCTGAAACCAGGCTCTTCTGAGCTGCTTTTCTCTCGTAATGCTCCCAAGGAAGCCATCAACTCAACTTCTCAAACTCTGGCATTGTTTTGGTGCTCTGGAAAGAAGCAGGTGGCTCATGCTCATGAATGGGGACTTTGAGTTGGGATAAAACCCACGGGAAGAGGAAGCCGAGTGTGGCCCTGTATCTGTTGGCTCTGAGTCCCACTAAGCAGTAGGAAGCTAGCTTTTCAGAACCAGCTAGAAAGGCCAATCTCTGGCCACCATCCTGGAGGTCACACAATTTTCTGATGGGGGCAATTAGAGCCAAGAGTCCACGACTCTGCCACCAGGGCACCAGTGTTTCCAGACATTCAACCAAGACTAGAAAGGAGGCAGCACTTGCCGTGCTGCCCCACTGACCTGCTATTCATCTGTAATGGAATCGCTCTACTACTCTCTTTCCAGGTCTGTTTATTTACAGAAATAAAATCTTGGAGAAAGAGACCTTGTTTTTCTCTGTGTCTCAAGTATCAAGTTAGGGCTTAGCTCTTCCATTTCTGAAGGAAATGATGCTACATTTACCATTGCCTGGCGTTCATTGTTTTAAAAATCATTCTATCACAATTCTTGAGGCAACCATTCCAAAGGCAATGCACCAACATAGCCATGAGTTTGAGTTTCTGGGATAACAGGTTTTTTTTCTTGCTTCCTTCTGAGCCTCTAGCCCAAAGAGGAACAAATCCCAGCACACATGTTTTTGTGTTGTTTATTAAGTGTTGCATCGTGGGTATTTCTGTTCTTAAATTTTATCTTATTGTAGTAATGTGCTTGAGCAAGATGTAAATCCACAACAGAATATTGTTGACTCTAGAGACACATTGTACTAGGTCTTGGCAGAACTTATTAATCTTGCTACATTACATAATGCCTTCTGATTAGTAATCTCCTTACCCTTTCTTATAGCCCTTAACAACCACAGACCTAGTTCTGGGATTCTTTGAATTTGACTATTTTGATGTCTTTTACTCATGGGATCATATAGTGTATTTCTATGATTAACTTATTTAACTTAGCATGTTGTTCTCGAACTTTATCCATCTTGTTGCAGACTGAAAAATTTCCCTCTTAAATCATAATAGTGTGTGTGTGTGTCTGTGTGTGTGTGTGTGTCTATGTGTGTGTGTGTGTGTGTCTATGTGTGTGTGTGTGTGTCTATGTGTGTGTGTGTGTCTATGTGTATATCTCAGGTTCTGCACCTGTCTGCGAAAAAATAAATCTCGGCCATTGTGAAGAGCTTCATTGACCGTGGGAGCACTGGTATCTAGTTGAGATGCTTATTTTAGTACTTTTGAATGAAATGGTGAGAGAGGACTTTCTGGTTCTATTTTGATTGTTTGAGGAGGATCTGCACTGTTTTAGATAGCACCTGCTCATCAGACCCTCCCACCAAAAGTGTGCAAGAGGTCCAGTCTCTCCACATTCTGTGAAAGTGCACTGAGGCTAACCCTCGCTTGCCTGCTCTGTGACTCCTAGTGCTACTAAATAATAGGACGCCATGTTGGAAGATGGTAGCTCCAGCTGTGTTCCCAGCCAAGTGGGTAAGGAACAAGAGTAGTTTTCAATGGTCATTATTTTAAACCCCTGAGTAGTCATGGTGTACACTTCCTGAGAAACTCTGCGTTCATTTCCAACTCAGAAAAGTGGAGAAAGGCAACCAGAAAAGGGTAGTTATCCAAGAAAACATCCTTTCGGTGCAGTGAGTATCAGACCTGAAATGTTGGCTGGAATGGAAGAAAACACTCCAAAGAAATCCAGAGCCTCATAAAAAGAAGTCAGTCTCTCTGAAGGACTAAAGATATCGCAGCTTTGAACAGGTTTTTTTTTTTTTTTATTCATATTAGACTTGAAAGTGTGCCCATTGATCCAGAAAGAGCAATTTGCTGATAATTAGGTTGGCCAGGGAGGCTTCTGACTGCTCCCAACCAGGTGGTAAGGGGTCTTGAGTTCACAGAAGACACTGCCTCAAGAAAGCAGATGAAGCAAGCAGCTGATGTCTACGTTCACTAAATCTCAGGACAGAGCAAGCTCACAGCAAGCCAACTTCTGAATGCAAAGTGGCCGCACTGGCTGCTCCTTACTGTATTCAAAGAAGTGGTTTTTACTTCTGCAATGTCCCGCAGTGTGTTAGGATTCACCATATGGAGTGCTAAGTTTCCTTTTGCCTTCTGTATTAATATGAAATGTCAATTTTCCCATTAGACTTTAAGTTCCCTGAGGACAGAACCTGGGCTTAACTCATCTTTGGATCTCCTACAATACAGTGTATATGCAAAGTGCTCTGAAGAGGCTTGTGACATGCGTGCTGTCAAATGGTAAGGCTCTAGGTAGCTCAGAGGCTAAGGCCAGCCAACACTCTCTAAGGCCTAGACAGAAAACCTGGCAAAAACTGTGTATACTTTCTTTGTATGAAATGAGCTTTATACCACAGAAGGCCCTGTGACTTGAGAAAATTTATCATAGTTTTTTTTAATGGTTCTTGCTGCAATTCTACCAGGAATCATGACACATGTGCATATATTATATGTTTTTCTTAGAGCAAGTTACAAATGTACCGTCTTTCCTCTTGTTTGGGAGGTGAGAAGGCCTGAGCCAAGCCTGACTTTATGTAGAACCAAGTTGACATTGCTCTCCCACAGAACACAAGCCAACCATGCGGAAGTTGGAAGCAACTTTTTGCAGGAACTCCAGCTGCTCTAGAGTGGCCTGGCTTGGCTATCAGCTTCTGACCATGGTGAGGCTGCCCCTGTAGTTTCAGTTGCTCACATCCCCCAAAAGAAGGAAAAAAACCCTTTTCCTATAAAATATTTATTGTTTTATATTTCAAAAGAAAGAACCAAATCAATTCTATTTTGAAAGGCACATTAAAAATGTAAGCACAAAGCACAGGGCACATTTCACAGAAGACTGGAACTGCTAAGAGTTCTTTTTTTTTTTTTTTTTTTTTTTTTTTTTTCCTCTCCATCTACCAGAAGAAATTAAATGAAGCCAGTTTGCCTCTGGGGTTTTAACATCATTACAATTCATCTTAATAATGAAGTTAAAATTAACTGAAAGAGGACAAAATGGAAAAATTACTCACATTGCTAACATGAGTTTATTCATGGGAAAATGGATAAAAGTAATATCCTTTGGGCATAGCTAAGCAAAAAATCAAAATATAGGTGACCTATGATAGAAGTGGCGCCATCTGTAGTCATTTTGTGTTTGTGGAAGCATAAGCTAACACATAACATACAGGTCTGTACCAATACAGACATAAGCTAACACATAGCACACAGGTCTGCACCAATACAGACGCACATGCTTGGAACACACACATGGGCACATGATGAAAAATCAACATGTTTGACATCATCACACACAAAAAATGGCCTGTTCTCCATGGAACCATGTTCCTGGTAGAGTATGTCACTGCTCTCCGTGGAACCATGTTCCTGGTAGAGCATGTCACTGCTCTCCGTGGAACCATGTTCCTGGTAGAGCATGTCACTGCTCTCTGTGGAACCATGTTCCTGGTAGAGCATGTCACTGCTCTCCGTGGAACCATGTTCCTGGTAGAGCATGTCACTGCTCTCCGTGGAACCATGTTCCTGGTAGAGTATGTCACTGCTCTCTGTGGAACCATGTTCCTGGTAGAGTATGTCACTGTTCTCCGTGGAACCATGTTCCTGGTAGAGTATGTCACTGCTCTCCGTGGAACCATGTTCCTGGTAGAGCATGTCACTGTTCTCTGTGGAACCATGTTCCTGGTAGAGCATGTCACTGCTCTCTGTGGAACCATGTTCCTGGTAGAGCATGTCACTGTTCTCCGTGGAACCATGTTCCTGGTAGAGTATGTCACTGCTCTCCGTGGAACCATGTTCCTGGTAGAGTATGTCACTGTTCTCCGTGGAACCATGTTCCTGGTAGGGCATGTCAGTCTCCACAAGAAATCACGTCTACTTCTTGTAAACTTTCTAGAATGTCTTCATTGGACTCACTCTGGAGAGGAGCAAAAAGACTGATGAGAAGGTCTGAAGGGTCCACATTATGGACCCCCTGAAATGTCTCCTTAACAACTGAGGCACTGGCTTTCATCCTTTCCTTTGGAAAGAGACAGGGGAGCAAAGCACTCCGGTGAAAGGAGGGCAGCCATTTCAGAAACCAATCAAGATTCTTTTCAGGAAACTCAGCATCCACATTGGACACGTAATGATGGTAGCAGCAGCAGGCAGCACAGCCAGGCTCCACAACAGAGAAGGTGGCATTTGCTGGCTACCAGGTGAGAACATGGTTGTCTTGTTCAGTGCTTCCATGGGAAAGCCCAGCATGCAACTAATTTGGATTTAGATTGAAAGAGAGAAGTATAATTTGAAGTAGGTATGCCAAGCTCCAAATTATAGAAATGAAACTGTGTGTGTGTGTGTGTGTGTGTGTGAGAGAGAGAGAGAGAGAGAGAGAGAGAGAGAGAGAGAGAGAGAGAGAGAGAGAGAGAGAGATGGGGGTGGAGGGAGAGGCAGACAGACAGACAGAGCATTAACTTACTGTCTTAATTTTTTTCCTCAATGTTTTAAAGAAACTAAACATAATTATCCTAACAGATATAACTATCTTCTCTCACCCCTCTCTTTCTCCTAATCTAAAACCATCAGCTCTAATTGATCAGCTTCTACTCATCCGTCCCTTCATTCTTATTCTTTTAAATAGTTAACTTTCAAATTTATACTATGTTCTGAATGTTAATATTAAAAAGTCACATATACACACTATACTTTTTCTAAGGTTTTTAACGTAGATCATTTGGGGGCTGATGAGATGGGTTGGTTGTTAAAGAGCACCTGCTGCTCTTCCGGAGGACTCAGGTTCAGTTCCCGGGGCCCATATGGCAGTTCGCAGCTGGCTGAGACTCTATGCCAGGGGATCTGCTATAGACACCATTGTTATCTACCTTATTTGGGTTCCTTATGCCTCTTCTTCCCTCCTCTCCCCTTATCACTCCTAACACCTCCCAGCAGCCCAACAGTAGGTAGGAGAGAACGGAGGGTGGAAGGGAAAGGGGACGAAGACCTCTTTAGACTTGGTTCCTTGGGACAATTCCAATCCGGCAGTCCAGCTAACCAGCAAACCAGCAAACAGCAAACACGGCAGCAGCATAAACCAGCAGCTGCCTTCTTCCTCCTCACACTCCTTTTCCTCTTAGTGCTCTGGCATTTAGACCCTCTCAGAGTCTACAGAATTAACCTCTCTGCAGCTGGTAGAGACCATGCCCCTCTCCCAGCCCTCACGAGGCAATCACAGTTAACAGCTATGGATAAACTAAAAGCAGTCCCATGTCCCACACTTGGGATTAAAACAAAAACATATTTATATAATATAACTGAGTTTTTAAAGGAACCAAAAACCTCCACTATGGTCTGCTGATCTCTTCTGGCCTCCAAAGGCACCAGGTACACAGGGTACACACACACACACACACACACACACACACATACACACACACACACACACACACACACACAGGTATTTAATTTTAAGAGTGGATTTAAGAAACAATCAAAAAAGCTACGTGTGATGTGCCT
The DNA here is from genome assembly GCF_903995435.1 of Acomys russatus. Taxonomy (NCBI): domain Eukaryota; kingdom Metazoa; phylum Chordata; class Mammalia; order Rodentia; family Muridae; genus Acomys; species Acomys russatus. Next base: position 53,493,200 of record NC_067148.1, on the reverse strand, counting down.
AATTGGGTAACTGCGTGTACATTTGTGTAAAGGAAGAGATCACTTGGGTAGAGAAAAATGGCATGGCTGAGAAATGTTATACCTGATGAGACAGTAAAATAATATAACCCTTTTTATTGAAAATCAAGAGAGAACCATGAGTGGGCAGGGCAGAGCCTGCTATATGACAGGAAGCTCTGGGGCCAGAGCTACAGTATCTATGCACACTGACTTGTGTGCCTCTCCCAGGGGTGGGACAAATCTAAATGCCATGTCATATAACAGCACTGACATCTTGATGGAACACAGTATATTCACCATGTTCACACATAGGAAGCAGTTGACATTAGCTATTAGTGGCATGGGCTCTGAAATCCTATCCTCTCATTCCTCTTCTGTTTCTTATTGCTAGTCGCAAGAACTATCACAAACTGATAACGCTTCTTGACGTAGTTTCATTTGTAAAAATGGAATTCTATAAACTTAGATCCAATAAAGGGCCAGTGAGACAGCTCAGTGTGTAAAGGGGTAAGCCTGACATCTTGAGTAGGTCCCTGGAAATCATATAGCAATGGAGGGAGAGAGCCAAGTCTGTGAGTGTGTCCTCTGAGCTCCACAGGCTTTGTAGCACCCCTCCACTCACATACATACCCGCACCCCCCACCTCTCTCTCTCTCACACACACACACACACACACACACAAACAAATGATTAAAATATCTTTTCTTAAAAGATCTGGTAAAGAGAACATACTCACATAACAATTTGAAAGGGATAAATTTTAAAATAAAGCATTTGGATGTAGTACAGTTGATAAAGATTGGCAAATAAAAATATCATAAGACTGGTCCTCTGGCTCTTACAATCTTTCTGCCTCCTCTTCCATGTATCCTAAGACAACCCCATAAAAATTCTGAAGAACATAACAAAAGCATGCAGAGCCTAAAGTTGAAGATCTATGGTATAAACAGCCCATAGCTGAGATCTGGACCTCATTAGAAAGGATGTATTAATGGCACCTGATCACACTCCAAGACCCTTCCCAAGGACAGGCTAGAATAAGGAAGGAAAACCTTTTCCTCTTGCAATGTTATTAGTGCCCATACCAGCTGATGAAATGAATGCTTGAAGAGCCCAGAGCCATTTTCACAGAGCAGAGATGAAGGTTGAATTTGTAACTAAAAGAAAATGAATAGATAATAAACATATTAATAATAGAATAATAGTCTATAGAGGGTTAAAGTCCTTATAAAGACTCCAACTCCTACTGCAGCTCAGTCTACATTTCATCTACTCAACAAATATCTAAAGAGCACCTCTGTTTTCTAAGTACTGTGTTAAGTACTAAGGATTCATTGCAGGACAGACCTAGGGCAAAATATCAAAGAAGAGTAATATGGGCTGTAAAACTATGCCTTTAAGATGATTTGAATATATAACAAACTCAAGGCAGTTGCTAAGTTGGTATATACACATATGGAGGTGTGTGTGTGTGTGTGTGTGTGTGTGTGTGTGTGTGTGTGTGTGTGTGTGTTGAATGCATTGGTGCCATGTCACATCCATTTTTATGAACATTTAATTTTCCTTGTGCCTGCATGATTTTCCAGAGTGAAACAACTCATGCATTTGGAAACTGTAAGAGAGAGGACTTAGATTAATCTGTACTGGTTAGATTTTTACCACGTCTTGAACTTACTATTGCCACTAAGCTTTATCTGTGTGGAACACAGACAAAGAAAGAGTGGACAAGGGATGAATAGGTGAGAAGAACAGCAGGCTGGCCCTCGGATAAGAGCACGGAAACGGTGGCCGGCTACAGAGATGTGGGCTCCCGTCACTATTCCTCCTTTTCTCTTAGGTACTCATCATATCTCTAAAGGATGAGAAACAGAAAGGTAAGGGAGTAATCATAAACACTGCCGGGGTTATATGCTTAAAGTCACCACAGACGTTCAGTATAGGCCCTAATGCCCAAGGGTGCATTTGGCTAGTGTCTGACGACACATAACAAGGAAGCTGTGTGTGAGAGTCAACCTAAGATCAGCTGCATTTTAAAACAGCATTTGTGAGCAGGTGGAAAAAAAATTTTTTAAGTTTCTGCCCTGATACAAAAACTTGATTAAATGTTGGAGATTAAATAGTGTGCAAAATCACAGTAGCCTAGATTCTTGATAGTAAGATGTGCAATTAATAAAATGATCTCATTAGTGATTGTAAGGACTATCAATCCAAGAGGATGAGTGAAATGCAAATACAAACTAGAGTGGGAACTCAAGGGAGACGTCTCTGAAGAAGCTATACGGTATTCTGAGAACAATGCGCAGTCATTAATGAGCCTGCGAAGTGGCAGTGGGGAAACGGCAGGATGAGCAGTGTGGCTGTGTTCTGTGTCGGGAGTTCTCAGGACACAGGCTAAGGACAAGCTATACAAAGACCGAAAGAGAGCCCTGTAGTGAGGGCAGAGAAGTCAAAGGGAGCACGACGTAACTCTATAAGGGCTTATGTTGAAAAAGTCAACGGTCATTATCTAAATAGGTATCGGACAAAGAAATGTCACCCATCTGTATGGAGGAGTGGACTGGGTGACACAATTCCTTTTTTTTTTTAAAATCCAATCTATATCCAAGGTAGAAAACAGCATGGAAACATCTCAGGATCTCTAGTCTCATGTCCCAAAGGCACAGCATCACAGGAAGAAGTCACGGAGCTGTGTCACACGCTGGGATGAAAACACAAGCTAAGAGCTGTCTATTGTATCTAAAGATGTCGGCTTAAAGGAAAGGCATCTCACTAGAGTAAGAAGGGATGAATGAGAAGTGAAGTGGGCTCTGAGGTGAGTTGGGAGGAAAAACAGTGATGGAAACGGGCGTAGACCTCTGTGGAAACCCGGTTGTCTTCTGGTAAGAAAGTAAACGGAGGGAGATAACGCCTCAGTACCCGAAGCTGAGTGAATTACTTGGGACCTTACATTATCTTGTTTAGTGAAATCTTTTCCTAGGAACTGACCCATTTCAGCAAGCAATTTGAAAGACAAGACAAGGGCTTTAAAATATTAAGACCTCAAATTGGCACAAACCTGCTTTCCTGCAGCTATATGAAGCTGAAACTCTCTAAAAGAGCATCGCCCATCCAGTGAACACTATTGTAAGCCTCGTGAAGGGAGGAACTGAATTTTCATAAAGCCTCATGTCAATAAGCCCTTGTGGGACTGTTGAATAATATCAGGTCTTATGTTGAATGTTGCATTTGAACTGAGTTTTGTAAAGAGTGATAAATACGAATCTATTTCCTTGTTCCTACAGGTAGCCATCCAATTTGGTCATCCCTGTGTGATAATATGTCTCACTTCTTTGTACAAAAATCAGATGTCCACAAGTGTGTGAACTTATGTTTGGGTCTTCAATTTGATTCCACTCATTGACATGTCTGGTTTTTGGTTTTTGGTGTGTGTGTGTGTGTGTGTGTGTGTGTGTGTGTGTGTGTGTGTGTGTGTGTGTGTGTGCCAATACCACGCTGTTTTTATTACTATAGCTCTGTGCTACAACTTGAAAACAGGGACGGGGTTACCTCCAGCTGTCATTTTATTATTCAGGACTGTTGATCTACCCTGGGATTTGTTTGTTTGTTTTGTGTGTGTATGTGTGTGTGTGTTTCCATTTGAAGTTGAGAATTTAAAAACATTTCTTTGAAGAATTGTGTTGTCTGTTCCAAACGTCTAAGAGTGAACATGATAAAGAAAAGCCCTCAGCAGGTGAGCGAGTCCTTCATAGGGTCTGAGGCTCCTCCCTAACGGAGCTTTTTTCCACTAAAGAACTCACTGCTCCTTCTTGCTCTGTGCTATTGGCATCCCTGTTCATCTATCTGCCTGATTAAAAAGAAACAATTAGAACTATTGGGGTGCTTTAGTCGCTTGAACCCGAGTTTTCAGAACTGCCTGCCTAACAGTGAGAGCAGTCTTAAACAAACAAACAAAAACACTTTACTATCACAAAGATGCATCACACTATGAACCAACAGGGATTTGAACCAATAGGATTCATCGATTCCTTTCCATTCTACTTTAATTACTAACCTGTCTATACTCCCTAAGGCCAACTCTTCAAAATTCCTCACCAGTCCCTCTCACACAAACAAGCCTCGCCCTGTCCCTCTTTCTTGCATTACCACCCCTCAGTCTCTTTATGGACCATTTCTAATAAGACACAAACACATTACATTTTATGTTAAAAAACAAACAAACAAACAAACTCTCTTCACTGCTTCATAAACCAACTGCTCCTTGCGCAGCAAGAGTGGCTGGAAGGGCTCTGTACATGCACTGTCTCAAATACCTTGTCTCTGCTTTTCTCATTAAGAATTTGGTTCCAATACTACAATGAAGTTTCTTTAGCCATTGTCACCATTGCTACATTTTGACAGTTGCAGTTATCACCACTGCCTTGGCTTCTCTGGTCGTCTCAACTCATTTGCTTTTGGTACAGTGGGCACATTTTCCTTCTTGGACTATTTGTCTTCAAGAATATTCTACTCTTCCATAAGAATCTCTGTGATTCACCCTTGGGGAATAGAGGGATCTGGAGGGGTCGGTCAGGAGCTCCACAGTGGAGCCAACAAATCTGGGCAGAGGAGGGGGAATGCTGCAGAGACTGATGCACCAACCAAGGACCATGCGTGGTGAGGACCTAGACCCTCTGCTCAGACGTAGTAGAAGGACAGCACAGTCTCCTTGTGGGTCTCATAATGTGGGGAGTAGGGGCTACTTCTCCCTTGGACTCTGGCCCCCACAGGTGGACCACTTCCCCCTGGCCAGGCCACAGAGGAAGAGGATGCAGCAGTCCAGATGAGACTTGATAGGCTGAGGTAGATGTTAGGGGAGGGGGGCTCCCCCTTTCTGAGGACTAGAGGAGGGAGGAGGAAGATGAGGGAGGGGGCTACAATTTAAAATTAAATTTAACAAATTAAAAAAAATTTTAAAGAATACTGTACTGATGTTTACTCTTCCCCACTTGCTGGGTATCTTTGGGGACTCCTTTCCCTTTACGCTGACGTGCCTTAGGCCTTAACTGTAAAATGTCCACAACCTGCCAAACATGTCACATCCAGTCCAGTAAGTCTGTGTGCTCCATATATGTTGATCACCAAAGGTGCACGGTCAGCACCTCTCTGACTCCAGCCTCATGTCTATGCTGTTTCTATAATTACATCTGACTGCCGCATGAGAAACTCAAAAAGAGAATCTTTGTTTCTCACACCTGTACCTCAAGGCATCCTCTTTCCATATGTTTCCCTTTTCAAGAACTGTCACCATCTCTCCTCTGTCACCATCTCTCCTGCCACCATCTCTCCTGTCACCATCTCTCCTCTGTCACCATCTCTCCTCTGTCACCATCTCTCCTCTGTCACCATCTCTCCTGTCACCATCTCTCCTCTGTCACCATCTCTCCTCTGTCACCATCTCCTCTGTCACCATCTCTCCTCTGTCACCATCTCTCCTCCTGTCACCATCTCTCTGTCACCATCTCTCCTCTGTCACCATCTCTCCTCTGTCACCATCTCTCCTCTGTCACCATCTCTCCTCTGTCACCATCTCTCCTGTCACCATCTCTCCTGTCACCATCTCTCCTCTGTCACCATCTCTCCTGTCACCATCTCTCCTCTGTCACCACCTCTCCTCTGTCACCATCTCTCCTCTGTCACCATCTCTCCTCTGTCACCATCTCTCCTGTCACCATCTCTCCTCTGTCACCACCTCTCCTCTGTCACCATCTCTCCTCTGTCACCATCTCTCCTCTGTCACCATCTCTCCTCTGTCACCATCTCTCCTGTCACCATCTCTCCTGTCACCATCTCTCCTCTGTCACCATCTCTCCTCTGTCACCATCTCTCCTCTGTCACCATCTCTCCTCTGTCACCATCTCTCCTGTCACCATCTCTCCTCTGTCACCATCTCTCCTCTGTCACCATCTCTCCTCTGTCACCATCTCTCCTCTGTCACCATCTCTCCTCTGTCACCACCTCTCCTCTGTCACCATCTCTCCTGTCACCATCTCTCCTCTGTCACCATCTCTCCTGTCACCATCTCTCCTCTGTCACCATCTCTCTTCTGTCACCATCTCTCCTCTGTCACCATCTCTCCTGTCACCATCTCTCCTCTGTCACCATCTCTCCTGTCACCATCTCTCCTGCCACCATCTCTCCTGTCACTATCTCTCCTCTGTCACCATCTCTCCTCTGTCACCATCTCTCCTGTCACCATCTCTCCTGTCACCATCTCTCCTCTGTCACCATCTCTCCTGTCACCATCTCTCTTCTGTCACCATCTCTCCTCTGTCACCATCTTTCCTTTGTCACCATCTCTCCAACAATTCCTCACTGTCCCTACATCCACCTGTCCAGTCCAGGACTCAGTCTGTCCTACCTGGACATCTGTTGTTACCGTCTATGCTCTCCTGGCCACAGGAAGGTTACTGGAGCTATTGAGACATTCTCTGCTCTGAATGGAAAAGAACCTAATTGTTCAGCCAATTACCTTTGCTTCTTGTTTCCAAGCCTAGATTAAATTAGAACGCCCCCTGCTGCTAACTAGTTGTGTGGCAGTGAAATAGAAAGGAATGTAATATTTGCAAATGATGAATGTAACTCCCCACCCCCCAACTCCGCAAAAAACCCTTTCCTTTAGACTCCTTCTCTGGCTTGATGTAGCAGGCAGGAAGTTTGCTTGCAGGTAAAATGAGGCCAAGTGTCTGGGTAGCTCTGCGGACCTGCTGACAAGGGTATATGTTTGGAGTTTCACATTAGTGGAAAATGGGCTTGTTTGTCTCTAGTGCTAAGATATAGCTTTAAATTTTTTATAAGAGTAACTAGAATTGCCCTAATTTTTGTACCTAAATGTTCTCTGGTTAAAAAAAATATATTATAATAGATCCCATTACGTTTGGGATAAATTTAGGCTCTTTTGGAGTTTCTGGTCTGGTGACCTTCAGCTTTGTGCAGTTTTGTGACTTCAGTTTATCCTCACTAACCCTCAGCTCTTCTACTCACACTAGCCCGTTAATCCCACGCACACAGAGCCAGTTTGTATCCCAGGAACTTTATCTTATTTCCCCTTTTCCCAAGTTCCCTACTGCCAGGCACTCATTATTGCTGAAATTTTAACTTCAAACCAAAACAAAGAATGATACCTGAGATTTTAAAATGACATTTCCATATCTATAATTTGATATTTTGTCTTCACAATTCTTAGATCTCTCTCTAAGTATGCAGTTAGTTATTCCCTTACTAACTTACTCCCTGTAGGAGCTAGTTTGTCACTTGCTACAGCACTCCGTCTGTCTCGGAAGCACCTCCCTTCTAACACAGAGATTGGAGAGCATTGAAGTGCTCTCTCTCCCTGTGATAGGGTTGACTGGCGTTGCGGCTTGGTTCTGTGAAACGATTTCTGGGAAAAGATTACAGGATGTGCGCACTCAGGATAGGGAACGGGCAGCAGAACAAAATAACGATGCCGTCCAAGTCCGACTTAGTGGACCAGGAAGCTTGTTGGGGTCACGCAGAGGAGCAGGGGCAACTCACAGGCACCTCTGACCCACCCACCGCCTCCTGGGAACTGACTCCGGGATGCTGTAGCTCGTGACGTTAACTGCACTGTGTGCAGGCAGCTCAGCGTGCTGGAGATAGAGCATCACTCCTGCACTCTCTACTGCTCATGTCACTCCGGCTGTTACCTTTTCTGACTTGCATATTTTGATGAAGCAAGTGCCTAAGACCCACCGAAAAACAGGTCGTTTAAAAAAAAAAAAAATCCCCGAATCCTGCCACACAGGCCGGGAACACACGGCCTCACCCAGCAGAGATTTTAGGTACGAGTTTGACTATGGACACTGCCAGTGGCAGCTTTTTTTTGTTGTTTGTTTTTTTGTTTGTTTGTTTTGTTTGTTTTTTGAGACAGGGTTTCTCTGTGTAGCTTGGTTGTGCTGGACTCGCTTTGCAGACCAGGTTGGCCTCGAATTCCCAGAGGTCAGCCTGCCTCTGGGGATTAAAGGCGTGCTCCACCCACCGCCCAGCTCGCCAGTGGCAGCTTTAAGAGAGGCTGAACGTGACGCAGGCCGGCCATGTCTTTGCTCCAAGTCTACTGAAAGCATGAGCTAATACAGGTAAGATATTTAAGGCTGCAAAGTTTGTTACAGTTTGTTACACAGAAAAACATGTCAACTGCACCCTTGTAGAACAATTGATCTGGATGGGCAGACAGTAAATGAAAGAAATACATTAAAAAAAAAAAAAAAAAAAAAAAAAAAAAAACTGGTATCACAGCACAAAACTACAGAAAGGATCTGCTTGCTTAAATGCCACACGCCCTAAAGTGTAATCCGCCATTTATACACAGTGTTTTCTAGTTTTGTGCTCTATTTGGAGTAGATAAGAGTAACCTGCTCCTAACACTTTCACAACCATCCTCAAAGACAACTATGAAAACAGAGCATAAATATCACTTTATTTGCTCTTTACCATCCTAGCTTTGTTTCTGTTGCTGTGATAACTCACTCCAACAAAGGGCGTGGTGCCACTCACCGTCAAACTGGGTCTTGCCACATTAATTAAGGCAATTCAGATTATCTTCCATAGACTCACCTGAAGGGACACTGGTCACCTGAAGGGACACTGGTCTACTTGAAAACATGGCCCTGGCAGGCCTTGTCCTTCTCCCTAATTTCCTCTACCTTGCTAAAAATCCGTTAGATCATATTCCTAAAGCTAGCCATCAAGGTCTGTTTCCTCTTTCGGCCACTTCCTCCTCCTGAGGCGGACTACTAAGGTCCAGCTGTCAAAAGCCCCCTTCAGTTTACCTAATTAACACGCACAATTAAAAAGGAATACCTCATCCTAACACGGGGTTTCCCCCTTTTACTTTCATAAGCTGCCATTTTCCTATGGGGCACACCTGCTTCCTCTCTACCCAGAGGCAGTCTTTTGTCCTCCTGGACAAATATCCCTCTCCCTCCCCCCCTTTGTCTCTCCCCCCTCTGCCTTGCTCCCTTCAGTTCTCCCTCATTCACCATCTCCTGTCTTTGTCTCTGATTCCTTACCCTCTGACCCTCTGGGGCAAATAAATCACCTTTGTGCTGAGAACTGGGTCCTGAGTGTCCTGAGCCAAAACCAATGATCTCTTACATCTCACAGACCAATTGAATCTAGACAATCTGTCATTGAAGAGTTTCGTTCTAGGTCGTGCCAAGTGAACAGTAAGAGTAAGGCTTGTCCCAAGGCAGTGGCAACATATAGGAAAACACACTCGAAGGCTCAGCTCGGGAGCTCGTGTTTCCTGGATGACGGGCTCTATTTTTCCTACTTTGTAAGTAAATGAATATTAATAAATAATCAGAAGCTCAATTTACATTGTTCTTACTGCTTATATATTCACAAAGTTTTTTTTAAAAAGACATATTATGCAAAGATTTGCTTCTCAATGGTCTTGGTCTATTTTTGTGCTTATAAAATATTCTGCTTTATTAGGTAGATATCTACCAAGTGTAGAAAAAAAGAACTCTTGCTGCAAAACATTATATTCCTTCTATGTTAGATAATTCTGTAAATAAAAATAAAGGTTTTTCTCTATAGATTAAACATATCATAAAATTAAAGCAAATAGTGTTAGTAGCAAATTTTCATTTCTTTTCTGCAATAAGTATGGGCAACGACTTGACAACAGAGAAAGCAATCAGCTTCTCACCCTTGAAGCAGTATGGTTCAGAGCCTGACGCTGGGGATTTAACTGGTTGTCTAGAGCAGGAGCCTTTACGTGCTACACTTGTGAGGATGTACGGTCACCGCTAAAATGACCGCTGAGCATGAGATTAGCGCCACCTTTGGAGCTTTGCTTTTGCTTTCAAGGGATTTCAGCTACAGAAATAGACAACTGTCAGCAAAAACTACTCCAGAGCTGAGTGTCCGAAAGGGAGTGCAGTGTCTGAGGATTATGGGACCCTGCTGGATAAGGTTGAAGTCTGACTTCTCAGGACAGCCATTGGCACTTGGTCTATGTTGGTGGACTCCCTTTTCTCAGTGAATTTCTCACTCTACCTGATCTGCTAACCCGAGATCTTGTAAGGAACCTCACATAGCCTTCAGGGAAGATTATAGCCGCGACCATTTCCTGATAAAGAACTTCAACAGGCACAGGGAAGTCTTGGAAATACCCCACCCTAAGCTGAGGAAATTCTAACCTCCAGCCAGTGACCTTTAATTGTACCTAGAAGTCATCCCCTTACACACAGGATAGTTAAGCACTGTTTTCTCCTTCCTGTGATAGGAGCCCGTTACTACATCACTGCTTGTAGATTAAGTATCCTGGCACCCTTAGCCCTAGCAAATCAGACACATTCACACTCAAAACCCCTCCCCACTGCCCAAGGTTTATAAATAAAGGCTGGCTGGCTAGCTGGGGGAGGCTCTCTGTCTTGTTTGCCGTTCCTCCATCATGTCTATCTGAGACTCTGTTTATTCTGGTGGAGGGAACCGCTGCTGGATACCTTGTGGTCAGGCAGCAGTGGCGGAAGTGTCTTTGCAGCTTCTGGGGCCTGTTCCACCACTGCCTGCAGCCTGGTGCTGACTCTCTGGGAGGCACTGCTGGGACTGAGTCTCACTGGGCCTGCCTGCCAGTGGCTTTCAGACATCTGCCTTCTGCTATGTTTAGCCCAGCAGCTCAAGCAAGGAGCTGCGGCCCGTGGCGTCATCACAGGCTTGCTGGGCTCCCGAGTCTCCGCTGCCTTCTGAGACCTGAAGTCTCATTCTAAATGATCTTAAACTGTAACATCCTATGGAAAACTCACTTTCTACCTCTCTACAGAGAGGCCAGGAATCTGGCCTAGTGCCCTAAGCTCAGGCCTCACCGCGATTGCTTTGCTGCCCCAAAGTAAGAAACAGGACCTTGGGTCCTTCCATCTTGTGCTCCCTCCATTCTCTGGAGGCAAGCAGCACCTGGAACGGCCCCCTGGATGCTGAAGGACAGAAGATGCAGAATAGCTTGGAGCTCGAGTGTCTGGGTTTTATCCTTAGAACCATATAAAAAGAATAGTGACAATGTGAGTTGGGCTATCAAAGCAGCTGTGTCCTCAAAAGACCTAAAGTTCTCATTTCTCACATGGAGATCTTAAGCCATTTTCATTTTATTATCAAAAAGAATAATGCCCCACACCTGCACCTTTAAATGAACCACCAGACAGCTGCTTAGTTTAGAAAACATAATAGCACCTCAGCACAGTGCCAGAGTAATGTCAGCACTTGGGTGCCAAGTGGGGAAAGACTACTAGAGCAAACTTTTTTTTTAAAAAGTAAGTCTCTTTTGATTTTCATTTAATATCAACATTTTTATTCTTTACACAATTGATTGTGCACAAAACAGACAAAGAGTCCACCAGTTTAAATTTTTACCACTGCTGCATAATTCATGTATGTACAATGGTCTTCCCAACATGTTTGATGGGAAAGGTTTTCTCTTTGAATGAAAAAGGCCATTAGTACCAGCCTCTATTCAAAGCCAGTCTGGACCCAGGGAATTGGAGAAAAAGAAAATAAAAGATAAGAATTAAGGTTTATTTGAATATGTTCTGTCTATTGGGTGAAAAACGAGGACAGAAAGAATGCTTCATCTAATAAGAGACAAATGTGAGAGCCATATGAGTGACAACTGTATTGCTCCCTCTTGGAGCTAATTATACCTTTGAATCACATTCAGAAAAGAAGACACAGACTTACCTTCAGTGAATACTTATTTTAATTGCTCAGTAGTGAACACTTCTTTTTGAAGTAATTGAGTTACTTTTTAAAGTAGGTACAAAACATCTCCTGTCCTCAATAGATGGCTGAAGGTGAACAGTTATTACTTTTGAAGAAAAATATGTAATACCATAGTTATTGATATCAGATTTCTTTTCCAGAATAGAATTTAGCAAGAGCAAGGTACCATGGTGCATGCCTACAACCCCGGGGACTCTGGGGACTGAGGAAGGCAGAAGAAAGGTGAATTCATCATCACTCTGGCCAATATAGAAAGATTTGGGGGATATTAAATTTAAATAGATTTACTTATTTATTTACTTTACATCCTGTTTCTAGCCTCTCCCGCCTCTCCTCCCAGTCCCATCCTCTCTCCCTCTTCCCCCAAGCCCTATCCCCTCTCCCATACTCCTCAGAAAATGGGAGCTCTCCCCCCAACAACAACCCAAGTCTCACCAGGACTTCCTGCATCTTCTTCCTCTGTGGCCAGGCAAGGCAGCCTTGCCAAGGGGAAGTGATCAATGAGCAGACAACAGAGTCCATGTCAGTGACAGCCCCTGCTCCCTTTACTAAGGGACACAACTGAAGCCTGAGCTGCCCATCAGCTACACCTGTGTAGGGGCCTAGGTCCAGTCTACCCATGGTCTTTGGTTGGTGTTTCAGTCTCTGTAAACCCCTTGGGCCCTGGTTAGTTGACTCTGTTAGTCTTCTTGTGGAGCTCCTGTCCCCTCCCTTCTCTCCTCCTGACACCAAACCACCCACAAAATCTTCGACCCAAAATTGACTCTGCCTCCAAGATGTACAGGGATAAAAATCGACCAATGCCTGGCCCAACCTGAGACCCACTCCTGACACCATTAACCATACTCTGCTCTGCTTGCATGCAGGAGCCTAGCATAGCTGTCCTCTGAGAGGATTCAGCAGTGGATCGAAACAGGTGCTGAGACTCACAGGCAAACACTGGGCAGAGTGCAGGGAGACTTGTAAATAGATTTATTTTACGTGTATGAGCGTTTTTGCCTACGCTATGTATGTTTACCATGTATGTGTGCAGTACTTGCAGGAACCAGCAGAGGGCATCAGAGTTTCTGGAATTGGAGCTACAGACTGTTAGTTTGCCTCACGGGTGCTGGGAAGCAAATCCAGGGCCTCTGCCCAGTCGTTACTGAGTCATCTCTATAGCAGAGAGAGAAGGGAGGCAGGAGGGAAGGAAAGAGAGAAAGAGTAAGGGAGAGGGAGAAGGAGAGGGAGAAGGAGAGGGAGAGAGGAAGGCTTGAAACTAATTTAAATTTGGCTTTTGAGAATTGAACTACTCCGTGAAGGAGTAGTTTTGAAGGAACCAAGCTCAGAATTTAACCCAGGACTGAGGCCTATCCTCATGCAAGAAAGGACATCGGCACATTCTCACAGACAACCAAGAACTAAGGCTGAGACTGTCTCTCCTCCAAACTCCAAAATGCGCGTCTCCGTGCTGGTAGCTCCTACTAGGCATTGTGACACGTACCTGTGCTTAGTAGTATATTAAGATAGACATGATGGAAGCGGGCTGCTCAGCAGCATAGTTACTTTATTATTGTAACTGCTTAGAGCTGCTGACGCATAGTGATTGCAAACCACGCCCTGATTATGACGAGTTACGGTTGTTTTAAGTGCTCTCTAACCAATCGCCCACTCCAACACCCCATTTTATAGAACTGGGCAGACTGCTCCACCACCATCACCCTGGTGGGGCACTTGTATGAGCTGCACAAATGCTAGCTTATTGAAATCTCTCAGCCAAAGCCATTTGTTAAACAACTTGCCTATAGTCATTCTATAATTTAAAATTATTTGACTAGTTTTTCTACAAAATAGAAGAACGAGGGCCCGCAGCAGTCGAAACCAAAACACTTATTAAGATAGTAAGATAGCAATGAGAGGGGAAGAAGATAACTTAAGGGGGAGACAAAAGGGTCACATAACACAGACGGCATGAAAACAGAGGTGGTGTTCTCAGAGGGAGGAGGGGAAGAAGGCAAGGACTGGCCTTTAGAAGCAAGAGCAAGAAGAACAAAGCAGACATAAAAACCCCACAGCAAAACCCACTACTTTGTGCGCTAAGTTTAAAAACTAACAAAAGTTTGAAATAAGAACTTAACGTGACACCCATATACTGACCCCCCCCCCCCAGTTACACTACACAAATCAAGACATGCTTCTCCCTTAAATAGCCCATTTCCAACATGAAAGAACTTGAATTAATTAAAACAAACAACAACAACAAAAGGCTGTTGGAAATGACAGTTGCACCATTTGTGATGAAGACATTCTCCCTCACGATTTATGACTCTTACTGCTTCAAAGCACTGAGTGTAGGAAGAATGGGGGAAGAACTGGCCTCTCCTTGTCAGCTTGGGGCAGACAGTGATGGGAGAGGGGTGTGAGCTGCTGTGTGCTCCTCCCGTCACCACTGATGCTCTGTGAGAACAGCACACTCATCTGAAGTAGGTCTTCACCCTGTATTGCCTAACAATCTCAGCCTCAACTGATCCATCTTTAAGTCAGTGAAACAGCAAGTAAAGCTGAGGTCAGATGTTAGGGGAACAGGGCTCCCCTTTCTAAGGACTAGGGGAGGGGGGAGGAGGTGAGGAATGGAGGGGGGATTGGGAGGCGATGAGAGAGGAAGGAGGCTACAATCAGGACGTAAAGAATTCAAACTGCAGAACAAGCAGGTAGCTTATACTGCTAATCCCACTACATGGGAACAGCTCGGAGACTGGCTGAGACGTGAGTGTCTATGCATAGACAATGCTTCTTGTTGGCTACAGAACCACTGTGATTTATTATTAGATGCCTTATTCATAGGGTATGAATGAAGATTTACACATGTCTATCTTTTTCTCATACAAAGAGCAGAGAACCAGCCTTCACGCACACCTCATATATTTATAATTTTAGGCTGTATAATGCTTGTGAGAAATTATGTTTTCAAAACAAAAGAACCAGACAGTGACGCTGAATCAAACCTGATAGGATTCATTCCTCTCAGCATGCTGGACACTGACATCCTGCATCCTTCATGTTCCAGCACCAAGTGCTTCAGTTGCTGTTCCTCATCAGAATGGGACAGCTCCCAGGACAGCTTTGAAGAAAGCTTTTAATACCAAATTGGTCCAACAATCCAGACTGTCCCACACAGGACTTTAATTAAGCCTGGAATTTCTCAACATTTAGAAACTGGACCACAAATGCTATTCCTAGCTTGCTTAACCATTTCCCCAAATTTTATTTGGGCCCCTGGAAAGATATTATTTGTCCCAAATCAGCCAGAAGAAACCTTAAGAGAATGATGCCTCCTTTCCTTTAAGGTGAGTTGGGTAGGTTTCCGGTTGCTTTCTTGGCCTATAAATGTTTATTTTCATTGGGAGTTGCTTATAAGTTATTATTGGTCGTATTCAGAGAGAAAACAAGGTTTGGCTCAGGGATGTCTCTCTTTTCCTTTATATTTCTTTCTAGGTTTGTAGATAGGAGTTGAAAAGAAAGAAGGGGGAATGTAGAAATATATAAGGAGGGTAGGACAAAAAGTAGATTATTGAATCTCCTCAACTTAATGCCTTAATTGTTACTCACAAGGTTATTTTTAATTCACTGGTATATAATTTTGTATATTGATGCACAATAAGATTAATTTTAACACATAGGTATAGAATTCAAATTTAAGATTATTCTTCACACACATTATATAGATATATTTATACTCTGATATGAAGTATTGTACCCATACAACTCAACTATGACTCAATGTTTACTTCCAATACTTTGTGAGTTGATAAAATCATGGTCATGTCAGTTACTAGTCTGTTTTTATCACAAGAACATACATTCTAGGTTTAACAGATATATACGATTCTATAGATAGATAAGGTAAAATAGATAAGGTCTTCAAAAACCTCAGAGAATTACAGAATATGGCATTTAAAGATTTTTTTTTATTAGTTTAAAGATTCTTTGAGAATGAGCCAGGTTAACTCCTGGCAACACCCAGCCTACCTCAAAGATGATGATGAGCATCAATGAATCTCCTTAAGGAGATGGCTTCAAAGGTGGCAAACAAGCCACTGCGGAAAATGTCCTCATTTCTACTACAGGCAGAATTCTGCCTTAAAAAGGGCAAGCTTGGATGCAGGCAAGCTTGCCAAGACAGCGTAAGCAAGTCCTTAATAGTTTCTGCCTCACAAATATGTCTGTCTGATACATTGGGCCAGAAGGCTGAAGATGATGCTCCAACGTTATAGAGAGTTTTGGGTGACTGTTCAGGCAGCAAACTGTCTCTGTCATCTTCCCATTTTGGAAGCTGCCAACCTGCACTCCCAGTATACTCAGGTAATCAATTTTATTCCTTCTCAAGTCTCTGATGGGGTTGAAGACCAGATAGTTTAGTTTTATAATTAAGTTTAGTTGTTTAGGGCTTAAGTATTTTTAGGTCTAGATAGATAGATGTTTTGAGTTGGTAATGATGAGATATGTCAGATATTCATTTACATTCAGAATTTTAGATGCACCAAGATAGGAAAGATGTTTTCTTCAAGGCTGCCAAATACAAATGACCATAACACTATGGATGTAACATTTATATAATTCCTGATTGCTTCGTGGTTCTTCTTGCTGTGGGTAGTTTATTGTATATGTGTGTAATAATATAAATGTATATGTAAAAAAGAAAAATAATAAAATATCTCCATGATATCTATTATTTCAAAATTATACTCACTAAATATTTTCATAGCACAATAAGAATAGAACAAACACTATACAGATCTATAGATTTGTTTAATGCTTGATCATATTTTAAATCCATTGAGCAAAGTGAATAGTTCACTAAAACAGGAATAGAAATTCCCAACCATAAATTCTGAGAAAGATGTGCAGAACACAGGTTTGCACAGGGGAAAACAGAAACTTGCCTGGTTCTCAGGAAATTGTTAACATAGTTTGGGCTCTTGAATGTGGGAGAGTTTGGCACATTACTATGGTGACCACCTGGATGCCAGGATCACAGAGGAGCTAGGACTCTCTGGACGCCTGGGACAAACATGAGCCTTTCTGTGTACTGCCTATAAATATCGATCTCTTTGGCTTTCCTTAAAGTCAGGGCTCTGTCTCAGGTGTGCTATGGGAAAGCTTAGGATACAGGAGCCAGGAGAAGGAGTGTCCCTTTCCAATGACAACTTTATATGAGCACAGTTGTGGCAGGAACAGCTCTGTTAATGTGGGGAGTGATGCTCAGGGAAGCTACAGCGCCAGAGATAAGATAATGAAACAGCTGAGGTGCAGAATGCAAGGGTTCTGCTCATCAGCAAAGTGATCCCAATGCCATGAAAAAATAATAAACAAGAAACAAAAACAAAACGCCTGACATGGCACTCAGTGACAGATGCAATGGGACCCACACCTTCATGGTTACGATAGTTGACTATTTCTGAGGTTTTGGCATGGCAAGACTTGTTCTGCCTTCTCATTCCCACTCATAGAATGATTAGATTGATTTCCCTACTCGTCTTTATCTGCTGACATGGAGTTATAAACCTTCCTACCCACTGATGCAGGCCTCACACACAGTGAGAGATGATGGTCTGTGAGGTCAACTTATTCTAAACACAACCTTCAGCTCTGGTCTAAATAAGAACGATTAGGAAGATATTTACAAAGGTGCTAAGGGGAGGCAGTTTATTCAACAAATAATTTTAGGATCTTTGGATATTTAAATGAAAAAAAGAGAATGTTAACTTTTAGCCTTGACGTGCTCAGAAAGGAAATATATCCACTGAAATACATTGTTGTAATGTATCAAAGTAAAACTTAAGAAAATTCTTAGAAGAAAATTCCAGGAGAAAAAAAAAAATGTCCTGACTGCAGTTCAGCAGGTTTCTTAACATGATCATAAAATTAAGAAAAAATTAAAAGTAGACATTGCAAGTAGTACATGAAGCAGATGTATACCGTCTGATACAGGCACTGCCATGCCAAGAATGCCAGTGCCGCAGCCCCATGGGAGTGTCAAAGCTGTCCTTGTGTCTGAGTGTCAATGTCGACAGTGTGTGCAGAAAATGTCTAACAGAGCTTCCTCTCTCCAGCAGTTTCCAGCCTGAAGGCTGCTCACCTATAGAGACCTCTCCCCTATAGAGACCGCTCCTACTGGGATTGGGATTAGTTAAACCTGCCTCCCTTATTTATTGATTCAGCAACTCCGCCCCCTGTTCAGCTGTATATAACACGCACTGAGGCACGGGGTGCTGCAGCTTTTCCACACTAGAGCCCAGCTTCCCAATCCCATCCTTCTCTGTGTGTCTTCCTATGTCTGTGCTTTCTTTAGTGTCTGTCATTTCTTCATTCCCAGTTGGACCAGCACCTGGAGCAATGAAAGAGCACAGAAAGACACCATCAAAATCCCGCCCTTCAAATACAAACATCGGGCACAGGCTGTTGCAAAACACCTAGGAAAGGCATCTAGGAAAGAAGATAAATCTAGAATGCACAAAGAAGTCCTAAAATCACAAAAGACAACAATCCAACTGAAAAAAGATACAGACTTTAACAGACACTTTGGCAAAGGAAAATAACAATACGGAAAAAAAAAATAGCCAACACCATTTGGGCAAATGCAAATTAAACCACTAAGAGATCTTACTGAAAAAGTTAAAACTCAAAGGGTTGACAATGTCGGGAGCTGAGAGAGATCTAAAGTACGTGCTGTCTGCGTGCAGAATGGTGCAGTCAACTTTAGAGAAGTTGCTGACTGTTTCAGAAGTTTTGGATGTGCTCAAGAAACAACACAGCAGTTCCCACCATGGGAACCCACCTTAGGCAAACAGAAACTCATCTCCTTAAAAGGGCCCATGTATAAGTCAGACTTTCTCCAGTCAAAAACTGAAAATTACTCATGTGAGTATTAAATGGAAATTGTATGCTCAAGGTCCACAGAATAAAATCCTACCCCATGCAAAAGGGAAGTAAATGTTAGTGGAGTTCACTATGGTTCTCAATGGAGGAAGCCAGACAAAAAACACACACTGTACATGTTCATTTAAGGACATCTGAGGAAAGGCAGAATTTGAGGGAGAAAGATTTACCACAAAGGGAACAGAATAATTTTCAGAGAATAGGTATGCTTGATATGTGGATTGCTTTAGGTATTACACATACATACATTATATATAATGTATGCATGTATAGTTTGTCAAAATTCATTATGAAGCCACATGCTTTACAGAGATTTTTGTTACATATACACATTACACTTCAATAAAGTGTCCTTTATAAAGCAAAAAGAAGAAATCCTTCTATGATATTTATTACCCAGCTCCAATTATTGAACTTTTCCATGACCCGCAGCTCTTCCTGTGTTCTCAGTTGTTTCCAGTGTTAAATAGTGCTGTGGACGTTAAATGCCTTCCACCCACATATATGTGTCATGGTTACCAGCACTGAATCCAAGTCTTGAGCCCTCATCTATGTGTGACCAATGAGATCAGTTTATATGCCACACAACACAGGCCAAGGTGTTGACCACTGGCGCTCTCCTTGGTAGCCTAAATCACCACAGTGATTTGGACATTTAGGATGCAGTTTTTAATATATGTTTTTTTTTTTTTTCCTGTGGTGCCCTGTGCCCCATCCACCCAGTGTGATAACTGTCTCTGATGTCCAAGTTTCTGACTTGGAACTCTTACAAAGACATCCATCAAGCCTAAGATCACAGTCAATTTGAATCCCCATTTTTCAATACTGTGGACATAGACGATTCACCTTCAAAAATCGAGGACCTATGCATCTCCTTCGGAAATATGTTGTCTATATTGACAAAAAGGGAAGCACAGTCAATGCTACTTTAATTTATAATCCCACCCCTGGCTCAACGTCTAAAAGAAAGACATACAAATACTCAACAAAAGACATTCACAATACTGTTACAGCAGGGCCATTTGCCATAGGCCAAACCAGGAGCAAGCTAGGTAGACCTGGCATATAACACGCTTGTATGCATATGGGGTGATTTGAATGAGAATATCCTATGAGACTCTGGATGTGATGACTTGGTCCCCAGTTGGTGGCGCTGTTGGCAGAGGTTTTTGGAACCCTTTGGAGATGGAGCCTTTCTGCATGGAGTGTGTCACTGGCTTTGAGCATTGAGAGCTGTGCTGGCTAGTGTTATGTCTTGACCCACACTGTTAGTTATCTGCAAGGAGGGAACCTCAGTTGAGAAAATGTCTCCATAAAATTGGGCCATAGACAAGTCACTAGGACAGTTTCTTGGTTCATGGTTGATGTGGCAGGACCTAGTCCATTGTGGGTGTAACCACCCCTGGGCTGGGGGTCTTGGTTTCTGTGGGAAAACAAGACAGTAAGTCGCACTCCTCCATAACATCTGTATCGGTCTTGCCTTTTGGTCCCTCCCCTGACTGCTTTTGATGAGGGACTGTGACGTGGAAGTATCAACAAAAAAATCCTTTTCCTCCCTAAGTTGCTTTTGATCATGGTGTTTCATCACAGCAATAGAACCACAACCAAGACAGTAGCCTCCCTCACGAAGCTTCCTGTTTGTGTTTTTTAAGATTAAAACAAAAAACTCCTGAATTTGCCAGGTTCATTAATTAACAACATGCTTCTTGAGTTGATTATGTCACAAAAAAAAATTACAACCGTTAACAATGATTTCAGTTTTCCAAAGTTTAACTAGATTAGCATCAACCTTTTGGGTGACACTCGTGGTGACACTCGTGGAAATTAGATAATAACATTATGTTGATGGATTCGACTTCATTCCTCCTCAAAGAAAAAAGAATTGGCAATTTCAAACTGAAAGCATTTTAAATGTAAATTTATTGGAATATATGTCCAGACAGTACTTGCTGCTCTAGCACCTTTCAAAGGTGGAGTCTACGTGTCCTACTGAGTCAGTGCTCCCTGGCCTGGCCTCAGTAATGGCCCTCCCTCCCTCATAAAATGAATAACATTGACACGAAAGAGTCTCCCAACCCTTACAGCTACAGATGGTGCACATTTGTTTTGAGAGACCGTGGCATTTGCAGCTGCGTGTGCATCCCTGAGTCAGTGCCGCCTCTGCCCAGCAGACACATGTTGAGAGTCTGGCCTCCCACACATGACACAGTTCTACTTCACTTCCAACGTGATCTTTGCTTTGAATTCCCTTGCTTTAATTAACTTGAGGGATTTCTAAGAGACCTTTCAAACAGTACACTTCCCTCCCACTTATGTCTACACAGAATGGGGTTTTTATTGTCTGTATTTTTTTCTGAGTTTCCTATATCTTAAAATACAGGCAATAAAATGTAACTAAGACACTTTCTTACCTACACCACGGTAGCATTTCCTCTAAGCTAATACTTCCCAGTCACTTGAGCTCTTTAACACTGTGAAATATAATTCTCATTTCAGTGCCTAATGACTAACAGAAGCCTATTCTGTAAGGATGCTTGCCTCCTCTCACATGCCACAGCTGAGGAAAAGGCCAACGAGCTGCCATTGTGTTTTTTCTTGTGTCCTACACCTTCTTGCTTGTCTCCTTACCTGCTCCCTCAGTTCGCATGCTTGGCCAGGTTGGCAATTTCAAATAACCCCAGACTCCCGGGAATAGTCAAGCTTCCTTCCAGAACACGTAGAGGCAATCTTTAAGTGCTGAGATGATTGCATTTCATAGACAGAGACTGGAGATCAGGAGTATGGCACAGAAACCCACCATTTGCTAAGGATGAGCCCACATTGCCTGAGTCCTTCTCAGACCTGAAGCATTTCTAGAGATTTGATATTTTAAAATAACAATAGTGATTAAAAACAGTCACTAATTTCTTAGTAACTATAAAATCATCAATAAGTATGTTATAACTATTCCAACTGTTTCCCCCTCCCAAATCAATTTCAACATGATTTAATTAATATACATTTATCTGTGAGTATAAAGATAAATATTCAGGCTGTAGTCATTGATTGTGGTGGTTTAGTGAGGTGGTTGTTATAAATTCTCCTCCAAGATCCATGATTTTGCTAGTCTTGGGTGCTTGGCCAGGTTTCCAGCACCAGGTAGTATTTCCCTCTTCTTGAGCGGGCGTTATATCTGACTACAGAGCTCTGAGTTACCGCCAAGGCGTGCAGGCCACCGCTGCACCCTCAGGGTGACGTGGCCTTGCTGCGCATTGCTGTGGTTCATAGGCATCACAGCTGGGTGGGACTCTTGGTTGCTTCCCCACTTTGGAAGCTTCACGATAGAAGGCGAGTGTTACAGAGACCCACAACCAATCAAATGAAGAGCAGTGGAGCCCAGTCCTAAGCGCTACATCCCATCCGCAGCGCCACTCCTGCACCTAAGGCTCAGGGAACGTTGCAGTAGAGGGAGCAGAAAGAGTCTAAGAACCGGAGGATGAGGACATTTGCTGGGCTATTGTTTCTCCTAAAAGTGTCAGAAGCTAAACCAACGAAGTGCCATCAGTTTGACTGAGAAACATGACCCGAATGACAAAAAATATCAGCGGATACCCCAAAGTGGATGGGGGAAAGGACATGAGGCCTCAAGCTGGGTAGGTGACAGGCAGCTAAGCCGTGACGAGAGTGGGAGAAACAGTCTTCTCCAAGGAAGGGCACACCAATTGGTCATACAATACTAAATGGCCATCTCTGAAAACAAATACGTACAAATAGCATTATATAGGCTGAGCAAGTTGTATTTATACATTTAGGAATCTATAGAAATAGATATGCGCCTACAGACGTAACAACGATTAAAGAGAAAGAGACCATGGATTTGAAAATGAGCAAGGTGGGGAGTTCATGGGAGGGCTCTGAGGGAGGAAATGGAAGGGAGAGATGATGCAATTATAATTTCAAAAATTAAAAAGAATATTACATTTTTTTTCTGATCACTTACAGGTGTCTTGACTAAGATTAAGGTTGAAGATTCTGTTTGGACACAGAAATTGCCCATTCAGCTTTGGCCATCTTATATATTAGTAAGACAGAGTATGTGATTTCAGCCAGGAAGTTGAAAGCAGACAGGCAAATGACAGCCACGGTTGATAGCCTGTCCTTGTATAGATTAGAAGTAAGGCTAAGTTCTGCATTTTAAACAGGTGTCCACAAAGAGGGAAACAGGAAACATGGCAGAGTGTATGTGGACACAAACCTGAACATCTTCTTTACCCAACTTTCAACAGTAATTGTATTGGTTTCTGAGCTTGTAAATGATCTGTATATGTTCCCATGATATTCAACCCATCACCCTGTGTCTGCCAGGTGGTGCAGCCACATCCTGAATCCACCTGCTGTCCTATGTTTCCTAAATCATTGTTTATTTACCTTCCTCTTTTAGACATTTCTTTCTATGTATTTAAAGAGTATGTAAACACTTTGCCTTTTAGAACTCTTATTTTCATTTAACATTGTACTGCTAATGGGTCTGTTGGTATAGTTCATTTTTTTTTGAGCCTCTCTGTAATCATCCTACCTTACAAACAGTAAAGTATTTATCTCTCTGCCATCCACAGGCACTTTTCAAGATTTTGCAGTTATTTTTAAACTAATAAGAATATTCTCACGTGTGTATTTGTATATTTAAAATGCTTGCATTTGTATCAGGTTGCTCCCAATCCACAGATCATGAATGTTTTCATATAAACACAGTGCTGAACTGTTTTTCTGAAGAGGTTTACAGTTCTACAGTTGAATGCACACACAGGCATTGAAACTGGCTTTGCCGGAAACCACATGGTATCTACGTGGCTTTTTTGTTCACCAACAACATTGAACACCGAGCACTTTATGTAAAATGATAGTTTTTGATCCTTGCTTATTTCTCACTTGATTTCTGTCTCCCTTTCCTGGTTTCTGTTCTCTCTCTCTCTCTCTCTCTCTCTCTCTCTCTCTCTCTCTCTCTCTGTGTGTGTGTGTGTGTGTGTCTCATCTGTATGTATATATATATATATATATATATACAAAAATATGTATAATTTACAGTTATTCATTACTGCTTGTGTGTCTTGTTCTCCCAGGTAAAAGCTTGGGTTTTGGTTTTGGTTTGTTTTGTTTTTCACTCTGTAAGTTTACTTCTGATGTAAAGACTAGTAATATATTTAAGTGGCAAGAGATGGTTTTTCCATAGGCAATGTTATTTTAAAGAAATATCTTCCTTATCACATCTAAAATATATTCACTTTAGTTTCTACTATGAACTTCCAAACATTGTGCTTGATAACAGAGTCACTTTCCACTGTGACACACATTCTACTTAGGGGTGCAGTTTTTTGTTGTTGTTGGTGGTGTTTTTTTTATTTTTTTGTTTGTTTGTTTTTGTTGTTGTTGTTTTGTTTTTTTTACTTTTTTTCAGTTTTGTTTTTTACCAGATGTAAAATCATTTTGCCAGCGCCATTTCTCCACCAGTCTGATGCCATCTTTTACTACACACCACTTACTTCACAGGACCACAGGGAGGTCTCTTGAGCTCACTGCCCTATTTCTCCTGTTGGTTTGCCCTGCCTCCTTAAGCCACAGGGTCCTGATTACTATGGCTTCATAACAAGCTGTGGATAGAAGTGACTGCTCTGTTTCCGCTTCAGAAGCTCTTGGTTTATATCAGCCAACATCAGTTCCTTACATATCCTAAAATTCTGTTATCAGCTACCTTTGCATTTTGCCTAGAATTAAAGTAAATATCTATTTTACTTTGGAAAGATGGAGTGTTTTGCCAATATTTAGTTCTTTGGTGCTTTCAATGATACAGAACAGCTCTTCATCTGTTTACCCTCTGCCTTAAGTCAGATTATACTGTTATGAAATTTTCCCTGTGATAGGCATGTATTTTATTTTCTGTACTTCAATGTACTTGACACTAATTGACAATATTGTAAGCTATATTCTTTTTCAATTGTATATTTTTATTTTTGGTGCTGATGTATAAAAATGTAGCTGACTTTTGGGATCTTCAATCTCCAAGCCTTGCTCATTTTTTTCTATGCTTTTTAACAGTAGTAAAACCTTCCAGATTTCCGTAGAAAAATAGTGAGAAGCAATGACATGTTTGCTTTGTCTTTTCATATGCTAATTTCATATGCTAATTTCTCTTCTCTATTGTCAGGCTCATGTGCTATCCAAGAACTTTAATACAGTGTTAACTAAAAGAAGTAAAGTGAACAGCTTCATCTCACTCATTAATTTACAGACAATGTTTCTAGTTTCCTCTAAGGGTTTTTTAAATAGGTATTTTACTAGATTTCATATTTTTCTCTTCAAATTTAATAGTAACATGATGAATAACTTTTGACATTTAATAAAACTCTTGTCCTTATTGAAATGACCCAATGAGTTTTCCATTTTAACCTTCCAACGTGGCAAATTAAATTTTTGAATATTTCTTATATTAAACTTTGTGTCACATATTTCAAATCAACCCATGTTAATAATAGTATGTTACATATTACATGCAGGCATAGATCTGATTTGAGAACATTTTGTAGTTGTATTCTTGAGTGAAATAGGCCTTTATTCTTTCTACCCAACGTCTCCTGGTTTTGGTTTACTGGCCTACTCCTGGCGGTGCTTCCATGTGTCTACTGCCAAGGACGGTGTACATAAGTCTGTAATAAAATCCTTACAAAGCACTTTAAAGCACCTGTAGAATAGCAGTGCTTTGTTGTGCTTTTGTGTTAGGTGAGTTATTCCTTCAAATAACGTTATATAGCTATAAGATACCTCAACTTATCCATCTACACCAGGGACTCATGAAAACATATTTTCTGTTGCCTGCTTTTCAGCATTTTCAACATCTGCTGTACAGTGATTTCCTCCATATTGAGCCGGGCACTCCTGGGTGGAAGAAGGAGATGGTGGCCAAGAACTCAAGTAACTTATGAACCTAAGGAAGCTCCTGGGATTTTCAGGATTCACCTGACCCCTCCTGAGGGTTTTAGAAGTGCTGAGCACTGTTGGAGAGAGGCGCCTGACCACACAGTGCAGAGAGACACAAAGGGGCAGCTCTCCCTCCCCATCACCCATGCCGGCACGGCCACACTCCTTTAAGTAACCGCAGTAGGTTCATTGGTCCAACAAGGCAGACTAAGAGGGAACTGTTTCTCTGGTCTGCCACTGGTGCCTTATCTAGAGTAAAAGATGTTTGTCATGTCTTCCTAGCAAGAATCACACATTACACATCAGGACTCACCGTTGTGTGTTCAATCGCTCCTCTTGATGTGTCTCCTTTGGCCATCATATTGTTTATAGACTTCTGTTCCTGTTAATTAACTTGCCAGAGTTTACCTCCCCTATCACCTATTCTTAATAAACTCATGGATTTGTTTATCTTATATGTTGATTATATTTCATCAGTACTTATTTATTATTTTTTTAAAGATTTATTTACTTATTATGTATACAGTGTTCTGCCTGCATGAACATCTGCATAACAAATCTCATTATGGATGGTTGTGAGCCACCGTGTGGTTGCTGGGAATTGAACTCAGGACCTCTAGAAGAGCAGCCAGTGCTCTCAACCTCTGAGCCATCTCTCCAGCCCTTATTTATTATTTTAATTCATTTTTGTTTCCTTCTTTAACTTTCATCATGTTTTTTATTCCTTAAATAGCATTTTCAGTTCAGCCACTGCTCTTCTAATAACATAAACAAGAACTATATAAATATAGCAAATACGAATTCTTCCATCACATCTTTGCATTTATGTGGTTTCCCATCATGGTTTAATTGTTACCGTTAAAACTTTGTATTCTAAATTTTTTTATAGTCCATATACCACTTAGTGACAGAGTGGCGCTCTCAGATGCGCAGCATTATCGCTCACTGTGAACCGTTAGCTTCCAATTTAATTGCTGTTGATCATAAAGAGCGCGGTTTGCATAGCATCTTTTCACCCAATGTATTGGTGCTTTCTTTTTGGCCTAATACAGAACCAATGATTGTAAATGCTGCATACTTGCTAGAGAAGAAAAGTAGGATTATATTTTTGATAGAGCACTCGACATAGTCTGTTCGAGTCAAATTATCTAATTATATTTTTGTTTGTTTGTTTTTGTTTTTGCCAAGCATGTTACATTTATGTTGGGGTAATCTTCTGTCTTTGTATTATTCAAATGTTCAGTTCTATATCAGCAGAGAGCCGAGGACAAGCCAGACTTTGGGATTGTTTTTCCTATGGATGTATCATATCTTGTGGAAACACTCCCTCCAGTACTTTCTGATTGGTTTAATAACGAGCTGGACAGCCAACAGCGGAGACAGGAGAGGAAGTCAGGACTTCCGGCAGAGAGAGGAACTCTGGGAAAGAATCTGAGGCAGGAAAAGTTGCCGGCTGAACAGAGAGGAAGAAACAAGTGCTGATAGAGAGGTAACAGGCCACATGGCGGGTGCGTCTTTATCCCGGAGCTGGTGGTCCAAAGAAAGCCTTGCTTTACATTTAGCCAATAGTTAAAGGGGGAAATGCGCATTACAAATTCCCTGTTTGTGGAGGGAAATTATATTTTTTGTATTTTTATCGTGTACCTATGGGAGCATACATATGCAAGTTTGCAATACCACCCATCCGAGGGATGCTCCCCATAAGTTCCTCAGTAAATACAAGCTCCATCCGCAAGCATCTTGAATCATGTCAGGGTTGTCTCTCTGATACTCAGAAAGAACACCTCACGAGATGTTTATCCTAGTCTTACTTCCAATCCTTGTGTGCTTTATATGGTTGTTTTCTCTCTTCTTTGGTGAAAACTTGGACTTTACTTATTAGCCAATTGCTCACTTTGCCTTTTTCCCTATTGGGTTTAAGATATTTATAATTATTAAAGTTAGAGTGGTAGTTGGCACATTTTTTTCATCTATTTTGTTATAACACCTTACTGCCATAGTGTCACTTTATTTTTCATGGTTTTAAACTGTTTTCTCAATTGACGCTTACACCAAACTTTAGAGAAAAAGCGTTTGGTGCCGCGGCATGTTCCTCGCATGCTTGACCTGCCGTGGATGCGACCTTAGTTAATGGGATAATTGCTCCTTTTTCTTATGGTCAAGTTGCCTGGTACCATTTGCATCGCATGCATCTCTGACTGTCTCCTTTATTGGTTACTTCCACTTAATGATTTCATCCAAAATTAACTACCAGGTGAATAACCATTTAGAAAGTCTCCGAGGCCTTTATGGCTGATATTAATTTTCATGCTCTCAAATTTGAGTTGCAGTTTGGCTGACATAAAGTTATTGTGCTTTTAATGCTTTTAACGACTTTATCCAGTTATCTTTCCTCAGCCTTTGTTTCTGTTAAAAGATAATGCAAATCTGGTTGGTGTTCGTCTTTTATGGTTGACTTGTCCTTAATTTTAGAGTTTGCTCTATGTTTGTTGATATTCTAAAACCCCAATGTAATCCTGGGAGGAGGTGTTCCAGACACATCGCATCAAGATAAAAGTGAATGATACTCCTTTTTCCTTTGCAGGTAGAAGGAAACTGATTCTAGGTCGAATATAAGAATCTATAAATATAAGTATATTGCACATATATATGTATGCATATACATATATGTCCATCTTGCTGAATCCATTTATATATCTGTGTATATATAAGAATATACACACAATACACACACACACACACACACACACACACACCTTTAAGACTGACCACTTGGAATTATATAACCTAATAGGCACGTGTTCCTAGAGAAGCCATGAATTACAGGCAGCTTTTCATTAGTATAGGAGCCTTCTTGTAACTTCCTCTCCCTCATCCACACGGCTGCTCAAAATGCAGAGAACAATAGATTCAGAGGTAGCTAACCTCCATGGATACATCTGTACCTGTGATACAACCCCGGCACCTAACATCTTGGAAGAGGGAAAAAAGGTGAGACTTTAAGAGCCAGAGGACTAGGATATCAGCTATGAGACAGCACCTTTCCTACATGACAGGGAAGGTAAACCCATCAAATCTCATGACATGGTTCTCTATAAACACAATCTACATGGCTGCAACATGTAAAATTATGTTTTTAAAATAATAATACTGTCCCGAGCCTTATGTGTATGCATTTATGTAGCTAGACATATCTCATGTAATTCAATAAACTGCAAGTTAAGTTATAAATGAAGTTTAAGTATTGCAAGGCCTTTATATTATTCTAGGAAAGAATAAAGGATCTTTTAATTTTAAACATTAACCTCTATGGTAAACGATACTGGAATGATAAAATAAAACATGATTTCTACTTTAATGTACAGAGAAAATAGCCTAATAAAATGAAATGCAACGTAAGTCAAGAAAGGAGAGAACTGAGAACTTCCAAGAAGCAAGGCAAATAGAATATGCTTTAAAAATGATAGATTTCAATGCGAATAGAACAGCAGTTATGTTACATAAAACAAATGCTTCAACTGTAAGAAAAATGTGATCTAGCTGCATAAAGAAAAAGAGCATTATGCAATTACTGGAGACATCAAAAACATAAAATTACAGAAGATGTGATAATAGCACTCCACAAACCCTAATCAGAAGAAAATTGATAAAGCTAGATCAATGTTAGATTAAACAGGCTATTAAAAGATAGGATTATTAAAGAGACGTTGCAAAAGGCTAAGCTTAGTTCTCATGGAAATTACATACATTTATTAAAGTCATTTCTTCAAAATATGCAAAGCAAGAATTATCCCAGGTAAGGACATGAGCTAAGTAAGCAGAGGGAGAAAACATTCTCTTATATCATAAGTGACTGAACACTTGGTGTTATGAAACCACCGGGCTCTCGTCATGGTAATTTAAGGAAGCAGTACAATTATAGTCAAGGTCCCAAGTGTACTGTGAATGACACAAGCAGACTCTAAGCGAGGAGCCTAACTTTTCCTGAGCCTCTTTTATTTATGACTCTGTCTTCAAAAGTCTGAACTCACAGAACACTAGGGGCGTAGGGTCCAGCGGCAGGGCTTGCCTCTCCACTGACTAGCGAGTAACGGGAGGAATTGAAGTTGTGCCCCTTAAAACTTGCCAGAGTTTCAGAACTTCCCTTCAAATCACTTTCTGTAGTGAATATATACAATGCAACTTTTTCAAAGTTGTTTTTATATCTTTAGATTTTTTCTGAGTTTCCTTTTCTGTTCTGTTGTGGTCGTAAAATATGTTGTTCTTTATATAAATATATATGACGTAACAATGTCATCACCTTGTATTCCTCAACTCAAGCCAGTTTAATCATAACGTGTTATCAAGTTTATGCATTTTTTGATTTGGTAACATCTTGGTAAAAGGTTTGCCTCTATGTTTATGACTAAGATTGACTCTTAATTTCCTTCTTAGGCCCCTGTCAAGGGTTGGTATAAATACTACACTGTCTTTGTGAACTATTTCTTAGCCCAGTTAATTTTGAGATTGGTCTCATTTCTTAAATGTTTACCAAGGAAAAAGCTAAAAATCCTTCCAGGAATTCCATCTTGTCTACTGTTTCCTTTCAGTTCTATCCTTTTTTCTTCATGCGCTGTCCAGATTTGGCCTGCTTCTTGATAAATTTATCATACCAGCGTGTCTCATTTTTCTTTCATAATGCTTCTTACCTTTTTACATTGCCGTATCTAATTTCCTATTGCAATTTGCAATATGTCTTTTATATAATAAAGTTCTTTTGAAAAAGTGTTTTGGTCCCACTTATCTCTCCCCAACTCTTCACAGTCCACCTCCCTACCTACCCACTTCCAAGCCCTTTCTTTCTGTAAAAACAACCAAAAAAAAGAAAAAAAAGAAAAAAAAAGAAAAAAGAAAAATTTAAAAGACCAAGAATATCCCCTGCTCTCTCTCTCTCTCACACACACACACAATCAAGTTATTAAAAGAGCCACAAACCCAACAAAACCAGAAAGCAAAATATAAAGGCAGAAGACTAGTCAGATGAAAAATATGCCCAAATAAAGCCATATGAGACAGAAAGACTACAGAAATATGACTGAGTTTATTTATTTTGTGTTGGCCTTCTACTGCTGGATATGGGCCTATCCTTAAGAGTAGTTTGTTTCCCCAGTGAGCCTTCCTTGGAGGAAACTATTTTTTCCATTTGCAAGAGGTTATCAGTTGGATATTACTTCTGGGCTAGGGAGGGGGCGTGAGTCCACCTCTCATTTCAGCCCTCAAATCGACAGTGAAGATTCACCAGCACTGTTTTATCCCTTGCCAATCTGACAAATACATCCTTTAAAATAATAACATTCTGCCATCGTTTCCCACAGTTTCGTGTTCATCTCATAATGCAAAATACATTCAGTCTAATTTCAAAGATCCCATAATTTGTTTTAACAGTCCCAATACCATTCAAATTAGTTTCTTCTGATAGTCACCCTTCTCTTAACTGCGAGGATCTCTAACATTTAAAAACAAAACAAAACCCAGCAAGTCACATGTTTCCAATGTATAATGGCACAAAGTAAAAGTAAACATTCCATTCCAAGAGCAGTGGGGAAATAGAAAGCAAAACTTCGACCAGGGTCAGGCAAATCCCCAGTAAAACCACCAAGTCCTGCAGTTCTGTGTTCACCTGGTGCTCACGCTGATCATATGGGCTCCAGAGGGCTTGGAGGAACCCTGTTCCTTGAGCTCTGTCATCCATAGCACACAAGATCTCTATCTTGGGCTGGCTCCAGTATGATCCTGTAGCTTTCCTTGACAGAGAAAGTGGTGTGAGTATTACCAGCCTAATGGGGACGTGTCCCCAATATCCTGCGGTCTCCATTGCAGTTTCCACTTCATCTTCATAGGCTCTTGGGCTTGGCTGCTGAGGGCCTCTTTGCGGGGAACTGACGTTCTTGTACATAGTCTGGCCTCAGAAGTTTTCACAAACCTAAATACAGGTTTTACATTTTATCTTTTCTCCTTTTTATCGAAAAATATTGATACAATATGTTCTGATCGTGGTTTCCCATCTCCCGTCAATTCCTCTCATATCCTTCTTACGCCCTACCAAACCAAATCCACACCCTTTCTTTTTCTCTCTCTTTAGAAAACAAACAAGCAAACAAAAATAACAAACCAGAATATTTTAAAAAGGAACACACACACACACAAACACAAACACACACTTAATTTAAAAACAAATAATCAAGAAACATAATATACAAACAAAAGAACACCAAGACCAAAACATAACCAAAATTACTGAGACAAAAAGTCTACAAAATATCATGGAGTTCATTTTGCGTTGGTTATCTACCTCTGGGCCTGGGGCTACCGTGAAGTATGGTTCACATACACAGTGAGTCTCCACTGGAGAAAACTAAGTTTTTCCTTTGCACACAGATGTTGACTGGAGTGAGGTTCTTGGTTAGGGGTGGGAGCCAGTGTCCACTTCCCCTCTCAATGCTGCAACACCACTGGATTGACCCTGTGTGAGCTCAATGCATGCTGCCGCAGTCCCACTGTGCGGTACAGGTCAGTCCAGCTGTGTCTGCAAGGCAGCTTCTTTATGTCACCTATCCCCTCTTGTTCCTACAATCTTTCTAACTCCTCTTCCTCCCAGCTCCTTAAGCTCTGCGTGGGAGGAGGGTTGATTAAAACTGAGTGCTCTAAGGCCTGTCGCTCTCCACACATTGTCAAGTTATGAGTCTCACATTAGTTCCCTTCTACTGCAAGAGGAGGCGTCTCTGATGGTGGCTGAGCGAGGCACTGATGCGTGGGTACAGTAGAGTGTCATTAGGAGTCATTTTGTTACTGCGCTATTAGATCACAGCCCAGGAATGGAGTCATGTGAGAAGAGTTCTGAGTACTTGTAGGAGCACTCCAAGAACAGAGAGCAAAAGTCTTATGACTCGCCTTCTTCAAAACATGACAATGTTCTTGGGATGTGTTTTCATGCCCCCTCCAGGTGTAGCAAAAGGGAGTGAGTTTACTAGTTACTACTGATTACCAGAATCAGGGTACAAACTATCCTTTGTACGATCCTAATGAAAAAACATGTTTTTCCATGCATGGATTGACTTTGTTACTTGTACAGCTTGGACTCATATGAACTTTATTCACAGGAACCTCCTTAGCCATCGGGGTACACATTATCTGGTGCTCTGAACAAAGTTGGCGTTTGTGTAAGACTTTAGAACTCAATCAGCTGTCTTCCCGGGTCCCACTATGCCTAGAGTGGTGACACTAAGATTGTCTTTTAGCAGACAAGAGTAAATAAACGTCTTTACTGACTGCTCCCTCACTAGTGTTCTTCCATGCCTGTAAAACTGGTAGTTAGATGATGATGGAATGTTCTACCACCAGCTAGAGATGTAGCACGGCCCCCTTGCATGATAATATTATGGCCTTTGTGTGCTGACTCTAAGGAAACAGTTCCTTGAGTAGCTCTGCTTAAGCAACTTGCTCAGCAGCCTTCTCAATTCAGGCTCTCTTCTTTCAAATTATTTGTATTTTCACAACACAGAACCTTGAAGGGGGAGGGGGGGGGAAGGTAGCTCTTGTCTTTATGGTACCTCCCCTATTGTCCTAGAGTAGATATGTTCTTTTAGTAGGGCTAATCTACTTAAAAATAATGAACAGACTAAGAAATCAAGGAAAGACCACAGTAATGAGTCTGCCAAAGTATAAGGTGTCAGACCAGTGCGTTCACTTCCAGGACTATGGGTGAGGCGCTACTTAGAAGAGCGTGGGTGACTACTGCATTGCTGGAGCTGTCTGTGTGACTTGCGGGCAGCTCAGCTGCTGGACACCCCTTTCCAGCCAGTGCTTGCTGCTGGCCAGCTCTTGGGATGGGCCTTTTAAGTTGCAGATTTCCCAAACTGGTAGGTTTTGCTTACTTCCTGAGTCTTATGGCCTTAGTTAAGATTCCACTGTCCAGGATGGATCACTTCAACCTGGAAGAAACTACTACACGTGTGGTTTTCCCACTGCCTTGTCTGCATCCTCAAGCTGCTCACACTGGCTCCTTGTTGAATGGCACAGCACCTGGCCCATGCTTCCATTCCGTTTGCTTTGTCTCCCTGTAGACCCGAACAGCTGCAGCGAACAGTCATGCGGCCTGAATGCATTCTACCTTGAAGTTTCCTCTTTTCCTTTGGCCTCACTGCAAGTCTTAGGACAGGGACAGGAATGAAGGCAGGCTGTATGCTGGATGTAACATAAATTGACTCTGAGCTTAGCTCCCAGCTTAGCTTTCAGCATTCTGGTGCTTCAAATTCTAACCAGAACATTTTGTTAGGTTTCTGCTCACACATTTCAATGGCTTTTCTACCCCCCAAAGTTCTCAAATCTTTCCCATTCGACCTGCAAAACAAGTCCAAAGTCCGAAGAATCACGTGGTCATGTTTATCACAATGGCCCCACTTTGTAGTGTCAGTTTATCTACATTTGCTTTCTTTCTCATTCTGCAAACAGTAGCTGACAAAGGCAATTTAAAGGAGGCTTATATTGGCTCACAGTTTGGAGGAAACCGCTATGGTAGAATGGAATCATGCCGGTCACACTGTATCTACAGCCATGCTGCGGTGTGAGGTGAATGCTCGTGGTCAGCTCACTTTCTCTTTTTGATCCAGCGGAAAATGCCATCCTATGGGATGGTGCAACTCACACTCCAGGTGGGTTTTCTCTGCCCAGTTAATCTTCCAGAAAAATCCACAAGGCATGGCAGTAGGTGTAGGCTTTGATCTTTTACAAACCTGATTTATTTGGGATTCTTTAATGCCTACACCTCCCTCCCAATCCTCCTGCCCTAGACAGAGAAAAGAAGTTGATGGGGACAGGAGAAGTAGACCTTTTCAGACTCAGTTTCTTGGAGTGATTTCACTCTTCGTTGTCAGGATTCCAGCAGACCCATTGAACAGCAAAGCAGCAATTCAGCAAAAGTGACTGCAACCACAGCAGCCGGAACCAAGAACCTCTAAGCATTCTCTGAAGTGTTTCTCTCTTGGAGCATCTCGAAGCAGTGATGAGCAGCCAAATGATAAGAAGTGATGCAAAAACCAAAAATCCAAGCCTCCAGTTTTGGGCTCATATATATCTCCTCTCAGAGCCCATAATAGGATGTTTATCAGCTCGCAAAGAACATGCTCCTGAAAGAGGCAGTTCCTCTTCCAGGGAACAAACACTACGTGTTCTCTCACAACTGTTTCCAGTGGACTAGCGCCACATGCCCTCACGCAAGTCTGTTTCACATCCCACACTTGGGATCAAAACAAAAATACGTTTATGTCCACTCCAGGTAGGTATGCTTTTGTGGTGACTCCAAACCCAGGTGACAATGCAGATAAATGATCACAGTGCACATAAGACTGTAAAACCTGAGCAAAAACCATGAAAAGTGTGTTGTGAGCTAGAACTTGACGAAGAGCCCTGGGATGGTTAGTGTTAACGGTCAACATGACAGGCTGGGCTCATATATGAGACAAATGTCTAAGCACACTTGGGAAGAATTTTTAGTCTCCTCCTGTGAATAATGTCAGCTCTGCCCAAGGTGTAGTGTATCAGTTAGTTTAATTGCTATGTAGCATTCATTACAAAGGTTAACTATACTCCCTGACTATGTCGAATGGGGAGTGAACTGAGTACCAGTGTTCACCACCTTCTGCTTTCTCATTTTGTGTGCATGGTGACCAGTTGCTTCAAGTTCTGCTCTGACAGTCCCACCATGAAGGACAATACCTAGCAGCTGTGAGCCCCAATCAGCCCACTCTCTCTTACATTGCATTCTTAGGGCATTTTATTACAGTGACAGGAGAAGGACCAAAGACAAGCCCATAGACATTCTAAGGAAAAAGGTTTAATGTTTTAAATTTCATCAACATTATATATATTTTTCTCTTTGGAAGCTACTATTAGGGGAATGAAAAGACAATCTAAAACTTGGAGAGAGCACTCCCAAATCACACAAGAGCCAATGAACCCATATCTACACTGCCTGAACCACTCTTCTTCCCTCTTCTGGGCTTGAATGAGTTAAAGATCTGAACAAACAGTATTTGACTTAAGTCTTTATGGAAAAAAAAAATGGGGATTGGGATGATAGATGACGTGTTTACCAGTACCACATATTTTTTTCCCTGCCACCATTGAACTAATACACCAAGCTTATGGGAAAACAGGGTTTGGGCTCTCTTTCCCACTCAGGGAAAAGAACATCTACCACGGTAAAGCTAAACTCTCAGTTTCATAAGGCCATTCTCCAAACGCTGGCCACTGTACATATTCTGAAATTGCTTGGGGAGAAGTATTAATTTAATCAAATCTCTCACTGCATCTACTGCTAAAAATCAAAAACATTTTCTTCTCTATATTGGCTCCCAGTTGATACACAACAATGTTACCTAAAATAGCACATCATAGTCCCTGCGGTGACATTAAATAACAACCTGAGGACACTCTAATAATAAAATGCCAGCGTAGAGATGCTCCAAAACTGAATATAAACTCATTGTTATTATCACATTTCCAGAGAGAAAGAATCAGAGATTAAATTTCCTTGCAAATTTGAGTATAAAATAATTCAAATCCAAAGGAATTGAACTTCAAAAGTTAATTTTCTTCCCCATGAGAGTTAGTCTCACAGTCCAAACCTTTCTCTCAGTTTTTCTTTATATTGAGGAGTTCTAAATATCATGGCACAATTGAACCTGGAGCTTTTTTCTACTTGAGCGTGATTGTTTCTGACTCTCAGAAATTGAATTAATTCAAAATTAAGCCTTTTATGATTGTTAAATGTAAGTCAATCACTGTCATAGTTTCTGTTGCTGTGACAAAACAGTTTGACAAGACCAGCTGAAGGCAGAAAGGGCTTATTTCTGCTCACAGTCTGTGGTATAGTCCATCAGGGCAGCAAAAGCTTGAGGCAGCTGGTTCATATGTGCACAGTCAGGAGAGAGCAATTGACTCACGGATGAAACTCCAGTTGCCCTCTCCATTGTATACGGCCCAGGGTCTTCCACACAGAGAATGACCCTGCTCCCAATTTACAACACAGCTGAGACTGTCCTTTACAGATATCCTCAGAGGCCAATCAAGGCAAGCCCTCACCAGTGGGCCCCGGGCCTTACCTCATAGATGTCCACTTTTCAGTTCTAACCATCAGAATCATATACTCAGGAGTTTGTCTCATTACCCTGTCACCTCATCGAAGTGATGAAATAAACTAATTTAAAATCTATAGCAGTTATTTCATGCAATATTGTATCGCATAAAATTGTTACAGTGCACCTGATGATACACTTATTTGGAGTTATTGTAACAAACAAGACTAGATACATATTACTCCATGAATGTTTTCATGCCATACCACAAATCACTCTAAAGAAGTTTCTCAGACATGAGTCCTTTGCAGCAGTACTTTTCTTTTTCATGGTAAGATGTTTGGCAACCTCCCAGGATTCTACCTACTAGATGGCAACAGAACCTGACGTGACACAGAGAGCCTAACCGCTGCCCAAAGACACCCACAGCAAATTATTGTTGGCAAAATGAATTTTTCATGTTATTCAGCTAGGAACCAGAGATGGAGAGATTTCTCTCAGTTATTCATGTAGAGCAAGGTTCACTACAGAGGGTAAGAAAAGGGTCAGGACATGAGATGGGGTGTGACCCAAAACCAAACCAACAACAACAAACCACAAAAACAGGTCTGGGGAAGTTGGGGTGAACAAGAAGCCAAGGAATGCAGGAGGCCTCTGGGAGCTAGAAAAGAAAATTTCTCCCCTGGCTCTTCCACCAACGAGTAATGAAGCCACATAAATGCACTGATTTCAATATCGTCGTCATCGTCGTCGTCATCATCGTCATAGTGTGTGTGTGTGTGTGTGTGTGTGTGTGTGTGTGTGTGTGTGTGTGTGTTTGCATATGCATGGAAGCCATGGGTTAACTCAAATGCCTTCCTTTATCATTCTCCACCTTACTTTTTGCAACAGGGTCTGTCTCTGAACCTGGAGAAGCCACTAACTGGTTCTACTGGTTGGGGAAGGGCACAAAGCACAGGTGATCCACCTGCCTCTACCTCCTATGTTAGGTGGAACTGGACCTCAGGTCCTTAGGGGCCATAATGAGGCAAGGATTTGAGCCACTAAGCTTGTGGTAATTTATTACACAAGTGATTAAAAACTAATACAGCTGTGCAACCTCAAAATGTCACCAAATATCGCCAAATTTCTATACATCTACCCTTCACCCCCCCCCCTTTGAGAACATAATGATAATTGTTTAATTTATTCCATCATCACAGGTCTGCAGAATGAATGCACTTTAGCCCACCCAGCTGTACTGACGTAGCAAGACCAACTCTGCATTTAATTCAATGTCAGCTCCAGCTCCAGGCTGGTGTTTGAGCTCAAGCCTATGCCACATGTGCTTTGTCCTGGTACTGAAGACAAACGTACAGGAGCAGTCTTGTGCATACCCTCATCTCGTGAAGGACTGCTAAAGTCCAAGGAGCAAACCAAACTACAAGAGCATGCATAAAGCTTTTTCTAGCATGATACCCACTCACACAGGTCAGCAGCCGAAGACTTGTGACTAAGCTAACCCGAGCAGGGGAGAGCTCTTCTCAGTCAGGATTCTGTGAGAGAAATGGAAAACAGCAGCTGCAAGGTGGACGTAGCTAATACATAAACATACACACACCAGTAGCCATGTTAAAATGTGATGCCGTGTTATCATCTCACATACACTTGGCAGTCAGTAATGTCCTTGTTTGCTTCTATGTAGCTGTGATGAAGAATTCTCTGATGAGACCCATCAGGGGTGGAAAGGGTTTACTTCAGTTCACAGCTTACTGTCATCATAGGAAGCCAGGGCAGGAACCAGAGGCAGGAGCTGAAGCCTGGACCAT
Organism: Acomys russatus; assembly: GCF_903995435.1. NCBI lineage: Eukaryota > Metazoa > Chordata > Mammalia > Rodentia > Muridae > Acomys > Acomys russatus. The sequence continues at coordinate 53,454,634 of NC_067148.1, read as the reverse complement.
GGAGGATGCTGCTCACTGGCTTGCTCTCCATGACTTGCACAGCTCGCCCTTCTATACAACCCAGAACCCCCTGCCCAGGGACTGCACCACCCACAGCGGCCTGGGCCCTACCGGCAATGTGATGGCGGCATTTTCTTAGTTGAAGATTCCCTTTCCCATGTGACCACAGCTTATGTGAAGTTGACCAAAACAAAAACAAAAAACAAAACAACAACAACAAAAATCACAAGTAGGAAGCAAAACTGAGAACTACAGTGATGTAGTAAAACTGTTTTTTTTTTTTTTTTTTTTAACCATGGAGTCATTAGCTTCTTTAGTAGGAGTATCCATGAGGAAAACATGGCCTCCGCTACAGAGAGAAACATGCAGAAAGCCAAGAAGTCTATGAAGCAAAGCTCCAACATCCCAAAGGAATGCAAGGCCAGTGGTCCAAGCGTCTTCCACCCAAGGTGCAGAGCCAAGCAGGTAAGCATCCAGACAGCCTCCTGCCCCCTGCTGACGTTTTGCTTAATGGAATAGGTTTCTCCTCCTTGGATGCATTCCAAGCCTCACATAAAAAGTCTTTGGCCCGTGCGCCATAAACCAAGTAGCACAGGGGATTTTAGAGAATGAAGTTCCCATTTAGCAAACTGATAAAAATGAAAACCCATTTGTTTTCTAAGGTTCTTGCCATCCCAGATATACAATTCTTTTAACCTAATTCTCCATCAAGGTTAAAAAAAAAAAAAGCAAAATCCTCTTTTCCCCTAATGCAACTGTACCCTTTACAACTGAAGCCAGACCAGATTTTTTCCCTCAAAATGATACAGATTCTCTCTGTGCTCTTGAGTGATGCGCTTCCTTCCATGCCTGAGACCTGAGATGGATTCCTACTTGGGTACTCAAGTACCCTGTGACGTGAAAATTGAGAATTTAGGTTTAAATGTGGTAGGCTAAGTAACCCAGTGTGCTCACATTCTAACCCTGGGAATTTGTGACTGCTACACAATATGACAAAGGAGCATTTATCTGGGGGAAGGGATGTGAGTAGGTATTACAGATATTTAATTAAGATTGTTAAGCAAGCTCAGCAGAGGATCCTTTTCCCAAATGACCACAGCCATGTGGATTTGGCAAAACCAAACCGGGAAAAAAAAAAAAAAAAAAAAAAAAAAAAACAACTAAGAAGGAGAGGAAAAAGAGGCAGCTCAGAAGAAAGTAAGACCTAAGACCGTGGGTGTAAGATTGTCAAGGAGAAAAAGAAAAATTTGAAGATGTAATTAAATTACGGTTCTTGAAATAAAAGAACCAGCCAGGCACAGTGGTGTATGCCTGGAATCCTAGCACGTGAGGAGGCAGAAGCAGACAGATCTCTGTGTTTGTGGCCAGCCTGGTCTACAAAGTGAGTCCAGGACAGCCAAGGCTATGCAGAGAAATCCTGTCTTGAAGAAAAAATAAAAATAAAAAAGGAGGAAAGAAAAGAAAGAAAGGAACCACTCAGAATTGTGTTGCTGGGTCCAGGAGTTTTCCCCTCACCGCCTCCAGAAGAAACCAGCTGGCAAGTAAGATAGACGTCAGACTTCTTACCTCCTAAGCCACAGAAAAATAAGGTTGAATTGTTTTAAGCTAGGGAGTTTTCGGTGACTTTCTTATCAACTGTATGACAGTAGTACAAATCCAAACTGGCTACGGAGCTGAGGGTTACCTTAAACCAGTGAGCCTTCTCCTCCTGCCTCCTCAGTGTTGATATACAGGCTTGATCCTCCATTCTCAATTTGTGTGGTCCTGGGAATGGAGCTCCACCAACTAAGCTACGGTCCCTTAGTTAATATCCTGTGTTATATGGTAAAGCAATGGAAAAGGAGAACAGCAAAATAATTTTTACACACACACATGCACACACACACACACACACACAATCAAATATATTGATATTAGATTAGCAAAAAGTATTGTTTTGCTATACTTCTTATTGTCAAAAGATTATACAATCATACCAAATTTTATAATTACCACTTATTCCCTATTTATTATTATTAATTATCACTGCCTCAACAAGCACTCCAGGTGGCTGCTCCCTGCCTGCTGAGACAGCTGAACATTCATTTCTCAAAGGTCTAAGGTGCTATAGCAGTCCTGCCCATATTTATCTATGTAGTTTTTCACTGACCAAAAGTCTAGGCTGGGGAAGTAGTTAGCCCTGCCCCAGGTGGTCCTGCTGCATCCTGCATACACAGCAGGATAGCAACAGAGTTTCATCATTGCCATAGTCAGAAGCAGTCACTCCAACCATCACTGTAACTGCGCCTTTGAGTCACTGACATAAGAAGTTCAGTGTCTACGTATGACCTCCCAACTTTGGGTTTAATAGAACCTTTCTTGTTTTGTTCTGGTCTTATGAGACGTGGTGTTTCTATGTAGCCCTGACCGTTCTGGAACTTGCTCTGTAGACCAGGCTGGCCTTGACCCCAGAGATCTGCTCCTGAGAGCTGGGTTGTTCCCTCTCTTAGAAGAATCTCTCTTCCAAGAACTAAAACCTCCACACCAGTAGACCTAAGCTCGTAGGAATAGAAAGCGAATCTGCACTAATGGAACATTAGAGTGATCGTGAGAGAGACCACTGCCTTTTCCGTGTCCAGCCATGTGCACTCTGCTCCAGGAAAGAGAACAGAAAGACTGGTGCGTGTACAGCAACATGCAGTGCATCTCAAGCTGAGTCCTGACAGTCTAGAGGTATTGCCGTAACTCAGTCTTCAGAGTGTGGTTCCACCACCCCATCAGGCCAGCTGCCCTGAGATGAGCAAGGACGTGTTCAAACATATGAATTTGCTCCGCCTCAGTTCACTGGTATACAATTTTCTGTGAAATGGGTTCAGAAGTAATGTTTGGGAGAAGACACCCTGAAATGGCTCTCAGCAAATGACAGCGCTTCGTAATATTTCCATTAGCATAAGCATGTCCTGTAGCCAACAGACTATATAGAAGATAACAGGTGCCACATTCCTGACCATACTTCGCTGTATGCAATTCCTTCTTGAACGGCCTAAGGAACTGAGGAGCCATGGTTTGAACTACCTGTGAAGAGACTTCCCATGGGAAGAAACAGCAACCTATAAGAAGCTGTGTGATGGTACCTTCTAGATGAGAGCATCAACTTCCGGTCCTTCGCTGCCTTGCCGAGGTAGCAGGCGGCTGAGATGAGCAATGCTTATACGTCTGACCCACAGAAATTGTGAACTGATAAATGTCTGTTGTTTTAAGTCAACAACCTGATGGTGACTTATCGCACAACACTGGCGGCCTACGCATGGTGGCAGTGGCAAGGCGTGCCTCTACAAATGGATGTTTTCACGAGGGAAACAAGATGGTCTCCAGAGCCTCTATCCCAGTGAGAGCAAAGGTCCTTCCCCTCCACAACAGAAGCAATCTGTGTAGCCCACGGGTGGATACCCTGGAGGATAGTGACGTGTCACGGCTGCTTCTAAAGGACAAAGCACTCAGCAGGGGGCAACCAGACCACCTTGAGTGAGTGGATACTTACATTGCTGAGTCCAGGGCTTGTCCCTAACTAACCCTAAAGCAGATTCTTTTGTGTTCCCACTGGGCAAGGACAGATGATGACGGAAGAGCTCCTTCTGATGACAATCTAATTTAAAGCAAAAATCGTCATCTCATCATTATCTCTTGGTCTATTTTCTTTTTGTCGGGAATTCAAAAAGAACTGGGCTGAGTGATTCTTTACGTTTCTCCTGTCATAGTCACTTTAGGCACCCCTCATCTGAATGCTTGCCTGGGGCTGGAGGAACCTCCTCAGAGGTGACTCACTTTACACGCAAGGCAGAGAGAGACCCAGGGCCAGCCCTTAGTAAACATATTATTTATGAGGTTGCTCGAATTCTGTAAGCTCTAGTGTACTTAGCTATAAGATAAAGATAACAATATTTCTACTCATTTGGTAAGCTGATAGGAGAGTCAGTGAGCTCATGTTAAAGGTGTGACAAAGATTATGTCCACAAAAGGAAGCACCCAGCCATCGAGAAGAGGAGTGAGGACTGGTGCTAGGAGTGACACCGCGCTTGCCACTTACCAGACTTGGACTATATTGGATGGAGCCTCAAACTTAAAATGCTTATTCGCTCAGAAAAAAAGTCCCTGCATACTCTACTAGTCAGCTAGCCTCCTTCCCACAGTGTCACCGGAAGAGCCCAGTGCTGTCACCTACTTATGGATAACGCCATGCTCTTCATGTGTGACTGCAAACTAAGTCATGCCCACTGCATGCCCTACCTGCTCTTCTGGCATCACTCATAAATTCATTGTCCCTTTGCTCACAGCGTGCCTAGAGCGAGGCACTCTGTGAGGCCTCCCACTAACATTTCCTGCAAGAAGATCTTCCTGTGTTTCAGGTTCCATGTAAAACTCTTACTTTGCCTCTAGTTTCCTTGCACAGATTCTTCTTTCCATGGAAGTTTCACAGTAGAACGTATTTGACTCAGTCTAAACCATATCTCCGATTGATCTAAAATCCTCTTGATGGTAGTATGTCCTCAGTGTACTCCACTGTGCTATCATGGATTGTTCTTCTTATAACTATTTAAAAACTCCAGCAATATTTTAGTTCAAGGGATTCTTGTGAAAATCACAACAGTGCCTAATATTTATTCCCTGTAAAAAGTAGGCGTTAAATGAAAATGAATCTCCCTCTTACTCTCTCCTTCCCCCCTTTCCTACCCTTCTTTTCTCTATTTCTATTTATTTTCTGTGAAAAAATCTACTTCCTGTTTATGTCAGAACACAACACACTTTTAGTTTCTTCATGCTATTTAATTATATTGTAAACACACACACACACACACACACAGGCCAAAATGAATTTTCAACTGTCAAACAAGCTGTTCACTTATTTGTAAATAAGATCCCTACGAAAAACACACACATTCACACACACACACACACACACACACACACACACACACACACACGGGAGGAGAAGAGAGAGAGAGAGAGAAAGGGAGAGAGAGAGAGGCGGGATGGGGGAGAGGGAGAGAGAGAGGGAGAAAGGGAGGGAAGGAGAGAGAGAGAGAGAGAGAGAGAGAGAGAGAGAGAGACCTTCAGCAGCAGCTGTAGCATTTTTCCTTTAGAAAAATAGTTGGTCTCTGCTTAACGAACAGCCCCATTGTTGTAGCGACCATTCCTAGGAGGTAGATTTTGACCTTTATTTTTTCTTTATGATTGGGCATTTGTCCTCCACATCAGTAAGAATGGAATTTTCTTTGCATCCTTTAAAACAGTTCCCTGGTCCACTATCTCTGCTTTACGATCAGCATCGGCTATTATATGGAAGCAAGTTCTCATTTGGGGGAAAGTCACTTCATAGAACAGTCACTGACTGCAGGTATGAACATGCAATCCGTCACCGGGGAGCTTGCTGAGTTTCCAAATTCTATGGGAAAGACAACCCGATTCCTGTGTTTCTGACCTCTGACTTCTCTGTTTAAATTAGAGTGCGGTGGCAGCACCGGGGCTTGCCTTGATTCAGTTGTTAGAAATGTTTATTCCAGCAACCTTATCCTAAAATGAATACATATTGGGCTGGATAGGCAGCTCCTCAGTGAAGAGCACTTGCTCTTCAAGAAGGATCTAGTTCAGCTCCCCGCACCCACCTCAGGCAGCTACAACCACTTGTAAGTCTAGGCCCAGGAGATCTAGTGTCATCTTCTGGCCTTTGAGAGTACCTATACAAATGTGGCATGCACAGACACAGACAGACAGATAGACAAACAGACACATATACACATGAAAAATAAAAATAAATCTTTAAGATAATTAACACCTCGTTATCCATCAGCATTTATTTCCTAACCAAGTTCCTTGGGAGTGGCTCAGAAATTGTGTTTATTTCCTCATTAGTCATTTACTTACACCTTTGGGTCTTTCTGTGCAGGATGCCTAACTTCCTTGAGCAGTACAAGCCTAATCTAGATGATTCTAGTAAATCAGAACATATTTAAGGGTGGTTTTGGCATCGTGCTTGGCCATTCTCAGGAATTCCAGTCTCACACTTCTGTCCCATTTGTACAGCATTTAATGTTTCTATCCAGACAAACTGGTCAAATTTCAAGTAAGAGATGTCTCAGCAGTTCAGAGCATGTATGGCTTAAGCAGAGGACTAGAATTTGGTTCCCAGCACCCACATCAAGTGACTCACAAATACCAATAACACTAACTCCAAATGATTCATTGTTCTGTTTCTGACTTCTGTGGCACTTGTACATGTGCACACACACACACACACACACACACACACACACACACACACACTATAACACAAAATGAATAAATTAAATCCTTACTACATTTTCAGATGGGCTAAAAGAGATGGCTCAGCAGTCATGAGCACTTGCTGCCCCTGCAGAGGACCCAAGTTCAGTTCCCAGCCCCCACATGCGTGGAATTCCAGTTCCAACAGATGTAGAATCTTCCATGGCCCCCAATGGCCACCTGCAATCATGTGTAGATACTGCCACAGAAACACACATTCGCGCACATAAGTAATTTTTAAATTAATATTTTTTAAAACTAAAAAAATTCTAATTAAAGTCAGCAGTGACAATTTGTAAATGTTATTCTCTCTTCTATGCTATTAATGTGTTTTATGTCCATTAGATCACATGCAGCTTCATTTTAGACACACACTTATTTTTCATACTTGTTAAAAGACATGTCTTGGGAGATGGCTCATTCAGGTCTGCAGCATCCATGTAGAAGCCACACAATGGTGCACATCTGTAGCCCTAGTGCTTGGGGGTGAGAGAGACAGGTTGATTCCCAGAGCCTGTTGCCAGCAAGTCTAGACAACTGGGCTCTAGGTTCATCACTAAGCCTCGTCCCAAAGTAGTGGAGAATGATTAAGGAAGTCACTCAGTGTCACCCTCTAGCATCCATGTGCTCAGCAAACACATCTGTAAGCATACCTGTCACACACACACACACACACACACACACACACACACACACACGAGATATAGATAGTTAGGACTAGCAACCAGGAAGATAGGGATGGCTCAGTAGACAAAGTGGGAGCAGCACAAGCCTGAACACCTGGCTTGGACCTCTAGAGCCCAGTTGAAAGCTACAAATGACAGAAATCCTGTGACCCTGAGCTAGAGATGGGGGAGGGGAAATGTAGGTGGATCCTGAGAGACCACTGCACAGTCTAGCTGAATTGGTGAACTCTAGGTTCGGCCTGAGAACACATCTCTAAGAGTTAAGAGCAATTATCTAAAATAAGAACTCTTATCTAAAAACGAAGAGCAATAGAGGAAGACTTCTGATACGGACTACTGGACCTTTCACAGGTGCTCAGAGGTGCAAGCAACTGGGGGGGGGGCGAAGACTGAGGGAGTGAGGGGAGGAGGGAAGGAGGGAAGGAGGGGGAGTGGGAGAGGGAGAGAGAGAGAGAGAGAGAGAGAGAGAGAGAGAACACTAGGAAAATACCTGTTTTCTCATGGTATATATTCAGTAGATGAAGAAGAAAAGAAGAGAAATTACTTTGTATTTGGATGTCTCAGGGATTTAAAAAACTCAACCATATTTTCATAAATAAGGAAATTAAGTGGGACAAGGTCATATGTGCACAGAAAGGCTGTTTCATACATTTATGGCTTCATAAGCACCAAGATTCTTTTCTCCCATCAGCTGGTTAAGAGCTCTCTGGCTTCAGAGATGCTTCTTTATCTGCCAGCCTGGAGCCTGGAGCCTGGAGCCTAGAACCTGGAGCCTGGAGCCTGGAGCCTGGAACCTAGAACCTGGAGCCTGGAGCCTGGAACCTAGAACCTGGAGCCTGGAGCCTGGAGCCTGGAACTTGGAGCCTGGAGCCTGGAGCCTAGAACCTGGAGCCTGGAGCCTGGAACCTGGAGCCTGGGGCCTGGAGCCTGGGGCCTGGGGCCTGGGGCCTGGGGCCTGGAGCCTGGAGCCTGGAGCGGCTCAGGACAGGTGCTGCCTGGTGACCCTCCTGCCACTACTCTGAGCCCGAGAATGAATGATGTCCGTAGGGGCAGGCAGACAAACTCAGGACAACTTGCCCATTGGAGAATTCCCAACCCCAGCACCAGTAAATCCCATACAGCAGATGCTATTTGCTTCTCCTACATCTTGGGCGTTGGGTCTCAGAAAAACTCATGCAGTGCTTGAAATGAAGCATAATCTTCCAATTCGCAACCATGTTTCTCTCACTTTTGAACTGCCTGCCCCACTCTCTTCTTCTCTTTCTTTGTCACCCAAGGAACGAATCCTTTGGAGCTGCTTAGCCAAAGCAGGGCACCTTCAGCCTTTAAGGATAGCCAGGTTCTCTCTGCATGAGCTTGGGCCTGATTAGCGGAAGGGCCTTACCATCCCTGTCTGGCTACATTCCTGTTCCTGAGTTCCCAAAGCATGCTTTCCGCTTGAAAAACAAATGCAGACTGCCAGCATTCCTGGAGCTTTCCGTCCTGTCCAAATATGTTGTAGTTTCGATTTATTCAGAATTTTGAAAAACCAGAGCCCTCGGGAGCTTCGAGGTCGATGCATACATATGTATGGCTTTATCAATGTGGAGGCAGAAATTCCATGCATTCAGAAAGCCCTAAGTCCGAGGTGGTTGCTAGCTGGAATTGATTTCTTCGCGCTGTTAAGGTGACTTGTGTGACCTTACTCTTGTAGCAGAAAGGGTCATATTTGCTCAAGATCTGATCTATTGGCTGTAGGCAATGCAACTCAGACTTCTGTCTTTCCTGACGAGGTAGCTAATAGCTAAGTGAAACCATGGGAAATTCAACATCTAGAAATCAGCAATGCACTCTGACCTGGAGCTAATATTTCAGAAGTAAAATACAATTAGGTCTGCTACAGTGTCTTGCTCAGCCTGGATGCAATATGTAGCCAGGAACAGCCAGAGGTGCAAGAACCATTTTATATTACAAAATTTTAAGTTCAGAAAGATTGAGGTGTGTACATTAATATATGTATCCCCACATTTAGTGGCAATTGAATGAACAGACCTAAAGGTGCATCCTTAATGAATGTATATGCAGCGACTAAACTTAAGAAGGTAAACTCTATATTCGGATATAATATTATCTCTATTAGATTATTTTAAGTGAGAAAAGCAAGAGCAAGCACGATAGGGGTATAGTGTAGTTGTTTGTGTTGGAAGACCTGAAGTAAGAGCTATGTGAACATGTGTGTGTGCGCGTACAGACAGACACACAGGAGAGCAGATACTTTGACATGCAGGGACCATCTGGGAAGACCCACAAGAAGCTGCTATCAGAGGTGACCTCAGGGCCCGGGGGGGCCTACAGTGATGGCTAGAGTCAAGAGAGAGGCCAGCTTCCCTCTACCTGGCTCCTTTTGTGCCACTTGAATGTTTGTTACCCTTCCTCTGCACCGCCCATTAAAAACACAAATAAAAACAAGGTTCCAAAGTCTGACTTTGATTTAGATCTTAGAAATGAGGGCATTAAGATTTCATATTTCCTTTCTCCTCTCGGGCAGGAGCAGGCCTTTCCGGCACTGCTGCTTGCTTTTGAGTGAATAGTATTTTTAGATTTCTCTCCCTAGAGCTCAAATCTCACTGCATTAAAGCACCAGGGAAGTAGAGAGCCTAAATTCTGTATCCTAAATGGCTTTCCCGTCATGGAGGGACTGCTTTCTCCCCAATGCTGCTGTTTATAGCAGCAGGAGTGTGCACTGAGGTAATTTCTTGTTTTCTTCCTGCTAGATTAAAGAAAAAAGGCTTAATCTTTTTTTTCTCCCCTGTTCCTCTCTAAGAAGGTTCTGTTGCCCTTTCCTCAAAGTGAGCATATATCTGAAAACAGCTCTAGTGCATTTCTGCTGTAGAAGCAAGAAGCTATTAACAGAAGCACTTGAGGCCGCAGCGCAAGTCCATTACCACACAACTAGATTAAAGCAAGTTTGCAGATACCTGTGCCCCAGCATTCTCACTCCTACCTAAAAGAATGCGCATGTCTCTGCTGTGGGAGACAGATGCTCTGATCTCACTCCCCTGACAAACTAAAGTGGAACAAATAAAGACAAATAAAAAGGCCGCCCTCTGGGAATGCGCCTTGTTTCTTTCATTCTGAGTCATATGTTTTGGATGAATTCTGGGCTCTTTTCCCCCCTCCCCTGCTTCTCTCTGACCTTCTGTCCACTTCCCTGCTGCTCTTAAATGCCACTGCCTCGGACTGCATGGCCCTGAAACAGTTACTTGAGTTAGTTTTCAGACAGGACCTCACCCTAGGTCACCAGGGAGGCACTTTGCATAAAGCTAGGTGCTCACCTCACAGTTTCCCTGTATAGGCGCAGAACTTAGCTGGGGGCAGTAGAAATGAACCGCTGGAAGAGCTAATCACCCAGCCTGTCCGTGCTGCTTTTTTTTCTTTCAAGAGAAAATACTAAGAGTTTCAGTGAGCCGAGTTCCAGTGAGCCGAGGATACAGTTCAGTGGTGACCCAGTGAGTGTTTAGAGGGGCTTGCAAGGATTAAACATAGTTCACTAAAATTCATTCACTTTTTAATGACTTATATTATTTATGTGTGGGGGAGGGTCATGCATGGAGCGGTAAGAGGACAGCTTTATGGAGCAGGTTGTCTCTTTCCACCTTTGTGTGGTCCCGGGGATTGGAGTACCCACTGAGCCACATTACTGCATCAGGAAGTCTATTTAGAACAGTGGTGTCAGTGGTTTCTTCCACTTAATATATGACTGATGTCTAGCAGGCGTATTTGTCAAGTCTAATAAGATTCCTGCAGGACAATGTCCTCAGACTGCATCAAGCCTCACCTGACACCCCAGGCATCAGACGTGAGATTGGGACCCCCTGTCATGGACAATGGATGTTAGGATTTGAGATCACAGCAAATGCAATCATAGCGCCTCTCAAGCCTGCCTGTGTGGCCATTCCTGAGTTGGTGGGGGTGGGGTGAAGTCCAAGCGTGCACATCTCTAAGGCACCCTGCCTGTGTGTCCAAGCTGAATACTGCACACTGTGGCTGCACAGTTGGAGACCAGCTATGTACCACTTCCCTAGCTAGAATGACCACTCAGGGAGACCTGGGTAATTTATCACCCTCTGTCTATACTATGTCTCACTTCACAGAGTGCAAGGCACTCTCTCATCACAGCCCTGCACAACAAGCAGACAGGATATTTATCTCCATTTTACAGATGGGAAAAACCGAAGAGCCAAGAGATTTTTCTGAAGGCCAGCTGTGCAGTAAGTCAGACACAGATCTGGAGATCTGGAACCTCAAAGGAACACTTGTGGCCACTGCAGTTTGCACTACAGCTTCCGCCAGCCTTCACACCCAAGATTCTCAGCCATGGTACCAAAATCACTGTCACTCCCAGAGTCAGGGGAAGTGGGGAGCCCACATGTGTGACAGTCTTTTCATGGGGAAATATAACACAAACACACACGTTTCTATTCAGTCCTTAAAGGGAACACAAGACAGGCCAAAGTAAGGATCACACCGAGGTCCAACTCATTAAACCAGAGTTTTCTGTTGTTGTTTGTTTTTCTGTTTTGTTTTGTTTGAGAGAAAGAAGCTTGAAGCTTTAGCATTGGAATGTTTATACTTCTTCACCTCTGTCCATCCAAACACCAAATAAACAAAAATTTACCTTTCAACTTGTAGAAGATACTCACCAAATATAAACATGATAAACCCTCTTATTTTTAGAGTTTCAATTATGTTGAATCAATTACTTAATTAACTGCATTTTGTTAGATTACCATCTGCTCTTACCCAAGAAACAAGCTAGCTGTGTATGTCATAAATATGAGGTATAATGCAAATTTATTAAAATCTTTATAGTATTTTTATATTTGCAGAGGATGTAATACCAATGAATGCTTTTTGCTGTTAGTAAAATGGATGAGGGGTTACCTACAAAGAGGAGGGGATGACTCAAAAGCCATTGTATCGCCAAGAAGCCTAACCTGACACTGAGGACTCAGGAGAGCTGCCTTGCCGGACCTCGCTGGGCAGCTTGCAGGCAGGCTCATGGCTGGAGCATTCCTTCTCTCTGCATTTGGGCTGGTGAAAGTCTCCTTCTCCAACAGCTGTTCACCTCTCTGATACTTTAGGAGGGGCCCTGAAGAATCTGTTCCTTTTCTATTCTCTTAGACTTGTGACCTATTGGTTAACATCCTGGTGCTCGAGCCTCCTCCTCCCTCCTGGGGGGAAGATCCATTTAGAGGAAACTTCCAGACAACACCACACTACAGCTAACCTGGGCTATTCCTTAGTTCTTAAAGCAGAGTGGCTGGTGGAAGAGAATTGAAATAAACAATAGTGGGTGTGTACAGGCAAGATGTATGGTGGGGTGTGTGTGTGTGTGTGTGTGTGTGTGTGTGTGTGTAATGTGTAACTCCTGTTTGGGACTCCAAATGAAGGCAATGCTGTTATTACAAGCAAGCTGCTGTGTACTTGGAAGCCTGCCCGCTGCACTGGGGAAGCCAACCATGGCAAAAGGCAGCCACATGAATCAACAAGGTCACCTTGGATGGTCTTTACAAGTAAGACGACCAGTCTGCGCCTGCGTACATGTGCTAGTTGGCTGCTAACAGGATGTACAAGCAAGCAAGAGCCTGTCTGTGTACATTTGGTACATGTGGAGGGGAAAATAAGAAAGCCCTGGGCAGCGTTAGAATAATTATGTGACCAGGTTGGCCATACCTGGAGGTGATTACATAATCCCTATCGGTTGTCACAATCCTTCAGATACAGAAATGCAATGTGCAGGGCGCAGTTTCTTCCTCCCTCCTTCTATTTAATCTCTCTAGCCCTCTAGCATAGCTAAAGGGTTGCCCAATGGTAACCACTATAGGCCAGAATGGAACCTCAACTCCATGTCAGACCTGCTGGAAGGAATGATTTAAACACTGTGAGTGGAACGGCGGTGTAAACAAGATAGTGCACACAGATGCCCAGATGCTCAAATGCCCGAGCGAGGCAATTAGCATTCAGTTATTCTGAACCAGGTCTGGCCTTAGTGCTTAAGGAGCTGAACAGAATACATCCTGTAGCTTACAGGGCAGTGGCATCTCCTCCGCTCTAAATGGCTGTTCTCGGGTTCATAGGCTGATCAAGCACTTTTCCTCATAAAGACACACACAACAGAAACTATCTTGATACAAGTTTCCTGTTCTGAACTTGAGTCTCCTTGCCTTTTAGCCAGAGACACTTTGAAGACTCTCATCTTTGATCTAAATGTCTAAGGAATCTAAGTATTATGTGACCTTCCAGATGCATCATTAACCTCAAGATCTTTGACAGCTATACGGAGCTCAAAATGGAGAAGCGCACTGATTTCTTTAGCTCTTCCTTCAATTACTTATTCAAGCAAGAGAGTTTCTTTCTGATCGCCATACTCATTACCGCCATGTCTGCCTTCTCCTTCTCCGCGTACAGGGAAATGTCCAACCCAAGCTTCTAAAAGTACTTCTCCACTCCTGAATGACCAGATAGTTACTTCAAAGTCTGTGACCTATGAAAGCTCACTCTCAAGCTTTCCCAGCTTACCGTGTAAAGGAATCCTTCGCAACGAGCAATCTTGATTCATGGGGACTTGAATGGAATCTGAGACTCTGCATTTCTTCTTAGTCTTACCCTACTGATACCTCAGATCTGGAAACAACAGTCCCACTGAGTACTGCACTGGATAATCCACCCAAGAACAACCAAAGGAGCCACTGCCTCCCACCAATACCAACCTTTGAATGCCCAGCATCTCCCATTTTAAGTCAAGTTGTTTGGTTGATTTGTTTGTTGTTTGCTACTTGCTTTCAAGGTTCATAGTTGCTCAAAGTAGGATAATTTTATAGAAGCAAAGCAAATTCATGTGGGATTAACACTCCTCGCCTCGTCTGGACTATCAACTGGTAAAGAAAAGTGCTACAGCAGATAAAAAAAATATTCTATCCTGTAAAGGGAGGTCCCAGCAGCAACTGGCTAGTCGCTGGGTAGTGGCTAAAGTTGGTTCTATGTTATGCAAAGCCTAGAAAGTTAGCTAATAGAAAGAAACTTGACTATTTGACTTACAAAAAGGGAGAAAGTTTTCCATGAGGCTCTTCTTTCAACACTGACTACAGCGCACTGCCTGGTCCCTATCCTTTCTCAACACACACACACACACACACACACACACACACACACACACACAAACTTATGTTTGCCAAAACCCACAGACACACACCACATTTCCTAGGCAATTTCCCTGGGCTCATTTGGAAGGCTCTGTTCTGCCATCTGCTCATATCATCTATTTCCTGCTCTGTCTCAAGGTTTCTGAGCAATAACATAACAACAACAACAACAGCCACGGCTTCACTCTTTCACCCTCGCCACAAGACTTTGATGTAGATTCTATCACTATTCTTGCTTTGTGGACAGGAATTCTAAGGCATAGAAAGGACAAGAAATTGGTCCCAAATGACATGTGACATACCCAATAAACAGGGATACAAATATACATAATCTGGCACCAAAGTTCATGATTATAAATACTAAATGCTATTCTTTCATCCTTTCAATCACTTTATGTAAAGAGATGGGAGAGAGAGAGAGAGAGAGAGAGAGAGAGAGAGAGAGAGAGAGAGAGAGACTTTATTGTCCTCTTTATCTTTTATAGTGGATGGCTCATTAAAACTAAAGCCAAAATAATTAGCAACCAAATAAATTAGTTTCCTTTCCAGGAGAGTGTTTTCAAACACTCCCCTGAGGTGAGGGAAAATATTTGCATTCTGTCCCCATTGGTGTGGTGTGTGCAATGACGTATGTTCGCTTTGGATCGGCTGGATCCTGGTAAGAGTGCAAGGCAGAGCTGTAGTGCCTACAGTGAAATGTGTTGGCGTTTCTCATCCCTTTACATTCACAGAAGTCCTGAGCTCAGCTCAGAAGGCCGTGCTTGTGCCTTCTGAAGCTGCCTTTTTGTTACACGCGCTCCCATAATTTCTCATTTTCAGGATAATCAAGAGGAATAATATTAGGTTCTCTGTGCATACCAATTGTGTCCATGAATTCTATGTTTTTCTATGCTTCTCCCATTCTAAGTGTTTTGAGAATACTTATTCCTAGAATAGCATATGATAATGTTGACCCTTTTCATACACTTAGGATGGAGATGTTTTAACGCACCAACATTGCCACTGCCTTTCTCTATCAAGTTAGCAGGAGTATCTTAATTTTGCTTCCTGGAACTGTGAAAAAAAAATACCTTGAACTAAAACAACTTAAGGGGGAAAGGACTTATTTAGCTTACAATTCTAGGAGATGGTCCATCGCCATGGAAGAACTGACAGTTTCAGGACTTGAAACAGCTAATCACACTACAGTCAGTCAAGAGCGGAGAACAATGGCTTTACGTGTGCTTGGTGGTGTTCAGCAAACTCTCTCCTCATTCAGTTCAGGGGCAGGCCCACGAAATGGTGCAGGAACATTCAAGGTAGGTCTTCCTACCTTAATTAACCCAATCAAAGAAAAATCCCTCACAGGATGCCCACAGGCCAACCTGATCTACTGAAACTGTCTTCCCAGGAGATTCTAGACTGTGTCAGGTTGACCAAAGTCACCATCGCAGAGGTATGGTGATTAGCTTAGGCGGCTTGTACTTCAGTTTAGCTATGCCAGCAAAAGCCAGGTTACAGGCTCTCCTCTATGTAGCCAAAATAGCCATCATGACACACTTACCAACGATGCCCCAGCTTTGTCGTACCAGAACTGAAGGGCAAGGACACTAGGCAAATGGCATGAGCAAGAGTAGAAAACAAACTCGAAGCTTGGTGAAGGTTTAAAGAATCATCTTCATATAAAAAGGGTAGGAATTCCCATTTGTTTCCAAACTATAGAAACACATCCTCATAAGTTGGTTATGGCTGGTGAAAGAGCTTCAAAGAAGAGATCTACAATGGCCATCTCTTCTAGAGTAGAAATCTATTCCAAGTCCCCTGGTTGTGTGGAGCCTTAGATGTTTGAAAGACAGCGTCAACTGTTGAGTACTTACATGACTGTCCAGGCTGAAAATATCCTAAAAGCAGTCATCAGGTCCACTTTGGGCACTAAGGTCTAGGACAATGTTTGAAATATGCTTGTTCAGGCTAACCAATCAACTCAGTGTGACACGTCTTGGCATAATATATATTGATTGGTTGTGCCTTCTTCAGCAAGCTCGTCAATAGACTGGAGGAATGTAGTGTGATACATAACCACAATCAGGACAAACAGACAACCTGAAGGCAGATAATGGTTATTGTCATACTGGAAACGTCATTTTGTCATTTACCTGAATGCTGACATTAGGTGACTATTTCAGAGGATCTTGAGAACAAATGTTGCTTCCTCTTTAGTGGTTGTGGTGAGATTCGGGTGAGTTCACTCACACAGGAACAATTTATGGGTATTTTGTCATTGTTGTTTTGTTTTATTTGCTTGCTTGTCTGAGTTTGTTTTCCTCCTCCCTTTTTGGCGTCCATGATAGTATGTGACGGCACATGGTAGGTACTCATTAAACTTGTGCTGAGTGAATAAATAAATGGAAATGGGGCACATCTGACACTTCAAAGTAGATTCCTCTTCCTGAAGTTTAGAGGGGGGAAAAAAGGGCAAAAAATCTTGTGTTTTCATCATTCAGAATAAATTTTATGACTGGTTAATTATTTGACTCAATCATCAAAACAAACCTCTAAGGTAGATAACATTAGTATCATTATTTTATATTATCCATATATCATAATTTATATTATTTATATATGAGACAGGCAGAGTCAAGACCAACGCAAATGTTTAACAAGTGGGATAGCCAGGGCTTATAGCACAGGTAGCCACACTCTCTAGCCAACACTTTCAAGCACCAATTTCTGCTCACTTGACTAAAGAGTATCACGGCACAGTGTCTGCCTCCCACTTGGGGTAGCCAGGTCCTAGCACACCTAAGCGGGCTAGAGGAAGGGAAGCTTAGCCAGGCAGCATTGAGTGCTCAGGCAAGGAACTCACCTGGGTACAGCTTTGGAGAACTGGTGTGGTTTATTGAAGGAGGTGGTATTTATGTACCTGGGAAGGTGGTCAGGGTCTGAGGGCAGGGTTTATGTGGCTGTGTCCCATTGGCCAGGGCAGGCGTGTTGGAAGATGCTCCATCTGCATCCTCAGGGCTCAGGGAGAGGGTGGGGGAGGGGCTGGCATGACCTTACAAGGTCAAATGAGGAGTAAAGCCTGATAAGTGTCAGGTTAAAATTTCTTCCCAGGGTTGATGGAGGGGGAGCAGACTCTATGGCTCCAGGTCATGATGGAGAGGTAGCCAACTTGTGCTGTCCTCATATTTGAGGTATCTGGGGTTGAAACTCCTTTGACCCTTCCTACGTATCCCTGGGCCATCATGGTCCCACACAATGTTTAGTGATTCTCCTTGCCTACAAATATTTCTAAGCTTCATAGCTTCCTGTGGGATTTCCTCAAATATGTCATGTCAAATGTTTTTCCTAAGGTTTCCATGTTCCTCAATGTTGTATTGCACATCAGAGGGATGTCTGAGGGGGGAGCTTTGAAAGTCCTGCTCAGCGAAACAGTGCAAGTAGCTTCCCACTGGAGCCTGTGAGGGTCTCAGCCACAGGATTTATAGATCTTCCCATGTCTCCATGGGTTTTCCTTTTGCAATACAGGCTTCCGAATCCAATTAGAAAGTGGTTGGCTAACCCCATGACAGGGCATGGCAGCGGTGCAGGGGCATTTTGCCAGTACAGTTGGTTGTGTTGCATGTTGGCTCCACATAAGACAGCTGATGAGCGTTCTGCTCCACAGCCTACATAGCCTGTGAGAGGCAGAGGAAGTTAGCAGAGGCTAGCCTGGGCGGAGCCGCAGCCCAGTTCTAGTTTGACTTCCTGACCTTCTTATGCTCTTCTACTGAAGCGTGGAATAATCAGAAATAAAGTCAGGTTCTGATGGGTAAGCAGTGGCAAATAGCCGGAACTGTTTGGGGCCCTCCCTGGCCTCGCCGGCTACCTTGTTACATAGTATCTTGCCCAGATTGGAAAACTTCTGCCCTAATCTCTTAGACAAATTGATGACATGTAATTTTCTGTCTCTAGCCTCTGGCCCATGAACTTAATTCCTGTAGTATCCACCTGAAGCTCCAATGCCCCCTTTCCCATCAAGGCTCACATGTAAATAATCACACAGATATTTGTAAGGAACCACCAACACAGGACGGCTGGATGGTATTGGGTTTACATTAAGGCAAATTTGGCATAAAACATCATTTGAAGTGTATCTGTCCTGTCTTTGTGATTTGTAGAACATGCCTTGAAAACAGTCACCAACCACAGTCTGATGCTTAAGCCAGTGGTTCGCCCATATGCGGGTTGAGTTTGAATATACTGGTGCAATTTTGTTATTAAACTAGTTCACACTTCTAAACTGTGAGATCACAAGAGAAGAATACTATTCTCCCTCAAGCACAAACCAAATCCCATTTAAATAGGGACTTAAGCTCTTTCATTCTTACTAGAGAAGAGTACATTTTAATTTTTTTTTTCATTCTGGTCAATTAAAACCACTGCTATAAAACTCCCAAATTAATTTCTCTTTGGGAAAAAAAATAAATTGAAAGCAAATAAGCGATTCACTGAACAGATGTGAGATGAATTTCCCAGCCCTTCCTCCCAGCCAGTGTCAGCGCATTGCTCATCTGGGGCAGCGAGTGTGCAGAGGTGCCACAAAGAGAGGGGAAGCAACAGGCGTAAGCTGTCTGGTAGCCTAGGAAGCCTATAGTGAGGATGTGCCACGCTTGGAAAACAGAACACTCAAATGCCACTTTTTCAGTGCTGTGCAAGGGTTCTGATAATTTACTAACTCCAAAAAATAGATTGTGTGTTCTCGGAGGAAAATTAAGATGCAGGCTGGGGCTGTATCTCAGAGGCAGAACACTTCTGCAGTGTGTGCGTAGCTCAGGGATCCGTCCTGCAGAGTTTCACACACACACCATGTTCAAGCCTCCACCAGTCCAGTCACATGCAACCACATTTCAGCACCACACAGCACTCAGAAGATCTCTATCTCCCGGGCCTTCTCTCTCAGATCCCAGAAGCCCAACCAAGTTCCTGCTGCCACACGTCCTGCTCCCCATTGTACGGCTTTGTTGAAGTGTCCACATGTTAGTTACCAGACAACCAGCTGGACTGTTTTGTAAACATGTGTGAGTCTTCAAAATTAGATTAAGAAAGCACTTGGTCTTCCATAAATAATTTGACTTCCAAAGCTTGCCAGCCAGGTAATCAAGTGTAGACTCATTTTTGGAACATGCCATGTTAATAAGCAATTACTTTGTAATAAATGCTACAAAATCTTTTCACTCATGAATAATATTCATGTGAGTACCTTCTGATTCTCTCTTCACCCTTAGCAATTACCATTATGTATTTTCCATTTAGTTAATATATATTAAAGCCATATGTACAAGACTCTATGCTGAATTCTGTGAGAAAATATCCAACATTACTCAGACCTAAATTTTTTGTTATGAGTCTAGTGACTAAATCTCCTGGCCTTTAGAGGGAGAGCCATCTGCGTTTAAATACCAGCTTGGCTTGCTAACCTTGAACGAGTGTGTTACTCTGTCAGAGCTCTCGCTCATTTTTCTGTGAAATTGAGATGATGATAACAATGTGTCTCCTATCAGATGGCAAGAGGTAGAGATGACCCTGAGTCATCGGCCAGCAGAGAGAATTGCAGGTCAGGGTGAGCTATGAGCTATTTGGAACCCAACTACATGCCCTGCATGTCAGGCATTATCTAATAGGCAGGCAATGGGGGAATCTCTCAAAGTTCTTTATGCAGGATTAGGACGTTGAATAGATGTGTCCTTCAAACAGATAGCCTCCGTGTACAGTGTGATAGATAACCAACCTGAAGGGAAAATAGACACAAAAGGGCCATTTAAAAGCTGGCCTCAAAAATACAGGACATATGGAAGAAGGGGCATGAAAGCCCCTGGAAGCGCTAGGTGTGGCTGCTGTGTCACATGCACATCAGTAAGTGGCAGAGAGGAGAGAGGCTGTGTCTATGCTCAGTGTTCTGAGCTGTGACCATCTAAATGACTAACACTCTCTGAAAAAAGTAGGCCAGGGAGCTCAGCAGGCAACTAGCCTGAGATAACCATTAGTTCAGCATAGGTATAGGCAGGCTCCCAGGGTGGGGAGTGAGCTGAGCCCAGACGAACCTCTGCTTGGGGCCTTGCAGCCCAGTGAGAGAGCAAGAGAGAGATGCAGCCTGGTTGGGAGTGCAGCCCAAGATGGCTGCCAGTCTGGCACTGTGGGGACCCCCGAAAGAGAGCTAGCCTGAGATGACCACTGATCAGCACCAATCAGGCCTGGGGGCGGGGTGGGAATGGGCAGACCATGCTGGAGATGACCCTGGCTTCTCGCCATAATGCATGAGTGAAGCACAGCACTACTGAGAGCACCCCAGACACTCAGAGACGCTGCTCTACACTAAGAGGCGCAAGTAAGGGGTGTAGGAATGGGAAAGAAAAACAGAAGGACGTGCCCACAATGAAGAGAGACAGAACTGTAGACTTGAGGGTAGTGAGAAACAGCCTGATGTGAGTAGCTGGTGATGCCACCTGGGACTATGGTGGGACCCTGGCCTTTGCAGCTACCAGGGGCCATGTCTGGGGCTGTGGTCCTGCAGAGACGGTGTCTGTTACCACCAAAATCCAGGCAGACATTCCTGGTCCGGATTGCTGCCCTGGGACATGTTGATGTCTGAAGGCTGTGTAGAACTGCCCCCACACCTTACCTAGGCATTGTGGGGGAGCTGACCCTGGGGCATGAGAACAAGAGAGCTGACCCAGCCACCGGCCAGCTGTAGCACTCAGGAAAGCAGGCCCTGTAACTAACCTGAGGAGCACCATAGAGGTGCCCTCTGGTGTTGGGGCACCGGTGAGCTAGCCCCTAGGGTGTGAGCCTGGGCGAGCTGTTCCTGCCACTTGTCTGCTGTGCAGTGGCATGGGCGAGGGAGAGATGCCCTCCTGCTGCCTTACTCCTTGCTGCCACTAGCAGGCAGGAAAGCTGGCCCTGTCCCTCCCTTGCTGCAGCACTCTGAAAAGAACAGGTCCTGCACTTCACCTGGGCAGCACAGCAGAGCTGGCCCTGATGGCGTGGGTATGGGTGAGCCAGCCCCAACGGCGTGAGATCTGGCTCTGCCCCCTTGCTGGCGGGGGCATCGGGTGGGCCAGCTGGGGCAGAGCAGGGGAGCTCTTCCTGAAGGTGTCAGTGTGGGACAGCTGGCAGGCTGACCAGCTCAGATACCTCCCAGGCTCAGATCCAAGGCTTCCAACTGGCCCCACCCCAACACCTAGCCCATTATGAACTGCTGGAGTGTGTGAAAGGGCTGGACCTGCAGATCCAAGGCTGCCTGCGGGATCTCCATGACACAGGGCAACAACAGGGTATCTGAGAGGAGTCCCGGTAAGGATCGGATAGTGATAGTGTAGACAAAGCCAGAGACCTTGCACCAGACCAAAGACTGCAATGAACATTTGTTTGCAAGCAAAAATGTGTGACACACTATAGCTTCCATGATGATATTTTTGCCCCTCTGTTGGGGGAAAGGGTACAAGGGGAGGGGAGGAGAGTGGGATTGGGGTGCATGATGTGAAATTCACAAAGAACCAATAAAAAGGTTTTTTTTTTTTTCTTTAAAAGGGAATGTGAGAGCAAGAGGAATAGAGGGGGCGGCGTGGAGCCCTTGCTTCCTGCCATGGCATGGCTGTGCTACTTTTGAACACGCAGCTTTGGTGGCTCACAAGATCAGCATAACGTTGAGCCTAACAATACCTTGTCACAGCAGATGGAGACTCATGGGACTCTAGCTCTCCTAAGGACTTCCACATACTTAGTAGTTAATGGAGGAAGGCGATAACTTCAGTGGGATAGCCACTGGGAGTGTGCCTATGCTCACCCATACTTCTGTAAACAACCTTAATGACACTTATAGGACCACCGGAAACAAAATGAAAAGCAGATCGTTAAACCTAGTGACAGCGAAATGCAAGATGGGACCCTAGATTGGAACCTGCAACAAATAAATGCTATTCGTAGGACAACAGGCGAAATTTAAATGATAGTCATAGTTTTGTTTCATTTTGCTTTCTTCTAACAATCTGGCAGTGATGCTAATGCTGATTAGTGTTTCACAGCTACATGGTGTGTCTGCATTGGGGAATCTGCAGGAAAGGCATGTGCGAAGAAATATCAGCTTTGGATCACAAGCTGTCTGTGATGGTAAAATTGTAAGCGGAGTCCAGGTAAGAGGGGGAGGAACTGAACCACACAGTAACTCTGAAAATGACATGATGAGGACACAGAAGTGACGAGAGTTGGAAATTCCTGGGGTTAGTAGGACAACAGAGCTGTCAGGAAGAGACTGGCTGAAGCCTAGAGCCTGAGGAATTTCCAGTCACTGACGTTCAGGGATGGCTGGAGCTTAGAGGAGCAGTAACGGGACCAATTGTGCCATGCCAAGACAAAGATGCTGACAGAATAGTTAGTGTAGTATGTTCTGCTGGAAACCGGTTGTGAAAGGCGAGGGGGGAATGCATTAGGGTCAAGGTTGGGAGTCGCTCAACATACAGGGCACAGTTGGGATGACGAAGCAAATACATGTGTCAAAGGAGGGGGGAGCATAAAAATAGAGCCTGGGGGAATATCTACAGCTATATATCACGACGGTGAAAAGAGAATAGTCACACTATAAATCATTTCTTTCTTTCTTTTTTTTTTTTTTCAATCAAAAATATTTATTTTCAGTTGATACAGCAGAGCTTAGATATTTTTGCCTCCAAAGGTCTGGGTACATACATGACAAAACTTATTGAACAAACCCAAAATTAATGCATCTGTCAAGTCAATGAAAATCCACAGGCTGGAGGCTGTCTTTTATGACCCAGGGTTGGGATAAAGATCATCACTAGTCTATGTGATACGTCAGTTACCAGAACTCATGATAATTATTGAATATCAGTGTCTGCAGTTCCCAGATATGTATGGTTTTGTGATGTTAAATCATTTCTTTCAACTGGAGAAAATTTGTTCTTAAAGAACATACTAGAGTTAGTAAAAACAGGGAGAAAAAAAAAAAAAGAAAGAAAGAAAAAAGAAAACCAGGGTCATTTATTTGAGGTTCCAAATAAAGAGAAGGAAAGTAAGAATAATTTTTTTCTTTTGATAAATCCAACATTGGGTACAAAATCTTACTGACATGTACAAGAATTTACCTGTACTTTATAGTATTAATCTCAAAGTTACACCCCAGCCAGAGGGGCTCTTAGCAGGAAAAACAGTGGCAGCAAATGCTGCTGGGGAGGCTATGTGTCGAGAGGAACTCTTATGCACAGGTGGTGGGAGGAAAACGTGGGCAGCACCTGTGGAAACTGATATAGCAGGTCCTCAAACTTCCTCAGAAATAAAGCTACGATATGGCCCAGCTATGCTGCTCCTAGGTATATGCGCAAAGGCGCTAAGCCCAGGCACAGAGAACTTTTCATATCAAGCTTATTGCTTCACTATTCCCAATAGCTAGGAGATGCCACCATCCTAGATGTCCATCAACGAAATTTTATTCAGCAATAAAGAAAAATGAAATCATGTTATTTGTAAGAACACAGAACTTGAAATCCCTGTGTTAAACGACATACACTAAAGAATGACAAATGTGTTTTCTGTCATATGTGGATCCGAGATAAAGTACATGTGAGTATGTGCTCAGCCATGTTCACTGCTGCTTTGTTCCCAAGAGCTAGGAAAATAGAAACAACCTAAATGTCCTACAACTTACATATAGATGATGAAAATGTGGTACAGACAGACTATGAAATGGATAGTAACTCAGCTGTAAATATAAAAAAAAAAAAATCATGAACTTTATAGGCAAATGGATGGAACTAGAAAAGATTATTGAGTGAGGTGACCCAGAAAGACAAATGTTGTGTATTCTCTCTCACTGGGGCTCCTAGCTCCAAATCTTCAGGTATGAGCACCCAGCCCAGAGTTGTTGACTCTGTTTCTTAGCAATTAAACTTTATTATACAACCCAACTAGCTTATACAAGAAGGAAAAAGGTTAAAGGGACAAAAGAGTGAACCTTCCGGTAGCTGTTCCACGGGACAGATCCTTAGATGTCTCTCTGGCCCGCGTGCTGGTCTAGTCGGTTCGCTGCTCCCCTGCTCTCTCGCCCAGCTGACTTTGTTGTTCTCTCTTCCCCAACTGCCTGAGTCACGTGGGAAGGACCGTCTCCTTCTCCCGGTGAGGATCCATTAGAAAGACAATAGTCCAGGTGGGGTTCCCAGGTCTGCTTCCTGAATTCCAGACCCAGGATGGCTCCACTCAGTCTGTCACAAGGTATTCATGGGGTGCCCCAAGGGTAAAGCCCGCCAAGACTGCTCCCACCTGTGACAAGGCTTATTCTTTCCCACACAGAGTAATTGCAGAAACCAGGACAATGGGACCATTTCCAGGATATAGAGTTGTTGCAAAGAAATAGAGAGGGGGAATAGCAGGGTCCAAGTGATGTGATAGAGGAAATAGGAACACGGGAGCTTTTTAGGGTAGGAAATACAGAAGGAGGAGGTAGGTTGTTAAAGAAATAATAAGGACTTGTGAACAAGCCACAAAGAATGATACTATTAACTATTTACCTAAAAAAGAATGTAATTCTATGTATTAATGAACATATATTGTTTTAATGAAGTTACCTCATCTGTCTGATGATGTTTCCTCAAACATCAAAGACCACTTAACAAAAATCCTAACACCAGCCATGAGTTGTTGGGGCAGGACTGTCCAAGAGACTCCTCAAACACACAGCCTATTGCTGTTGCCCTTGGTTGTCCTCACGGAAAGGCAGAATGTAAGAACATAATGCTGACGAGACCGTGCCCTTTAGAATAGGGCCAGGAGGCCCCTGAGCTGGGACTGAGCTGAATTCATGCTCCATGAAGACTAGCTTTCATAGAGTAGAGGGCACCAAGGCAAACTTCTAAAGGAGGTGTCAGCCAATAGTCCTACTTAGCTCTGACACCTATGAACCATGTCAACCAGCATAGCATGATAACCCTAATGTGCAGTATTGGCATGCATACCTTGGCAGTAACCAACAACTCTATAATAGAACTTAAAACTTATTCTACAAGAGAGAAATTGTGCCTGATACTAGAAACCTCACTAACTACTCGATATTAATGAAGTCGTTGTTGGAGGAGAGTCTACAACCACTAATTTATTAAACCAGCATAACATCTAATAATACCTAACAAAATAAATAAAGAGAAAGAAAAACCCTAACAACAATGCAGTCCTCACCCTCATAAAGGAAACTTGTCTTTGCAACAGATGGAGTGTGCACTAAAGAAAACCACAACCAATCAAAAGGCAGAGCCGTGGAGCCCAGTCCCAATGGATACATCTATAAAGCAGTCCTGCATCTAGGGCTCCTGAGCATCATGAGAGAGGGGCAGAAAGAGCCAGTGGATGAGGAAGTTGGCTGTGAGAGTGTATCTCCCAGTAATATCGGAAGCTACATCTACAAAGTCTCACCAACATGGCGGCCCAGATGTGAGCTAACAATGATGACATCAATGAGCCCACAAGGCCTCAACCATAGACAGAGAACTACAGGAACTGAGGAATGCTGGGAGCAGAAGAAATGGTCTTCCCCAGGAAACAGCACACCAACTGATTAAACAATACCAGAAGGTTGGCCCTGAGAGCATACATGCAAGTAACATGCAGGTACAGATTGATCAGGTTATATTTAGGAATATGCATGTATACATGTATACCCACATACATACATACATGAAATACATATTTATATATGCATACAGTAAGAATTAATGAAACAAGAGGCCATGCAAAATGAGGGAATTTGGAGTGAGGAAAGGAAAGGGAGAAATGTAATTACATTATAATCTCAAAAACAAGTAAAAAAAAAAAATAGTTCTCTCTATCAGTGTTGGCCGACTTGTTCCGTCTTGCTCAAGAATTTCTCCTCTTCAGTTTTGCCCTCATATCAGTGAAAATTGGAAATTTCCTAACATCCAATGTTACATGCTTTCTTCCTAATCACCTGCTACCTGTCTTCCCATGCAAAAGTTGTCTCTGTATCTCTTGCTTGAGAAATACACTAGCTAAACATAATTTAGGGTCTATACATCATCTGCAACATGACCTTTCTCCCCTGTAAGTGTTGTGTAACCAACCTCTACATTTCAGAGGTGGCCATCCAGAGGCAAAACACACTCCTTGTTTTTCATGCCTTTGAGGAAAGACTTGTGGAGAGGTTGGGTTTTTTATTAGAATAATTCATCTTTTTATATCAAATGAGCACTGTAATTGACATGATTACTTTGAGTTAATCTATTATGGATTCAAACAAACTGAACAATAACTAATTGAAGAAACAGAAATTAATAATGGTACTGTAGTACTGTTTATTCTGCAATCAATTCTAATGAAAGCCTGGGACATAAATTCAGTCGCTCTGGTCATAACATTGCCTGTAAGTAGATTTATATGCATGTGTCCTTCTTGTATCACACAATGCATTTAGTGGGTAAGGCAGTAACAATATGTTAAAATATTATGACAGGTCTGGGACAATTACATTTTTATGAGACTCGGTTTCTTTTTGTAAACTATTGGGATAATAACATCTTGAAAATTAAATAACAATATTTGAGGCAGTAAATATAACATACATAGAGAAATTCAAAATTTAGTGAAGGGTAACTCTTGTTATGTCCTGTGTGTCTAATGGTATGTAAATTACACACATGCTCATGGCATGCATTCATGTACACACATGGAATCACCTACAAAAACATATTTAGCAGGCCAAATATAGAACTATTGACTCTTCCAAGCCTCAGAAAATTATTCAAGGTCATTCAAAAAATGCTGAAAGATGTTTCAGGAGTAGCAAGCCTCTTAGGAGGCAGTGACGAAATGCACCAGGCTTTGATGACTGTTGATGACTTTGAGAGGCAAAGCAGAGTAGCGGAGACACCTGCAGACTAATCCTGCTTATCTCCAGTCAGAACTAATAGTGCTATTCATTTCGAGTGACCCTAAAACAGTTTTTCACATTCCGATAGTGCCTGGGCAGCCATTAAATCGACTGTCTGGGAACAAATGGGGAAACAAATCAGCACCAGGCTTTCCCTGCATCGGGCCCTAGCGGTGTCACTTGGCGCTGTCTCTACACTGTGGAGCTGCATGAGAACCCATGAGCAGCAAGCAGATCTCACTTTTCAGGATTTCCTCCACACACATCCCCGGAACAGTTCAAGGTGGCCTGTCATGAATCTTCAAGTCCAGAAGGTTGAAATTGAACTCCTAGGTGCTCAGGGCATGGGCTGAGTAGTTTCAGAGCAGTGTTTTCCTCCACAGTACAAAAGTTTATTCTTACAAGTTCTCGTTTATGAAGCTCTGACTTGGGGCCTGGCAAATGGCAGCCAGATGACAACAGTTTGTTTCTTACTCTAAAAAGACAACATTTCTGTCAACCCTCTGACAACACGATAAATAACTTCCAAGCCTAGAAACATTGTGATTTAGCAGAACAAAGGCTTGAAGAGACGAATGTCCTCAATAAAGAACAATGATACAGATTCTTTAATCAAAGATGCAGCTCTCCCAGCTAGCGAGGATCCCTGACTTTTGCATGCTATGCAGCCATATGTCCTTAGTACATCGGATAAAACGTTCAGCGAGCATTGGCTGCATTCACTGGAGTCTCACCCAAGAACCCTCTTTACCCATTTCAACTGGTTTGTTTGCCTTGTATTAAAAAAAATATGTATTCACTTCAAAGAAACCAAATATAATTAACTATAAGGTTTCCTGAGCACCATTTCTCCTTATAAAATAATGTTTAGCTATTTATCTACCAGATATAAATTTAAATAAGATGTCAATACAAAGTCTAAGTAAAAGTTAATCTATTTTGTGAGTCATGGGGCTGTCTTACTTTTGGACCAGCATTGTTTTTCTTTCTTTTCAATACCAATCCTCAGTTAAGACACTTGAAAGTTGGCCTTTCAAATGAAAGCAGTTATTTACACCACAAAATTAAAACAGATGCTACTTTAAAAGCAATACCCATTTCTCTAACACCAGGGATATTTCAAGAAAATGCCAAATATCAGAGAAGATGTAGACAGGCTCCTGTTTACAGATGTGTACTCTGCAAAACTGTGAATATGAGGAGAAAATGCAAAGATGCCTCTGGAGAAGGGAAGAGAACACTAAAGTTCCCCCAGAGATGGGCTGCTACCTAGGCATCGACTTTTAGTCCTTACCCTGCCCCCCATTTACTGCAACATGTATTTTATCTTGGGCAATCCCTTTGGCTATCAGTAGTCACAAAGGCAAACCAAACTAACAGGGTTAAATGCAAATAAGAGGGCAGTTGACCTTGATTAGAGAGTGAGTACCTTTCCTATGCAAAGAGGAATTAGTCCTTTAAGCCCATCCAAAATTATAGTGAACATAAGCAAACTGATGACCTCATAATCATATATTAAGCTTGTGAGCATCCTCTCATCACACACACACACACACACACACACACACACACACTTAGGTCTTTCACTCTTGGTATTAGCATCCACCCAGCTGACGCCACTCACAACCCATTCAAAGAGTCTATACCACATTATCTGCCTGACTCCAAACTGTCATCAAGCTAAGAAAGAAGTCTGAAGATGAGGACATTTCCAAGCAATTGTCATTTATTCCTTTTCATTGAAGATGCAACTTAACAGCTAGAAGTGAATGCTGAGAACGAGCAGCCGTTTTTTATTCAAGTCTGTAGGAACAACAGTGTGAGGCAGCTGCCTTCAAGAGACACAAAGCCTGTTCATTATAGGAAGCAGCGTGGAGACTGTTGGGAAAAATAAAACCTGTGGGTTTCTTCAGCCTCTCAGATTCTTATGATTTTAGTATAACAATATGTCCTTCCTTTCAATTGCACACACACACACACACACACACACACACACACACACTCATGGGGATCAAAAGCCACATGTACCAAATGGAACTGCATCTGGCGGCCCAGCTCACAAGGGCTAGAGAGTAAATGTTATTCCCGCGAGGAGGCTGGGGTGTAAATTCAATAAGTAAGTGATCTAGATACTATCGGATATTTTAGCACAACTGATTCCCGACAATGGCGGGTTTGAAGCCCTTGTGCTTGGGAGTTGCCACCATCTAGAAGGGATAAGCTGCAACCTTGGCTTGACACTTCATACAAAGCACAAGTCTTCAGGGGGCTCTGAAGGCTCCAGTGTCTGCCTTCGCTAGTGTCCTGGACAATACTGCGCCGGTAAAACAAGCCTGGCCAGCCTTTCAGTCTGGGTATGAAGACGGAAAGGAATTCCATCGATAAATCTCATTACAGCACACACACCCGAGGACGTCCCCACGGACTGCTGAAGAGCTTGCTCTGAATCTCAGAAACGCGCTTTCAGTTACTGTAATTACAAGGACAACGGCGGAGTCAGCGAAGGCTCCTGGGGACCCCGAGAATCTTAACTAAGGTGTGCAAAGTATACAGAGCGATGTTGGCGGCAGCTGGTGTTCTAAACTCTGAAAACAAAGCCTAAAAAGTATGCAGGCAGAAGCTTCTGACTTCATATTCAGCGTGTCTAGAGAACAAAATCAAAGGGTGTGAAACAAAGATGCTCAGGGAAAAACTTCTTATTCAAAAGGAAGTAACTTTCTCCAAGCTCAAGACAGATACCAACTGTTTGTCTGACCATCCCGTACTTAGGATGCACTAAGCACACCAAGTTCCACTGTGCCTCAGGATCAAGAAACGTGGAAAAGTAAATGAATAAATGAAGAATTACAGTCTAAAATATAACAATCTTGCTGAAAATATGAAGGTGTTGTATAACGGCCTTCTGTAGGACTCAATAAGCTGGATTGTTTAGGGAAAGCGTTGGCAATGAGGCTAAACACGGCAGGCACTTGATATAAAAGAAATTAGAGGAGAAAGGAT
This sequence comes from Acomys russatus, assembly GCF_903995435.1. NCBI lineage: Eukaryota > Metazoa > Chordata > Mammalia > Rodentia > Muridae > Acomys > Acomys russatus. The sequence continues at coordinate 53,424,557 of NC_067148.1, read as the reverse complement.
ATCCTAAGAAATGTATCGGGTTCTAAATAGATTTCTGGTATTCTATTAATGTCTTGGCTGAAGTTTTAGGTCTCAGTTTCTTCAGGCCTTGAAGTGATCTCAAACATGTGTAAAGTGTGTTATCCTAGAAGGGATAATATCCTACATACTAAACGTAGACTGTCATAGAACATTCCACGGCTTAGATTTCTACCACACAAAATTTAACATGTTTGCTGTCCAAAACATCAATGATTGTCATGACAACAATATCTGGATAAACAGGAGTAAAAATACCAGGTGCTTTGTGTTGGTTGTACTTGTCAGTGCATTGTGGCATCAAGCAACCGTTAGCACATTCATGGTAACAAGCAATACACTAACATTAAGGCGTGCCAATGAAGACCAAGGTGGTATTGTAAAGGTCAGTCAGTGGGGAAGAAACTCCAAAAGGTATTAAGAAGAGAAGGTAGTTACCAAACCCAAAATAATACAATTTTGTAAAAAGGCTACCACAGTGAAGGGATGGACCCACAGCCTAGGCAGTCCTGCAGAGATTCCCCGCATAGCCTGGTCTTCTGGAGAGGAGAACACAGTGGAAAATGCTCAAGAGACTTTCTTGTGCAACCAGAAAATTGTACATGGTTCACTCTTTGCTTTTGTGTCTCCTTCTATCCTTTATCCAAATAGAAAGTGTGTGCCCTTAAAACAGAAGCTACACAATATCTTTAAATTAAGATAATGTGTGTAGACAGTGATGTTAATTTGTTCCTTTCCTGCTGTGACTTAAATCATTAGGCATTGCCTCCACTTATGATAGCATGGGTCATGGTGGCATTGGGGTGTGTGAGGACCATCTTAACCTCAGAGCCAGTATCTTGTAACTACGAAAGAAGCAAGCTGGGTGTGATTCATATGGTAAGGGTTTTCAGAACATTTGAAGAAGGCGCGGGAATGTGCTGCCAGTTAAGACATGGTGCCCCTCCTTAATTCCAGGAGTGTGAGGTCAGGGCACTGTCTTAGCTTGATACCTGGACAAGAGGCTGTAAATCCCTTGGGAGGCAATTCAGATCCTCTTTCTTCCTAGTCAACCTGATTTTTTTTCCTCTGCCTATACATCTCAAGAAGCGCTCCACTAGGCCTCCCATCTATTCCGTTCCTAAGGAGCCATTTGCCAGAGACTCCTGTGGGTCAAAAAAAATCTTCTAATCAGCATTTTAAACATGATTTCATTGTAGTAATTGCACCACCACCTGTTCTCTATAATTTCGCATGACAATATTCCCACTGAGATCGGAAACCCGATTGTACTGAAATGCCCCTAAATTACAGCTCACCTACAGAGAACTGGTGACTCAGGGGCCCTTGAGGGCAGAGACGGGGTCACCATGCTTTCCCAGGGGTCGGGGTGGGGTGGGGTGGGGGCCGGAGCAGGATGCACACACGTATAGCTCGTCAGCATTGCCGTTGAGGAAGCATCAGACGCCTTCTTCCCCTTTAGCGCTCATCAGGCGGGTGAAGCAAGCCTTTAGCCTTACTCACCATAAGCCAACACGCGCATTCGGAGCGGCCAACGCAATAAATCAGCGATGCCTCCATCAAGTGATTAAGCCAGCACATTAAGTTCTGAATCCCAAATAAGGTGTACTCAGGTCAACGAGTTTAGTCTTGTTTGATTATATTTCAGCCCATTTCTCAAAAATCTGCACCTGGTAACTTGCGGGCTTTTAATAACAGAGAACAACGTCAGGATCTTTTCTATGTGTACTTCTTCTATACTTTGCTCTTTATTTAAAAAGCATTTCATTTTAATTTTTTTGGCCTTGTCTAATAGTCTACAGTTTTGTTTACACGCATACATTGTTGTACACATCTACATATTGTGAAACCCTTGCCACTTGTGAAGGGATTACAGATATTATGCCCTAAGAACGAGAACATTCTCTTAAAGAGCCATTACACAAAATCAAGTCACCATTACCATTACCAAAAATAAAAGCAAGATAATATCAAGTTACTGTTACATAACTCAATATCCTTATTTAAAATGTATCATCTGTCCCAATACTATCATTTATTCTTAACTTTTTTTTTGTAGATCATGCAATATATTTGCACTTTTCTAGGTAAAATTTCTTCCTTTTTATCACTACCAAATATAGTTAATAATATTGGCTCTTTTCTTAACTGCAGGGAGACTGCTGCCATAGAGCGCATCTGCAGAAGGTGTTCATCTGGCATCTCTCAAACTTGGTATCCAAGTGAGCGACGACTGCCGAGCTCTTCCGCCTCAGTTGCTGGAAGCCATCCTTCAAGTGTGTTTTACTTAGTTCAGCCACCTGACACACCCCACATAAGTGGAGTCGTGCAGGATTTATGCTTCCGCGGCTGGCTTATTTCACTTGGCATACGTTCACCAAGTTCATTCATTCTGTCAGGTACTACAGGACTCCTGTCCTTCCTAAGGCCACATGACACTCCCTTACATATGCCTGCAACACTTGCTATGCTATATATGTGATGTATATATGTGCTTCATATATAACATATATGCATATGTTCACTCGCGCATTTGCTTGCTTCCGTATCTTAATAGCTACCTCTTAACCCAAATTTCAATCCTTCTTATGTATAAAAATCAATGGAATTGCAGAATAAAACTGTGGTCTGCCTTGAACTGTTAGAGACTTTCACACTATTTTCCATAGTAAGCACTATTTTTTTTTTTTTAACCTTCCCACTAACAGCACAAAGGTGATGATGATCCTTCTATTGTATTGTTGGAGTTAGCTTGCTAGCATTCCCTTGGGGGTTTTGCATCTATGTTTATCTGACTATTGATCTGTCTTACTGTGGCTTTGTTTGGCTTTGATATCAATATAACGCTGAGACTACAAAGAACAGTTATATATCAACAGATGGGTAACCTGGAAAAGCAATTTCCTAAAACATACAACCTGTCAAGACTTAGCTGCGAATAAATAGACCATCCTAGTCAGCAGACTAATAATTAACAAAGAAATGAGGTAGGAGGTCAAACCACTCTCAACAAGGAAAAGCCAGGACTGGAAGATTTTATTAGTGAAATCTTCCCAACATGTAATTATCAGCAGCCATCCTCCTTACACACTGCCCTTAATAAAGAGAAGACAAAGTTCCTCAGCTCTTTGCATAAGATCACTTACTTTGACAGCAGGCAGTGTAGCTCTTTTGAGCAGTCAATGGTGCTAGGCATTAGCATCACCTTCTGACTTCAGGAGTCATTTTCTGTCTGTCCCACACCAGTCAGTGCTGGCGTGTGTGTGTGTGTGTGTGTGTGTGTGTGTGTGTGTGTGTGTGTGTGTATGTGTGTGTGTGCTGGTGAGGTTGGGGGGGGGTATGAGTATCATTGGCTGCTTCAAATAAGTTCAAACAGCTGTAGGAGGAATCAATGGGCAAGCACGAACTCTCCTAATGGATTTTAAATGGTTAGATCTTTAAATGTCTTTTTTAATATGCAAAAATCCCAACTTTATTTCCATCCCAAATCATTCTACTTCTATAAAATCCCAAAGAGATTAACTTAACATCTAAAAAATTAAGAAAATAGCACAATACCCTGGTATACATCTACAATACAAAACATTTCTTGCATTAAAAATCTGTTTTCCTGGGTGTTTCTAGCCATGCCAGTCATACCTAAAGGGAAGGCAAACTCAAAATGTTAGGATTCTAATACATCCACATGGGCATAAGACCTAAATAATTAAAATTAATTACATCATTTTCTCATTTCCTTCTCCTCCCTCAAACTCCTACAATATTCCTTGCCCACTCTCTCTACATAATTAATATATGTAAATTAATTATGTAACTATATAGTTGTATAATAACAATATACATGATTTCTCACTTAACTAGACAGAAATCAAAACCAAGCTAACTTCCCTGGTCTAGTGAGGTCATGAACTGTGGAGAAGAACCTACAACTACCGCTTTATTGATAAGTGTTTCTTTCATGCCACAACAAAGAAACTTCTCTTTGCAATAGACAGAAACCCACGAGTGATCAAAACACAGTGTGGTCACATGGTGTCCAGCCCCATACAGTGCGGTCACATGGTGTTCAGCCCCATACAGTGTAGTCACGTGGTATTCAGCCCCATACAGTGTGGTCACATGGTGTCCAGCCCCATACAGTGTGGTCACATGGTGTCCAGCCCCATACAGTGTGGTCACATGGTGTCCAGCCCCATACAGTGTGGTCACATGGTGTCCAGCCCCATCTACATACATTATCTAAAAAGAGGAAATCAGGGCCCATGAGATGGCTCAGCTGATTAAGCTGCTTGCCACCAAGTGTGACAGGCTGAGTTCAATCCCTCAATCCCACAGCAGAAGGACAGAATACCTGGCGCGTGTGTGTTCACACATACACACATACATCCATGCACACACAGAGAGGGGTGAATAAATATTTTTAAAAAGGAGGAGGACACAGAAGCCATGGGCATACTGAAAACAATTTGATTCCACTAATAGTAATATAAATTAAAATTACAGTAGTAAGATAATATACTCCAGCTGCTAACCAAGTACGACATTATAAAGAATAATTAAAAATTAACTGCTGATACTTGTGAGGGTCTCATGTAACGTGATCTCACCGTCACTTCTGGTTGGATGTAGATTAAAATTTAACACAAGTGTCAAATCTTAAATCGGTGATATCCTCTGACACAAATACCCTGGATTGAGGCTTCCATGTTAAGAAATAATTCTAGCCATAGTGGAGACTCCTAGCAGCTGGGATTAAGGAATATGAAGTCACCACCTTGTGAAGCCAGGTGGGGCGTTGAGGGGAGGGAAGGGGACACCAACTCACCCATAAAACCTTGGACCCAGACTTTGCCTTGCCTACAAGAAGTGTATGGATAAAGACGAAACAGAGATTGAGGGAACGGCAAACCAATGACTGGCCCAACTTGAGACCCACCCCGTGGGAAAGAGGCAACGCTTGTCACTTTTAGTGATACTCCGCTATGCTTACAGATAGGAGCCAAGTATAACTGTCTTCTGAGAGACTTCACCCAGCAGCTGATGGACGCAGATGTAGAGACCCACAGCCAAAGAGGAAGTCTTGTGGAAGAGTGGAAGGAAGAATTTATGGAGCTGAAAGGACACCAGAAGAAGACCTACAGAGTAATCTAAGCTGGGCCTGTGAGGGCTCACAAAGACTGAATCATCAACCAAACAGCATACATGGACTGGGCCTAGACCCTCTACACATATATAGCAGATGTGTAGTGTGTGGTCAACAGGTGGGTCTCCTGACAATGGGAGAAGGGGCTGGCTTTGACTCTGTTGTCTGCCACTGGATCCCTTTCACCTAGCTGGGCCGCCTTATCAGGCCCCAGTCGGAGAGGACACACTTAGTTCTGGTGGGACTTGAGGTGCCAGGGCGGGTTGATACCCCTTGAGGGCCTCTCCTTCTCTGAGAAGAAGGAGAAGGGGGAATAGGAAGATGGGGTGCGGGCATGAAGGTGAAACTGAGAGAGGAGGGAGGGGGCTGGGATCAGGCTGTAAAGTGATAACATTTAAAAAAATTTTTTTAAAGTTCTAAACACAAATGATACAGTTTGTAAGTCATCATTCCTGTGTCAAGTTTATCATTAATTACAAATTTGAAGCAACTACTTTTAAAATATTTTTATTGTTTGTCTCATATATTTATATAAAGAATTGTGGGCATTTTCTCCCTCATTCCCTTTCTCTTCCTTTCGTGGTTGTTGCCCATCTGTGACCTCTATGCCCTCAGTGACCCCCCCCCCCCCACTCCCTTCTCTCAAGTTCTCAGTGTCTTGCATTTCTCGTTTCTTTGCTGACCCCCTACTCCTGTCTCACCACACATGTTACTCAGTAGAAGTATGTGCCATAAGAAGACCTGTTCCTGGTACCTCTGCGGTATGCCAGCATCCAAAGACTGCCGCAGCTACTCCAGGGCACGCGTCTCAAAGTTCCATTAACCAAGCCACAGGCAAGCTTGGATTTGCCATATATAGTGATATATAGTGAACGGAAAAGTTGATGAGAGTTTAGGATCTGAAAATAGCTGCCAAGAAGCAGGGATTGCAGAAGGCCAGGGGGTAGTCAGGGTTTATATATATGTGTATTTCTATATACCATCCCTATACACAGTTTTGCCACAGGCATAGAAAGCATCCCTGCTGGCACCTTTTCTAATTGCCATATCCATTTATGTGGACCATAATTGCCAAAATTGTCTCCTTGACTGAATGCATGTGTGTTGCCTTTGGCAGTTTTGTCTCTACAGAAAAAAAAAGAGAGAGAAGATTAAAAAACTGCAACGTAAGCTGAATTTTGGCCTTTAGGTTTTAGCTTTTTGGAGTATTCTAAAATAACGTGTTTCTATAGTCAGAAACACAAGTAAGAATGTGTTGTTAGAAGTAGGGCTGGTGGCTGAAAATGTTGGTCTCATGTCTACACAGGCCCACGTCAAATACTCTCAGTGAAAAAGCACAGATGTGGCTCTCCAGCTTAGCTCACACTAAGCCCCAATCTCAGCCCTGACTGACTCATTGTCATCTAACAGGAACATTGCCAGCATCCCTGAGATGTGCAGCCCAGAAACTCAGGCCCCTTCTGTGTGCCCCAAATAGACCTCCCTCATTATTAGACCAAGAAGAAACTGGGAAAAGACCCAGAAAAGCACCAGAAGTAGGTTTGTGATCAATTTACAAGAGATATCCAGGTGTGAGAACTTAGCATATGGGTGCCAATTAAAAGATGAGTTCTACACTGGTTTGCTCTTGGGCTCCCCAATGAACTCTCATCCCCACGGGAAGCAAAGCAACCAACAGTCTTGAGAATTCACAAAGAAACACCGAGTCTAGCTAAAGGGTCCCTGCTTTCTAGGTCTAAGCTGATCTGGGTCTGTGATAGTTTCATTTATTGTATGAAGGGGAAAAGAAACCCTGAAATTCATGATGACCTACAAATATTGTCTGTTCTCGTTTCTACATTCTAACAGTATTGGCAACACACCGGCAAATTATTCAATATGTAAACCTATTCCAATTCCAGCTACTTGAAAGGGTTATTTTTATATTTACGCATTTACAAATAAGATGAATATCATTCTGCCTACAAGTGGCAGAAAGAGGCCAGGAACACTAGGGTGAGGGAAGGGATCCTTATCAATATTTGTTTTCAATAAATAAGTCTCTATACTGAGGGCATTACTGGTTTAAAATGTTGTTGCTTGTTTTTCCTGGATTCTTAGAACTCCATATGCTCCATAGCACAGCCAGTGGAAACACTGATACATGCATCCAGAACATACCAGGAGAAAGATTTAGTACACTTCCCTTTGATATAGAGGTGTATTCTATTACCCCCAATAAACGTGTGAAATTGCTGAACTGGGAGGCTTGCCAACTCTCAGCTTGGATGTGTACGATGCTCCGCGGGCCACAAATTTCTCTTGCCTCTGTTACAATTTCCTCCCACAAAATAGAGCTGTGCCATACATACATTTTTACTAAGCATGGTTCTTGTATGCTGTATGGATGAGCCACTGGCACATAGGAAACACGGAGGGCTCATATAGAACAAACAGTCTGACAACCTGTCTGTGATAACTGGCCTTATTTTATTTCCTAGGAATAATCCAAAATGCCCAGACATTTTTTTGTTGATCCTGACTGTGCCCACTCCATCCTTGAACCTCGTTTTACATTTAATGTTGCTCTAAAGACAAAGCCTTTTCTCGTAGCCAACCCAAGCCTCTTTGTTTTTAATTTATCATGCAGCATTACACTTAAAACTCAGTCTCGGGGCCAGATTCCCAAGTGCCTTTCTGTTTCCTCTCTCAGACGGAACATGTTGTTCTGGTTGGATTTGCACAGCGGTCACCCAGTCACTGCAGGGACTTGTGAAAAATGTAATCAAGGAGTGATGTTGTGTGTCGGCACTGTGAGGTCCCTGGGGCCAGGTGCTTCATAAATACAAGGTATTAGAATATTGTGACCTGTGGGGTGGATAACACTTGGATACATCTTCATCACAGTCTGTGGTGACAGACCTTTGCAAAAGAAAAGAAAGAAGGGAGGAAGAGAGGGAGGGAGGGAGAGAGAGAGGAAAATAATGTCAGAAGACAAGCAGTAGCTCAGTTTATCTTGCTGTGTAAACCTCTGTGGTAGACGGTGACACCTAAAATGCAAGCGTTGTGGCTCCCACAGAAACCTTGACTGTCCTGCTCTATCTTTTATTAATTTCCCTTATCCACAAATATGCAGCCCCGACTGCCTTTCTTTATTAAACAGATCCCAAAATGCTTCAAACGAGCCGAAGACTCTGTCCCTGCGTTTTTCCTGAACAAATGAGCATTTAGGATGAGGTGAAATTGGCAGGCAGATCCTTCTATAGATTAGGTATTATTAGCTCAAAAGATGAATGCAGATTGTTTTCATTTTCCTGAATACCGAGGCATTCAGAGGCCTGAGTGATGACGGAATATGTAGAGCAGGTGCATCTAAGAGACACAGCCTTGTGTTTTCCTTTCACCTCCACATCGGCGGCTGGGCGATAGGATCTAGCCGTGACATCGGCTAATATTGGATCTGTAATAACAGAGACACTGAAACACTATCTGCTGCAAATGAAATTTCAGATGACAGTGGCACACCATACAGTGGTCTTTATTTAGTCATCCACCTTAACGAATGAGAATTTTCACATGGCAAAAGGCCTTGCTTGCTCATGGTCGCAGCAAACCTACTGGGTTAGACTTTTTGTATATGCTGGCCAGTAGCAACAGAAATGGGTTTGAAGCCCATCTTCATTTTCATCAAATACACTCTTTGACAAAGAAAGATGGGACATGTAAACGTATTCTGGGCTCTGTAATTAGCTAATGTAGAGGCAGATCGGGACCGCAGCCCACCTTTCCTGAAATACAATCTTTCAGATTGACGTATGATTAAAAAGGAAATCCATGTCACACTGTGCTCCTTCTACACGACTTTAGCCTTTCACGTCCATAGGTGAACCTACTCACTACTTTACATCTCCGCACAACTTGACACTTGCGCACTACTTGACGCATGCGCACTACTTGACACAGCGCAGAATCCTGGGGGAAGTGAGCCGAGAAGGCAGCTGATAGCAAAGATCTCAGTCATTGTGCTTCAGAGGTAGACCTGAAGATGTGAACCCAGAGGGTTACCCTTTAACGTGGTTAACAAGACAGCCCGCTTTCCAAGATGAGGTGCGGATCTGAGCCCTGGCAGAGGCAGACTACGAGTGACGCATTCTCTAGTGTATGAAGTCCGCAGCTGAGGCTAAGCAATGCCCCCTTGGCACCCTACAGCAGCCCCACAGGAAGGTGTTCTTCCAAGAGCTCTTTAACCTAAAATGTCAGCTCCCACCAGAGTGTAGTTTTGAGTTGAAAAACCTCATTATTTAAACTTGGCAAAAGAGATATCCATAATACATTTTTCTAATGGTAGATGCAACTTGCCTTAATAGCTACATTCTCAGAATGTTCTCTCAACGGAAAAGATAACTATTCTATCTTTAATCAGAAGCTTGACCCACCAGACAAATGGGTTAGCTTTCATCCTGACCCTCCATTGATTACATTTTCTCCAGACACAATGAGTTATGCAGAAAGAAATGGGGGAAGGGATTGGTTTTACTTTGTTTTCAGCTAGCGTATTTTCTTTGCTGAGAATAATTTGAATAAAAATATTTGTGTGATAGCTTAGGTTTTATTCAAAATATGGGGAGTTTACCTGTAGCCCAAATGGGTTTTTAGATCTTGAGTTATCAATGACTCACATTCATTAGATCAGCAACTGTAATTTTCCATAGTTTATCAGGTAGTGAATACTAAATATGGCAGCACAGGTGAAATGGAAGATTAGGTATTTAGATATCAACAGCTTAAATCATTAAATGCAGAAAATGCATGTTTCATGTGCACATTAGAATCCAAGAAAGCTATACATGTGATGTGTGACTTGAAAATGTACAGATTTTGAGCCAATAAAATATAATGCTAAAGAGAGTCTTTGTTAAGATGAGAGCATTAAGCTATATTTAAAATTTGTCTTTTTCATGGTCATATACTTAGTTAGTGACCCCATTCTGGCCCAAGACCTCGTCTTCTGGGTCTTGGACTAAGTCACTTTGTTTGATGGGTGAATGAATGGCAAAATGTAATTCTTTTCACCTTGTATCTTGGGAAATAAAATCTTAGTCTTGTAAATAGTTACAAAGGTAAGATATCAACCATACTGAAAACTGTGTGATAGAAAAGTAGATGATACATCAAAGATAGATAAGTAGAGGCATCAAAAAAAAAATATATATATATATATAGAGAGAGAGATGATGGATAGAAAATGAGATATTGATCCCTTAATTCTTTAATTTTGCAGTTAAATTCATTATTTGTCCCATTAGGGAGTATTTTCCCTATCTCTGAAAATGTGTATGTGTTCTGAAGCAATTAGTCTGTGCCTTAACAATATCCAAGCAGTGCCTAGACAGATGCCTATATAAAATACGTTAAATTATACAATCCCATTTTTCTCTTATCATTGAGTTTCACAGAAAAATTGAATGTGGCTCTCCTTCTTCCTTGTGAGAATTCCAGAGGCCTCTGTTCCTATGAAAATTTAGGGACATTGACATTTTAATATCGGAGTAGCTAATGGAAGACCAGAAAGCGTTGACTCCAGCCCCCAGCTTTCCCACACCACAGTCATTGTCACACAGGGTGGAAACTGGCATCGCCCAGCTCTCCCCTTACTGTTCCCTTCCTTCTCTTCTTGCTCATCTTCTGCACATAGCAGATCACCATAAGACACCTTTATACTGTTTCCATGCTGGAATCCATTTCCCATTGAGTTGGGGGGGGGGGAGTTGGGGGGTATTCCCATCACAAGGGGAAGCCTGAACCACAAAAGAGGCAGTCTTATGTTTAGGATTTTAAAACTCATGGCAGAGCTAATAACTTAAAACACAGTGTTTTTCTATTGCAAGGACCATGGTTTTCAAAGAATAAAGCATTTATGGAAATGGCAATTTTGCTTTTTAAAAAATAACAGCATTGACTCACGTTGTACATAATAAGACTGGAATGAGTGTCAGATTAGCAAGGAGTCACGTTTTACTTTTACAAAGAAATAAATTTCAACCTGCTGGCAGGGGGGACAGGCTTGAGAAGATGACAACAACAGAGGGAGCTGAACACGCTGTGCCTGCGAACAGGGGCGTAGGTAGTGTTGGAGATCCGAACGCCGAGGAAACTCAAATCTCCTCCCAGGTCTTTACTGGAGGGGGCAACAGAACCTTCAAAGACTTCCTCAGCATGTCCTATGACTACAAACGGAGATGGCAGCCCAGATGGCAGGTAGACAGAGGCTGAGAGAATCCTGACAGGAGGCTCCACGACCCAGAGGCTTAGAAAGCAATTTTAAGAAATTTGGTGACCTTAAAGGACACAATGGCTGAGAAAGTAAACCAGAAATGTTCTTCCACTGTGTGACTCCACATGTGACAATACCCATGAGTTGACAGTTATGGCACATTGGGAACAAGGAGGGCACTGAAAAGATGGTGACTGAAGGCCAGTCAAGAGAAATGGACTCAACACCTCAAATGCTTGTGCGTGAACTCGGAATTTTCAGAGAACCACTGTAGAGAAATTAAGATAATTTAAATCCTGTAATAAGAAATAAAGTCTCTTTGTATTAGTTTCTTTTTCACCAAACGTATGCATTCTAGTGGGTTGGTTACAGGGTACAGAGTCCTACCTACTCAGCCTTCTTTACATGGTCTACGGCAGTGTGCCTTCACCTGAGTCCTGCCGGAACTATGCCTACCTAGCTGTTAGAGCTAGCTGTCTTGAACAATGTGGGATTTTTGGCAGCATCCTTGATCTCCACTGCATGACGGTGGCGAGCACTATCCCCACCCCAGCACCGTGTCTACTAAACATTTGTAAGGAACAAAAATTGTCCAGGTTCAGAACCGCTGTTCAAAAATGTTCCAACACAGTCCTGAGGAAGAAATCATAGAATACAACAGAGCTCATCCACAACAGATATAGCCAGGTTTTCATTGATAATCAGGGAGCCAAAACACACACACACACACACACACACACACACACCAAAACAACAACAACAATAACAACAAACAAACAAATAAGAACAAGGTGGTAAATGGAATTTCAAGGTCCAGGATTATAACCCAGATATCTTGACCCCAAAACCTATGCCTTTCTTCACATAAGAACTTGAAATACCTCTTTACTATGGCACAGAACCTAACACTTACCAACAACTCCGAATGAATGAATGAATGAATGATTGAAGCTTTATACAACTAGACCATGCCATGCTGTTGAATACTGTGGAGGAAGGAAGAGTAGTGGCCCAAGCCTCACAGATAGTAACGAAGACACCCAAAGGTCTTACTGTACCTCTCAGCACTCATTCCTACGGCCGGTTGCACATCTGTGAATCCACAGTTGCCATGGCTAAGTACCACCACCACCACCACCACCCTGTTTGTACCCCCCCCCCCATTTGTTACTCAGTCTCGGCTCACACGCCTGTCAATGGTGGGCATGGATTAGCATCGTACTTCAAGGAGCCCGTGGATGAGGTAGATGCTGAAGCCACTGCGCGCGCCGTCTGCGTTAGGCCCAGGCTCTGTTTTGCCATTGAAAGCTGACAAGTCTCACTATCTGAGTGGTGTACCTTGAACCTCACTCAAGCGTGCCCACGTCTTCCTCCAAAGTATTTCCACCAAACTGTGTTTCTCCTACAAAATTGTAAGGAGCTCTAATGCTGATAATATTTTCCCTTTCTTTCCCTTGTATTTATCTCACACAGTAGTATTCACAAAGTAGTAGCTGCCCGGGTTTGAATTACTAACCAGAATTCTACAGATGCTTCTTTGATTTGTTTGGGAACCAAATACCCGACCCCACCACCACCCGGCCCCAACGGTCATAATCTGTCTTCTCCAGATAGACCAAGAGCTGTGATTCTACTGTGTGTCTTTATTTATTAATGTGTAGCTGGCTGGCACATTATCTGACATCAGAAGCCAGTGGCAACTTTCCGATCCGTGCTACTAATAGAGATAAATGTTCAGTGGGGGTGGCAAACTGACTGAGAGCCTACCAAAGGCAGCTCGGGGGTAAGTTCCGCTTGGCCATTTATTAAAGGCTATGTAGCTAAGGAGCAGGTGCTCAGTCGATGCAACTGACTTGGAACCAAGGGCATTTCGTTTCATCAGGATGCAAAGCATTAGCGCGCGTGCGACCCGGATGGGCAGCACAAATGAGTAAACGAGCGCGCGCATGCGCGTGGTGGGTGTGAGACCAACCGGACCTCCAGGGTTAGCGGCACCCTGCAGCTGTGGCCTCTGTGACCGCTGATGGCTGTTCTTCAAAGAACTCCCTTCTCTCGGTGAGGTAAAGCTGGAGCTGAAAGCCCCAGTGAGGGCAGATGGTGTTCCTGTGAGTTAAATGGCTTTCATGGCAACCAGGTTAGCCTTTAGCAAGGCAACTGGGGTTCACATGCAAAACAGGGGCTCCCACTCCAGTAATCTAAGTTGGTGAGGCAAGGAGGAGGAAAGTGGGAAGAATTAAGATACCCCAGGATGTACTCCAAACTGTGTTTTGGTAATAGGGGATGACCCCTGCTATGCAGCCTTTGGAGCTTAGGTCTGAATCTGGGCCTCACTGCCCACTAACACAGTATCTTAGGCTGGCCACTTATCAGCTGTGCCTCCTCCGTTGCGTTACAGAGGAACTGGAGAGACAGGATGTCCTACCCAATACAGTTGCGATGAATATTAGTTAATGCAAATAAAGTTCTTGGACATGCTAAGCCACCATCCATGAATGTGAGCACACCCCCACCCTCACCCCACCCCACCCTCACCCCCACCCCCACCCATAGCTGCCACAAAGATATGCAGTAAAATAACACCAAGGCCTAAAGTACAAATTCTTTCGAATGTTGAGCACACATGAGGATAGTTGAAGAGCTCCACATCAATCCATATATTCAAATACTTGGCTGATAAATAACACAAAAAGCATTTATTCTTCCTAAGTCTTTTTGTTGCCTGTCACTGAGCTCATGGTTTAAGGGTCTGAGTATATATATTCACATCTCTCCACCAAACCACCAGCAACTAACCCAGGCCCTCTTCATGCCTGGTGTGCCACAGCTCCCCCAAGTGGCAGAAATCAGAATTGTTTTCTTGGGTATTTTTGAAAGCACCGTGGAAGGATGGAAACAATTTTTACAATAAGCATGTCTCCGACCTGGTTCTTCTCCACTAATGAAAACCTTCTGGTTTTTCTCAGACATCTGCTCCCACGATTCTGTTTTCTGAGCAGAGGAGCGAGGACAGTTCTGAGAATTGAACGTTATAGAAGAGGCAGAACTGGGCAGGTGGGAGCAGGGTGGGAATGAGAGAAGGGAGGAGGGGAAGATTTGCCTAGGACAGTTGTGTTCCTGTTCCTTTTCAAAAGAGAGAACAGATGGGTGGATAAGCACAGGATGGGGACGGCAGCAGAGTGGGAGGAACGCGGCAGCATCCATGGGGTGCACTGGGATGCAAACCCAACACTCTGCAGGTCGCTGGCATGACGAAGGTCATAGAGTCTACGTTAGTTGCACCTTAACTTGTAGCCTCTCTCTCTTTTCTTCTTTTTCCAAACCCAACTTAGTAAAGAATCTAAAAGTGAAATCTCTTCCAAAGATGTTTTTCTTCTACACCATCGGCCCTTAAGTCAACCCATAGCAACTGCTCGGGCTGTGTAAGCTTTTGACATAGGCTTACACCAAGTGTCAACTGTAAGAGACTGACTGAGACAAGGGTGCTCTCTGGCTCGCATGACTGTCCGGGAAGTATATGTTTGATGCAGATGCAAAGCCTTTATCGTTGCAGCTGATGACCGCCTTGCGGGTGCATCTTAGAAGCAGTCTGAGGCTGCACTAAAGACCTATGCAGCACAAACTCTTGGAGTCACTGGAGGACGGGCTGCACTTCACCCTGTGGGGAGATAGCAAAGAAGCCCCTGTCTCTGGTGCCACTGTGCTCTCCCAGGAGGCAGCGGTCATACAACCTTTATTAGCAGCTCTAGCCAGCACGCAGCTCCGAGGACTGCAGCCCAGCTGCTCTGTCCCTTCTCAAATGTGCAATACAAATTAATTTGCCAAAACATCCAAGAGTCATCTTTGCACTAAATGATGCATGATTAAAAAAACACACATGCTGGCTATTTCTGCCCTCACCACATCCATTACCATGATTTGCTAAACATTTATGAGCTCATGTCTGGGGTAGCAACAGCTTGGTAAGAGCTGGGAGGACCCTGCAAGAGTGCTGTGCTGTTCCTCCTGGGAGGCAGAGCTTCCTGTTTATCTGTTGCTATTTTCAAGCATATATATATATATATATATATATATATATATATATATATATATATATATATTCCAACACATTCCAAAGGGCTGGGAAAGCAGGCTTCCCTGTGACGCTATTGGTCCTCAACTCCACCAGCATGATGTAGTCTCATGGGATAAAGATTTTTATACAACAATCATGGAGCAAAAATAAAATAACAGCTGAATATGAAAGCTGCAAAAAGGAATCTATCCATAAGGGAGAGAGGCAGAGAGGGTACACATCAGTCACAGTGTGGAAAGCTATGATGGCTTTCAGGTCTCTGCTTTCCTCTGGCAAATGGGAGATATCCACTCACAGCCCACAGGGAGGGATGCCTTCAGAGGGAGCAGAAGCAGTCTCCTTTGGCTCTGAGACCCCCTTCATCTCACACAACTATGAGGCTGCTTGTTGACTTCCAGCTTTGAAAGGAGCTGGGTTTGTCCCTCCCTGGTATGCTGTCCAGAAATTCTAAAAAAAAAAAAAAAAAAAAAAAAAAAGTCACTGCATCTCTGCCAGACCAGGGGGTAATGCCTGAGCAGGGTCAGAGGTCCCTCAAGCATTTCCTCCCAGCATAAATATTTTAGGCTCCTGTTTACAAAAAGGCCAAGATGTCACCATGTGCTGGCCCTGCACTCTTTGCTGCTTTCTGAAAGGAAAGGCCATCGCTGGCTTTTTTCTCTGAAGGCTGTGGCAAGTGCCACTGTAATTAAATAGCACAACATGAAAGTTGGTGTTGCCTCCAGCAAGACAGACTGCCAGTCAAAGGTCTTTGTTTCTTTCCTCATAAGTCACAGGATCCTGGTTTTTCTGTAAATGCAAAAAAGGGAAAAATCCCTACAAGGCAGAACAAGACCAATGTTGAGGAAAAGTCAATAAAACAATTTGCTCGTCAAGGGACTAGCAGAGGCAATTTCCACTTTGATCTTCCATATCTGCATCCTGGTTTTGTACCTGGTTTATCAATTTTGAAGAGGAACCTCTATACTGAACTTTCTGATTATAACCTGTTTTGTTGTCTGAGGGCACGGGCTTTTAATTATCTCCGTGAAGAACGCCCTTATTGGATTTCAAAAACAAAGGTGTTCCTATATCCAGGCATGAGAAGCCTGTATTAATTCACAGGAAGGACAAGAACTTTCTTGTAAGTCACTTGCACCAGTGAATCAGCAAGGACACTGGGAGTCCCAGAGAAGACCAGCCCTGCACGCTGAGCCTGTCCGGCAAGATGCCAAAACACCAGAGCGACATGGTCAAGTGATTTAAGGGTGAAATCAATTACTGGCCTGCTTATATGGCATGATTCCAAATAACCACCTCGGTAAGCGGTTCAACGTCTGAAGCTTGGCGATTGCCTGCAGTCTGGCTTGCTTTAAATATATCTCAGTTTCCTTTGTATTAAATCCCGTCCCTCCTGTCCTTCTGGAGATTTTTTTTTTTTTCCTTCTCTCCAGCTCAAAGAATTTTATGTCATCAAAAAGTGAAAATGTTGCTTCCTACTTTTTCTGAGAGCCGACAAGATTAAGGTGATTATGAGCACCTTAGTGGTCAAAACGAGTGCAGTGCAATTACATACTTGAGGATTTCCTGAGGGGAGAGGAGACTGCTGACTCAGAGACAGGTTCTGCGTCAGTGACTGCAACTCCGACGTTCCACGTTCCATTATTTGAGACAGTCAAACATAGTCTTGTGTGCAAGGCTCTGATAGAGATGCACCTCAGAGGGAGGGCCTCCAACCACAGCAACGATGACGGGAGACAGAGCCTTCGCGGACTTTCTGAGGGAGGGCTGACAGCAAAGGGAAGCAGGCTTTCTGCCATCTGTAACTGTACTGCAGTGGTCTGTGCTTCTTACCAGAGGCAAAGCCTGGGGAGTACCCCACAAATGTTTGTTGAGGGACAAACCACAGGTAAGTTCTGGGGGGAAGCTGAAGATGAAGGATTGTTCAAAGTAATGACTTCCCAGCAAGCAAGGCTTATCCACAAAATAAAACCAAGTGCAGCCATTCTGGAAGGGGGCTATTGCTTTCCATAGTTCCCTTGACCCTGCCTTTGATGAGGCACTAGGGTAGAGTGAGGTCCTGAAGGCCTTACAGCAGTACTGAAAAAAAAAAATCAATATATGAGATAAACCTGTCAGCAGAGATGAAGGCTAGAAACCCCCGTGCACAGGCAGGCTAAAACTGGCTAAAGTCACCGGTACAGACAAGACCTGCAAAATATCCCCCAAGGTCACCAGGGCTTCATTACAACACTAAAGCATACTCCTGCTTAGAAATCAAGATGCTAATAAGATAGCTTATACATGAAGTTGTATGTAGAATTGCATGGGCCAGGCAGGATGCAGGAGGAAGCCTGTGCCATGCAAAGGACCCAAATGCTTTCTGCAGTGTCATCCTTGAGCTGCTGGAAATGTCCTTTGTTCATGCATGCTTCCTCCCTTGGAAGTACATCTTTTGAAAGACAATGTCCCTCCTTAGGTTACCATCGTCCTTGTCCGTGTGTTTCTGCCCCATTCCTTGTCCAAGACGATGGAATCATTGTGGAAGTGTCCTCTGCACTCCATCACCCACCACTAACTATCATCAGCACCATCTGCCTCCTCTGCAGGACAGAGCACCACACAAAGGGAGCTCACCCTAGTTGGACTCGTGGTAGCCATTTCCTGGAACTGTTGAATTAGACAGAATCTGCTTTCCCAAAGAGCAAAGTTAAATTGTAACAATGTTCACTTAAAACAAGCTGGAAAATGTATGTGAGCGCTGCTGCTAATCAGGAACCTGTGACTTCTACGTAGTCACCAAAAGAAAAGTGCCAAGCTAACAAAGAGCCCAAGGCTGACTCGATAGTCTGCATCTCATGGGATCCCACGAACACCTCTCATTGCAGAGACAGGAAACAAGGATTCCAGGCAAAGGGCTTGCTGGAAGGGAGGCATGCAAGCAGAAAACAACAGAGCTTGTCTGGACCAGTGTCGTTTCCATTTGCTCCTGTTGACCCTGACCTTTAACTGTGAAGTAAGTGATAACGTCCTACTCCTAGGATCTACTTCGATTAGACCCTGCCTTTCACAGTGTCCAGCTAGAAACTTTATCAACTCTAGCCTGAAATTAAAAAACTGCTATTCTCGCCATCTCTTGTACTGAACTGGCAGGAAAATGCCATGTTCCCACCAACTGGTATTTCTAGTGCCAATTTCCTGGTTAGATGACCCTGGTCTCCACTTATATACCTCACTGGGAGTAGAAGTACAGCAAGCAGATAGCAAATCCTTCTCCTGGTACATACTGCCCCTCGTTAGAGAAGGGGTTTAATTGGAGAAGGTCTCTTAATGGATCCCAAAGGCCAGGGAGAACAAACACCTTTCAATATTCGTGTAACACACAGGTGAGAGGTTAGTTAGAAAAAACAGCAGTGTATATGTATTTATCAGTTGAGCAGTCCCTGGGCATTTTGTGTGGAATCACAGTGCTGAAATGAATCTGGGGTCTGTCCCTGGGACTTCACAATGAGTGAGAGAAGCATACATGAAGCAAATGAATAATTATCAATAATATAATTCAATTCCACAAGCACTTCCGAGGCAGCATCAATGATCAATGAACATAGAGCTAGAAGTAGAATATTAATAAAAATAGAGATGATTAGAAAAGTGTACAACATTCCACTGCTGAATAGTCAATTTGTTTATTATAAAACAGCACTAAAGGTGAAAACGCGAGTACAACAAGCATTTATTCAAGGTTTAACGGAAGTACCTGAAAAGTGTTGGGAGGGGGTTAAATCCTCTAAGGCTGCACGTTTCCTACCGTGCTTGTGCTTAGCGCCCTGTTCTCGGAAGTGCTACATAGCCAGATGCAGGCAGAAGCATGCGTGGTGGGGGGACTGACAAGCGGTGTGGCAAAGCAAACCTCATCGTGCTGTAAGAGACAAGCAGAAGTCTCAAGATGCACTGGTCCCTTCACTGTCTTGTGCAGCACAACTCGATTGACGGGTAGGCTTGCCTGGGGTGTCAACAGAAAGACGATGCTTAGCTTCCTCGTCGAGCAGCTCAGCAAAGCCCTATTTGTGAAACTGGGCGCACGACCCTAAGTAGAAGCGCACTGGAGAATATGAAGCCCCATGGGACCTATTTGGGATTTCAACTTTGACTACTCCAGAGATGGGCTATGGGACTAGGAACAAAAGAGTTACAGTGCATGAACCAGTGGGCGCTATGTTTTTTTTAAATATTTTATTACTTTATTCATATTACATCTCAATTGTTATGCCATCCCTTGCTATTTTTTTGCTATAAGTTTTACCTCTCCGATTTTCATAGTTATCAGGTAGCGTGGTTTAGGGGAGCTAGAGAGTCTACCTCTAGCACCAAGGACAGATTATTCTGGGCCAGTGAGAATACGCTTTCCCATCCTTAGCATTTAGGACAGGGCTTGCTGTACAGAGTGTACCCTATTAAAATAGCTCTGTGGAGCTGGGCGTGGTGGCACACGCCTTTAATCCCAGCACTTGAGAGGCAGAGGCAGGCGGATCCTATGAGTTCGAGGCCATCCTAGTTTACCAAGTGAGTCTAGGACAGCCAAGGCTGCATAGAGAAACCCTGTCTTGAAAAAAAAAAAATAGCTCTGTGGAAACAGTGCAGAGAATTCTTGCAATTTCTGGGGCTTGGTGTGGTAGAGTATACCACCTTATAAGAAATAATATAATGTAGCAAAAAACTTAAGGGGCGGGGCTTATCATTCAGTCTCCAAATACCATTTGTGACATGCACTGTGCACTCCACAAAGTAAGGTCTGAAACGGGGTTGATAGAAGTAAGAATGTAACACAATGTTTATCCCCAAATACCATATTTTTAATAAGAGAAAACTTTAACTATCACCTAAGACTAAAGTTTTGTAAATATATAAAACAGAACAGATAAAAGAATATTGCCATTTAGAAAGAACACAGGTAACTCATATCTGTTGATGCAAGGACCAAAAAAAAAAAAAAAAAAAAGCCCTAAAGAAGTTTTCATTTGTTTTTGCTTTTCGCTTGAGCACTGGAGTAAATGTGATTTTGACAGCTAAACATGGCAGTGAGATCTCACTTAATCTAGTCCAGGAGGGTGAAACTTTATCAGCCTCGGTCTCACAACAGCAGAAAAGAAAGACATCCATGGAGTCATTAACGTTATTTAGAAAAAAAGAGGGCAAAGCAAGTAGTTCACTGGCCATTTGCCTGCCTAGCATATGCAAAGCTCTGGGTGCAAGCGCCAACACAGGAGGGGGGAGGGGGAGGGGTGGTGGAGGAGAGGAAGAAGAATTAGAAAAAGGGAAGCGCACAGAAGCAGCACTCGGGAAACAGTCCCACCACTCAACGAGCTCAAGGAATCAACCAAAGGCTTGGGATGTGCCCTGGAAAGCTGAGTGCACGCAAGAGAGTGTTCCTAAGAGAAGGAAAGAGGGAAGGCAGCACTGGACAGAGCACTCTCTGCAGCGAGACTCGTCCCAGGGGTCACAGTAGAAGAGACACACAAGGTAACAGAAATGAACCCTGAGCTGGCCGGGAGCCTGAGGTTGGTGACAGCAGGCAGGCATGAGCAAGGACAGGAATGGGAGTGGCAAATGAGGAAGGATGGAGGAGCGACAGCTCAGCCAGCGGGACAATTCAGAGCTAGGGAAATACAACCCCCTGTCTTCTCCTTAGTGCTCCTTCAACTGTCCTGGTTTCTTGGCTTATGACGCCTCTGGGAGTGAATTCACACTGAAAGCAATCATACACACAGTGGGGTGGGGTTTAGACTTCTTCTTGTGGCTTTCCTGTAACCCTTTTAAACTTTCATGTAATGGCTTCAGATGGAAGGTAAGCTTACTGTCAGATTCTAACGCATGATGGGGTAAGGTCGTGGGCATGGTGAGCTCCTGAAGGTAACGTTGTCTGCCACAGGCTTCCCCACCTCCCAATCCTCCTTCAATCTGCCCCAACCCTCACCAGCCTCATCCTTCCCAGAGAGCATCATTTCCGTCTCCCAGGAAGCACATCTCTAGGCATCAAGTTATCGCATTCCCGACTTAAAGCCTTAACCTTTTTGGAGTTTTGCAACACCGAAAACCACCTGCGTGATATAAGAAAGGAGAAACCAAGAAGTTAGAAGAACCCTCATAGCGTCCCTGCCAGGCGTATTGATAAGCATTCCATGTTTCATAAAAACTCAGCAGGTTCGACATCGCGCCGTTTTTATTTTATCCCTGGACCGCTCGATGCTTCCGCAGGAGTGAATGGATGAGGCTAGCATAAAAATGTTGGCCAGAGAAGGAAATGGGAGTAAGGTCAAATCTGATCCAGCTTTGGCTAAAATGGAATGGAAACCGGAAGAGGTGACTGTGCGGGCCAGCATAGCTTCCTACCCTGGCCCTGGGGAAGTAGAAGCTGGTTCCCAAGGCATCACCTGACCTCGAAGGCGGAGCTGTGCCAAGAGAGTCATCATTGGAGGGTTTCCTCAGGTGAGCGGGAAGGAGGCAGCTGCGGCACAAGCCGAGAGGTGCTGAAGACGCAACAATTAGACCTGTGTGAATGTGTCAGTGACTGAGCGTCTGTAACCAGAGTTGGCCAAAGACGTGAAACCTGGAGCTGTGGGAACGTGTCAATAGCCCAGGCACAGAACGGACCTGAGCAAAGCCATGCAGGCAAAGCAGAGATGCAGCTGCCCACTTGGTGATCCCACCAATGTATCCCTAAATCAGAATATTTTGCTATCAATATAAATTTGTCAGACTATTTTACTCTATGAATTTTAATTTAAATTCCTCATAGATTCCTTATATGATGTTATACCAAAACAAAACAAACAAAACAAAAAGACAAACCTATCATTCAAGACTCACAATCAGATGATGATGAGATACTGATGAACTCAGCAAGATGAAGTTTTTCACCTGATTTTCTCATGTAAATTATGGAGCAGAAAGGAAGAGTCCAAGCTAAGTGATTATTCAGGAAGCTAATCCAATTTCTTTTATAAGTTTTAATTTCACGAGTAATTCTAGAAATAGTATTCTCATAGCAAACCCAATATTATCAAAAGTCTTTTTTTTAACCACACTTAAGTGATGATCCTTCTAGAACTTTTCTGTGCTTCACACACACACACACACACACACACACACACACAGCACACAGAGACACACAAACATGTACACATACAGACAGACACAACCCACAGACACGAACACGTACACGCACATAGACCCACACCCTGTGTACAGAGACACACAAACATGCACACGCACAGACACACAGACATGCACACATAGAGACACACAGATATGCACACACAGACAGGCACATATATACACGCACACAGACACACGCATATAGAGCACATAGACACACAGACATGTACACACACACGCAGACACACACACCATGCACAGAGGCACACAAACATGCACACACAGAGGCACATGTACACATATGCACGCACACAGACACACAAACATACTCTCTCTCTCTCTCTCTCTCTCTCTCTCTCTCTCTCTCTCC